>NW_027271466.1:2412500-3047500 GCF_040938485.1 Diadema antillarum | reverse complement strand
AATAGTGTGATTAGGCGTGTCTCTGGAGTCCCTTTTTCGTTTCTGAGAAACCTTGTACACACTCTTCACTTTCAACTCTAATAACTTTTAAGAGGATAGTGCTACTGCTTTGAAAGATGGCATTAAGTATGGACATAATTTGTTAATGAGGCATGCTTAATTTCAATTCAATCTGATAATCCCTTCATTATTGATAGTCAGGTGGTTTACTTCCTATGTTTTGTCCCATTCATCGCACAACCAGCACAGTTTGGTAAAGATTAAGCGCTTGAAAAGACACTACTTCAGAGCCTCTTTTCTCAGTTCACACTTTTCCCGAGTTTGTGCTTTCTTTTCAATATTTAGATAGGTTAGGAGAGTCCATTTGATTTGAGGTATACATCATTTTAAATCTTAAGGTCTCCTCTTTCAGAATATGGTCTTAAGTAAAAATTCATATCTGGCGACTTTTTGTTTGTTTTGTGGTGCAGGGTCACATTTGCTTAACTTATTATTCAGACTCAATTCAGGAGTCTTGACAATAAAACTATTAGAATAAAGCCAAAAAAGATGCACATTACATTAACGCATATTCAGTTCATCTGTGTTTACATTACATTCAATTATGTACGTCAGATGGCATACCGTCTTCAAGCAGGTCGAATCTCATGCTACAGTGACTGTTCCAAGTAAGTGGCAAAATTCGGACGATGCATGCATAGACTGGCCTAGGGAACATGTTGGTAACCTTTGTGTTCATGTCTCTGTTTCCCTGGAATATCTGCACAAGTAATGAAAGGAAAACATGAGCACTGCATGAACAACTAATAAACAATGAAATACACACACACAAACGCAAACAGACACGCAGAGATGCAAACAGTATCATCATCATCATCATCGGGCCGACAAATTGGTTAGGTAGATTAGGAGAATTCAAACTAACCTTCAATATAAACTTTTTATGGGTTGATCCATGTTGCTATATACTAGCCCATGGTAGGACCCAGCTCTAGCCTGGTAGGGTTCATGGTTAAGAGTGCATGTGAGTCGGATTGAATAG
This sequence comes from Diadema antillarum, assembly GCF_040938485.1. Classification (NCBI taxonomy): domain Eukaryota; kingdom Metazoa; phylum Echinodermata; class Echinoidea; order Diadematoida; family Diadematidae; genus Diadema; species Diadema antillarum. Next base: position 3,046,458 of record NW_027271466.1, on the reverse strand, counting down.
TGAGCAAGATACTTCGAGAAGGAGTGTTCCCTATAGTCCGGATGCAGTTTGGAAGCAGGTTGTTGGATTACACCCCACCCCACCCCCCTTTACCCATGCCCTTAGAAATTTTCACATCCTCTGAGACGTGGATACTACATTAAAGGACAAGTTCACCTTCATAAACATAAGGATTGAGAGAATGTAGCAATATCAGTAGACCACATCATTGAAAGTTTGAGGAAAATCGGACAATCCGTTCAAAAGTTATGAATTTTTGAAGTTTTTGTGCAGTAACCGCTGGATGAGAAGACTACTGCAGTCTGTGAATAACTTAGATGTCACATGCGTACAACAATATAAGGAAAATATAAAGAGAATTTCACAAAATGTCATGTTTTGAAAAAAAGTACACATTCCCCCGACTCGTTACCGACAAATGTTATGGGTGATATTATTCCCCCTGCCTTTAGGAAGAGGCAAGTCAAGTGCTCTTTTATTGTGCGAAAAAAAGTGAAAATATGTTGAATTCTCTTTACATTTTCTTTATACTGTTGTACGCATATGACTCACAAGCTGTAGTAGTCTCCTCATCCAACGGTTCCAACACAAAAATTTTAAAAATTCATAACTTTTGCATCGATTGTCCAATTTTCCTCAAACCTTCACTGATGTGTTCTACTAATATTGTTGCATTCTCTCAATCCTTATGTTTATGAAGGTGAACTTGTCCTTTAAACAAAAAACGATCAATAAAGGATAAACTCACATTACGACACGAGAATTTTGATTTATTTTTATCATCCACATGCTAATCCCACCTCTCGTTAACCTCTAATGAGAATACATAAGAGATTATCTGCGTGTTTTTTAACCCCTCCCCTCCTCCTTGATGAAAAAAATATCCTAGTTAAAGACCCAATTCACTTTGTGAAAAGGTGAAATATAAGTTGGTTATTGGTACTGGCTTTTAAAATAATTTGATATCACATTTTAAGTACAAAGTCTTTGTTATGGACGTGCGAAAACAGTCATCTGTAATGAATAAGCTTTTTATAAAAACAAATCTTCTTCAGAAAAGAACGAAATCTTTGCATTGCCTTTCTTGATGAAGGATCTGATCACAAAACACACCATTTCTGGTTTCATTTTATGTTAGTTCATCAGCAGATAGAGAAAAAAGGCCCTTTCCAGTGATTTCTCACTTGTTATTTAACAATTTATTATCATTATTTTTTATTCAATGTTTTTAACCAGTTTGACTCACAGCCATTTCATATCAATACGATTGGCTTTTATTTTTCCTTCAGAATCTGCATAAATTATGTTTGTAATTAAATCTATAATGCTAATCTAATTTTGTAACATTTTATATTCCAAAGTGTTTGGAAGGTGACCTAACGTTGCATTGAGATATGCCTTATTTGTTCTTATGTGTCAGTCAGGCACATGGAATTTGTTGATTTTCATGAAATCTTTGTAGTTATACATCAGGTGATTCTGAAGCCGCAAAAAGAATATAAAATAATAATCAATGAATTTGAAAGAAGAAAATACCTTTGAAGTACCAGAGGTAGACTTCACGTCCGAGAGGGCGCCACTACAGCCTACTGAGTACTGAACTTTGAACGTTTTCACCCACTGCCGGTAACGGTCAGCCCTGCCTTGCGTGATGATCCCAGAGACAAGTCTCTTTTTTCCAAAGTTAACTTGTATCCATGGTGACGAATCGCCACGTGCCGCACACCACGCCCCTCGACGCCCGTTTCCTGAGGCAAACAAGAAGTGTGCTTTTTTTTTCGTTTTCAGTTAGGAATTACCTTTATCTACAGGTATCTATTTCTCCCATAATTTTTATCTGAAGACAGCATTGTTGTAAACTGTCGGCTGTAGATTCTAGGATACCACCTTTTGTGAGTTTTCATAGAGAGATATAACCTTAATCGGTTGTTTGTTTGTTTGTTTGTTTGACAATATCATTTTGCTTGTTTGTTTGGGTGGTTCTTTTTCATGGTCTATCATACTTCAACCGATATTACACAAAAACGGAACAGCATTTCTTCAAATTATTGAAATTCCTGCGTCGATGGATGGTTTCATTGCAATTGATTGACAAATTGACCGATATCGACGTATTTACGTTACTATTTTGCCATGAATAGAATTTCTGTTTGAAGTATTGGACAATTCTGCAATACTGCAAGCCTGGTGAGGCACTCGTGCATTTGAGTCCAGTGTGAATCTTCAAACGGGTTCTGACAGGTGGGATGTCTTTGCAACAAAATTTATACCCAGGTGTATAAATGGGTACCTGGCAACGCTAGGGTAATAATACTAGCAGGGCCCTCTGGTAGAACAGTGGCAACACTGAAGAGGCTACCCTGGGTAAATAAGACCTTATTATTATTATTATTATTATATTATTATTATTATTAACTCCAAGTCTCGTCTTAACATTGTGAAAGTTTAACTATAGAATAGGAGTTGAAAATAAGAAAAGCACTCTCCGCATAGCGTTTCAGATTATATATTATGATATATTATAATAATGCTCATGAGTTATCCTAGTTTAATATTTTATAAGAGAAAAGGAAATTTGACTTTTATTCAAAAAAAAAAGTTTCAGCACTTCCTCTTTCGCATACCAGCTTTCTGATCCAGTCTGGCCCGGTCTGCGCAATTAGGATACTGGTAGCAAGAACTGGTAGACAGCTGGTCTATTGTGATTGACCCATCAGCCATGCCCATCTGCGCGGGATTGGTACCCTCAGCTATGGCTATGTGACAGGGATGGAAAACAGTATGTTTGTTTGGAAATATGTATTATGTATTATATATATATATATATATATATATATATATATATATATATATATACATATATATATATGTATATATATATATATATATATATATATATATATATATATATATATATATATGTATAATCAGCAAAAAAAGTAAGTTCCCCCTAACATTTTTGGATATATCTCAAAAAGTATTTTACGGATTTTCATAATTCAAACGGAAATGGATAGGGAATTTCATTACTCATAACATGAATGGCATATCATTGTCATCAGATATCATTATTGGTGTAAAAAAAACGCATTTCATGTCAAAATGCATGGAAAAAATGTTGCACTTCAGGCTATATGAAGCATATTGTATACATTTTCTATGTAAGCTAGCAAATTACCTTTTTTAATTGTGTAGCTCTCGGGAATTTCTACAGGTACAATGTGCTTCCCTATTAAACAGATTATAGGCATACTTTTAAACAATAGCCTTTTCAATATGAAAATGTTGGTAGAAGCCATGTGATTTGTAATTCCAATTTGGGTTGATGACATTAATGTGCCTATGGCCATTTTGCATCATGCGCTCAAGTTGTAGACTAGTTTGTTGAGGGAAATAGCATCGAACGTATGGAGTGGCCTGCAAGATCTCCTGACTGTAATCCAGTAGAGAATCTTTGGGATATCATTAAGCGGAAAGTGAGCAAGAAGGTGAAAGAAGACACTTCACTGCAAGAATTTCAGCGCATCTTGCAGAGAGCATGGGTCAACATTGAGCAGCGCTAAGTACCATGCCGTCAATCCCTCGTTTGAGGCGAGACCCCACTTCCACGAAGCTCATGGGGTGCTATACCTCGCTAAAGATTATTCGTTTGGGAGTTGGGAGTCGAAGTATTTGTCCATTGCAAATTAACTTTCTGCTCAGGCGTGACAAACCTGGAGGCCAAGCCAGGGTTTAAAGACTCCAGCAGCTAAGGTATTACGTAAGAGCATGATAAGGATATCTGCCTGTGGCAGACCATTCAAAGTGAACTCAATTTTCTCTATCCTTTCTAAAGTTTTCAATTTTATATTCTATTGAGAAATTCTATGGTCATCCATTTTACATTTCGAACGAAAAAAATTGACCAATAAATAACGAAAATACAGGAATAAGAAGGAGAGCATTGTAGAAGTTTGTCGACACACACACACACGCCAAGGAGCTACATAGCGCATGCCAAAACCAAAACAATCTCCTCCTCTCGCGGGTGCCCCCCCCCCCCCCCCTGGCGCTGTGGCGATGACTGATGCTTAGATTAGGCCAGGGTCAAGAAACAGGGGGAACTGTGTTATCACCATGTATATTGTTGTGTTTTGCACATTGTTTACAAGGTGAAAGAACTTGTTTGAGTTCTGTTATAATGTCCACAAATGAGAAGTATGGAAATAAAATGAATTGAATTGAATTGAATTATATCTTTGGTTTTTAAGTCATTGATTGCCAAGATATACACTGGCATTATTAACGGGGGTGTAGCCTCTTGAAACGAGAGATTTGCGTCATGAAAACTTTAGTTAAGAGTATGAGGAAGAGATGCCGGCTGGTCATTGAAGCGGATGGTGGACATATCAATTATCAAATACTACACCGTATGCTCATGAAAAGAAAGAGATAGAAAATATGCAATAAACCATGCTTAAATGTTCAGAATCATGAGTGCTTGTTTGATTATTTGTGTAAAAGTCATTACAAATCACTAAAGTGCAACTTTTGCTTCCATGCATTTTGACATAAAATGCATTTTTTCACACCAATAATGATATCTGGTGGCAATGACGTGCCACTCATGTTATGAGTTATAAAATTCCTTATCCAGTTCCGTTTGAATTATGAAAATCGATAAAATATTTTTTTGAGATACATCCAAAAATGCTAGGGGGAACTTACTTTTTCTGTTGAGTGTATATATATATATATATATATATATATATATATATATATATAATTATATATACGATTTCTCAAAATGTACTTCTCTTTTTCTCTCTTCCTCTTTTGTTTCCATTTTAGCATTTGAAATACAATTATCTTTTGATCGTTATATGTTGTAGTCAGAGGTAATATCATATATGATATAACACACAATAAATATGTATATGTATATATCTATATACAATATTCAGTGTGTGTAAAAGTATATGTATATATACATACATATATGTATAAGTGCGTATCAAATAATTGTGTTCCAACTTTGGAGGGCTAATATTTCATAATTTCCAGCTATTGAGAGGACAATGTTGGTTGCACGGAAAGAACTCTTCCACTTTCCACTGGTAACCAACTATGTTAACTAATCTGTTGCATTTCGAACTTGACTGTTATCGTGAAAGAACAATAAATGTCTCACCGAGTGGATTAGAGCTGTCGATGAAAGTGGCCATAAAATAGATAAGCCTGTACGAATGCAGGTTTATATTCTATATAGGCTACCGGGTGTCCCAAAAAAGCGGAACAGTGGATTTTTAGTACCTTACGTTCTTCAAGTGATATAGATTTTGAAGTCATTAAAGAGAGCATCTTCCGCAGAAGACAACGATACCAAAATCATTCAATTTGGTTCAGTACTTTTTTATTCTGCGCCAATTTCTGTAAATGCAGTCACACACACACACACACACACACACACACACACACACACACACACACAAACTGTTTTTTTTTTCCTGCCCCGCGCCTAATGTGAAAGCTGTATCTTTTCTTGACATGATCAACAAGCTTACACAATTAGCCTCATGGAACGCGTGTCGCACCCAAATTATTATCTCATACGTCGCAAAAATCCAGCGAAATTTGAAAATGACTGCAGTTACAGAGATTGGCGTAGAATAAAAAGTCCTGAACCAAATCTTATGATTTTTATGTCATTGTCTTTTGCGGAACATGCTCTTTTGAATATATCACTTTTAGAACGTAAGGTACTGAAAATCCCCCGTTCCGCTTTTTTTTTTTTTTTTTTTTTTTTTTTTAGGGGGGGGGGGACACCCGGTATATCGGTTCATATTTAGTACACAGAAAAAAAAAATCGATTATGGGTTAGTCTTTTTGGAAGTAACAAAGTTATCGACAACGTGGCAGTGTTAAAGGTCATGAACGATAAAAGGTCGGAAAAAAACCCTAAACACAAAACTGCAGTAGTGTAGGCTGTCTTGTTAATTTGACCACTTTTATTGACAGATCTCATCCATTCAGTGAGACACTAATTGTTCCTTCAGGATAACACAAACTAGGAAAAAGTGCAATTTGTCAGTGTCGTCAAATAATTTTATGTGTTCCGTCATGCATGACATTATCGACAGAATAGCTATCAGTCGAAAGAAGACGAGTTTTCCTTTCCTCACAACCAACATTGAGCTCTCCATAGCTGTCAATATGAAACAAAATCCTTGTAAAGTTGGATTATCTATTCATAATAGTACATTATACGCACTGCATGTGTGTGTATTATATAAATACGTATATATATATGTGTGTATATATATATATATAGAGAGAGAGAGAGAGAGTGAGTGAGAGAGAGAGGGCAGACAGACAGACATCGATATTAAAAAGAGTTTAAATCGCGATACAAGTTGACTCCATTTTGCTGAGTTGAGAAATTTTACAACTACAATTGGAAAAAATAGACAAAAACATAATAACAAATCTTCCTAATATTGTCTTTACTTGTAACTTCAAGAAGAGCATTGTAATGTGATAATTTATATTTTTATGTTAAAATTTTAATTTTCTCTACAAATCAAATTAAATAATTTACATTTTAAACATTTTCAAGTACAATATTGCACAGTCAAATCTGCCTAGCTGCGGCCTTACAAGGGAGGCTTCCAAAAAGTGGTTGTTATAGACAGATGGTCGCCATAGACAGGTGCCTTCCGCATAATATGCTTTTTTTTTCTCTCGGAGGGAATGGCTTTTAGTGGCTGTATACGGCATGTGGCCGGTATAGGCAGGAGGTCGCTAAGGCACGTTTGACTGTATATTCATCGGTAAATTGGCACCTCGTCTACACCCACCCTGTCCACTGTCCACCTAGTCTAATGTCATCTCGTCTAAACTCACTTCGTCTACTACCAACTCGTCTACCAACCATTTTGTCTATATGCCAATTAGTCTAATTGTCATTTCGTCTACAGCCATTTTATCTAATGTCCAATTTGTCTAATTCACATTTCGTCTAACACCCATTATGTCTATTGACCATTTCGTCTAGTAATCATAAGGTCTATGAACAAAATAGTCTACAGCTCATTTTGTCTAATAGCCAATTAGTCTACAACTCATTGTCTAATAGTCAATTAGTCTAATAACCAGTCAGTCTACTCCCAACTGGTCTACTGCCAACTGGTCTACTCCCAATTGGTCTAATCCCAACTGGTCTACACTCAATTGGTCTACTCCCAACTCGTCTACTGCCAAGTGGTCTACTCCCAACTCGTCTACTCCCAACTCGTCTACACCCAACTGGTCTACACCCAACTCGTCTACTGCCAACTAGTCTACTCCCAATTGGTCTACTCCCTACTCGTCTACTCCCAATTGGTCTACTCCCAACTCGTCTACACCCAACTGGTCTACACCCAACTCGTCTACTGCCAACTCGTCTACTGCCAACTAGTCTACACCCAACTGGTCTACACCCAACTCGTCTACTGCCAACTATTCTACTCCCAACTGATCTACTACTACTTATATATATATTTTTTTTTTGTTATTTAAGTCTACTTCATCCAGTTTCTTTTTTCCCAGTGAAATAGGTTGAACACTCTTGGTGCCCCATTTGGTTTAAATTTTTATGTTCTAATTATGACAATTTTTAGGAAAAAAAGATAATGTCGCAGTGTGAAAAACTTGCTGTGTTATTTTTGTGGTGGATGTGTAATTTATATCAGAAGCAATCATGCAGCATTTATATGTTCAAACTTCAACACTCCATCCATTCAACTTTGATACACAATCATAAGTATGGTAAAAATGAAAAGGAACACATTAGAAGTACATTATCAGTATTCTTTATTCTGTCTGCCACGTACTGATGTATGTAAACGGTCAAATGCACAAAAAAAGGTTGAAACATATACACAAAAATATGATTCATGTACAATATATAGCTACTACTAAGATGAATTATTTACTTGCCTGCAATGTACTCAATACACGTTTCGTGAGGAACCTAACGAAGTCCACGCGCATGCGTACAAAAACCAGCCAGCACACTGATAGTCTTTGCTCAAGTGACACAATTGGCAATTTCGACGCGTTAGGGTTACGGGAAAAAAAAAATCGCATCCCGCCAAGATCGCTGCATGCATGCACGCGCATGGAGGTTAGTTTGCAGGCACAAACCCTTGTTGGTCGTAATAGGAGTCTGCATGTGCCAAGACTAATACACGTACCACTGCACTGCAGCCTCTCCCAACAAGGTTGGGAGAAGCTACAACACAGGGCCTATGGGACAGTGCCGAAGTGGTGCATATACGTGTAGTAGTCTTGGCGCAGACTCCTCTACGACCAACAAGGGTTTGTGCCTGCAAACTACATGGAGGTACGGGTGGACTGGGGTGGTCAGTCGAAATGTAATTCTGTTACGTATGACTGACAATTCGTTTGTGATGGAGGGTTGTAACTGAGCTAGTTTATCATTATTTAGTTATTTTACGGCCAGAATGTAGACTAGATAGTCATGTCTCACCATTGATTAGTATGTCTTTATATTCAGCATGTGCGGATCCCGAATAATTAACAACTAGAATAGTCTAATAGTAATATTGATTTTTGTGCTAATCAAGGGCAGGGTTTAATATGAACAGTTCATGACAGTGAGACGGAATGGACACTAGACAAAGTGGTATATTCATTATTAGCATGACCAGATGGAAATGATCAGTTTGGGTAAATTGTTGAGAGTAAAACTATATCAGTTGGGAGTACACCAATTGGGAGTAGACGAGTTGGGAGTAGACCAATTGGGAGTAGACGAGTTGGGAATAGACGAGTTGGGAGTAGACCAATTGGGAGTAGACCAGTTGGCAGTAGACCAATTGGGAGTAGACGAGTAGAGAGTAGACCAATTGGGAGTAGACCAGTTGGGAGTAGACCAGTTGGGAGTAGACCAATTGGGAGTAGACGAGTTGGGAGTAGACCAGATGGGTATAGACCATATTGGGTATAGACTAACTAAGGGTTGGACGATATGATAACTAGACAAAGTGAATGTAGACGAAATGACTTGTAGACGAGGTGGGAGTAGACTAACTAGTAGTAGACAAAATAGATATTAGACGACATGGCACATAGACATTGTGAGTGTAGACGATTTGGCTATTAGATCAATTGTTTAGTAGACGAAATGCTCCTTAGACGAGTAGGGTATTAGACAGTACGGGTAGTGGGCAAAGTGACTATTAGACAATATGGGTACTGGACAAAACAAGTTGTAGACCAAATGGGTATTAGACGAATCGGTAATAGACGATTTGCCAGTAGACCAACTGGAAAATAGACATAGTGGCTGTAGACGAGGTCACTATAAACCCTTTATTATTGAAGGACAGCGCTGTCTGAGAGATTCGTAATGTAACTTATTATTGGGGAAACTAATCTGGCGGAGACATTATTATTTCAATTTCGGAGAGATTACACTCAGACCTAAACAAGGACACTCCTCACCAGGATATCATTGACGATATTTTTAACTGGCATTGCTCGAGATTATAAGTAATCTATTTTCATTAACATCGGAGCTATTGTGGCTCAACCCTGAGGTGCCTGGTTCGTTACCCATCGAAACGGCGTTTTGTGACCTTCCATATCTTTATACATTGTATAAGGTAAAAAAGAAATAACAATGAAAAAACAATCCGCGTTCAGTTAATCTCTATTCGAAGTTATTTCATGCACCTGCGGGGAAAAACAATCCTACAGCGGTAATACCAATTGTAGTATGCTACACAACCTTAGTTCAGTTTTAATTAAGAAAATTTATTTTGTAAATAGTAAAATGAAAAATGGCGTAATAAATTTCAGCCATGAGATTATGTTATACACTCAATTTTCTTCAAATATTGGGAGCCAGGGTTGGTGTCGTCTTTCCCCAAATTATCGAAGTACTTTAATCTAGTTACATGAATGAGAACTCAGCAGTTTCAAGATTTGGTCTTCCGAGTCGCGAGGGTAATCTTCGTCAAATGCCTCCGCAGGAAACATCATAAATTGAAAGAATTGAAATTCAATTCAATTCAATTTCGGTTTTATTACAAATAAAACACCAAATAAAAGTCCAAAGACTAACCATATTTAGTTTACATTAAATTTTACAGCTTTACAACTTTACAGGGAGACATAAGGAAAAGAAATAAAACAAACTGTCACTTTACGCAACAACTGATTTATATTGACACCCCATCCAAAAAAAAAAATAAATGCCACACTATAATTACATCATCATAAAAATTGATAACACTAACTTTAAAAACAAAGATAAGGCATCAACAGAAGAGAAATCGCACACACCCTCATGTAAAATGTACATATGATCAAATTCATTATATATAATTCACATATTAAAAATCTTTAAACATTTTCAAATTGGTAAATAAGTATTGGATTAAGAAAAACAGCAACTGAAAATGAATGCAGTCATACACAGATATTTAGATTGATTTCATCCAACTCCAAATAAAGTTACGGGAAAATAAAACCCAGCATAATGCGAACATCGTAATGTGCAATGACACACACACACAAACAAATCAGGGGTATAAGTATTCGAATAGAGAATGAAAAAAAAAGAAGAAGAGAACTTTAAACTTGCAAGTCATACACCGCCAGTGATGAAATGCTTACTGTATAATGAACTATCATTAAAATGACCCTAGATTCACATCATCTAAAAACAAAATGTGATGAGAGGTGTACTTCCAGATTTATTGCATAATTGTATGTGATTTCTTTGAAATTTTAGAATATGTGTGATGAGTCCAACCCTAAATAAGACCTTAACATAAGGTAGAAAAATCACAAATCATTTCAAATTATAACGAATATCTGGGCTTCTGACTGGTTCTTCAAAGGCAGATTACCCGTTGGGCAATACCAAGAGCCTGGTACAAAACTTTGCGATCGTAGCTAAATTTATTGCAAAAGAGAAAATGCAATGTTTCTGACTCGGCTAATATGAAATTGTCATTTGAATAGACTAGATATACTTCTTCAGGGTAGAAACAAAATGATGATATGGAAAGGAGCATGCATACCAGATGTCAGAGATAGGAGCAGAAAGCTGACGATGAATCTTCTAGCCATGACGATGAACACAGCTTGGGCAGCGAGCCGCTGACAAGAGAGAACTCAAAGATTGGAAAGACCTTCTCGTCCTATGGACTGTCAACTGTCTGACTCCCCTCGGCGCCACGGTAGAATTTATGTAAAAACACTCCCTTTCCCAAGGATATGTTTTGCGCATTCCATTTTTTTCTAACAGTAGGCCCTACATACGTATGCGCACACATTCACAAATACGCACGTATGCACACACAAACAAAAAGAGCAAACAAACAAATTAACAAACACGCAAACATGTTGCAACACACATGTGCCCATACGAAAAAAAAAACACATCATTACAATCCCTTGCTGGTACTAGTAATTCATCCTGCCCAGCCTTAGGGCCCCATTGAGACCCAAAACTCCTCAAATAAGAGAATTTTCGAAACATCTTAAACAAGAAGCGTCTCTCTGGGGAAGGGGGCGGGGCTGGTAGCCATTTGTGGAAGTGAATTATTCCATCACCCTAGAGAGAACACACCTTGCTAACAGGGGTGTCAATTTGACAATGCGTTTCCAAAAAAGATGAGAATCTGAAAACCAAGCGACTGAGATGTGGTTCCCCACGTCCGTGGGGTTTTAATTATAGTGTGCGAATTTCTAAAACTGGGAATGCTCACAATACTCTATGAAATACTCAGTTAGTTTCATGGATGATAGTTTTTGCAACTGATTGACAAATTGCCCAACATCGACGTAAATAAGCACTGAATTGAGAAGTGCTTTAGTAGTATATTGATAGCCATAATAAAAAAAACAAACAAACAAACATGGGCAGTGATGGGCGTACGTACTCGAGTAGGATTCGAACCTTCGAATGGGTACGGGTACGCCCATGACATTTTATCGTGGCTACTACTAAAACACTGATCAATTCAGTCCTTATTTACGTCGATGTAAGGCAATTTGTCAAATAGTTGCAAGGAGAACATCTCGACGGAAGAATTTCATGAATTTGAATGGTATGGAGTTAGTCGATACAATCAATGGCTATTACACAAACGGTGCAAAAACGGAATCTTATTCACAATGTATTCCGAATAATTGTTTGAAATATAATTAATTAGACTTAAAGGGCTTGAAGATTTTGCAGCTGAATGTATACAGTCTTCTTCTTCTTCTTCAAAAGCTCCTTTTCAGTCAGAATGATTTTCATATTATTGAATTAACATGGCTTGATGATTCGATATGTGATGAACAGATATGCATTGACGGCATTTGAGTTTTACGAAAAGGTAGAAACAGAAATGGAGGAGGCGTAGCAATATGAAAATTAATTTGAATTATTCAATTTTACACAATGATTCCTTAAGACATTCAAAGGGCATATTATACCCGTCGTATAGTCGGAGAACCGTCTCCGAAGTCTTTCATCTTTGTTTTCAATTTCCATGTTCAATTTCAATTTTGTATCATGGCACAGACCTCAGACGCATCCATTTGTATTTTTGATTATCAAAAACAATTGGTCATAATAATCAATTTCTACATAGCTTTCATAAAGATAATAATGATAGTGATAATAATGATAATAATAGTAATATTAATTATATTAATGATAATGATAATAATGATAATAAATGTTTTCATTGTGGATGATCTAGCTGAATTGTGATAGTTTGATACAAGCAATTTAACTTATGAGATAAAACGTCTTAACGACATTCCTTACAACGAAGGAATGATACCATATCTATTACAATAACAAAATGATTCGTCGGGGTCATCCTACTAGACGGACACCCACGAGTTCAACAATGAAAACAGGTCCATGAGTCATACAGCCTATGAGTTCGACACTAGGTAAATAAATCCCATGAATTCGACACTACGTAAAAACAGCGTACGAGTTCGGCAGATACAACACGGGGCTTAATGTGTTAAAGTTATATGATATGAAATTATAAATTATACAGATTTACAGATTCTGTTATTGGATTAAGTAAAGGAAGCTGTGTAGTACGGAGACCTTAAAAATAATTTTAAAAAAAGAAACAATGTTGTTTTCGCTTAAAAGTTATCATCTGCTAATACATGTGATGAGATATGGAATATCATAAAAACTGTGTTGCGAAAAGATGTTTCAAACATGTGTGACTCACTTGCAGATTACAGGACGGAGAATTATCCTGAGAATTAGTCCTACACTTGTATATGTATATTTCGAATCACGTTATTTATCTGACGCTGAATTAGGAGTCTTTAAACGCATGCCACTAAAAAGCTTCCCTTGCTCATGGTATTTGAACGTCTGACTGATTCTATAGCGCTCATTATTTATTGGGTTAATCTGATTTTGTGTCAAATCAACACTCTTTCATACGAGACTCCTGTAGAAAGCTATCTCTGTCAAACCAAGTACAGAATATTGTGTAACCGTGTTCGCCTATATCGTGAGGCCTCCATGTTTTCCATTAGAATTGACATCCCAACCGTCATGCAAATTAATTTAGGAGCGCAATAAATGACAAGGTTTTGCATTAGATGTAACGATATGTGATCAGGTATACCTATATACATCGGGAGGGGTGTGGGTGGGGATTGAATATTGGCAGTCGGGATGGGGAGGAGAAAATTTCAACTGGCTTCTTGTAATATCGTTTTTGTTGATGTACTGATATATCAATAATGTATTCGTATGATTATAATCAAGTGTAGGTATGAATGTGTATGTTTGCGTGCGTCTTTATGTATTTGTTGCATCTTAAGGCGGTGTCACACCTGTCCGGGCAAGCTACGCGGGCTTGTGGCGAGGGGGTAGTTTAAAGCACGTAGAAGATTTTCCGCGGGCGGACAAGAATGTTTGCAATTTTCGCACTTGTTTCTTACTTACTAGACGCGTGCTACTTAGCTTCTACTTGCGTGCGTTCCGTGTGACTCGCGTGAGAGCTTTGAAACCGATCCATTTTCTGTTACGAGCGACTTACGGGGATTGCGAAGTACCTGCTTTGGAGTTGCCTGTGAGGTGCTACCGGTAAGGGTTTCCTACTTGTGTTCTGCGCGTACCTCTATGGGCAACTCCCGTGACTCTTCCGGAACAAGTTTTGAGCATGCTCAAGGCCTTGTCATACCGTATCTGGGGAAGTTTTGCGGCTTGACTTGCGGGGAAACAAATTTGCTACCCGGAGCTCTCCGCAGTTGGCCCGAACTTGACAGTACCTAGCACTTATCTCGTCCTTAGTTGCCCGAAGGTGCGCACGCTCGTCCAATTTTCCCGCAGCAAAGTTTTGAGCATGACCAAAACTATTTCCGGATGAGTCGCGAGGATTGCCCGAAGAGTTCCACGCAGAACACCCGTAGGAGGGCCGTAGCCGCCGCAATTCACAGGCATTTGACCCACTTGAAGTAGGTAAGTTGCCCGCTGATCTATGCCTATGTGAAGGGAGTGCGTGCCATTTGTGGGCTCATTCTCTTCTTTGTCCTCTGTCCTCTGTGGCGTCGAGGACTACCTGATCCCTTTCGGACAGGACTTCATCCGCCGAATGGACTTCAGCAGCAATTTGATGCATTTGCTGTTAATCTTCCGGGCTTTGTGGCTGTCCATCCACTGGACGTTCTCTGCCCTTGTGCACTTTCCGTCTACGGGGCATCTTCACTTCTTGCTAGTTGACAAATGATTGTTTGCCCATCCACTCGAACCAGCCTATTGTTCAGGCTAGCACTCACCTCGCAGGCGACTAGTACGCAGATAACACGCAGTTGTGGCGCAGGTACTTCGCAGAGCCCGTTTGTCGCCCGTAACTGACATAAAAGAAGCTATCACGAAGCTATCACGTGACACCCACGCGCCTAACATGCAGCTCAACGGAATACACGCAAGAAGGACTTAGGTATCACGCGTTTATCATGTAATACCCACGCCAAACTCACCCTAAACCTTGTCCGGCCGCAGAAATTATTCTGCGTGCTGAAAAATCCCCATACGCAATAAGCCCGCTTAGCTGGTGTGACAGGGCCTTTTTTTTGGCAGCGGGTAAATATAGCCAGCGTGCGCACCTCCGGGTAACTACTTTTGAGATACATGCTAGGTACTGTCATGTGCGGGTCATCTGCGGGGACCTCCGGATAGCAAAAATGTTCTTCGGAAGTCGCACGCAAGGCTGGTGTGACACGGCCTTTACGGAATTTCAAATGTGATTGCTCATGTCAAACCGGACGCCTCGGAAAACCCGCACGACCGCGAAGGTCGAGCTGAGAAAAGCAATCTTCAAATGTTCTATTCCAGTTGTATTTTGACAGTCTTACTGTGTGATTTTACGTGAATGACGAACTAACAAACAAGCCATCACTGTCCCAACAATATTAAATCCTAGCTCACGGTAACGAGTTTATGGAGACTGCTTTAACAATTGTGCTGCACAATTCAACAACTGCCAAAAGTTACAATGCTCATAACACACATAATCCTTACACAAAGTAGGCTACGAGACATTCGTTTCTTGTGATCTGTCTCGTGTCTCTATATTATGGACAATGAAAATAGTAGGCCCTATTATACCTAAGTAGCCTTTTCAGGGTTACTCTCATAGGTCAGAAGATTAAATTGCAATTAAACTATATTTGTTTACAATGAAATATTTGGCATATAGAGCTTTCATATCATAACCTAGCGACATGCAAATATTCTGCAATCTCTATACTATTCATAGGCCCTAAATAGGAACAGGAGACCATCAATATCGCAAAACATAAAGTCGAGCAATTTCCTACTTAGTGAATCTTCCACAATAATAATGATAATAATAATAATAGCAATATTGAAATAACAGAAACAGATTTTTTTCCCAGTGAATGATCTAGCTGAATTGTGATCGTTTGAAAAGAAATGAAGAGTTTGTTTGCAAAAACCAAAAAGTCCATTTTTGAAGATTTTGAAGTACGGTCTCTATCATAAAATTCAAAATAATATCTTTTATATGATATATTGGTCATTACATGTAAAGGTTCACTTCTGAAGTTATGGTCAAAAGAAGCAAACATTTTCTTATTATTCTCTATATTTTTCTTGACCTTTAATCGCAAATATCTCCATTTGACAAAAATGGACTTATCAGTTTTTGCAAACAAACTCTTCAAATTTAGCTAATGAGACAAAACGTCTTAATGGCATTAATAGTTTATATTCATTACAACGAATGAATGATACATGTATACGACAATAACAAATGATTCGTTGGGGTCATCCCACAAGACCGACTCCCGCGAGTTATACAGCCCATGAGTTCAACATTTAAAACAGGTCCATGAGTCATACAGCTCACGAGTCATACAGCCCATGAGTTCGACACTAGGCAAATTAAGCCCATGAGTTCAACACTAGGTAAAAAATGCCCACGAGTTCGACAGATACAACAAGGGGCTTAATGTGTCGGTCTCGTGGGCCTTGCTAGCTTAGTGTGGAACTAATGGGCTGTTATGACTCGTGAGCTTGTATAACTCATAGGCTTTATGACTTGTGAGCTGTATGATAAGGTTTTGCATAAGATGTAACGATACGTGATCAGGTATTTCTATTTATCGGGAGGGGTATGGGTGGGGATTGAATATTAGCAGTCGGGATGAGAAGGAGAACATTTTAACTGGCTTCTTGTAATATCGTTTTTGTTGATGAACTGATGTATCAATACTGTGTTTGTATAATCGATGTGTAGGTATGAATGCGCATGTTTGTGAGCGTCTTCACGTAATCGTTTCATTGATTTCATCGTACGGAATTGCAAATGTGATTGTTCATGTCAAACCGGACGCCTCGGAAAGCCAGCACGACAACGAAGGTCGAGCTGAGAAAAGCAATCTTCAAATTTTCTATTCCAGTTGTATTGTTTCATTCTTACTCTTTGTGATTTTGCGGTGAATAAACAATCAAACAAACAGGCCATCACAGTGCCAGCAATATTAAATCCTAGCTCAAGGTAACGAGTTTATGGAGGTTCCTTTCACAATTGAGCTGCACAATTGAACAAATGGCAAAAGTTATAATGCTCATAACATACATAATCCTTACACAAAGTATGCTACGAGGCATGTAACTTCAAAATACTTCTAGCGAACTGTCTCTCTTTGGACATAAAAAGCAGAATTATATCTATAAGAAGCCTTTCAGGGTTACTCTCAGGGATTAAAAGATTGAAATGCAACCAAAACATATCTGTTTTCAGTGAAATCTTTGACGTATATCCTATCGACATGCAAATTTTCTATAATTTATGTACTATTTATTAGGCCCCACATATGCACAGGATGTCATCCGTATGTTATTGCAAAACATAAGGTAGAGCGATTTCCTACTTTGTGACTTTTCCACACAAAAAAGAAACAATTTTTTTCACTGGACTATCAATGATAATAATGATTATATCAATCTCCACTAACAATAACACCATTCTCTGTATCTACATTTCTTCGTATGCAAAAAATAAAAAAAAAAATGTTTTCAGATTAAAAGCCGCTGTTTACCATTTGGAGTAGTGATTTAAAAGAAAACAAAATATTCAAAGGTCGATCAGCAGTATACGTTTCCCCGTGAATCCTAAAATACAAGGAAATATCACTATTTTTCTCTATAAACCATATAGACGGTTTATTCTAGAAATAATTTGAGTAATTCTGTTGTTCACATTATGTATTATCAATCATTCTATGTAACATCGATTATAATGGGTAACATTTTTGGTTTGGTTGTTTCTATCCCTAGCTCACATTTAACACTATTTTGAAGCACTAAGCTGGGGTTTTGTTTCATCCGCAAATAGTTAATAGGGTCTTTAAAGTGGAATGACGATTTTGAAGGGTTTTTTTAGTAGTGGAAGAAACTCGAAATGCCAATTCGCTATTGCTTACAGGAAAAAAAATGAAAAGGGCTATTTTTCTTTAGTTTAATGCTACTTCTTGTAATAGGTACCTGATTTTAGGCAATGCTTATATCAATTTTTATATAAAATGGATAACTTTATTAATGAAGACGAAACATGAGTATGTGGGTCTTTTAATATTTATAATTGTAACTTATTATTATACGCACTTTTATTCCTTTGATCATTAGCCTGATTGAAAGCTTAACACGTTAGACTAACTGCTGGTTTACATAGTCTAACGTTTTATAACATCACCATAGATTACACAATAATAACACTGGCCGCCATTTCCGGCCCTCATTCTCAGTGATGTTCAGGCACTATAGGCTATATTTGCATTCGAATTAACGAGAAAGCGTTCAAATTCAAGCAATTTTCTTCTGTGTTTTTAGTCTACAGTCTGCAGTCCTCACTGTGAGGAGTACCTTCGTTCTACTATATGCAAATACCCATTAGGCTCACACATTATGCGTTAAACTTTAGCCTCAGGTTCGTTGTTACACTTACACGCCATTTATTTTTTTTATTGGTCCAGTCCGGTCTATAAAAAAAAAGGTCCCAGAGTACTAACAAAAAAGCAACAAAACATGCAAACATGGATTTGCAACCACCTAAAAAAAAAGTCACAGGTGAGTTTTTCTTTTGTTTCTGTCCTTCCTTGGTGTAAAGATTTAGTTTTTCTTGTGGATGCCTATTTACTCGCAATTAATGTATCAAGGATGTAGAAAACCAAGTGTCTCAACAGCTCAAGAAAGACTTGCCAGACATCAACGGAGGCACTGTAAATGCAGTTCAGCCGCTGAAATTGTTCGAGGTTCCATGGGCATAAGCGAGGCTCAAGGAGAAGACACGGATAAATTGGAAAGGATCGAAAGA
This sequence comes from Diadema antillarum, assembly GCF_040938485.1. NCBI lineage: Eukaryota > Metazoa > Echinodermata > Echinoidea > Diadematoida > Diadematidae > Diadema > Diadema antillarum. Next base: position 3,027,583 of record NW_027271466.1, on the reverse strand, counting down.
TCTTCGCAGTAACATCACAAGATAGGAAGGTAGTTGTCATCCAATCATTGCATGACGTCGAGCTCCTTTGCTATTTCCACATGTTTAAGTGATATTATGATAGTTTATTATATATGTCTTTATTACAACTTTTTTATTTATTTATTTATTTATTTATTTCTAATCTTTTGTCAGGGTAGTCCATTCACCAATAAATAGTGGTCTTCCATGGAGCCCTGAATAATATTGATGAACATATGTACATTAAATAGCAAAACGTATAATACAGAAGATGACATAATACAGTCTAGATACATACCAGCATACTGTACATTGCAAAGTAACATAAAAAGTACATGCCACAGCAAGAGTTCACCAGAATGCCGAAATAACAATTAAAAACGCTGTTATACAGGAATGATAAAGCCCAGAATGAATTTCGTGTGTTACTTACAAATAGCAACTTTGCTTAAACAATCTCTTAAATGAATATATGGAAGAAGCTGATCTAATTGAATGATCTAGCCTGTTCCATTCAAGTACAGAGGATACGATTGGGCTGCACTTGTGACAATCAGAGCGAAATCTTAGCACACATAGATTTCCACTGTCTATTAGCCTTGTATGATGTTCATGTACATCACTAGGCTTAACTAAGTGCACCTGAAGGTACGAAGGTGCTAAGTTATGGACGCATTTATATATCATCATAACGCGGCTGAAATCAAAACGTTTGTCTAGTGTCATCCATTTAAGACTTTTGAATAAATCAGCCGACGGTGTCTCATATGTTTTGTCCAAAATTATTCTTGCTGCCCTCTTTTGAATTTTTTCTAGCTTAGTTGTATGGTATTGAAATCTGTTTGACCAAACAACAGAACGGTAATCAAATTGTGGTAACACTAGACTATTATAAAGTAATTTTAGGGATTGTTGGGGCAAAAAGGCCTTCGCTCTCTTTATCATGCAGACACTTTTTTGGGTACGTTTACATACATTTTCGATTTGTTTAGACCATTTCAGTTCTTCATCTATTAAAACACCTAAACATTTAGTGAACTGAACTCTTTTAATCCGACTACCATCTAATGACATACTGAAATCTTCAATTTTCCCGAGATTAGCACGGGAGCCGATAATCATGACAGAAGTTTTGTCAGTGTTAAGGACGAGCCGATTTTTCTTAATCCACCCCATTACTTTATTTAGTGCAACAGTTATCTTTTCTTCTAAAACTGTTGCGTCATTAGCACTGACAGTGAGGGTCGTATCGTCAGCGTACATATCTATAACACCTTCTGAAGTACACTCGGGTAGACTATTGACATATATTGAAAATAAAAGGGGACCAAGAATTGACCCTTGAGGTACACCCAATTTAATAGTTGAAGGGTGGGACTTGGCTCCTTTGAATTGCGTCACTTGCTGTCTGTCACTTAAATAGGATTTAAACCAATCTACAGTCGTCTTACTACACCCTATACACTTTAATTTATGTAAAAGTAGGTCATGATCTACAGTGTCAAATGCCTTCCGAAGATCTATGAAGGCAACTCCAGAAATTTGATTATTATCTATATTCAAAGACCACTGATTCACAAGTTTTGCAAGAGCAGTTGATGTGGAATGAAATGGTCTAAAACCAGATTGATTAGGGTGTAGTAAATCATTCGCATTCATGAATTCGCTCAGTTGTTGATGTACGGCCCTTTCGATAATTTTACTCACTGTTGGTAAGATTGAGATGGGGCGGTAGTTATTCAACGAAGAAATATCTCCTGCTTTAAATATCGGTACTACCCGAGCCTTTTTCCATTCACGTGGAACAACTCCCGTAGACAGGGATTTGTTGATAATATCGCAAAGAGATTCTGCAATAACATTCTTTGTCATCTTTAAAAGTTTGCAGCCGATGTGATCTTCTCCGGTTGCTTTATCTATGCCAAGAAGCTCGATCTGTCTCAATACAAAATCTCTCGTTATCATACTTAAATTAAATTGAGAATGAGATGGAACAAAGCCTTTGTCCTCATCAAATATCATTTGCGAAGTATTCCTCTGCAGGTCTTTTGTAATTTTAGTAGCATTAGATATGAAAAAAATTGTTGAATGCTTCAGCAATACTTGCGTTGTCCGATACTTCTGCATCATCAACCTTTATGGTATTGGGAGAAATGGGTGATGATTTAGGCGTAAGTTCCCTCAAGCTCTTCCACATTTTCTTACTGTTGTTACAATTTTGTAAGATTTGGTCAGTGTTATACTGTTTTTTCTTATTCTCATGAGATGAGTAACTTTGTTTTTTAGATATTTATAGGTATTCCAAAGATCATCACTATTGTTAGATTTAGCAGCTTTGAGAACTTTATCACGTTCCGTCATGAGCTTAACAATCTCATCAGATATCCATAGACATGCATGTTTTCTTATCCACTTTTTGCGAAAAGGTATGTGCTTGTTGATAACATCATTGAAAAGAGTCAACCACATATCCCACGCATCATCAACGTCGTCTATATCTTTTATGACCTGCCACGGAGCACTTCTCAAATCACTATAAAATTCCTCCTCATTAAGATTTTTGAACGAGCGAAATTCCGCACATTCAGATTTTTGATGGATCTTTGCACTGAAGTCCCGAATAGCATATACCAAATAATGATCACTAATGCTAGTCTCAAATATTCCCCATTCACTGTAAAGTTCTTTGTCTGATACAAATATCAAATCAATTAAAGTAGAAGCAGTATTTGTAACTCTTGTGGCAGTATCAATTAACTGACTTAGTCCGTACATATTTGTATAAAACATAACTTTTTCGGCATTCACATCATATTGGTGTGGCATATAATTACAATTGAAATCACCTAATATAATACAACTCATATGTTCCGAGAGAGCAGAGTCCAAAGTCCTGTCTAATTCGTCAAAGAAATCGACGTGAGAATTCGGAGGTCTGTAAAATTCCCCTACAAGGATGGAAGGCTTATTTGGATAATGCAATTCAAACCAAAGGCATTCTAAAGTAGATGAATTCAAATCGTCTCTTATTTTATAGTTGAATCTTTTGGAAATATATACAGCCACACCGCCACCATGTCTTGTACGGTCTCTACGTAATAGGACATAATCATCGATATGCAATTCAGAATCATCAATCATGGAATCACAAAATGTCTCATTCAAACCAATGACATCAAGTGATGTATGTCTCAGAAGTAATCTAAGTTCATCAATTTTAGAAATTAAACTACGAATATTCAAATGGGCAAATTTTAGACCCCTCTTTCTGAGCGGAGGAATTGAACCATTCATCAAATTATTAATTTTACTTTTGATTAGTTCATGTGGTCGCTCCTGAAGAGCATTTTGTGCTTCGCCAGTGTTAACATTATCATTGCAATTCAAATTTTCGGTACAAACTTTCAAAGCACTGTTAGAAATTGGTTGTGATTTTGACTTCAATAAACGAGAACCCGCACAGTGTTCACCAAAGTTAGAGCGGGAGGTTAAGAGCATGTTGCCGTCACGAGACGTAGATGCTCGTGCCACCCCTGTTGAGCTTTTGTCAGTGGAAGCCACGGGTGGGTGGGGGTCGATTTCAGCCGCCCTCGAGGTGGAATCATCCTGAAATTCGGTGTTGAGGATCCCACCACTTCAGCATACGATCTCTGTTGAGAAGATGCAGTGGCTTGCTCTCTGGGTCGCCTGATGAAATTTCGCATATTCGAAGCAAGAACAGCTTGCCCAGCCTTGATTTCAATGTGTTATATTTCAGCATTCAAGATATGACCTGTGTGACTTTATGGTTCCGTACATGACTAAAGAAATAATTGCAATTGTTATATTAAACTATATTTTAAAAAAGGAATCATAATAATTTGAGTTATAGTACAGTCTACTATGTCGAAATATTGGGTCCCGTGAGATTTTCGTGTCAAAATTGATTTTTTTTTTTTTTTAGCTCACTTGGTCAATTTGGGGGTGCTGAATCCAAAAAAACTTTGGTTCCATTTTTTCCGACCTCGTCTTCAGTCGCCATTTTGAATTTCAAAGTGGCCGCCATAGCTGTATATTGACGCAATTCTCATAATGCGAGCATCATAGAAGGTTCAGATTTGATGCAAAAAGCATGTTTGTGATGTCAGACATTCTGATACACCATTTTCTAATATTGTAGATTAGCCAGCCATCTTGAAATTCAAAATGGCCGCCTTGGCTAAATATATTTTTACCCATATCTCAGGTTGTAAGCATTGTGTAGAGTATAAATTTGGGGCAAGAAGCATGCTTATGATGTCAGTCATGCTAATATATATACATTCTTTTTTAAATGATGAATCATTTATGTTTGGGGCCATCTTGAAATTCAAAATGGCCACTATAACAACTGTAATTGGGCCTGTATCTCATATCGTATGCATTGTGTAAGGTTCTAATTTGGGGCAGAGAGCATGCGTATGTTGTCAGACATTCTGAAACATTTTTTTTTTCTGAAACGACGGTTCATTTTGATATTAAAGATGGCCATCTTGAAATTCAAAATGGCCGCCATACAGACAGTTCACATTTCGGGCATAAACCGGGCTCATGATGTTGAACATTCAGATGCTCTTTTCAATTGCAGATCACTTTCGAGGCTTCCTTCTTAAAATTCAAAATGGCTGCTTTTCAGCTAATATCTCTGGTTACAAGCAACTTTTAGACATCAATGTTTATGATGGCATACAGTGTACATTCTTTGAAACACACACACACATAGGGCCTATACATTCTTTAAAGGGTGTGTACAGTTCTGGTCGAGGTGTAGATTTAGCTTTTAACATTTTGCGAGATATTCAGAAACCACTCTATGAGATGTCAAAGAGCATGCAGTTCTAAGGGGTATCAAAAGTTTATTCGATGAAAATCGGTTTTGAAATGGCTGAGATATCCAAAAACAAGGTAAAACAAAGAGATCCTAATAAAGTTGGGGCATGTCGCCTTTTATCATTAACACTTTTTTGGATATCTCAGCCATTTGAAAACCAATTTTCATCAAATAAACGTTGAATCCTTCTTAAAATTACATGCTCTTTCATATTTCATAAGAGGCTTTTCATTATCTCACTTAGGAATGTTCAAAACATGAATCCCTACCTCAACCAGTACTGTACAGTCCCTTTAATAATGGATCATTTATATTGGTCACCACTCTTGAAATTCAAGATCTATTTCGACCATATTTGGTGCTGTGAGATCTCTAAACTGCAAACCCAAGCATAATGAAACACTCATTGTGCATAAGTCAATCACTTCATTGGATATTGCGTATTACTCAAAGCGAAAGTGTTTCCTGTCCTGTAGGTACACTGTTGTGTTGAAATGCAAAAAGGCTGCCATGTGAATAAATTCATTTAAAAGCATAGCGTGTGGGTAAAATTTGTGAATGGAAAATCATGTGATTTTGATGTTAAAGACAAATGACTTTCAAATTAAGAAATCCCTCTTAATAACTGTGTCTGAGTGACTAAATAATGCCCAATTTAGACGATTTGGTTGTAAGAACTTACAATATTAGCCATTATATGCTCTAATCATTCATGAGATAGTAACTTAGATAATTAAATGTTTTCTAGGCTCATTCCCTGCACGTGTTTTTAAAGAAACAGCACTCCAAAGCTGGACACAGGGGAGAATTAGTTCTAAATTCTTCCAGAAATAATGACTTTTGCATTTCTTGCTTTTGAGCATGATTATGAATTCTGTGGCTACCGTTGGTGTAGGAAGCTCGAAGCATTTTATAATAATTGAACAATTTATGCATACCCTTTGGAAATATCTACAATCTAATATATCATATTTATATGTAATAGAGGCACAAATTAGGTTGTGAGAGTTTACGAGGTTCGTTCTCTGGATATATTGTATCAAGTCTCTACGAGGGTAAAGCGGGAAATTGTCCTGGTTGAAGTCATCCACGCCAAACTTCTGGAAGGCACGGACTGTGTCATAGCACATTCTGCATGATTCAAGGTTTAGATACTTCTTGGTCCATCTGCTCTTGGAGACATCCTCAAATTTTCAACTTCAGTCAGCACCATGAAAGGCATGAAAGAGCAGACCTTTAGTTGTTCCTGTTTTTTTTAACAAACTGCAGGGCATAATCTCTCAAAACTGTCAATTGTACCTTTCTCATTTCCTTTTCCAATGATGGAGCAGACAACATGCAATGCAGTAAGTGCAGCAAACCTACAAGATCCATCAGGATAACTGAAATGTTAGAGGCTACGTAATAATCATCAATATCTCTGATTTTCCCGTTGCTCTAATACACACAATGGAATGAGGCTATCTGTTGTGAGTGACGGGTGACAGTAACTTCCATGGCATCTTTGAAAAACTCTTTTTTTTTCTTTCCATGATGTGGACTCTGTGTCAGATGGAATTGACTGCTCAGTATTTCAACTTTCAGGCTGATTATTTGGCTCAGTTTTGTGAGTTTCTAAGGCATGGGTAGGAAAATGAACCTTTAATAGTGAGAATGAGATGAAGGCCATGAACATGATGAAACAATGAGATGAAGAGTGATTGTGGAATTGCTTAGAAGTTATACCTTGCAATAATTGTATCGTTCAGCAATGACTGGATAATGACAGGTCTATCAGGTTGTAGAACCAGTAGAAATGTTATGAAGAATTGGTGATCCATTAAGCTTAATGACTTTGGATCCAATCTTACATGGTGTTTTTTGTTTGTTTGTTTTTGTTTTGCACGAGCTGAGTGTATGGCCTTTCTCACAATATTCCAGAGATTAATATATTTTAGTTCTCTCAGATACAAATTCTTAGTACAGAACATTAAAACTGCCCTTTTCATCTCTTTCTAGAGTATCTCCCTTGAATGTTTCTGATACCTGACTCCCAAACACCACATTCATCACCTTCAAGGCAGTGACAATTTCTTACATTACCCTCGTGTGATTATCTTCTAAGTTGTGGAGGAATTCTGATGGAAGCAAGCGCCACAGAACTGAGCTTTCATTACTCCTTTGTAGTTTTAGAATCATTGGGTGTATAGCAGTAATCATCTTGGAAGTCGTGATAATTGAAGATGACCCACTCAAGGGCAATCAGGAAAATGCCTAGGCCTATTTATTTCTTCTTCATTCTGTGTTATTCCAGAAATATTATCTAGCAAACCTTAAGTGTTTCAGTTTATGGCCAACAAACAAGCTTGGGTATGGGATGCCTGGTTGGGTGACCATAGCATTTCCTGCCATTGCGAGACTTTTCCTTGTTTCTCTTCATTCTCTCGAGGCAGCATCAAGTTTCTGAAGATCGCCTTCGATTGCATCAATGCTTTCTTTTGTACAAAATTCATTGACTGGGATTAAATATAATCATTAACGAGGTTCCACAACGCAAAATAACGTGTTGCCTGAGAGGCGAAAAGGAACCGTTTTAGTGCGCAGCTTGCAAACCGCATATACCCGCCTGGCTATTTTAGATTATGGGATGTAACGCTTACACGCTTGCCCACACTATCGGACAGTGGTATGCCCCCTCCCCCTTATGCAGTTTTTGCCCCTCAGCATCTCTTGATGACACAATTAGAACCTCATCCCTACATTCTTAATTTATGGCGGCCATTTTGAATTGAGAGATGGCTGTCATTCTGCGTGAACTGGAAATAAATTTAGTCTGACTAGGACAATTTTGGCACATTCATCTAAAGCGCTTACCATAGTATTATATGTTTTCTATAGCGGCCATCTTGAATTTTAACATGGTGGCCTACCTAATGATCCACAATTAGGAAACAGCTGTACTGGACCGTTGGACACCACAAGCATGTGCATTCTTGAAAATTTGATGCTTCTACAATAATTGCAAACTGAGATATGGGTAAAAACGCTATGTCGGTCATTTTGAATTTATAGATGGCGGCCTAAAAACTGTACAAAGCAATCCACAATATCAGAAAATGACCTAACAGAGTGTCTGACATTATAACGATGTATTTTGCACCAATCTTGAGATTTCTACAATGCTCATTTCATGAGATATGGGTAAAAATACAGTCTGCTAGGCGGGCCATTTTGAAATTCAAAATGGCGGCTGAAGGCGTTGTCAGAAAAAAAAATGGAACCAAAGTTTTTTGGATTCAGCACCCCAAAATTGGCAAAGTTAGCGAAAAAATCAATTTTGGCTCGAAAATCTCACGGGATTACATAGTAGCCTCTACTATTATCACTGGCAAAGACTATCGAATGTTTTACGAAATGACCTTGTAAAAATAATGTACATACTTATCTTATTATTGATATTTGGTGGTAATAGTGCCATTAAGTAACATAAGTGAATAACGTTTTGTTTTGCAAAATTACTGTAACCACTATTTGAACGGATTTTTCAATGATTGAATCTTATATTTCGCTAATTATCTTTTGAGCCATACAGTATTTATTCATTACCTTGTTTGATTTTGTTGCTGTTTTCTTCATTTATTTCAAATTTCAGTATGTCTCTAAAACAACATGATTTGGCTAAAAGTTGCTGTCGACCTTAAATCAATCATCGAAACGAAACGAGAAAAAAAAATACCTCGGTCTGGAGAAAAATAAAAGAAACATCCGAGCAAAATACAGGCACCGCGAAGAACAATAGCGATTAGTGGAGAAAGGTTGGGGCTGACGTAACAGTCCTCATTGTTCATGAATATGCAAAGCCACTAATTGTCCTTTCTTAGTCTTATTTTATCTCTTCTGAATGCTTATTTACTCATAGTATTCATCAAGGAAACCGATTGCAGAAGATTTACACTGTCTTACATGGCATAATTCGTTGTGCTCGGTAGTTTGGAACACAGGGACGTATTGGCAAATGTAATGGATAATCCCCTGTCTGTACTCATTGAGTCGAGTCTTCTCATGTTAGTAGTCTACTTGAGAGATAAAGTACTTTCTCGATTGAGCGAAGGAAGCCGAATACATCTTACTGTGATAGTAAAAATTTGTTAATACTATTAGTTACATTGTATGTATCAAGCGTAAAGCACGTAATTCCACGGAGGAGGCAAACTTTGAATTTGGTGTAATGCCTTGCTATAGAATACCGCACTGTCCCTTCACCGGACGAAAAAAAGATATCGGTGACAAAATTGTTTGTTGTTGTTGTTATTTGTTTTTGTTTTTTGTTTAAAAAAAAACAGTCCAGAGCAGTTTATTGATGCCAGAGGTTATAACGTTGACCATGGCCAAAAACTTATAAGGATTAGTCAAACGGTTTGATTTGGTCTCTCTTCCACGGATAACGTAAATTTGTAACACAACTGTGATATTGGAAGGTACCGAAACACGTGTAAGCAGCAAGATTAAGCACTTTAAGGGATAAGTACGAGTCCTTTGTTTTTGAAAGCGTATGCCAGGAAAGGTATGATAATAACCTAGACCACTAGACCAATTTGAAAGGAAAGCTCACATCCTTACAAGTTTTATTACTCTTTTTTTTTAATCCGGTCTATCCAAAGTTATCCATCGCGCCTGTTTGCGGCGATTGGTTAGAAGAAACACGAGTGACAATTTATGGAATTTTATTGAGAAGATTAAAAATATGTCTCACGCATCATTCTCTCAGTCAACGTTCGTATTCATTTGTAGCAGGATAGGTAGCAGGGACACTAATAAAAGAGCAGAGAAGATACACAGGCAGAATCAAGTTACGGTATTAAATTCCGTTTTTGCAAATATCTATATTTTGTGAAAGGTAGTATTAGCTACATTGTTAAAAGAATATTTAGCAATTCAGCAATTTTAGTTATGAAAGACTTGAGGGATAAAATGTCGGGGATTTGAGCACACGTATTTCGCAAAAAAAAAGGCAAAATTGTCATCTTGTATGCAAGATTTATGATGTAGATTCTAATCTGTCTCTTAACATCGTTTGAGTGTTTCAAATTGGACATTATTACATCAAAATGTTACCTTTAACAAAACGCATTAAAGTAACTACATAATTAAACATGCCATTCCTCCAAACACAAAAGTAGAAATACCAGTTTGATGTTTTTGTTGTTTATTTTACATGTGATTGACCATACAGTGTGTGGAAGAATAAGCTTAGATGGTAGGGAGTGACATTTTGGTACATTTACGGATGCTGGATACAACAATTTAATTATATGATTTGGCCCCAAAACAGACCTCCAAACAAATCTGAGAAGTTGTACACATATCAGTTAAAAATCCTGTTCATACAAGTCAGGTATCCGCAATGTACGTGTGCCAGTATACATGACCTGAAAGATGGCTAGCAATGTATCAGACAAGGCTCGGGCTCATGAAGAATCCTTATCATTCATCTATGAGGCCAAAAAACAAAAGTCTCTCCTTAGACATTTCCTCCATGGTATTTTATCCGTGAAATTTTTCATCCTGATTTTTTTCCCGGACATTTTATTCCCTAACATCTTGTCTTACTTCAACAGTATTCGCAGAATTATGTACCCGTCATCCTCGCTGTAATTTTCAAGCAAAGTTTCGTCCCTTAAAAAGGAAATACAATGTATTTATGATGAATAACTTTGAATTTTGAATAATTTCCCCAACATATCAATGTTCCCACTACTAAATAAACATGGACGAAAATAAATGTGCGGTCCATAGCTGGGACTAAAATCTAGTTACATCTCAGTTTTACTTCCATAGTCGTTTGGACAATATGATTCCGTCACAGTGCGATCTCGTCAGTACTTCCGGTGATTGTCAAGTCAGTTTGTTCTTCAGAAGACAGAGTAAGGAAAGGGAAAAGAAATGGAAGAGGTTATTGAATCTTGGTTGCTACTTATTCCGACGTATGTATGAAAAAGAAATGTAATTTCAGATTACTTTCCAGACCCAACAAAAAAAACAAAAACAAACAAACAAACAAACAAAAATCATATCAGAACTCAAGTGGGGGGAGGAGAGATTGCCCCCCCCCCCCCGAAAAAAAAAGAAGTTATTGATGGAATCGGCTTTTGAAGATAGAAGGTAAATGCACGCAAGCGCACGAAAGAATTAGCACAATAGAAGCATTATTACAATCAATATTTAGATTTCTTTCAAGGTTAAAATGCACGGTTTTAGCAGACTAGACGAGTGCCCGATATCACTCATCATTATTCAAGTTCAAGCTCAAGTTCAAGTTCAACTTTATTTTCATTTCCATTAAATAAACAGGAGAAATTGTATTCAATGCATAAACAAAACAAATTTGTAGTAATTTCGATAAACGTACATCAACAAGATACATGTGATGATGAGTAACGACATACAATTGCATTTATAAGGTATATACATATGCATATTACACGAATGGTAATGGAAACATCATTGTTTGTTTCTTTTTATTAGTTCTTTAAGTTCTGCGTTTTCTTCTTTCGGAGAACATTAAAACGATTGTTGATAATACATAGCATACAAGATACACTAGAAAATCATAAGGCAATACTTTGATATACCCCCATCTCACTAGACGGCGATACCACTACGATCACCAAAATCGACAAAGCGCGGCGGATCGTGGCTTGATCGCTTTAAAATCTTCTCCATCTTATCTTGAGCGGTATAGAAGCGCGGAGGGTCGCCACCATCGCCATGATTCGGCTACGGAAGTTTTGAACATGTCCAAAACTTCCGTAGCGAGGTTGCCGTGGTTTTAGAGCGTATCACAATCGCCTCACGAGCGTATTAAAAGCACCACATTCGTAGCTCTGACGGGGTAGCAACGCGAAAACCGTAACTCAAGTGCAACGAAAGCGGCCCCCATCGCCAATGAAAATTACCAATTTTAAAGTATCACGTAACAGGAACCAACCATAAACCAAAGAAAGTGATTCACCAGACCAGGGAGGTGAATATGGAGAAAAGCGAGTAAAATTCCTTTTCCACAGAGTCTACTCTGTTAATCAAGTTGTTTGTTTGGCATATATACCATTGCAAGTCAATGAAAGTAAATTAAGTTGTAGGCTTTTCAAATACATCTTCATAAAATTAGCTCATTGTAGGATGCGATTTGTAGTTTGCTCTTTAACATTATATACACATTTTACCCTTTTAATTGAATGGATGACTTAAAGGGATAGTACAGTTTTGGTGGAGATGAGTAACTTTTTGCGAGATACCAAGAAAACACTTATGATATAGTACAGAACATACCATTTTAAGAGGAATTCAAAGTTTATTTGATGAAAATCGGGTTTGGAATGACTGAAACATCAAAAAAACAAAGTAAAACAAAGCGATCCTAACAAAGTGTGGGTCCCACACTTTATTAGAATCATTCTTTTTTGATATCTCAGCCATTTCAAAACCAATTTTCATCAAATAAATGTTGAATTCCTCATAGAATTACATGCTATTTCACATTTTATAAGAGGTTTCTCATTATATCACCAAAAAATGTTAGAAACCTGAAATTAGGTCTCAACCATAACTGTACAATCCCTTTAATAGTGCAATTTCACATCAGGTTCTAACTGGTGTGTTCTAGAATGCTAAGATGTAAGGGTGAAACCATATTCTGCATATCCATGTTGGTTTGACACTGACATCTGACCGAAGAAATTCAATCTTGACATTTTATGCCCGATCGTTTGAGATCGTAGCATGAGCCCGGCGTAAACGTACCACTGTCGCTTCGATCGTTCAGATCACTGTTGTAGTGAGGTCTTGATAAGCGTACGAATATCGCAATACAGTCTATTCGTTCGCAGAAGCAGCGCGTCTCGTCGACCTGGAAATGCAGCAACAGCATGGCAGAGTCGTATTATCATCTCGGCACTATCGCGTACAGCGCAGGTTGAGCGTGGAGAAACCGTAGTGTAATCGGCTCGGAGGCCAAAAATGGAGCCGCACAGCGATCGCGCCACGATTTGCAATGTTTTCACGCACAGATCCCTATGGTCGCCATGATCGTCTTCCTAGTGAGATGGGGGCCTCATATTCACCTTTTAGTGGTTACTGCATTGATTTTACACAAGATCCCATCACTGATTCTGATAACAAATTTTGACTATGCATATCTATCTAGTTCGAGTGATTCATCGTGTGCATAACAAATATGTGCGTGTGTTTGACTGTGTGTTTGACTGTGTGTTTGTTGTTGTTGTTGTTGATGTTGTTTTTATCTATAGGCATAGGGTCATTTATTGCACGGAAAAAACAGAGTAAAAAGTGCATGCCCGTGTGTCCATCCTTCACATAGGGGTTTATATCATACAACAAACCATTTACAAACACAGTCCATAACAAACCTTTCTTATCGCTTTTTGTGATTTCCGAGAACCTCGAATCGCATGCTGACGGAGCCGTGCCAAGTTTTAGGGAGAATGCGGACGTAGCGGGCGTCTACAGAGGCCGGCAGAAGGTTGGTGACCTCGGTGTTCTTGTCAGTGTTTCCTTGGAATATCTGATACAGACGACATAATGTACAGTAACTGTTCATTGACATCTACAGTGCTGAATTTCTTTCGGATGCTAGGTAGTATGCAGATTTAGTAATACTCACATAGTACTAATGTCACTAAGATTCCAAGGAATAATCAGGGATGTATAGTCGAACGTCGAAAATCAGCGAGATGTTTCTTTGTTCTTGTCGGAACATGCAGATAATAGGGTAACTATTTATTTGATGTTCTTCCGGGCTTCCTGCAAAATTAGGGAGATGGGCCAGCTCTGGCTATGTGAAGACATAGTGACATCAAGTGTTTAATTCTCTTGTTCCCCTCTGTTTAACTTTCTATATCAGATATCCCTTATATTTCCACGTATTTTCATTGTTCTCTTCCCCGGCGCTGCCAACTTCTTGGCTTTTAAACTTGAAAAATTAATTTACTAAAAATCTCATTATTACTCTTGCACCTCAAAAAAAAAATCCATTCCTTTGTTTTGATGGGTTTTCTTTTTGTTATAACACGGCTTGATAAAATGCTGGACGGACGGACGTCAGACAGATGGACAACTTAAATTGTGCATTCCTTTGAATATATTGTTACGCCCTCTTTGGTGGAGTAATAATCATTCACGTAAACCTAACATACCATGGGCTGACCGTCATCGCCAACAACGTCTTCGAAATCCGATGCACCGTCTTCCTTGTACTGGACGCTGTAAGTCGTCACCCACTGGTTGTACCTGGGGTATCGTCCCTGTGTGATAACCCCCGCAACACGATATTCGATCCCGAGATCAGCTTGTATCCAAGGCGCCGTATCGCTGGCTGCTGCGCACCATGCGCCTCTGCGTCTACCACCTTTAAAGAGGCATTCCAGACGATTTTTTTTTTTAATAATTTCACGTCATGTTGTATTACATGTACATAAATCGACAGCTCAATGTATAGATTTGTGAAATTTATTGTGGTCCTTGAAAAGAGGAACCAATACTCTGAAAAATCTTAAACAAATTACACTAAACAGTGTTGATGACATAGGAGCTTCACATAATTAGATTAACAAAGTCACCTGTGTAAAATCTGTGAATACCTTCTTCTTTTCTTCCTCTTCCTTGAGCCCAAACTCATGCATTCTTATGGTGATGCTTCCATGTCATCATCCTTGTTCATTGCAATTTGTTATAAATTTTGAAAACATTCTTACTTCTCATCCAAATCAATAAAACGTCTGAAACCCTGTACTAAGTTTAACTAATTTATAGTTGTTATGATGAAAAGTCTGAAAATCATCCGGAGGTCTTCTTTAACAGTAAAAATTGATTGTTAGGGGTCTTTAGTAACATCTCAGTCAAGACGTTTAACTTCCGTGACTTCAAATATCATTGGTGAATCCCCTGTAAAACTGAAAAAAGAACGAATTACTGAAAACAACGACCGAGGACATCGGGTATGAAAAAATAAGAATTAGTCAACTAGCGATTGGGAATTTTCCTTCTGCTTTCATATGTGACGCTATTATGAAGTAATTAGTGCAGAAGGGACAAATTTTGTGTGTACTTTCAGGAAGGGCTCTGAATAATCATCGTTTGATTACCTTCTACAAGTTCTACAAGCAGTGCATTAAAACGCAATTTTGATTTTGATATTTTGTGGGCGGTGAGTTGGCTCAGTCGGTAGCGCGTCTGCCTCACGATCACGCGGCCCGGATTCGAACCCGAGTCTGGACTGAGCAATGTTGTGTGTAAACATACCGTCCCCTCTAGCAAGAGGCAAAACACTCTGTCCCTCGGATAGGACATAAAATGGAGGTCCCGTGTATGAGAGAGTCACAGCTCATGCACGTAAAAGATCCCGCTTCATTCATTCATCGAAAAGAGCAAGGTGTCTAACCCGGTGAAGTGGTCCCACCCCACATCCAACTGGACCCCATGGAAGACCAGCTTAGTGTAGCTGAATATGGGCTATCCAGCCATCTTCACAGATGGAAAATGAACAACAACAACATATTACACATATAATATCATATGTCATATTAAACAAATGTTGTAATTCTTCACTTACTGGCTGGCTGATTCAGTCGACCTCGGGTCGCGCAGTCTTCGTACTGGTAACAGGAACTGGCGGATAATTGGTCATCTGGAATACTTCCGTCCTCCACCCCCAGTCTTCTTAGAGATTCTCCTGGCTTTTCCACTTTTTGTGGAGTGACCATATTGCCTACAGTAGGCATTCATATAAATTGCAAAGAATCGAAACAATCACACATAACAGCGTTTCGAGAGAAACAATCATGTCCTTGATCATTTTTGCTTTTTTTCACTCTTTCTGCTTTCTCTAAACACACTGTACATTCTTTGTCTCTTCCTTGTTTTCTATTGGCAGTTGTTATTTCACGGAGTCTGCAGCAAAGTTTACATAAGAAGACAGAGTAACAAAATAGTCATAATTATGTTTAGATAGCGATTTCTATTAAAAACTAACTATAAAATGTGAAGCGTTAGCCCGTGTGCATGCAGAGCACTCTGCAAATGTTTTGTTTTGTTTTGTTTTTGTTTTTTCATGTAATTTCGTAACCAATTCTCATTTCGTAATATACCGGAGCACATTTCCTTTAGTTTCTTCTTTGTCAGTGGCGCTCGGAGATGCCTTGATTATAACAGAAATTTCGCTATGGCCTCGTTCGTTGTAAGCGAATTTTTCACCATACAGACTTTAAGGATATAATATAATATTACATGAATATTGGAGGGTATTTAACTAATGGATAACTACTAACCGTCTCCCAGCAACTCGAATCGCATGCTAACATGACTGTTCCACGTCAGGGGCAAAATACGCACGGCGCATGCAGTGACAGGCTTGGGGAACTTGTTGGTAACTTCGGTGTTCATGTCCGTGTTTCCCTGGAATGTCTACAAAGTACACATGAAAAAAAAAAGTAATAGATAACTACAACAATGAAAACTACAAACCAACAATAACGCGCGCACACGAACACACACACACACACATATAAGCATAAACACAGTGCACACACTCATACTCAAAAACTTATGTGCACTTAGGCTGTCATAATTTGTATAAAAATTATTCATATCATAAGCTTGGTCAAAATGTTGTCTCTCATTTCATTGAATTTGGAAGAAATAAATAGAATGCACGGGAAGAAAAATACGAGCAACGTCTAAGTAAATTCGCACCTTCTTGAAATTGAAGAATCGATTATAGAAATTCAATCACAGCAAAGTCTCTCTCTTTAGATATCAAACATTTATTCAATATAATCATATACACAATACTTTGATACCAAATGGAATATTTCTGTTGTGACAGTGTGGATGGATTCAAAATTTATTTGGATTTATATCTACATTCTGTCAAACAGAATGCTTCAACGGATAGGACCGGAAAATGCTGGCTGATTGTAGTGTTTCGTTACAGTTTACAGTTGTGTGTAAAGGATGGAAGAATAAGTGAACTGATAAATGATTATAGTACCTTGCAACGGCATTCAACTCACACTTCTAACACCAGTGAGATTCTTCTCTTTGACCTCTTCTGACGCTTATACATTACTGACTGCAAGGACTATAACATGGCAGTTAACTTATTAGACATGAGGTAGCTTTGATTGGTTAGAATCTTTGCGGTAATGCTCTTGGGATTGGATTTGTATTGTACACATTTTTATTCCTGAAGTTGTTGTGCTTGTGTTTTTGTGTATTGTAGAAAATAACGTAGACATTGATCTTTGATCAACGAGTGACAATTATTCGTGTAAACGTCATTGTGAATTGGTTAATGCTTAAAACCGTGGGGGAGGGGGTGATACCACTGTCTTCAGATACAAGTGCTTGATCATGTTTCAACATCCTTTTGAAGCATTTGTAAGTGAGTCCATTCTCACACAGAGCAAAATAGGACATGTACAAGGACACCTCCCCTATTGCATAACAAGGAATATTCTTAAAGCTACGACTAAGAAAATACGTCATTTCCTTAATATTTTCTTTGTTTGGGGAAGCTTTAATCTCAAATATCTCAAATAATCAAGAACGGAGTCAACTATTAAATCTCTTCATCTGTTACTTAAAGTATATACCTTTGCATGCCCCTTGCCATCCTCGACGTCCAAAAAGATGTCGTCACTATCGCTCTTGTACTGAACTCTATAGGTTTTCACCCACTGCCTGTAGATGTCGGCCCGGCCTTGTGTAATGACCCCTGACACCACATGCTTTCTTCCAAAGTCAACCTGTATCCATGGTGACGCATCGTTGCTTGCTGCACACCACGCCCCTCGACGCCCGTTTCCTTGGAAATGGAAGTTTTACAAAAAAAAAAAAAATAAGCAGTCAGGATTAAGATATTTTTATTCGACAGCCGGTCCAGGCTCTGTCAACTAGAACCTTCGCCTTCTCACGCAATTACCAAATCATGGTCAAATGTTTGGCCCTCATTTTCTACTTATACAGTTATAGGTTAAGTTCAATGAGATTGACCACAGACCCCGAAGATCATAGAATATATAGGCCTATGTATAATATGAATTTTCTCATTGCACCAGATGGCTTTACAATAGAACTTTCGTAACTGAACTTAGGGCAGAAGATGACATCATTTTTATAGAGCGACTCTTGCACAAAACAAACAAAAATTCTTCGCAATGTGTACCTCGAATATCAATCTAGCTCAATAGTTCACTTTCATATCAAAGAAACGGCATGTTCATGCTTTGCTTTTCTTAACGTTATTAAGTCTTATAGGATAAAAGCACAAATTCTTAGGTAAAGTCATTTTTGTACGTTTCTATGACTACAGCTCAAAACTACTTAAGGCTATCACTTCACCTTAAACTTTTTTACATTTCAGGTATCTCCTACTACAATCCCCTCCCATTCCGATCATATCTTTTACGTAATAATTATGCTCCTTGGCCTATAATGTCCTTGTTTGCATAATATTTGACATTTTATTAGTCACTCTTTTTCCGTACGTGTGTGTGTTTGTTTATTCTCCTTCATTTAAAAAGGAAATAAAGAATAACATAGAAATTTCAGAAATAATTATAATATTAATCAGAGGCCGTTATCCCAGAGAAGCAAACGCCGTAGGCCTACACATTTTGTAAGCAGGCAACTTTTACGAGGCATAGAATTAATTTCTAACCAGTCTGTAACGACGCAGTAGTGTGCTCTTTTTTTTTTCTCCCGAAACATGGTTTCCCGCCCTAGTTTACACACACACACACACACACTTATATCTTTTACTGTGGCCCTAAACAAACTAAACAAACAAACCAAACAAGGTCAAAAGAAAATAATATTCGCACTCCAGATGACCTTACCTGCCCCATGGTTAAGCCGCCCTCTGTCGGCACAGTCCGTATACTGGTAGCAGGAGCTTGCTGAGAGTTGATCCGCAGTGATGTTTCCGCTCTCCATACCCATGTGATTATTCAGAATCAGATCAATCAACTCTGTTTATGCAGAAAATGTCAACAAAAAAATACTTGTCCACATTTTCAGTTGCAACGATTACATTCATGAGAGGAATTTTCAATTTTCAAACTCAAACAAAGAACAATGGATAGTTTCTTTTTTTTTCTTCTTTTTTTTTTGCTTTCTCTTCTTATCTATGGTTATCATATGAGTTGTTACTATTTCATTAAGAAAGAGAAAAATATAAACAACACCAAATCTTTATCAGGCCTTTGCTTTTCTTCTGTAATCATTGTTTCCCATACAGAAATTCTAAAAGCCTCGTGATCATTATGTAACAACTGTAATTGCAAAGTAGAAAATGTCGCTATGGCGACTTTGATACCTCCGCCATGTCTCACTTATTCACCCATACATTCTGCTGTACATCTTGACAGCGTGAGACGAGAGTTTTCTGCCACTAGGATACTGAAGAAGTGCAACATTACTCTACTCGGAAACCTACCAACGTTAATGATTTGTTTAATCATTGTTACTTCTGCACTTTTACTGCTTGTGAATAAACATGTTATTCCCATCCTGTAAATGCATATGGATAACACTGTAATAAGGGTAATGGTGTTTGTTGTCACATACACTGATATAGTCTAGCTGTGGTGAGTGATATTACTTTGTTAAATGGAAGTTTTGTAATGTCAGGGTTGATAAAAAAGAACATCGACTACGAAGTACTTACCTTGACGAACCCTCAGCAGTTCCAAGATCTTGTCCACCAGTTTTTGCACATACTCCTTGTTATATGTCTCGCCTTCAACCACCAGTTCGCGAACCAACTCATCAACAAACGTGTCAGCTGGAAACATATGGACTGAAGGAATTCGAGGTGTACAACATTTAACTTTTCTGCATTTTGATAATCCATTTCCAACTATACACGATCAATTTGATCGGATTCCGATCATCAGACTGTGGATTTAGAACATGCTGGTAATATTCTAGTAGAGAGTAATTTCCTGGGAATATTTTTGAATCATCCATGAATTCTGTTTCGTCTTTACTCTTCAGTTACACCATATGGATATATTGTATTGAGCAACATATTGGCCCACCCTTTGCGTATCTCAATTTATTCTGTATATTTTACATGAAACTGGACTTTCACCAATCTTAATATAAGAAATCCACTGAAAAAAGATAAAGTACATGTATATCAGAACTTCAGGCTGGTCGTTAATTGGCCATTACACCCATTGCCGATTGGTCCAGTGACTTGTGCAGAACTTTGCGTTGATAATGAAAGTTATTGTTTAAAAATAAAAAGAATGCAATGATTTTGACAACAAATAGCGTAAGATTTGGCATACGAATAGACTAGGACCACTTCTTCAAGGTAGAAAGCAAAAGACACATGCGTACCTGATGTCAGAGATAAGAGGAGAAGAAAACCGACGATGATTCTTCTAGCCATGATGACGAACACAGCTTGGGCAGCGAGCCGCTCTGAGGATGGAGAACTCGAAGACTGTAAGACACGAAATTACCTTCTCGTCCTATCGTTCCGAAGAACCGTAAACTCTGCACTTGCCTTGGCGCCGCTTCAGACTATGTCACACAGCCACTCCTTGGAAGAAGATAAGTAGCCTACATCCCTGATTTACCTATTATTCTAATAGTACATACGCATGCGCGTGCACCATCATGAACACACACACACACACACACACACACACACACACACACACACACACACACACACACACACACACACACACACACACACACACACACACAAAACACACAAACACACACAAACAAACAAAAATAACAGCAACAAACGCGTACACAGACACAACGTCATACACGTCATAGACACCAGCTAAGATAAATTCACAAGATTGAATGCACTTCTCATCGGGGGGGGGGGGGGGGGGGGAACGGTATGATTATGTAGGCCTAAGCCCTACAGGGGAAGGTACTTTCTGAACTATCATCACAACTTACTTGGAAATAGATTTAGGACAAGAATGTTTATTTGTAAACAAGTAATTAAAAGCTTGTACAATATCCACTGGGTTAATAGCAATGTTTCTGTTGTAATGTCAAGAATATGATATACATCACTGTGTGGTATACTTTTGTATATCATTTTTGGTTTCGTTTTATTCCATGTTCCATTTAATCTTCTTCTTCCTACTTTTTTTCGAAAGGTTTATATATTTATATAACATAAAGACCCCTATATATTCTGTTTAGACGGTTGAGAACTCATATTGCTGTAGGTTTTGAACTTAAAAAGGCATGTCATTGATAAAGTTCTCATGTTTTATTAAAACAACGTGAAATTCTTTTTGTGGTCCACTGATTCCGAATGGCATTTTTTATGTCCATTGCTTTAGATGAGTGGTACATTTATGTCTGTGTTCTGGGAGTATGTACAAAGTCGTGCTGTAGAGAGCTATTCGAAGGTTCCACTTTTTGTTTTAAAAAAGAATGTGATGCTCGTCACAGTCAAAAGAGCAAACTAGGTGAGATATCTTTTTTTTTCTGATTATATATTTGTCGACAAGGTACTAGCATTAATCTCTCTGCATAGTGAGTCATACAGGTTTTCTTATTCCACCGTAAATCGGCTCTCCCGGTGGCGTGCTTGCTGCGCCAATTGATACAGATAAGTGAACCCTTTTGTCAAATGGAGATTATCTCATTCCCTCAATCCCTATTTTGTCACCACGAACTTCTTGTTGACCGGAGGTACAATGTTGCATGTCAGTCAGTGGAATGGCTTATTCACGAGTTAACATAGACCACTGACTACTGATGAAAAAAATCCAAACAATACTGGCAAGTTAAGATTGATACGTGCATGCATGGGCACATAAAAAAAAACAGTTTCAGGAAATTGGAGCTACATTTGCATTGAAGCACAAATTGTAGACATGTGAGAAAGTAATCTTGTCGCAATTGTCCTTTTCTCGAATCGATACTGGTTTTAATAGGAGATCATCGTGACGAACATAATAAATTAATTTCTCTCTCAGGGATGAAGGTACATGCCTTTCCAACGTAACTAGAATACCTAAAGACGATCGTTCATCTTTACTGCTGCTGCACAAATGGATATCATGTTGTCGAAAAAGGTAAACCAGACCCCCCCCCCCAAAAAAAAACAAACAAACAAACAAACAAACAAACAAACAAACAAACCTTTGAGCAGAATGGAAAGCATTTGTGTGTGCATGTTCGTATGTAAATAATATAGTTTGACAATCATATAACACACCATGGGCTAGACACTAACCTTTTCCTTTGGTGGTCAGAAAGAGAAATGTAATTCTCTTAAAGTAATGAAAATATAACAATCAATTTTGAATCACACGTGTCCAATCGGGCCACTAGAATATGGCCTTGTGGGACATTTGGTTGGTCGAAATCAATCTGTAGTGGCCGCCAAGCTCAAAACCTACAAAACGTCGCAGATTAGGATGCTCTGTAATGGACCAAGATAATTATGTTGGTTGTTTCATAAAGCTAGTACCTCACCAACGGAGACGTCTCCGCGACGTCTCCAACTTATCAGTCGCAGCAGTCGCGGAGACGTCTCCAACATAAAAATGTCTTGCGGTCTCAACAAGGAGACGTCTCTGAGACGAGTTATGGCAGGTGCCAAAAAAATTCAAATATGAGGGTGCCGTTGCAGGATCACCTGACTTGATCTAGGCAGGATGTCAGCACGCAGATAAGTCACGTGGTTTTTAAGTAGGTCAAACAGCGTCAAGTAGAGTCGCGGAGATGTCTCCGCGACCTCTCACCAGTTTTTCTGGTCTCCAGCACGTCTCGGCGATGTTTCTGAGACGTCTCTGAGACATTGCGGAGACGTCGCGGAGCCGTCTCAGCAGTCGCGGATATGATTAGTCTCCGCAATGTCTCCGCGACTGATGGAGACGTCTCGGAGACGTCGCGGAGACTTCGCGAAAATTCGAACATGTTCAAATTTCTTGCGACTAACTGGCGACTAATCGGAGACTCTGTAATTTTCAGGAGACGTCTCGGAGACGTCGCGGAGACGTCTCTGCAACTAGCAAAATCTAGAGTCGCGAACTAGTCGCGAACTAGTTTCAAGCCCGATGAGATACCCCCTTAAGACAAGTACGTCTTACCATGGACCTACTACACATGGACTATGAACGGAGGTTTCTCTTTAATCCCATCATCACCATCGCCACCTGATTATGTGCATCTTAATGAGTACATCCAGATGTCTGGACAATAACGATTGTGTGATCATGTATCATCACTAACAAAAGAATAGTTTCCATCATTTCAGTCTTGCTTCGCTGATGTACCTTTTTCAGACGGAAATATCTTTGAATAAATACGGACGATGAGGAGCAGCAAAACCTGAGAACATGACAATTTTTTTTTGGTGTGTCAAAAGATGGGTAATTGCTGATTCGCACATTTTCGCACAAGGATAAGACCTTGCCTAATGACAAGATATACCTGTCCTCTACTATAACCATCCTTGTTTGCTCTGGAATAAGCTGCGGAAAAGTGAAATATTGGGATCACAAATGAAGATCATTCTGCCAAAATGTTAGCTTTCTTTTAAAAACTGCCTGCTTCTCCCAAGCGAACGGGCGCTGCTTTCACTGCAAAATAAAACATGTTTCCATTCATACACAGCACACCTGAATGACCTTAGTCTTTTAATCCTCTTTTCTCTCTTTTTAATGAGACTGTACCTCCTAACTCTCTCCCTGTCTCTCTCTCTCTCTCTCTCTCTCTCTCTCTCTCTCTCTCTCTCATGTCAATCACATCTTAAAGGGATGGTACAGTATTGGTGGAGAGGAGAATTGGCAATTCATTCTTGCCCACTTCTTGTGAGTTTTAAGCTGGGCGGTCGTGTATAATAATGATATTATGTGTAATATCTTGACTTTCATTGTCGAGGCATGAAAGGCGGTGACAATTCTACACAATGTACAAGCATAAACCTACATGAAGTTATTTCAGTGAAGTAATATAAGAAAATAACGACTACTGTGACTTCACCTAATATCCTATATATAGATGTCCTTTAATATGTTTACATCAAACCTATACCATCCCAGCAAGAAGCATGTTTTAACATAGTTGTATGTAATGGATAACATTGACATAATATAATTGACTAAGTGCATGTCATTATTTTGCTTAAGGTTACTATTTTATTTTCATTCCAGTTTGATGGACTTTTCCTTGTATTACGTGTATATTTCAATGTCACTTTTTATCATCTTCGAATTGGTGACGATGGATCGTAACGAGACATAGAAACAATAAGGTCTTATCTAGCCAGGGTAGCCCCTTCAGTGTTGCCATGTACTGCTCTACCAGAGGGTCCCGCCATTATTATTACTCAGCGTTGTCAGGTACCCATTTATACACCTGGGTCGAAAGAGACGTAGTGGGTGAAAATATCTTGTCCAAGGATGTTTACAAGCACTAGGCGGGAATCGAACTCGGGGTCCTCCTATTGGGAGTCGGGAGTCTTAACCACTATGGCACAGCGCCCCCGCATCATGGGACGTTCGTCGCTCGGTGTCATGTGAGCCATAAAATACGGCCCTTGGATTTGTTAAACACTGAAACGAAAGTGGTCGTTGGTGTTAAATCGCCCAGAAAGGGCTGTTGCGCTTTAAAGACCATTGACAAAGGCCGTTTTGCACTGTTTGGGGTGCACATCGATGATTGGCTTGAATATCTAATACAAGATAAAATAAAACATAAAAATGCTGTGTAGTCGGTCGAGCTGACACGAAGTTCCTACTGTGTGGTTGTCGTGTACCCTTTTGTGAAGCCCATGCAGCGGAAACCAAATCGATGGTTGCTGTTCATGTTTAGGCAGGTGGTTCAATGCTATGTACAGTTTCTAAAATAGATATTTTTTTTTCTCTCTGCGGCGGATGGCCATGTGCTCAGTGTGGGCATATCTATTGTCCTCACCAGAGAGTTGTTGGCGAACAGCTTTGCCGGTATTGAAAATAGAGGACATTTTGTATGTTACATACCACGATGCTTCATGAGAGGGTTTATACTTTTATACGTCATCAAAATGTAGGCCTACCAACCGAGGCAAGAATCGTGATTTATTTGGCATCGATTCTTGTTTAATATGCAGATACCGTTAACATATCATTGACTTGTGTGAATAATGACGTTTACTATACGCCATGCTGTCATATTTCATTACGTTTAGATTGGTTTTTTTGTGTGTTACCCAGAGTCTATGAAGTTAGAATCGGTGACGCTGGATTAACTTTATCAATAGGACGGGACACCACGGGATGTGTCTCGCTCTGTATCACGTGAGCCACAAGATTAGGGCCGTTGGATTTGCTAACACTGAAACAAAAGGATCGTTAGTGTTTAATGGCCCCTAAAAAAAGGGCTGTTGGGGTTAAAAAGGGGTTGGGGTAGAAAGCTGTAAAATGCTTGGTGTCTGTGTGTGTTTGTGAGTGTGGTTCTTTTTTTTTCTTTTTTTTCATTTGTTTGTTGTTTGTTTGTGTTTTGTTTGTTGTTTTTGTTTTTTGCTGTCTAGGAACAACAACAAGAAAAAAGTCTTTGAGCGTGGACAGTCGAGCTGACAGGCTAGAGCTCATTATACACAGATAAGGGGCTCGGGAACCAGGGGTAGTGTCCCATCTCCACCCCCCCCCCCAAAAAAAAAAAAGCGCGCACACATATGTACATACACACACATCACATGCACAAACGCACACACACACACACACACACACATACAAACATGTCGTCCTCTTTAAAAAAAAACAAAAAAGAAACAGACAAAGAAAACAAAAGCCGGAAACATAATTGATGTAAACACCTAAAAGTTTCCGAGGGTACCGTCCCAGGATTTTCCCCGTCGAAGGGGATGGGGGAGATGAGGAGATATTATATCTTTGACCCTTAACTCAACCATTAGTACTACCCTTGCCCCCCCCCCCCCCCCCCGCCCTTGCGTTTACTCGATGAATGGTCAGCTTTCTCAGTCAGAGCACTGGACAACAGTAAATTTCATGTAAATGTGATTGAACAGCCATCATGATGATAAGAAAAAATGACGCCTTCTGCTAAGTATGTTTGTGTGTTGACGATGCGAAAGATATGAATCAATGATTGAACACATAATTTGGTTTGGCGTGCAATTTATTCGATATAATACTTCTCTCTTGCTTAATATTGCATAATTATAATGTTGGAAAAAAAGAAAATTGACACTTTCAATATAGATTTGATATTCCTCATATATGGTACAAAATACAACAATAGGGTCGGTCCTTCTACAACACATTATGTCTCATCAATTTTGCATATATTAGTTCCATCTACAAAAATACACACATAAATTCTACCACAACGGACCCTAGGATATCACTGGTTGGCGCCCTCCACGGCCATCCTGAAATAGGCATTGCACTGACATTCATGGTTACCTCCATCCACTATACGATAAGAGACGAGCAATTCAGAAAAAAAAAAATCATATTTACAAACATCATCATACAGTTTTTACAGCATTGAAAAATAGCACACAACTGCATACACTGTACGTGTATATAATAATAATATATACATGTGTATTTTTTGCTTGTATTTTCCTACAGGAATTCTTTCCGTTAGGAGGCACTAAGGTGTAGAGATTATCTATTACAAATGCTCCAATACTATACATTATCTGGAACTAACACAAAAAGACTTGTCATATCCAGCCACGAGTCAGTTAGCACCTTCTCTTTGTCGTGGCATAGTGAAATTTTACGTGAGTGTTGTTGTACGCTATCAGTTTTCTATGGCTCGATTGCAGCGTTAACAAGTATCGGTGATAGTCACATTTTAAAGACTTTATTACATTTACGTATCTCTCTTTTTTTTTTTCATTTACCTGTTTGAGCTACGTCCGTGCAACTATTTCTCGACGGAAAATTTACATCCAACAATACATTCTGAAGCAAAAACTGTTAAACAGTGTAAAGATCTGTTATGAACGGACAGAAATTTTGTGAGGAAGACTTTTGAAGCACTTACGCTAAGAAGGGCGATGGAGTTTACAGACTGGTGTAAGTTCGTTCATATAGTCCCCTCAAACTGACACATCAGCACTTTAGATTGGCACTTTACAGCCTATAGTGTTATATTAAGTGATCTGCTAAATTGAAATAATTTCAAATTGTAGATCTTTTATAGTCAATCTTGCAGACGTAGTTACTGATATTGTGTATTGTAAGCTGCTTGGTTGTACACTCCTTCATGCGTTAAGCAATAACTCAACAATGATCAGATTACATTTTCCCCCGAAATCTGCCAAATCAGCTTCAACGGTCAAGTTTCCTTTTCTAATGTTTACCAATCAATATGATAATCCTTCTTAATGTTAACTTCTTAATACTTCTGATTGTGATAAC
This sequence comes from Diadema antillarum, assembly GCF_040938485.1. Lineage (NCBI taxonomy): Eukaryota > Metazoa > Echinodermata > Echinoidea > Diadematoida > Diadematidae > Diadema > Diadema antillarum. Next base: position 3,000,304 of record NW_027271466.1, on the reverse strand, counting down.
TGTTACATTTCAGTTTGGACCGATGTCAATTGAGGATCAATACTACAGTAATCACAGGAAGGCAAAAATAAAAATTTAAGCTCGTTTTAGAGTATCTAGGATGTATTTCATATCTAATAGTACGGTTGTTGCACTAACTTCCTCAATACACAGGGTTCATACTTTAATTGGATAATTATTTACTTTTAGGAAGTTTTTCATGAAAAACACAATTCGCAATGAACTGTCACTCTTTAATAAGGTTTTAAGGCACTTCTAGATTATGAGAATGGATATTATTTCAACAAATTTCATGATCATCTGCTGATATTGACATCACGCAGTAAACATACCTATTGGTATTGAAGGACTCATTTGAGTTACGATTTGATTCGCTTGAAAGTGTCAATTGAGCAAAAAAAAATATGGTCGGAAAACACATTGCACTACTGCCCTGGTAAGGTTGTTTGCAATCTCGAGGCTGAAACATCAAATCTCGGGGCATGCGAATTGTAGTACAGGTAATTAGGAAATTAATCACATTTCTCCTAGGGCCTAATCTTTTTAACTTTTCTATATGACAGGCAACTTCTGCACGGACGTTGTTCACAAAGATTTACCATCAAATATCACGGGGACTCTTTTTTTCCTGTATTCGTCATTTACATGAGAGATAGAAGGGTGTACGAAATATTGTCCTTCCTTTTTCAATATGAACACAAACATCGGTTTATGTTTAAACATGTTGCAACAGGCAGTATATCATCATTTCATAAACTGTCCATTAAGAACCAGCACTTGTTCACTCTCTCCTGCACTCCATAATCGTGGAAGATGCGGTTGTTCCAAGGGGAGAAAGCCATGTTTGGATCAAGGGCTTGGCTGGTATACACGTGGAAAAGGTCAGTGGAGAGAGCAAGGTTACGCTCATATTGCGATTGATGCGCGTCGAGAATTCACGGTAATGCGCGTCGAGAATCCACGATATTGCGCAATCTTAATTCATCCGGGGTCGACGCTTACTGGTATTGAATCTCCGATGCGTGGTAGAAGTCGTCCAGGAAAGAGTGGAGAAAGTCGAACGTCGGCCGCTTCTCCGGCTGTGCGTCCCAGCACTGACGCATGATGTCGTAGAGCTGGTCGGGACACTCCACGGGCTTGGACATGCGGTAACCGCGGGAAACCTGGTCAAGCACCTCTCTGTTGACCATGCCTAGTGGGAGACAATAGAAATTATAGAATGGGCTTTAGAATCTCTGCAACCTGATTGGTCAATTGTCACGCATTGATTTTTTTTTTACTGATCCACACTGAGCCACGCGTCCGGTAAAATCCGAAGGCATGGCTCAAGTCTTGTATACTGTAGTTGTCGATGATTGTACGTGTACCGGACGCATGATGGGGAAAAATGGTTGTATTTCATGAATTTACGGGCCAATTTTATAACACGAATGATGCACAGGCCTATTTCATGGATCAATGAGAATTGGATGCTCTTGTTTGACTTTGGAACAGTTACACAGTTCCAAAATTAAACTCGCGCATCCAATTCTCACCGATCCACTCCATCCTGTGCATCATCTGTATACTGGAGCTTGAATCATTGGCTCGAGATGTCACAGTCCAACCTGTTCTACGGAAAACATTACCGGGGTTCATCCTGTTACTTTCTACATCCAATGTATAGAGCTGTGTTTGGACCGCCATCCCCTCTTCTCCTTTTGACAACTTGACCACACTGGATCGTCTGATTGGGGAACTACGTCTTTCGAAAAATATATATTCCTCCAACCCAATCCCATCCCCACCCCCAAGTCTCCACAAGGACAACCTGACAACGAAGCCCCCAACGTGTTATAGATATTTTGAATGTGAATTACTCATGTAGGTAGTTAACAACAGTAATACCTACCTTAAAACGAAACGCACTATATAGTCGTAACGAATTACTGTAACTTTCGTAACATTTTCTAATTATACCAAAACGTAATGCATTTCAAAAAGTAGTTACCCATTAGAATCATGCATCTTTGTCAATGAACAATTTGGTGATTGCTGTTGCTTTTGTTATTATTCTTTGCTTGTTTGTTTGTTTGTTTGTTTGTTTGTTTGTTTGTTTTTGTGGACAAGTGCATTCAATGTTGTTTCTATGAAACCACGCTCCTTACCAGGGTAGGGGACACGCCCTTTAGTGATGACTTCGTAAATGAGGATACCGAAAGACCAGACGTCTGACTTGATGGTGAATTTGCCAAAGTTGATGGCTTCCGGGGCTGTCCATTTGATGGGCATTTTGGCACCTGCGAGAAGATTTTGTAGAGAAGGAAAGGGTATCAGTTCTGTCTGATTCTATATCTGAAAACCTTACTGTTATTGTTAGCTGTCACGTTTCATAGATATCGTCCAACTTCATGAAATGTGAAAGCAATCAGTCCTACATAAACTATGACACGTGGACATGATGAAGATCTACGGTCCTTCCTACATAACTGATCAGTTCCGTGGTCCTTCCATTATGCGAACGTTATTGTGTGAAATGCACCACAGAGGGCGCTCTTTAGAGCACAAGCATCGACGAGTTCAGGTTACAGTTTCGTTGGTATCAGAATCTAAAATACCACATGACTCTTGACTCTTGAAGAAGTAATCCCTGTTGCTGCTTTGCACAGCAAGCTTTGCATAGGCAATGAGAGCTTTGTTAACTCAATCTCATGACAATCATGTCACATGAGATTGCACTGTTAGTGCTTAAAAATCATGCTCTTGGGGTTGTTGTTATGACACAAATCCCCCGTGTTTCGTTGATACGTCTCTCTGTATACGCATAAAACTTGAACAACCTCATCTTGACAACTTGTCAACGCCGGAGCAAATCATAGGAGTCAAAGATTTTCGAAAGTATTGGTACAAATGATAAGTTTTCCTGTACATAATCCACATGTAATCTCCTCGTATCCTCGAGATGCCGTGTTAGCGCGACACTCAAACGCGATAAATCCTGTGGTTCAAACCCACCTTCTCTTGCAATGTATTCGTCTTCGATGATGCGGGACAGTCCAAAGTCGGCCACCTTGCAATTTCTGTGATCCCCAACCAAGATGTTTCTGGCGGCCAGGTCCCTGTGAACGAACCTTTGCGATTCCAGATAGGCCATGCCATCCGAAACCTAATAATTGAGGGGATGGAGGGGTTATGAGAAATAAGCGAGCTCATATTATCATCATAGTCACTGAGAATCCGTGGTGAAAGAACATCCAATAAGCTCGTAAACAGCGGAAAACGCAGATGTTACATTCTGAACTCTATACGTTCATAACGGTTGTAGTGACAAAAGACTCTCGTTGGTTACAGGAACAGAAAGTATCGGGAGTGTCCACTGGAAAATATCTTCACACAACAATAAGTATTTACATATTGCAACTGATTGAAAAATTGCCCTTTATCAAAGTAAATAAGCACTGAATTGATCAGTTTTTGTTCGGGTTTTTTTTGTTGTTGTTGTTTTTTGTTTTTTTTAAGTAGCAGCCATTATATGATAGGATCAAAGAGAAATTAGGATTTTTTGTACAGCATGCTAGGAATCCATTTACTCCAAATTCTGTCCATTGTGTTCAAACGTTAAGTGCATCCAATTACTACACCTGGAAGAATCAGACTCAAGACATGCACGCTTATACAACGATCCACATTTCTCTGTGACCATTTAACCAAACTGAATGGAGTTTCTGCAAAATATAGCTACAATGTTCTATTTTAGACTCTGAAGCATTCAAACAGTTTAATTATAACTATTGGAAGTTATCAATGCGAAAATCCAATGTATTTGGGGGGGAGGGGCGGGGGGAGACATATTCTATAATAATATCATTATGTCTAGACATTGGTGCTCGCAATAACGATTCAAGATAGCATTCTACATAGAGAGGAAAAAACTGCAAGGGCACACCAAACTAGGATGCATGCGGCCGTCACTCTCTTGGAGTTTTCTTTTTTTCTTTTTTTCTTTTTTTTTTTGTCGACAATATTTCTCTACTCTGGGTGCCTACCTGTGCGGTGATGTCGATGAGCTCTGGTTCCTTGAGATGTCTGCCCTCGCCGTCGTGCAAGTACTGCAGCAGACAGCCGTGGGTCATCAACTCCGTCACAATGTAGATCGGTTCCTGGGCCAGAGGGGGTTGGGAAAGCAACGATAGACAAACTTACATTTGGTGCTCAGAGGCGACACGACATTTGTTAATGCGACAACAGCTCCGGTCTTATTTCATCCAAGAACTTTAGGATTGGAGTTAGGTTTGAGAATGGGTTTCAGGTTTAGTTTGATATGAGGATGAGGAATAGGGTCATGATTAGGGCTAGGGTTATGTTTCAGGGTAGATGTTTGCTTTAACGTACAGAGATTTCATAGGAGCAAAATGTCATTGTACCGGGTGCTCACAGACTCTTTGACTTTCTACTCCTTTTATTTTTTTTCTCTGTTTTTTTTTTTTTTTTTTTGGGGGGGGGGGGGGGGTGGAGTGCTTTCACGATAATAGTCGACACTGGAGTAGCATAAAAAGTTCAAGCGTTGATGTAATTGTTCTTTCACTTTTATCACCTTTTACTTGTTTATTTCATTTCATTCTATTTTCATCAGCTTTTGCTAATTAATGGAAACGTTGAATGAATTTGTTTTTCTTCTAAGCAATAGTTTTTTTCACACAGTGCATATATTGAAAACTATTTCACTTTCGTTATCTTAGCAACTATTGCAATGTATCGCTACTGTTAATCTTTTTCCTATTGTTGTTTTCTCTGTACAATTTTATGCATTGATTTTGTCACTTAAGAAAGTGAGATTTATGTTTGTATTATATATTGTGGAAAAACGAATAAATATGAACTTGAACTTGAACTTGAACTTGAACTTGAACTTGAACTTGAACTAGTCAGCCCAGAAATAATTCGGTCAACGGTGAAGCAGAGAAATAGTAAATTTCGATTGTTATAACAAAGAGGCATAGTGCACACTAAGGCAAGAATGCCTACTTTTATGAAGCAGTCTCTTCGCGCATTTTATCAAAAGCTATAAGAACAGCTATAGAAATGGATATATCCTTCGATTTTCTTCTTCGCAGTTAATTTGCATTCTGCAGATCTCCTAAGTTCACATTTAATGTTTACTATCATATACCTAATATCATCTCAGCAGTTTTCTATCCTCCTCCAGTCTTTCTCGAGCGATTTGTCTACATAACTATCAAATTCTAGTCTTCTCTACGCCCAAAGTCGGTGTGTCGCGTTGCTGATATTCGCCGTTTCTTCCTTCACACAATCTGTGAATTGCACCAATGAGGTATTAGGCAAGTTATAGGCCTACCTCCTTGATCGCATTACACGTTTGGAATGGTAATCTGTGGTAAAGGGGATAAGACCTTAACCCTATGTATGCCTCGAGTGCCGACTGGCACAGAAAACCGTAAAGCGCTGTACACACTGCCCAAAGTCTTTGGCACAGAGAGGCCCGAATTCACGAAGGTGGTACAATTGAAACCATGGTTTAAACCAAGGAAAATTTGTATGGAGCGCCAATAGTCGCATGACCTACTTCGTTACGAAACCAGTCATTTCTTCCACAGAATGTTGTCATTTCGTTACAAAATGATCTTTGATTTGATTTTTGATTTTTCGTCGACGAAATAAATGATTTCGGTTTCAATTTCCCGGTTTCAATTGTACTACCTTTGTGAATTCCGTCATTGGGTTAAACAAGAGGTGCTAATATCATCAAACGATTTGTCTCGCTATGTCCCCCTTGACCAATGATGAATGTAAATCTGGGTCATATACCGTTTGGTTTGGAGTGATAGCACGCCCCCACGCAGACCAGTCGCAAAGGGCTCCCCCCTCCCCCCCCCCCTCCCCCCCCCCCCCCCCCAATCTGCATGACCGAGTTGCTTCCTATAATATCAACGCCCTCTAACGACGAAAGCAGTAGCAGGTTGCGCTGGATGGACAAGCAGGACCCACAGTGCCTTCGGCAAAGGCGGCAACTTTGACGCCGCGGAGGGCACATTTTGCAGAAGGGCCTGAAGTTGGCAGAGGGTTTTGAAACCAGTCAGACTAGACTCAGACGTAAGTTCCAAAAGTGTGTAGGCTACCCTGTTAAAATGATTGCAGTTTTAGTCATCGTCACCAGGCATTATGCTAATCTCATCTGTAGCATCACCTGCCCACCTCCCTCTCCGCATCTTCCCAATTCCATCTCGACATGTAACTCTCTCCTCCCTCACCCGTCTCCCTCACTCCAAGATCTCGACTCCTTCCCTTATCCCCCTCCCCCCCCCCCTCCTCCCCCCCCCCCGTTTTTCTTCATCATAGGTCCTAGTCTGCCTATGAAAGGCCACGACAGTGTATTTCACATGTGTTTAAGTCAGACAGATGAATACCCTCGCTTGGTTTGGCCCGCGGGTTTCCTGCTTGCCCTTGCTTTGGTGACTAAGCGTTCACTTGAGCATTTGCACACATCAACACATGGGGCTCATTTGCTTGCACGCTATTTTTAGGCTCGCTAGTCCACATTCGATAGGTATTACTAAACTACTATGTATAGACTCAATTGGTGTCGAGCCAATTCCAACGCATGTAAGGTGTTAGAAAAAATGGGGTCCAGGCTTTTTGGGATTCGTTCGTCTTAAATCTGATGCGCTGAAGTGCAGTCAACGTTGCAATATTGCAAGTTTTCTGAACAATAGTGATCCGAATTCAAAATGTAATCCCAAGGTTTTCTCAGACACAATGCATTTAGTAAGCTGCAACTGAATGATCGTCTTGTGAGTGAAATATCTTTCAGCTATTAACAAAGATCTCGCCATGATTTATTAGATATAAAGTAGCAGACGTTACATCATTGTTTCGACTGCAGAAAAAAAAGTGGGGGCCTCTTGGCAGGCCTCTTGGTTGATCAACGTGCTCAACACACTCTGTACTTTACTGTGCCGAAATGGTGAAAATGTTTTTGACTCTAAAAGTGGACATTTTCATCAGATTTTGATTTCGCCCTAGTCTGTTTAAGATTAAAGCTACACGTGTAACTAATTCCAATGAAGTAATAGCACGCTTCTAGCTCTTTTGAAAATTCGTGTGAATATAATGAGAGTTTCTTTTTTCAATCATACCACTTGGAAATCTCGCCTGCGTTTAATAACAATCTATTGTTCGTGGGTTGAAAGAAATGAAATATCTAAAACGGATCAGTCTTTACAGATGTTACACTTTCAGATGATGCTGTTGTTGTCGTTGTTGCCCCTTTTTGCTACTGATAATGCCGTTGTTGTTGTTGTTGTTGTTGTTGTTGTCTTTGTAAATAATTTCAATTAAACTCTACTTACTCCCTCGGAGCAAATGGCTAGAAGCGCGACGAGCTTGGGATGCCTGAGTTTCTTCATGATGTTCGCTTCCTGGAGGAAGGCCGTTGGGTCCATAGCGCCCTCTTTCAGCGTCTTCACGGCAACCATCACCGTGTCGTTCCACAGTCCTGCATACGTGAGCGAGAGTAAGAGAAGTCTTTTAATACTAGTAATAGATGAAATATCACTGACCAGCCGCCTGAGAAATTAAAAGGAGGTCATTTCATCATTTTTGGTCCTTGTAACAGGTTATAAGAGTTTGATCGCAAAACGGCTTAACTCCATTCCTGTTAAGTTGGGATATTTGTGATTAATTCAACTAAAGTAAAATAAAAAAGAATTAAAGGAAAATATGGGATATTCTAAATCATAACATCAAAAATATTCCTCGATATACACTGTATTATGAATATAAGTAAGGTATCAGAGATCGAGATAATACTTTTCCACTTGTTCACTGCATGCATGTTTAAAGGTATTATCAATAACATTATTAACATGTACATCCATTTTTCACCATTACATGTATTGTGTGATTTGTATAGTACATGTATCAATACTTTGTGTCATCGTTTTGTTCATTTGTTGCCTTATATGTATTTTTTATCCTTGTCGAACGATGGAAATTACTAAAATGAAATGAAATGAAATGAAATGAAATTGAATTAAATTAAATATATCCCATATTTTCTTTTCATCTGCAGGTTTAATCGCAACTTGACGAGAATGGATTTAACTCCTATTGCGACAAAACTCAAAGTTTTCTTTGCATTTTCGAAGTCTTCCATGGAAGCAATTGAGTATATGAATATAAGAACGACCCAAGTCCATGGAAGATCATTTCGAGTAAAGTAAATAAAACTTCATATCTTTTTTATTTGTCCAATAATATTTTATTTAACTGTGACGGGAAGGCAACATTGTATATACAAATTAGAACATATATTATTATGACAATTAATATTTACATTAATTGTGGAGAGGGCATTTTGTGTGGTGGACTTGGGTCGTTCTTTGATTCATATGGACTTGGGTCGTTCTTTGATTCATATACATGATATTCTGCTATAGAGATGAGAGAAGGATGAGAGAGGGCGCTATTATATGAATGTAAGAATGACCCAAGTCCTTCATTCTTACATTAATATAAGATTTAACTCATTCATTTCAGGCACTTCCGGGGGTAATTAGGATTTATCATTTACACACAAGATGAGTCCATGCATAAGCTACAATTTCCCATGTCAAACTGAATTTGGCCAAAAATTGGACTTGGGTCGTTCTTATATTCATATACTCAATTAAAAGGCGACTGGTAAATGAGCGCGCCCTCGCACGTCAACACGCACCTTCCCACACCTCGCCGAACTGGCCGTTGCCTAGTCTTCTGACCAGCTTTATCGATCGTCGCGGAATCTCCCACACGTCCTTGCTGATCTCGAACATGTCAGGCTTCTGCCTCGGACAGGCTGTCATGAGTCTACACACCAGTCCGTCGGCTTGTGCTGCGCAGAAGTACAATATGTGAATAAAGAGAGAGGGAGAGATATGGGGGGGGGGGGTAAAGTCAGTAAGTACCCACGATGAAAATTATATTTTTGACATGATTGAGGAGATATACGATTATGTACATACTTAAACACTATCAGATCTCATGACTACTTTTTTTTCACCCAAGGTCAGCTCACTCACCTAAGTTTTACATTTGTGATATGAAGAAGTCATGTCATATTTTACAAATATCTGATGAATATGACATTCATACAATTCATTCATTCATAGACTACATGGTGCACAGTGAATGTATAAAATCATCAGTGATAATAGAGATTCCACGGTGGTATTGCAAAACTGACTGCTTATCTGACACACACTTCGCCAGGACAAACCAGTGACTCATTTCCTATTTGTGTCTCTCTCTGTCTATCTATCTATCCATGCCCCTCTTTTACTCTCTGTTATATCAATGTGTGTTTTATTTCCCCCTTCATCTCTTTCTGTTCACTATTCTAGCCAGCTAACTAGGCGAAATGCCTGCCACCGACATTGTTTACAGTCTGTCCTGTCTATTCTGAAACTGTGTGCCATTCCTATACCGTTTATGAAACTTCTCTCTCTGTCCTTATGGAAATACACAAAGAACCCGGTTGCTGATGCATCATATCTGTACCGGAAGTACTTCACCTCTCAAACATCCGGGTGATTCCAAATGGAAGGCCATGCCCTTACATGACGCGAGAGTCGAGTCTAGCTGCGTTTGTAAACAGTGACCTCGCCGTGAAACGACACGCAATTTCCACATATATATTTTTTTTTGTCCTCCGCAGAGTCTCATATCGCAATGTATATATCACTATGTCTATTATGGTGGATCGGTACACTGAATTCCCATGTGTGCACCTAATGTATCCAATGGTAATTAGTTTGTCAGATAAGACAACGAATTACACTATCAAAATGGGTCTTGTCCTGAAAATCAAAGAGAGCACATTTTTCCTTTAAACGCTGAGAGATTATCGGGTACTGCAATATCACATTTATCTATACAGTTACGGAAATAATACCATATTCGTTATACACCGTATTCATCCTGCATGCCTTCATTTAATACTCTCACTTGTCGGCCATGTGCACTTGCTCTACAAGAATCTTGCTGATGAGTATCAGTAATAATAATGATAATACTAATGGTACTAAAAACGTTATTTCACAGCGTCAAAATAAGTCACTGTGGCACTCCTTGTGTAATTCCACTTTCACCTCACGTCAAATTATTTAGATTTTTCTCATTCATTCTATGGATTGTCTAAAAGTACGACAAACTTCAGCTATTATAAAAATAAATTTTCTTTGAGTTTACACCAAGTGTTGATGACAATGACTGCCAGAATTAAAAAAACAGGCACCTTTTATTAATCTATCCCTCTAAGATACCTATAATCCGGTGAAAAACAGTTGAAAGTCGAATGTATAACTCTGAAAGGTTGAATGGGTATGATATAAGAACAATGTATTCATCGATACCAGTCGTTATTGAAAGGAAAAGGAGGCGTCACAAAAATGAAATAAATGAATATCGCCTAGTCATCATTGCAAAATACCTTGGAAGCGTACATTGAAAGGAAAATAAGAGGAACTAGAAATGTCGCTATGGCGACTGGTTATGCCTCCGCCATGATGCATGACTTTCCTAATAGGTCTATAGTACATGTGAAAAATGTGTGACGACAGTTTCACATAATTGCCAAATATTAAAATGACATGTATGTCACAAATGTGTTGAACGTTCACCTTCCTTGACCTACAATGTAGGTTTAATTGGACGAATGGGAGATCATGTATTTGAGGATTGAGGACTTTTACTTGACTTTGAACCTTTAACATGTTTGCGCATTTAGTAATTTTCAAGGTATGGAGAAAAAGTGCAATTTCTGTATTGAATAATAATTTGTTACCATTTTTTCATGGCCTTTGACTCTTGACATTTGACCCTATGACCCTAAAATTCATAAGAGAATCACTGTCAGGTAGAACATGCATATATATGTACTAAGTTTCAAGACAACTTGAGCCACTTCCAAGATGAAAGAAGTAAAGTTCAGCACTTTCACTTGATCTTCGACCTTTTGACCTTTGACCTTTATGGCAAAAAGACTTCCCAGAGAATCTCTATTGGGTAATACATGTATACACCAAGTTAAAAAAAAAAAAATCTTGTAGGCATTGCATAACTATGAGGGAAATAGTAAAATTTTGAAGCGTTGACCTCGACCTTTGACCCCTGACCTTTGACCCAATGACCCCAAATTCCCTAGACAATCACTGCCAGTCAGTACATGCATATATATATACTATGTTCCATGAAGATACCTTGAACCATTTCCATTCCAAGATATGGAGAAAAAAGTGAAATTCTACAATTGTCACTTGACCTTTGACCTTTGACCTTATGACCTGAAATTCTGACCAGAGAATCTCAATTGGGTAGTACTTGTATACACTAAGTTTCAAGACAATATCTTCAGGCATTGCATAGATATGGGGGAAAAATGAAATTCTAGCATTTGACCTTGACCGCTTGACCTTTGACCTTAAGCATGTGCACCCAAAAGTTGATAGGCACAACTTCACCCCCTCATAAACACACATACCAAGTTTCATTAGGATACCATAAAAGGGTTTTTTTAGATACGTTGTCCACAAAATTTGATTACGGACGAACGGACGGGCAACCCGAAAACATAAAGCCTCCGGCACCACTTCGTGGCGGAGGCATAAAAAAGAAAGACCGAGGGTAACTGCGAACGCCCTGTCCAAAAATTTTCTCTTTCTTTCAATAACCGCGTTCTTCTTTTTTCTCTCTCTCTCTTTTCTCTCCAACGTATGAATCGCATCATGCAAACTGAATGAATGAATAAACGCTTAGAGTCAGCGGGAATTTCAACTATTAGCCAGAGATTAGCTGTTTCTAGTTCAAGAGAAATGCATGATTATTATGATATGATAAAGTAGCAATATCGTGTTTATTTCTCAATCGTTCTCAACAGTTATTGTTACATAGGCATTCACGGACATAAACTACACGTACAAACTTTTTTGAGATTCCTAATACTTTTCAACTTGTAACGATATCCATCATCTGGCCCAATTAAATGAAATAATGAAACCAAAGTACGGCAATATATGACTTACACATGTAATGTTCGACCAGATCTCTGAGAGTCTTGAATGTGATTCGCGTGCTGATGTAATAGCCTCCATTATCCAGGGTTCTGATTCGGTAGTGCTTTACGTTGTATCCTCGTGTGTCGTCATGATCAAGCACTGAGAGCGAATAAGCGCCTGGTAAACAAGACAATATTCAAGTTATCAGTAGACAATGATCAAGCGCCTGTTATTCATTTGCAGGGGAAATTAAAAACACACACACACACAAAATCAACTTCGCACAAATAACATTCTGTGTTTATGGTAGAATCTTGGAAATGACAAAATGTAAGACTTTTGCTCATTCTACAAGTTGTGACCACAACAGGGAATGCAACAAGTGAGAAAAAAAAATCATGTTTGCGGCAATGAAAGCACTTCGGATGAATTTGAGAAAATTCCGCGAAGTTTCTACTGACGTAATAAAATGGACCAATCTAAAAGAAGCAGACTATATACACGTGTCATAGCTAAAACAAATATCATAATGCATTCATTGCTGCTAGAGAAGAGGTTAAATAACGTCGAATTAGGCTAATTTGTATCATTATCCTCTCACAAGTCTGTCGTTGACGTGTACAAATATCTTCACAAAATCTTCTGACGTGAAAATAATAGGAATTAGTTGTATTCATAGCCTCATCCTACCAAATACGACATGTTACATAAAAAATAATGCTGTTTGCTTGATTACATGCTTTGAATTTTTTTTTTTAATTCTATTTCAGAACGGAATGAGACAGTTATGAAATGACGACAATTTTTACATGCGTAGTTGCGTCCAATACCACGCACTACTCCGTGAAAACACGCCAAAGTTAGCATTTCCCTACTGTCGGTATTTAAAGATCAATTTTGACACATTTTCTACCATTCTGTTCGTCTGACTTTACTCTATATAAGATAGGCAATATGAATATAAGTTTGAATTGCACCTTAATGAACTTATGAAACGTAACACTTTTCGACCAGTAGTACTTGCGTATAACCGATGGGGTGAGTCACATAAGTGCAGGAATTCGAGAGGGAAACAAAATATCCTAATTTGGGAATAACGCGGACTTGTTTCTGCATTTCTAAGTGCCTATAAAAGGATGACATAAAAGGATGCAATCGACCTACCGATCTCTTTAATTCTGGGCAAATTGACAACACTTGATGACACTTTTAGCACTTAGGATGAAACATAAATATGATGAATATGTTACCTGGACTGGTCTCACTGCCTCGGACAAGGAAAGTCCCCCTGGAATTGCTCGTCAGCTGGAGTTGCTTCTCTGCGTCCTTCCGCGTCATCTTCTCGAAAAACCAACTGGAGAATAAATGAAAAAATGAATGGAAAAGTGAGTTAATCATCAACATCGCTGTGTTGAAAAAAAAACTAATTATTTGATTTAACTTTATCTATGGACTCCTTATTAAAATCTTGAGACGGTACACTTAACATTTGCCGCTTAGTTCTTTAAGCCACGCATTCACAGCTTGTTTTAAATATTCTTTATGTAATCTGTGGATACAATATCATTTTGTCATGCATACTGCTGAAGAGTATCTCCTACATGATACCGATTGATCAAAAACAAAATAGATGAATAAGTAGATTAGCGGAATATACATTGTAATAACGAGATATGAAACTCGTCACGCTGACGAGTTAGGTGATACGCTTGGGGTCATCAGGTGTCGGTCATCTGTGATCGACAAAGAAAAGAATGTGATATAGGCACCTTGAAGTTATATTGAGCGTGCATGCAAAACCGTTTCTCTAACCACTCGGCCATGGGACATCCCCGGAAATGGTAAGGCAAAAAAGAAATGTATAGATATTACAGGGGGAAAAAGTCAATGCCCACTCAACAATCGTGGCCGCGTGAACATGTATTGCATTGCTAGACGGAAAAGCGGCCTTGTAACGACTGAGGTCGCTATGCCATTTCTGGCAACTTGGGAAAAATACGTCCCGCAGACATAAAACCTATAATCGGCTGGTTTTGATACCTTGCCTTTAATCACAATTTTCAGTGTAATGACGTCATCAAATTACAAAACAATGACATCGTCTTGAAAGACAATTGTTCAAAGTACAACACCTCAGTCGTCGTCATTACATACTATGATCGGTTTGACAAAGTCAACCTGCAAAATTTGCTGCAGTCGAAGCAATGTGGTCTCCAACACACAAAAAAAGAGGGATATGGCGTGTGTGTGTGTCTGTGTGTGTGTATAGGTGCGTTTATATACGAACGTGATTTCTACATGGACGAATATGTAATACAAAATTGAAGAAAAAAAACAGTAAAGTAGCTAAGTATTTTGTTTCGTGATCTTGTGGGGTTCGAACCCGCAACCTCACGTCTCTGAGACGTCGCCTTTAACTACTCGGCCACACGTCTCGACGGGAAAATATGAGGAACGTTATGGACTTGAAAGACAGTTGTTCAATGTATAACACATTCATCGTACGTTGTCAGTTTGCTATTGACATGACAATCTATCACACGAATATGAGGCAGGCATTAGTACCTGTATGAAATTATTATAGGCATGGTTATCAAATTGCCCTAAAATTTCCTTATAGTTGCCTTATTTTTACACACAGTTATGCTATCCCTTTAAACTCGTCACAGTTTAATTAGAATCATTAACATCATACATTAGTACCATATTCAATTCCATAGCTGATAACGTTTGCTAATCAATTAAGATTAATTGTCTAGAATGTGTCATATGGCCAACCTGTATACACACGTATATATACACACACAATGCTAAATGTATGTATCAAACATCTGTAACACAACTTTGAACTAACTGTAGGAAGTATCGCTGCACTTATCATCCATACTTTTTATCACTATCTGAAACTCCACAAAAACCACTAATTGACAAATAATCATCAATACAGAAGACTGAATACCTTTTTTACAATGTATAGCTTGTTACATGTATAAATCAGCACAAAGTAACCACGACTACATTGTGTTACTGAATTGATATGAACAAATTTCATTTTATTACAATATACTATATCAGTTTGAAAGCCCAGCCTGCAAAGTTTTGCAGCAGTCGAAGTAATGCAGTCTCCAACGCAAAACAAAGGTATACTGTGTGAGTGTGTGCGTATAGGTGTGTTTACATGCAAACGTGATTTCTACATGGACGAAGGTGTGGTACTCCATTGAAGAAAAAAAGTAAAAATAAAAATTATATTCTTTCGTGCTCTTGTGAGGATCGAACCCGTACGTGTGCAACCTCACGTTTCTAAGACGACGCCTCTAACCACTCGGCCATACGTCTCGACGAGAAAATTAGAGGAACGTAAACTTATGTACGTGAAAGATGAATCAGGAATCGTTTGGTCCGCATTCCATTCTCATTTTCAGTTTTAAATTGCAAAATTGTCAACCTCATGAGGAGATTTCAAAGAATAAAATGCATGATTACTGCAGCTTATTGTCACATCTACAACATACTTAAGTTTCAAAGGAAATGAAGCAAAATCAGCTGAGATAAAGGTGCTTAAACGTTGTCAAGTCAATGCATGGTTTCTAAAAAAATCACCTCCCATAGACATAACACGTAAACTTGTACGATTTTGCATCTTTACCTTTAAACACAATTTAAAGCATGATGACGTCATCAAATTTCAAAACTATGACATGGACTTGAAAGGCAAATGTTCAAAGTACAACATATCTGAATTTGGGATAATATTTAGCTTAAACAACAGAGATACGAGCAAATGAATCTCAGAAACAGTACCTTAAAAAAATTAATTCCACTTTTTTGATTTCAGATGACGATGTGATGACGTCATAATGTTTTATGGAAATAATGATACTTGAAACGTTATGTCCAATTTATATGCTTTTGTAATATGCAATAAAAACATAGGGTAACCAGACGTTTTAAAGAGCTATGGCGAAATAAACAAAGACATGTTTTTTCACTATATTTGCACATAGACGCGCAGGCGAAATTTGAACTTTGACGCAAGTGCAATGCTTTGTTATTTGTCAGAAACGATCAGAAATCAATGGATATTGTTACTCAAAGTATCAGGAATCCAAATCAGTCAAAAAAAGTGCATTTTCATGTTACTGACGCGCTGTGCACGCGAAAACGCGCGGACGGACGCGCACGCGCAAAATCGTTTGAAACGCTTAAATTTGTCTGAAACTTCGAGATTTCCCATTGGAAAGTTGTTTTGAGCCTTTTAAAAGTTTGACGCGCGCTTACGCGTCCTAGATGACGTCCTAGGTAATTAGGATCAGAGAAAGAAAGATAGAACGTGACCTGAACTTTATGTCCACCGAAAATGATACAGAAATGACCTTTAGTTATGAAGTTATGATCGATCATGTAACATGGTCCGAAAATCACAAAATGGCGCCTAGATGACGTCATAGATATGTTACTGTCATGAAAACCTTATTGTGGCTAGATATTGTCATGAGACATGTTCCCTGAAAATGTCATGTTATTCCGTAATGTCATTCTTGAGATATTGATGACACAAAATTGTCCAGAAAGAAAGAAGAATAAAAAGAAACTAGACTTGGAATTTGTCAAGACTGACAAATTAGGTGATCCGATTTTTTTTAATCAATGATTCGAGTCCTGATCGCAATAGGCATGACCATATAGGTTTCATCTGTGTTTAGAGACATTGGACGTGTGATATTTGGATTCTCATTTAGAAAAGAGAGTTAGGTCTGCTATCTCTGTTACCAAATTCGGTATACACTATAAAGAAGATACAGAATGAAGTATATTTGACCATTGACCCAACTTTGCACAGCCAAGATGGCATCTGACCAAAAAGTGGTTATTTTGTGAAATGATTCTTGTAACATGGCCTTTGCGTGTGTAAAATATGGGAAAGATAGGACATGTATTCACCAAGATACAGGTTAAAACATTTATGACCTTTGACCCTAATTTACATACCCAAGATGGTGTCTGATCAAGTAGTTGTTATTTTATGAAATAATGTACGTGACATAAACTAAACATGTGCCAAATATGGGGATGATAGGGGCTGTTTTTCTTGAGTTATTGCAAAGAAAGTTGCAGAGAGAAAGAAATATCTCAATACATCGAATATAAGTTTGATGTCAACCAAGTTTTTACGTGATCTCGGCATCGTATGAAAAAATGAAGAATCACTGATGATAGCCCAAAGTCTCAGCTACATCATATTAAAATCTGGGAGAAATTTACAGAAGAGTAAGTGAGGTAGTGCTCGATAAAGAAAGTCATGTCAATTTTCATTTCCAGAAAAATTCCCTCCCATAGAGATAACACGTAAACTGGTTAAATTTGACAAGGTTACATTATATCCATTTTCACGTGGTGAAGACATCATCCGATTAAAACTTTGATTAACAAAACTTAAAGAGTATTACATTGGCTACAACATACTAACATCTGGAAGAAATTCACCGAAGGGTAATTGAGCTAGTCGTCGATAAAGACAATCATGTCAATTTTCACATCTAGAAAAATTCCCTCCCATAGAGATAACACGTCATAATAAAGATAAAGAAAGAAGTACATATGACCTTTGACCCTACTTTGCACAGACAAGATGGCGTCTGAGCAAAAAGTGGTTATTTTGTGAAATGATTCTTGTAACATGGTCTTTACGTATGCAAAATATGGGAAAGATAAGACATGTATTAACCAAGATACAGGATGAAACATTTTTGACCTTTGACCCTAATTTACATACCCAAGAAGGTGCCCGATCAAGTAGTTGTTATTTTATGAAATAATGTACGTGACATAAACTAAACATGTGCAAAATATTGGGCTGATAGAGCTTGTTTTTCTTGAGTTATTGCAAAGAAAGTTGCAGAAAGAAAGGAATATGAAAATACATGGAAGATAAGCTTTAATTTCAACCAAGTTTTTGGGCATGATGCCGACTCCGTATGAAAAAACGAAGGGCACATTAACGATAGCCCAAAGTCTCAGCTACAACATACTAAAATATGGGAGAAATTCACCGAAGCATAAGTGAGCTAGTGCTCGATAAAGATAGTCATGTCAGTTTTCATTTCCAGAAAAACTGCACTCCCATAGAGATAACACGTAAACTGGTCAAATTTGACAAGATTACTTTAAATCCATTTTTACGAGGTGATGCCGTCATCCAATCAAATTGTTGTTATTATATATCTGAAAGACCATTTAATAAGCTACAACATATTGAAATTTGGACGTAAATCAATTAAAGAAAAAGTGAGATATGCTTGAATGAACTTGAAATTTGATGACGTCATTTTGAAAATTTACTTTTTTAACTTTATTAAGAAATTTGATATCTTTGAATGACTTTTTCAGTATCGCCAACCCATAAACTGACATGTACAACTCATCAGCTTTCAGAATATGTAAAGAAAATGGGGGGTCACCGTCCATCCTGACGAGTAAAATCGGATTTAAAATTGGCGGTTTTGGGGCATTGTTGTACTGTATATCGCCATTGACGCGCGCGCGGAATTTCAACTTTGACAGTCCCGTATGACGTCATATTGAGTCGGATTGACTTGAAACTTGCTAGAAATATTCCTTGACTTTTCAGACATCCGATAAATGTAAAAAATCGGGAAATTTCTGTTGCATATGAGCTGTACGTGCGTATATGTGCGCGCGCGTACGCGTCCGTCCAATTTTTTCAATTTTTCAAAAAATGCTCCAAATGGTCTGAAACGTATGCAAAAAAAATTTGAGCTTGATTGGAGCATACAAATATTTCAACGCGCGCGTACGCGCACGTCTTTACAATGCGAGGAATTCTGAAAATATGGGTAGAATTCCCTTGAATTGAAATTTATGTGACGTAAATTTCATTGAGAAATTCCACTCCATTAATGAGATATGATTGAAAATGTGTTTTCATATAATGACGTCATAGTGACGTCACGGTCGACTGATCACTACGATTTTACTTGACATGTCGTCTTTGGGACATGATACACATATGGTATAAGTTTGACATTCATAGGCAATGCACTTTCTGAGCTTATCTCTACACAACTTTTGCGGAGAAATAAAGAAGAAGAAGAAGAAGAAGAAGAAGAAGAACTAGACTTGGAATTTGTCAAGACTGACAAATTAGGTGATCCGATTTTTTTTTAATCAATGATTCGAGTCCTGATCGCAATAGGCATGACCATATAGGTTTCATCTGTGTTTAGAGACATTGGACGTGTGATATTTGGATTCTCATTTAGAAAAGAGAGTCAGGTCTGCTATCTTTGTTACCAAATTCGGTATACACTATAACGAAGATACAGAATGAAGTATATTTGACCATTGACCCAACTTTGCACAGCCAAGATGGCATCTGAGCAAAAAGTGGTTATTTTGTGAAATGATTCTTGTAACATGGCCTTTGCGTGTGCAAAATATGGGAAAGATAGGACATGTATTCACCAAGATACAGGTTAAAACATTTATGACCTTTGACCCTAATTTACATACCCAAGATGGTGTCTGATCAAGTAGTTGTTATTTTATGAAATAATGTACGTGACAAAAACTAAACATGTGCAAAATATGGGGATGATAGGGGCTGTTTTTCTTGAGTTATTGCAAAGAAAGTTGCAGAGAGAAAGAAATATCTCAATACATCGAAGATAAGTTTGATGTCAACCAAGTTTTTTGACATGATCTCGGCGGCGTATGAAAAAATGGAGAATCACTGATGATAGCCCAAAATCTCAGCTACAACATATTAAAATCTGGGAGAAATTTACAGAAGAGTAAGTGAGGTAGTGCTCGATAAAGACCGTCATGTCAATTTTCATTTCCAGAAAAATTCCCTCTCATAGAGATAACACGTAAACTGGTTAAATTTGACAAGGTTACATTATATCCATTTTTTAACGTGGTGAAGACATCATCCGATTAAAACTTTGATTAACAAAACTTAAAGAGTATTACATTGGCTACAACATAGTAAAATCTGGAAGAAATTCACCGAAGGGTAATTGAGCTAGTCGTCGATAAAGACAATCATGTCAATTTTCACATCTAGAAAAATTCCCTCCCATAGAGATAACACGTCATAATGAAGATTAAGAAAGAAATACATATGACCTTTGACCCTTTTTTGCACAGACAAGATGGCGTCTGAGCAAAAAGTGGTTATTTTGTGAAATGATTCTTGTAACATGGTCTTTACGTATGCAAAATATGGGAAAGATAAGACATGTATTTACCAAGATACAGGATGAAACATTTATGGCCTTTGACCCTAATTTACATACCCAAGATGGCGTCTGATCAAGTAGTTGTTATTTCATGAAATAATGTACGTGACATGAACTAAATATGTGCAAAATATGGTGGTGATAGGGTAGGTCCTATGTTTTTCTTGAGTTATTGCAAAGAAAGTTGCAGAAACAAAGAAATATTTTAATACATCGAAGATTAGCTTTAATTTCAACCAAGTTTTCTGACGTGATCCCGACATCGTAAGAAAAAAACGAAGGTACACTAACGATAGCCCAAAGTCTCAGCTACAACATACTAAAATATGGGAGAAATTCACCGAAGCATAAGTGAGCTAGTGCTTGATAAAGATAGTCATGTCAATTTTCATTTCCAGAAAAACTGCACTCCCATAGAGATAACACGCAAACTGGCCAAATTTGACAAGGTTACGTTCAATCCATTTTTACGAGGTGATAACGTCATCCAAGCAAAACTGTGTTATTTTATTTATGAAAGACTATTTAATAAGCTACAACATACCGAAATCTGGGCCAAAATCAGCAAAGGATAAGTGAGATACGCTCGAGTGACCTTGAAATTTGATGACGTCATTTTGAAAATTTACTCTTTTTATTTCATTAAGAAATTTTATATCTTTTAATCATTTTTTCAGCATTGCCACCCCATGAAATGACATGTACATTTCATCAGCTTTCAAAATATGTAAAGAAAATGGGGGGTCACCGTCCATCCTGACGAGTAAAATCGGGTTTAAAATTGGCGGTTTTTTGGCATAGTTGCACTGTATATCGCCATTGACGCGCGCGCGGAATTTCAACTTTGACGGGCCCGCATGACGTCATATTGAGTTGGATTGATTTGAAACTTGGTCGAAATATTCCTTGACATTTAAGATATCCGATCGGCGTGAGAAAACGGGAAATTTCTATTGCATATAAGCTGTGCGTGCGTATATGCGCGCACGCGTACGCGTCCGTCCGATTTTTTCAATTTTTCAAAAAATGCTCCAAATGGTCTGAAACGTGTGCAAAAAACTTTTGAGCTAGATTGGAGCATACAAATATTTCAACGCGCGCGTACGCGCACGTTTTAAGAGTACAGATGAATTTTGAGAACATGAGTAGAATCACCTTGATTCGAACTATATGTGAGGTAATTTTCATAGAAAAATTCCATTCCATTAATGAGATATGAATGAGAATGTGTTTTCATATAATGACGTCATAGTGACGTCACGGTCGACTGATCACTATAATTTTATTAGATCTGTCGTCTTTTGGACATGATACATATATGGTATAATTTTGACATTGATAGGATCAGGACTTTCTGAGCTAACCTCTACACAACATTTGAGCAGAAAGAATTTTTTTGTGACAACGGGAAGTTTAACACTAGACTTGGAATTTGTCAAGACTGACAAATTAGGTGATCCGATTTGTTTTAATCGATGATTCGAGTCCTGATCGCAATAGGCATGACCATATAGGTTTCATCTGTGTTTAGAGACATTGGCCGTGTGATGTTTGGATTCCCATTTAGAAAAGAGAGTCAGGTCTGCCATCTTTGGTACCAAATTCGGTATACACTATAACGAAGATACAGAATGAAGTATATTTGACCATTGACCCAACTTTGCACAGCCAAGATGGCATCTGAGCAAAAAGTGGTTATTTTGTGAAATGATTCTTGTAACATGGTCTTTGCGTGTGGAAAATATGGGAAAGATAGGACATGTATTCACCAAGATACAGGTTGAAACATGTATGACCTTTGACCCTAATTTACATACCCAAGATGGTGTCTGATCAAGTAGTTGTTATTTTATGAAATAATGTACGTGACATGAACTAAACATGTGCAAAATATGGGCGTGATAGGGGCTGGTTTTCTTGACTTATTGCAAAGAAAGTTGTAGAAAGAAAGAAATATCTCAATACATCGAAGATAAGTATAATTTCAACCAAGTTTTTTGACGTGATATCGGCGCCGTATGAAAAAATGGAGGGTTTAGTCACGATAGCCCAAAGTCTGAGCTACAACATATTAAAATCTTGGAGAAATTCACAGAAGAGTAAGTGAGATAGTGTTCGATAAAGACCGTCATGTCAATTTTCATTTCCAGAAAAATTCCCTCCCATAGAGATAACACGTAAACTGGTTAAATTTGACAAGGTTACATTATATCTATTTTCACGAGGTGAAGACATCATCCGATTAAAACTTTGATTGAAGAAAACTTAAAGAGTATTACATTGGCTACAACATACTAAAATCTGGAAGAAATTCACCGAAGGGTAATTGAGCTAGTCGTCGATAAAGACAATCATGTCAATTTTCACATCTAGAAAAATTCCCTCCCATAGAGATAACACGTCATAATGAAGATAAAGAAAGAAGTACATATGACCTTTGACCCTACTTTGCACAGACAAGATGGCGTCTGAGCAAAAAGTGGTTATTTTGTGAAATGATTCTTGTAACATGGTCTTTACGTATGCAAAATATGGGAAAGATAAGACATGTATTCACCAAGATACAGGGTGAAACATTTTTGACCTTTGACCCTAATTTACATACCCAAGAAGGTGCCCGATCAAGTAGTTGTTATCTTATGAAATAATGTACGTGACATAAACTAAACATGTGCAAAATATTGGGCTGATAGAGCTTGTTTTTCTTGAGTTATTGCAAAGAAAGTTGCAGAAAGAAAGGAATATGAAAATACATGGAGGATAAGCTTTAATTTCAACCAAGTTTTTGGGCATGATGCCGACTCCGTATGAAAAAACGAAGGGCACACTTACGATAGCCCAAAGTCTCAGCTACAACATACTAAAATATGGGAGAAATTCACCGAAGCATAAGTGAGCTAGTGCTCGATAAAGATAGTCATGTCAGTTTTCATTTCCAGAAAAACTGCACTCCCATAGAGATAACACGTAAACTGGTCAAATTTAACAATGTTACTTTTAATCCCTTTTTACGAGGTGATGCCGTCATCCAATCAAATTGTTGTTATTATATATCTGAAAGACCATTTAATAAGCTACAACATATTGAAATTTGGACGAAAATCAACTAAAGAATAAGTGAGATATGCTTGAATGAACTTGAAATTTGATGACGTCATTTTGAAAATTTACTTTTTTAACTTTATTAAGAAATTTGATATATTTTAATCATTTTTCCAGCATTGCCAACCCATGAAATGACATGTACAACTCATCAGCTTTCAGAATATGTAAAAAAAATGGGGGGTCACCGTCCATCCTGACGAGTAAAATTGGATTTAAAATTGGCAGTTTTTTGGCATTGTTGCACTGTATATCGCCATTGACGCGCGCGCGGAATTTCAACTTTGACGGACCCGTATGACGTCATCTTGAGTCGGATTGACTTGAAACTTGGTAGAAATATTCCTTGACATTTCACACATCCGATCAAAGTGAAAAAACGGGAAATTTTCATTGCATATGAGCTGTGCGTGCGTATATGTGCGCGCGCGTACGCGTCCGTCCGATTTTTTCAATTTTTCAAAAAATGCTCCAAATGGTCTGAAACGTATGCAAAAAAAATTTGAGCTTGATTGGAGCATACAAATATTTCAACGCGCGCGTACGCGCACGTCTTTACGATGCGAGGAATTTTGAAAATATGGGTAGAATTCCCTTGAATTGAAATTTATGTGACGTAAATTTCATTGAGAAATTCCACTCCATTAATGAGATATGATTGAAAATGTGTTTTCATATAATGACGTCATAGTGACGTCACGGTCGACTGATCACTACGATTTTACTTGACATGTCGTCTTTGGGACATGATACACATATGGTATAAGTTTGACATTCATAGGCAATGCACTTTCTGAGCTCATCTCTACACAACTTTTGCGGAGAAATAAAGAAGAAGAAGAAGAAGAACAAAGAATCAGTACAGATACAGAAGGTGATCCGAGAGGATTCTCGGATCACCTAACTAGAGATTGTAATTTGTCATCACTGACAAATTAAGGTGATCCGATTTTTTTTTTAATCAATGATTCGAGTCCTGATCGTAATAGGCATGACAATACAAGTTTCATCTGTGTTTAGAGACATTGGCCGTGTGAGGTTTGGATTCTCATTTAGAAAAGGGAGTCATATCTGCCATCTTTGGTACCAATTCTGTATACACTGAATAACGAAGATACAGCAACGAATACATATGACCTTTGACCCACCTTTACACTCCCAAGATGGCATCTGAGGAAAAAGTGGTTATTTTGTGAAATGATTCTTGCGACATCGTCTATATTCGTGTGCAAAATATGGCAAAGATAGGACAGGTATTCACCAAGATGCAAAATGCAAAGTCTTAGGTACAACATAAAATCTGGGAGAAATTCACCGAAGGGTAAGTGAGAGCTAGTGCTCGATAAAGAAAAGCATGTCGATTTTCACATTAAAAAAAAATCCCTCCCATAGAGATAACACGTCATAACGAAAATACAGAAAGAAGTACATATGACCTTTGACCTCACTTTGCACACCCAAGATGGCGTCTGAGCAAAAAGTGGTTATTTTGTGAAATGATCCTTGTTACATGGTCTTTGTGTGTGCAAAATATGGGAAAGATAGGACATGTATTCACCAAGATACAGGATGACACATTTATGACCTTTGACCCTAATTTACATACCCAAGATGGTGTCTGATCAAGTAGTTGTTATTTTATGAAATAATGTACGTGACATGAACTAAACATGTGCAAAATATGGGATTGATAGCCATTGTTGTTGTTCATCTATTGCACAGAAAGTAGTAGAAAGAAAGAAAAATAAAGAAAACTAGAGATTGTAATTTGTCATTACTGACAAATTAAGGTGATCCGATTTTTTTTTCATCAATGATTCGAGTCCAGGGCCCCGTTGCTAGAAACTTTGCGTTTAAACGCAACTCCAAAAATCAAACGCAAGTTGCAATCAAACGCAAGTCTCTTCTAGCAACAGCGCGCAAGTATCCTACGCAAGTTGCGTGAGATACTTGCGTAGGATGTGAGTTGCGTTTAAACGCAATTTGAGTTTCTTGCAACGGGGCCCTGATCGCAAAAGGCATGACCATACAGGTTTCGTCTGTTGTTAAAAACGTTGGCCGTGTGATGTTTGAATTCTCATTTAGAAAAGGGAGTCATATCTGCCATCTTTGGTACCAAATTCCGTATACACTAGATAACGAAGATACAACAACAAATACATATGACCTTTGACCCACCTTTACACTCCCAAGATGGCATCTGAGGAAAAAGTGGTTATTTTGTGAAATGATTCTTGCGACATCGTCTATACGTGTGCAAAATATGGGAAAGATAGGACAGGTATTCGCCAAGATACAAGATGAAACATTTATGACCTTTAACCCTAATTTACATACCCAAGATGTTGTCCGATCAAGTAGTTGTTATTTTATGAAATAATGTACGTGACATGAACTAAACATGTGCAGAATATGGGGGTGATAGGGCGTGTTTTTCTTGAGTTATTGCAAAGAAAGTTGCAGAAAGAAAGAAATATCTCAATACATAGAAGATAAGCTTTAATTTCAACCAAGTTTTTTATCGTAATCCCGAAATCGTATGAAAAAACAAAATCAAAATTAACGATAGCGCAAAGTCTCAGCTACAACATATTAAAATCTGGGAGAAATTCACCGAAGGGTAAGTGAGCTAGAGCTCGATAAAGACAATCATGTCAATTTTCACATTTAAAAAAATTCCCTCCCATAGAGATAACACGTCATAACGAAGATACAAAAAGAAGTACATATGACCTTTGACCTCAATTTGCACGCACAAGATGGCATCTGAGTAAAAAGTAGTTATTTTGTGAAATGATCCTTGTAACATGGTCTTTGCGTTTGCAAAATATGGGAAAGATAGGACATGTATTCACTAAGATACAGGATGAAACACTTATGACCTTTGACCCTAATTTACATACCCAAGATGGTGTCCGATTCAAGTAGTTGTTATTTTATGAAATAATGTACGTGACATGAACTAAACATGCGCAAAATATAGAAGTGATAGGACGTGTTTTTCTTGAGTTATTGCAAAGAAAGTTGCAGAAAGAAAGAAATATCTCAATACATCGAAGATAAGCCTGAATTTCAACCAAAATTTTTGACGTGATTCCGACATCGTATGAAAAAACGAAGGGCACATTTACGGTAGCGTAAAGTCTCAGCTACAACATATCGAAATCTGGGAGAAATTTACCGAAGGGTAAGTGAGCTAGTGCTCGATAAAGATAGTCATGTCAATTTTCATTTCCAGAAAAACTGCACTCCCATAGAGATAACACGTAAACTGGTCAAATTTGACAAGGTTACTTTCAATCCATTTTTACGAGGTGATACCGTTATCCAGTCAAAATTTTGTAATTTTATGTTTGAAAGAATATTAAATAAGCTACAACATACTGAAATCTGGGTGAAAATTGACAAAGGACTAGTGAGATACGCTCAAATGAACTTGAAATTTGATGACGTCATTTTGAAAATTTACTTTTTTTACTTTATTAAGAAATTTGCTATCTTTTAATCATTTTGTCAGCATTGCCACCCCATGAAATGACATGTACAACTCATCAGGTTTTAAAATATGTAAAGAAAATGGGGGGTCACCGTCCGTCCTGACGAGTAAAATCGAATTTAAAATTAGCATTTTTTTGGCATAGTTGCACTGCATATCGCCATTGACGCGCGCGCGGAATTTCAACTTTGACGGGCCCGTATGACGTCATATTGAGTCGCATTGATTTGAAACTTGGTATAAATATTCCTTAACATTTCAGACATCCGATCAAAGTGAAAAAACTGGAAATTTCAATTGCACATGAGCTGTGCGTGCGTATATGCGCGCGCGCGTACGCGTCCGTCCGATTTTTTCAATTTTTCAAAAAATGCTCCAAATGGTCTGAAACGTGTGCAAAAAAAATTTGAGCTCGATTGGAGCATACAAATATTTCAACGCGCGCGTACGCGCACGTTTTAAGAGAAAATATGAATTTTGAGAACATGAGTAGAATGCGCATAATTTGAAATATATGTGACGTAAATTTCATTGAAAAATTTCATTCCATTAATGAGATATGATTGAGAATGTGTTTTCATATAATGACGTCATAGTGACGTCACGGTCGACTGATCACAATGATACATTAGATTTGTCGTCTTTGGGACATGATGCATACATGGTATAATTTTGAAATTGATAGGCAGCGGACTTTCTGAGCTAACCTCTGCACAACTTTTGCGGAGAAATAAAGAAACAAAGAAGAAGAAAGAATCCGTACAGATACAGAAGGTGATCCGAAGGATACTCGGATCACCTAACTAGAGATTGTAATTTGTCATCACTGACAAATTAAGGTGATCCGATTTTTTTTTATCAATGATTCGAGTCCTGATCGCAATAGGCATGACCATACAAGTTTCATCTGTGTTTAGAGACATTGGTCGTGTGATGTTTGCATTCTCATTTAGAAAAGGGAGTCATATCTGCCATCTTTGGTACCAAATTCTGTATACACTGAATAACGAAGATACAGCAATGAATACATATGACCTTTGACCCACCTTTGCACTCCCAGATTGCATCTGATGAAATAGTGGTTATTTTGTGAAATGATTCTCGCGACATCGTCTATACGTGTGAAAAATAAGGGAAAGATAGGACAGGTATTCACTCAGATACAAGATGAAACATTTATGACCTTTGACCCTAATTTACATACCCAAGATGTTGTCCGATCTAGTAGTTGTTATTTTATGAAATAATGTACGAGACATGAACTAAACATGTGCAAAATATGGGGGTGATAGGGCGTGTTTTTCTTGAGTTATTGCAAAGAAAGTTGCAGAAAGAAAGAAATATCTCAATACATAGAAGATAAGCTTTAAATTCAACCAATTTTTTATCGTAATCCCGACATCGTATGAAAAAACGAAGGCAACAAAACGATAGCGCAAAGTCTCAGCTACAACATATTAAAATCTGGGAGAAATTCACGGAAGGGTAAGTGAGCTAGTGCTCGATAAAGACAATCATGTCAATTTTCATATTAAAGAAAATTCCCTCCCATAGAGATAACACGTCATCACGAAGATACAAAAAGAAGTACATATAACCTTTGACCTCAATTTGCACAGACAAGATGGCATCTGAGTAAAAAGTAGTTATTTTGTGAAATGATCCTTGTAACATGGTCTTTGCATGTGCAAAATATGGGACAGATAGGACATGTATTTACTAAGATACAGGATGAAACACTTATGACCTTTGACCCTAATTTACATACCCAAGATGGTGTCTGATCAAGTAGTTGTTATTTTATGAAATAATTCACGTGACATGAACTAAACATGTGCAAAATATAGAAGTGATAGAGGCTGTTTTTCTTGAGTTATTGCAAAGAAAGTTGCAGAAAGAAAGAAATATCTCAATACATCGAAGATAAGCCTGAATTTCAACCCAATTTTTTGACGTGATTCTGACATCGTATGAAAAAACAAAGGGCACACTTACGGTAGCGTAAAGTCTCAGCTACAACATATTAAAATCTGGGAGAAATTTACCGAAGCTTAAGTGAGCTAGTGCTCGATAAAGATAGTCATGTCAATTTTCATTTCCAGAAAAACTGCACTCCCATAGAGATAACACGTAAACTGGTCAAATTTGACAAGATTACTTTCAATCCATTTTTACGAGGTGATACCGTTATCCAATCAAATTATTGTAATTTCATGTTTCAAAGAACATTAAATAAGCTACCTCATACTGAAATCTGGGTGAAAATTGACAAAGGACTAGTGAGATACGCTCGAATGAACTTGAAATTTGATGACGTCATTTTGAAAATTTACTTTTTTTACTTTATTAAGAAATTTGATATCTTTTAATCATTTTGTCAGCATTGCCACCCCATGAAATGACATGTACAACTCATCAGCTTTCAAAATATGTACAGAAAATGGGGGGTCACCGTCCATCCTGACGAGTAAAATCGGATTTAAGATTGTCATTTTTTTTGGCATAGTTGCACTGTATATCGCCATTGACGCGCGCGCGGAATTTCAACTTTGACGGCCCCGTATGACGTCATATTGAGTCGGATTGACTTGAAACTTGGTAGACATATTCCTTGACATTTCAGGCAGCCGATAAGTGTGAAAAAACGGGAAATTTCTATTGCATATGAGCTGTGCGTGCGTATATGAGCGCGCGCGTACGCGTCCGTCCAAATTTTTCAATTTTTCAAAAAATGCTCCAAATGGTCTGAAACGTGTGCAAAAAAAATTTGAGCTCGATTTGAGCATACAAATATTTCAACGCGCGCGTACGCGCACGTTTTAAGATATAGATGAATTTTGAGAATATGAGTAGAATGCACCTGACCTGAAATATATGTGACGTAAATTTCATTGAAAAAATCCATTCCATTAATGAGATATGATTGAGAATGTGTTTTCATATAATGACGTCATAGTGACGTCACGGTCGACTGATCACCATGATTTTAGTTCGATTGCCGTCTTTGGGAGACGATACATATATGGTATAAGTTTGACATTGAAAGGCAATGCACTTTCTGAGCTAACCTCTGCACAAATTTTGTCCAGAAACAAAGAAAGAAAGATTCCGTACAGATACAGAAGGTGATCCGAGAGGATACTCGGATCACCTAACTAGAGATTGTAATTTGTCATCACTGACAAATTAAGGTGATCCGATTTTTTTTTTAATCAATGATTCAAGTCCTGATCGCAATAGGCATGACCATGACAGGTTTCATCTGTGTTCAGAGACATTGGCCGTGTGATGTTTGGATTCTCATTTAGAAAAGGAAGTCATATCTGCCATCTTTGGTACCAAATTCTGTATACACTAGATAACGAAGATACTGCAACAAATACACATGACCTTTGACCCACCTTTACACTCCCAAGATGGCATCTAAGGAAAAAGTGGTTATTTTCTGAAATGATTCTTGCGACATCGTCCATACGTGTGCAAAATATAGGAAAGATAGGACAGGTATTCACCAAGATACTAGATAAAAAAATGTATGACCTTTGACCCTAATTTGCATACCCAAGATGTTGTCAGATCAAATAGTTGTTATTTTATGAAATAAGGTACGTGACATGAACTACACATGTGCCAAAGATGGGGGTGATAGGGCCTGTTTTTTCTTGAGTTATTCAAAGAAAGTTGCAGAAAGAAAGAAATATGAAAATACATCGAAGATAAGCTTTCATTTCCACCAAGTTTTTTTGACGTGATGCCGACGTCATATGAAAAAGTGGGGGCACATGACGATAGCCCAAAGTCTCAGCTACAACATATTAAAATCTGGGAGAAATTCACTGAAGGTTAAGTGAGCTAGGGCTCGATAAAGACAATCACGTCAATTTTCACATCTAGAAAAATTCTCTCCCATAGAGATAACACGTCATAGCGAAGATACAGAAACATGTACATATGACCTTTGCCCCCACTTTGCACAGACAAGATGGCATCTGAGCAAAAGGTGGTTATTTTGTGAAATGATCCTTGTAATATGGTCTTTGCGTGTGCAAAATATGGGAAAGATAGGACAGGTATTCACCAAGATACAGGATGAAACATTTATGACCTTTGACCCTAATTTACATACCCAAGATGGTGTCCGATCAAGTAGTTGTTATTTTATGAAATAACGTACGTGACATGAACTAAACGTGTGCCAAAGATGGGGGTGATAGGGCCTGTTTTTCTTGAGTTATTGCAAAGAAAGTTGCAGAAAGAAAGAAATATGAAAATACATCGAAGATAAGCTTTCATTTCCACCAAGTTTTTTACATGATGCCGACGTTGTATGAAAAACTGGAGGGCACATAACGATAACCTAAAGTCTCAGCTACAACATATTAAAATCTGGGAGAAATTCACTGAAGGTTAAGTGAGCTAGGGCTCGATAAAGACAATCACGTCAATTTTCACATCTAGAAAAATTCTCTCCCATAGAGATAACACGTCATAGCGAAGATACAGAAACATGTACATATGACCTTTGCCCCCACTTTGCACAGACAAGATGGCATCTGAGCAAAAAGTGGTTATTTTGTGAAATGATTCATGGAACATGGTCTTTGCGTGTGCAAAATATGGGAAAGATAGGACATGTATTCACCAAGACACAGGATGAAACATTTATGACCTTTGACCCTAATTTACATACCGAAGATGGTGTCTGCTCAAGTAGTTGTTATTTTATGAAATAATTTACGTGACATGAACTAAACATGTGCAAAATATGGAAGTGCTAAAGGCTGTTTCTCTTGAGTTATTGCAAAGAAAGTTGCAGAAAGAAAGAAATATCTCAATACATCGAAAATAAGCTTGAATTTCAACCATAATTTTTGACGTGATCCCGACATCGTATGAAAAAATGAAGGGCACACTTACGGTAGCCTAAAGCCTCAGCTAGAACATATTAAAATCTGGGAGAAATTCACCGAAGGGTAAGTGAGCTATTGCTCGAGAAATATAGTCGTGTCAAATTTCATTTCCAGAAAAACTGCACTCCCATAGAGATAACACGTAAACTGGTCAAATTTGACAAGATTACTTTCAATCCATTTTTACGAGGTGATGCTGTCATCCAATTAAATTTGTGTAATTTTATGTTTGAAAGAACATTTAATAAGCTACAACATACTGAAATTTAGGTGAAATTTGACAAAGGATTAATGAGATACATTTGAATAAACTTGAAATTTGATGACGTCATTTTGAAAATTTACTTTTTTTACTATATTAAGAAATTTGATATCTTTTAATCATTTTGCCATCATTGCCATCCCATTAAATGACATGTACAACTCATCAGCTTTCAAAATATGTAAAGAAAATGGGGGGTCACCGTCCATCCTGACGAGTAAAATCGGATTTAAAATTGGCAGTTTTTTGGCATAGTTGCACTGTATATCACCATTGACGCGCGCGCGGAATTTCAACTTTGACGAGCCCGTATGATGTCATATTGAGTCGGATTGACTTGAAACTTGGTAGAAATATTCCTTGACATTTTAGACATCCGATCCGTGTAAAAAAACGGGATATTTTCATCGCATATGGGCTTTGCGTGCGTATATGCGCGCGCGCGTACGCGTCCGTCGATTTTTTCTGAAATACTCCAAATGACCTGAAACGTGTGCAAAACAATTTTGAGCTCGATTGGAGCATATTAAAATTTCAACGCGCGCGTACGCGCTCGTTTACCAGGGTCGCGATGAAATTTTATTAAATATATCGATAGAACTTGACTTGAACTATATGATATGTAAATTTCATTGACAAATTCCATTTCATTAATGAGATACGAATGTGAACGTGATTTCAGATAATGACGTCATAGTGACGTCATGGTTGACTGATCACAATGATACATTAGATCTGTCGTTCTTATAACGTGATACATATATGGTATAAGTTTAAAAGTGATAGGTGAATGACTTTTTGAGTTAATCGCTGCACAACATTTGAGGAGAAAGAAATAAAGAAGAAAGATTCCGTACAGATACAATAGGTGATCCGAGAGGATACTCGGATCACCTAACTAGAGATTGTAATTTGTCATTACTGACAAATTAAGGTGATCCGATTTTTTTTTTAATCAATGATTCGAATCCTGATGACCATACAGGTTTCATCTGTGTTTAGAGACATTGGCCGTGTGATGTTTGGATTCTCATTTAGAAAAGGAAGTCATATCTGCCATCTTTGGTACCAAATTCTGTATACACTAGATAACGAAGATACAGCAACAAATACACATGACCTTTGACCCACCTTTACACTCCCAAGATGGCATCTGAGGAAAAAGTGGTTATTTTGTGAAATGATTCTTGCGACATTGTCTATACGTGTGCAAAATATGGGAAAGATAGGACAGGTATTCACCAAGATACTAGATAAAAAATGTATGACCTCTGACCCTAATTTGCATACCCAAGATATTGTCAGATCAAATCGTTATTTTATGAAATAATGTACGTGACATGAACTAAACATGTGCCAAAGATAGGGGTGATAGGGCCTGTTTTTTCTTGAGTTATTGCAAAGACAGTTGCAGAAAGAAAGAAATATGAAAATACATCGAAGATAAGCTTTCATTTCCACCAAGTTTTTTGACGTGATGCCGACGTCATATGAAAAAGTGGAGGGCACATGACGATAGCCCAAAGTCTCAGCTACAACATATCAAAATCTGGGAGAAATTCACCGAAGGTTAAGTGAGCTAGGGCTCGATAAAGACAATCACGTCAATTTTCACATCTAGAAAAATTCTCTCCCATAGAGATAGCACGTCATAGCGAAGATACAGAAAGATGTACATATGACCTTTGCCCCCACTTTGCACAGACAAGATGGCATCTGAGCAAAAAGTGGTTATTTTGTGAAATGATCCTTGTAATATGGTCTTTGCGTGTGCAAAATATGGGAAAGATAGGACAGGTATTCACCAAGATACAGGATGAAACATTTATGACCTTTGACCCTAATTTACATACCCAAGATGGTGTCCGATCAAGTAGTTGTTATTTTATGAAATAATGTACGTGACATGAATTAAACGTGTGCCAAAGATGGGGGTGATAGGACCTGTTTTTCTTGAGTTATTGCAAAGAAAGTTGCAGAAAGAAAGAAATATGAAAATACATCGAAGATAAGCTTTCATTTCCACCAAGTTTTTTACATGATGCCGACATTGTATGAAAAACTGCAGGGCACATAACGATAACCTAAAATCTCAGCTACAACATATTAAAATCTGGGAGAAATTCACCGAAGGTTAAGTGAGCTAGGGCTCGATAAAGACAATCACGTCAATTTTCACATCTAGAAAAATTCTCTCCCATAGATATAACACGTCATAGCGAAGATACAGAAAGATGTACATATGACCTTTGCCCCCACTTTGCACAGACAAGATGGCATCTGAGCAAAAAGTGGTTATTTTGTGAAATGATCCTTGTAACATGGTTTTTGCGTGTGCAAAATATGGGAAAGATAGGACATGTATTCACCAAGATACAGGATGAAACATTTATGACCTTTGACCCTAATTTACATACCAAAGATGGTGTCTGCTGAAGTAGTTGTTATTTTATGAAATAATTAACGTGACATGAACTAAACGTGTGCCAAAGATGGGGGTGATAGGGCCTGTTTTTCTTGAGTTATTGCAAAGAAAGTTGCAGAAAGAAAGAAATATCTCAATACATCGAAAGTAAGCTTGAATTTCAACCAAACGTTTTGACGTGATCCCGACATCGTATGAAGAAATGAAGGGCACACTTACGATAGCGTAAAGTCTCAGCTACAAGATATTAAAATCTGGGAGAAATTCACTGAAGGGTAAGTGAGCTAGTGCTCGAGAAAGATAGTCGTGTCAAATTTCATTTCCAGAAAAACTGCACTCCCATAGAGATAACACGTAAACTGGTCAAATTTTACAAGATTACATTCAATCCATTTTTACGAGGTGATGCTGTCATCCAATTAATTTTTTGTAAATTTATGTTTGAAAGAACATTAAATAAGCTACAACATACTGAAATTTGGGTGAAAATTGACAAAGTATTAATGAGATACGCTTGAATAAACTTGAAATTTGATGACGTCATTTTGAAAATTTACTTTTTTTACTTTATTAAGAAATTTGATATCTTTTAATCATTTTGCCAGCATTGCCACCCCATTAAATGACATGTACAACTCATCAGCTTTCAAAATATGTAAAGAAAATGGGGGGTCACCGTCCATCCTGACGAGTAAAATCGGATTTAAAAATGGCGGTTTTTGGGCATAGTTGCACTGTATATCACCATTAACGCGCGCGCGGAATTTCAACTTTGACGAGCCCGTATGATGTCATATTGAGACGGATTGACTTGAAACTTGGTAGAAATATTCCTTGACACTTCAGACATCCGATCCGTGTGAAAAAACGGGATATTTTCGTCGCATATGAGCTTTGCGCGCGTATATGCGCGCGCGCGTACGCGTCCGTCGATTTTTTCTGAAATACTCCAAATGACCTGAAACGTATGCAAAACAATTTTGAGCTCGATTGGAGCACGTTAAAATTTCAACGCGCGCGTACGCGCTCGTTTACCAGGGTCGCGATGAAATTTTATTAAATATATCGATAGAACTTGACTTGAACTATATGATATGTAAATTTCATTGAGAAATTCCATTTCATCAATGAGATACGAATGTGAACGTGATTTCAGATAATGACGTCATAGTGACGTCATGGTTGACTGATCACAATGATACATTAGATCTGTCGTTCTTATGACGTGATACATATATGGTATAAGTTTAAAAGTGATAGGTGAATGACTTTTTGAGTTAATCGCTGCACAACATTTGAGGAGAAAGAAATAAAGAAGAAAGATTCAGTACAGATACAATAGGTGATCCGAGAGGATACTCGGATCACCTAACAAAGAAATACTCGGATCACCTAACTAGAGATTGTAATTTGTCATCACTGACAAATTAAGGTGATCCGATCTTTTTTTTTAATCAATGATTCGAGTCCTGATACTGCAAAGTCTCAGCTACAACATATCAAAATCTGAGAGAAATTCACCGAAGCATAAGTAAGATAGTGCTCGATAAAGAGAGTCATGTCAATTTTCACATCTAAAAAATTCCCTCCCATAGAGATAACACGTCATAGCAAAGATAGAAAAAGAAGTACATATGACCTTTGACCCCACTTTGCACAGACAAGATGGCATCTGAGCAAAAAGTGGTTATTTTATGAAATGATTCCTGT
Organism: Diadema antillarum; assembly: GCF_040938485.1. Classification (NCBI taxonomy): domain Eukaryota; kingdom Metazoa; phylum Echinodermata; class Echinoidea; order Diadematoida; family Diadematidae; genus Diadema; species Diadema antillarum. The sequence goes on along the minus strand of NW_027271466.1, from coordinate 2,964,106 downwards.
AACATGGTCTTTACGTGTGCAAAATATGGGAAAGATAGGACATGTATTCACCAAGATACAGGATGAAACATCTATGACCTTTGACCCTAATTTACATACCCAAGATGGCGTCTGATCAAGTAGTTGTGATTTTATGAAATAATTTTCGTGACATGAACTAAACATGTGCAAAATATGAAGGTGATAGGGGCTGTTTTTCTTGAGTTATTGCAAAGAAAGTTGCAAAAAGAAAGAAATATTTCAATACATCGAAGATAAACTTTAATTTCAACCAATTTTTTTTACGTGATCCCGACAACGTATGAAAAAACGAAGGGCACACTTACGATAGCCCTACATCTCAGCTACAACATATTAAAATCTTAGAGAAATTCACCGAAGCATAAGTGAGCTAGTGCTCGATAAAAATAGTCATGTCAATTTTCATTTCCATAAAAATTGCACTCCCATAGAGATTACACGTAAACTGGTCAAATTTGACAAGGTTACCTTCAATCCATTTTTTTGAGGTGATGTCGTCATCAAATCAAAATTGTTTAATTACATTTATGAAAGAACATTTCATAAGCTACAATATATTGAAATTTGGGTGAAAATTGGCAAAGGATTAGTGAGATACGCTCGAGTAAACTTGAAATTTGATGACGTCATTTTGAAAATTTACTTTTTTTACTTTATTAAGAAATTTGATATCTTTTAATCATTTTATCAGCATAGCCAGCCCATGAAATGACATGTACAACTCATCACCTTTCAGAATATGTAAAGAAAATGGGGGGTCACCGTCCATCCTGACGAGTAAAATCCGATTTAAAATTGGCGGTTTTTTGGCATAGTTGCACTGTGTATCCCCATTGACGCACGCGCGGAATTTTGAATTTGACGGGCCCGTATGACGTCATATTGAGTCGGATCGACTTGAAACTTGGTAGAAATATTCCTTGAAATTTCGGACATCCGATCCGTGTGAAAAAATTGAAAATTTCTATTTCATATTAGCTGTGCGTGCGTATATGTGCGCGCGCGTACGCGTCCGTCCAATTTTTTTCAATTTTTCAAAAAATGCTCCAAATGGTCTGAAACGTGTGCAAAAAAAATTTGAGCTGGATTTGAGCATACAAATATTTCAACGCGCGCGTACGCGCGCGTTTTGAGATAAATATGAATTTTGAGAATATGAGTAGAATGCGCTTGACTTGAAATATATGTGACGTAAATTTCATTGAAATATTCCATTCCATTAATGAGATATGATTGAAAATGTGTTTTCATATAATGACGTCATAGTGACGTCACGGTCGACTGATCACTACGATTTTACTTGACCCGTCGTCTTTGGGACATGATACATATATGGTATAATTTTGGCATTGATAGGAAGAGGACTTTCTGAGCTAACCGATACACAAATTTTGTCCAGAAATAAAGAAGAAGAAGAAGAAGGAAAACAAAGAATCAGTACAGATACAGAAGGTGATCCGAGAGGATACTCGGATCACCTAATCAGTACAGATACAGAAGGTGATCCGAGAGGATTCTCGGATCACCTAATAAAGAGAGATTTTGACAATCACAATAGGTGATACGCTGATAGCGTATCACCTAATAAACAAATAATTACACAAATGATATACATAAGAAGGCTCATATCATGTCAACTGAACACGGCGGCTAGTCTTGTCTGCATCGTGTTTTGTTGCGGTAAAGAATCACTCCGCTTTTGCCATCATATTCAACTTATGCCCCTATTCATATAGTCCTCTGAAGTATAAGTTAATAAACCTTTTTTTTTTTGGTTCCATATGGACATCAAGGTACGTATAGTTACTAATAACCACGTCGGTATCTCTGCAAACGATTTGAAATGTTATAAGCTAACATAGGAGATTCACTAGTTGATGCATCCAGACCCTGTTGCCGGACATAGAATGATAGATTGTTCACGTGGCTAAGCCTTTTGCTAACCCCTCCTATAGGAAGGTCCGACAGACATGCGACAATCACTTCTCGTTATCATGGTTATAAGATTCTATCGCGAGGTGTCCTCCAGCCATAACAGTGGCTTGTGGTACAAGCATTGAGCTACAGTTGTAGCTCCATGCTGGCACAAAGTTACCTCAAACAAGAGCCCTATATCTGACCTCGATCTCTGGCCGAGATAGATATCCTTATAGTCCCACATGTGTCAAGTTTAATATTCGCACCTCTAGCACGCGCTTGCCACTTATTAGTCCACTAAATTAGCGTTCTAGAGTCAGACGTCTCACGCAGATAGGCGCCTGACTCTTTGAAATTGAGCTTAATTGTAACTTTAAATATCGCACAGAAGGCTAGAGATAGTTGTTAGTGAAGGATGACTAGAAATCAAAGGAGTGCAGCCTCAAACAAATTGGTATATAGGTGTTTTTTATGTTCTTCTTAAACAATACATTTCAAGTTTTATGTATCAAAAAAGTTGTAGTTAAGTGTCACAAATCAATATTCATGTTGTGTGACGTAAGATTATTATACGCATGGATAATCAAATAGTGATATTTCTACGACAAAAAAAAAGTAAATAAAACATTCCTCGCGTCCATGTGCTTTATTTAGTTCGAAATGTAATTTATGTAAAAGTAGTAGAATTATTCAACTTTTATTTCTCTTTGCTCTACAGTTTCTAGAAATTAGAATCATCTGCGTTCGCAATATCATACCCGTTGCCTTGTAATCCCAAGTCCTTGATACATGTGTTTGAAGTTGCTGGTGCAGAGTTCGGGAGCGAGGAACCTTTCTTCACGATCTTACGTAAACAACCCTTTGGCTAGTTCATAAATCAACCAGAATTATGACAGGTTTTCATCGACACGTGTTTTTTTTTAAATAAATATCATCCAAGGTATTCCGCAAGCAACAAACGAAATCATCAACACTGTCGAACAGACTGAGGGTAACCTGTCTATTTCCTGTGCCGCAAAATTTGAAAAGGTCGTACAGTGCAGCTGTTAAACAACTTAAAAAACAAATGTTTTCGTTATCTACAGCAGCATGAAAGCTCTACTCATTGTCAGCTACATTCAAAACTTACGTTTTTAATCAAGAAAAGCATCCTAAAATGACGTCTCAAAAATAAATGCGTGCTTTCTACACACACTTTATGTATCGTGCCCTTCATGGAGACTTTTCTCAACTCTTCAAAGGTCAGAGAATTCAAAGAAGAGGATGGGAGCTAACAACGACAGGACAAGGATGGGTGAAGATCGTGATCGGCCTTAGCTCTTAAAGCTTCACCAGGGATGAGTCTTCGAAATCCTTCGATGCCTTCCGAGCCACACCCCTCTCCATCCAAGAGCTTTAACCTCTTGCCTCCCGGAGCCCCGTGAAATACCCTCCCCCTGACCCAACAGATTTCATACGATGGACACACCCGGTTCTGGAAAGCCATGGGTTAAGATACACGCGCATCCCTGAAACCATTATCACTCGGCGACGCATCCCGTTGAAGCCCCATGCTCTCATCACCGGCTAAGCCACCTGCTATCTCCTTCCCCACATGGCGACTGCTGAGCAGAGAGAACGATTTACGAAAATATACGAACGACAAATATTTGATTAAAGAGCTACCTTCCTTTGATATCGCAAGCGTTCGTTATCAGCTCCTAACCATGTGCGGGTCGCCAGATTCATACTTGAAGTGATGAATAGAAAATAAATTGTATTATTTTCTTTACAAGCACGATATAAGCATGACGCAATTTTGTGGTCAATGAAATTGTTCACTGAATGCTGCATTTGTTATTGGGGGTTTTTTTTTCCTTCAGGTTTGGAACATTTTATTCACGTTATTCGTACTTATTCTGATGGGATCACCATGAATGTTTGATATTGTGGTAACAGCTGCAGCATCGACCACGTAAAGTAAATGCTATTATTGTCATCCGTCTACAGAACCAATTTGTTTATTGAGTTCTCTTGAAATAGTCCTTGCATAATTTTGCATCCCAGAGGTGTTTAATCGCAGATAATATCTTCCTTGATTTTGTATATTTACCACAAGAGCATAGCAATTTATTCAAATCGCCATTTTATTCAAACAGGGCTCTTCGAGTTTACAAGGGATAAATTTTACCCACACCATTTTCTTTTCTGTCATTTTTTTTTTTTTTTTTGTCTGTTTGTTGGTGTGACGGGAATGCTCACTTCTGTGTGTTGCAAATGTTTGGTGTACGAGTGCGTACATGAGAACATACTAGAAAAACTCCTTGCCTGCCCCCATTTTGTGGCATTGAATGCCATCATTTTCTGCGTAGTTCTGTCACGCTCAGGAGAAAGACACCTGCGTGAAACGCAAGTTGACATTCTTGTTGGCAGAGAACGGAACGGACTTGACAAAAAAAAAGAATAACCAACCACTTTCCCATTCGCTACGCGGGATCAACCGTTCATGACTCACATCCGTTAAGGCGGATTTCAGAAGGATTACACTACACTGCGTTACTTGCTTTTATCATAACCTCACTATCATGCTTGCCTACCAACGCATCGAGAGTTCACTAGTTCAACCGTTGCAATCACCAACCTAGACAGCAGACAATTCGAATGCAAGCTATCACAACGTTAAAGCGACTCATTTGATAACGAGATTTACTTCTTAGACTCGGCCTATTAACGTGATATACTTTGCACGAACTATTTCCCCACCTAACCTGTCGATTAAACGTATAGCTAATTCCAGTCCATGTGAGATTTGCATGAGTGTTGTTATGCTCGTGTCTGCACGTCCACAGGACATCAAAGCCCGAGGCATGACGTGTATAGCTCTTTTTGGAGCCCTACAATGCCTCTATCAAATTCTCTGTAGACAACACGATGATAGCATCGTCAATCATTACAAATCATGACTACCATTGGCTCTTGAAACGTTAGACAAAGTTTCCCGTGAATTTGACCTATCTTTTCATAATATGACTAGATAATGTACTATCAAAAAGAAACAAAAAATTCACGCCGTCTGTTACTTAAGTCGTTAGATTTGTCATCTTCTATCAAAACAGAATAAAGAAAAGCTTGCTCGCTTGTCAACCATGGTAAGAGCACTGTGGCACTTTCGATTGTGGAGGCTAGTCCAACCCATGATGCGAAAGTGATCCCTGATAACGCTTTAGTATGCTATTCATCAGAGAGAGTCCTAGAAAACAGAACCCTAACTAGAGAGGGGCCGTCAAAGGCGGCAGACCCACGCCTAAGTACAAAGTCGGGGTAAACATAATGTGCATTCGGTCATCTACCAGAATTCGGCCACTTAATTGCCAGTGTGCTTTATCACCAGCCAGTGAGTTCTACCAAAGATCGTACAATGAAGTGTACGATCTTTGGTTCTACAGTCACATCACACGCAAATCACATAATTACACATACGGTATTAACACTCATTCACGTACAGGAAAGTCCTTAAGTCTCCTCCAAAAATCCATCGAAAATCCCAAATTCCACCGTCAAAAGTGCAGAATCGGAACTTTTAAAAGCGCGCGCGAATTAAGTCCAGTTTTAAGAGTATTGTCTACGCGACGGGTCGCGGAAAAAGCGCTAAAAATCGAGAAATACGCCGTTTTCTTGCGGGATATTTTGATTATAGCAAGCCGAGAGTGTGATGATATCAAAGGTCGTATGAGTGTACGATCTTTGATGGTATCCACAAAAGCAAAAAAGAAAAACAAAATTTACGTACCCCCTAGGCAATTACCCCTATGATTAGTGTCTACGGGAATTATTCAATGCAAGGGTTGAATGCAAATGTCTACTGCACCAGTATTCGGCCACCAACGAGCGCCGCAACGTCCCCGGTGCAATTTTGCACCAACAGTGTAGAGCGCGATGCATTTTCAGCGGCCTTGCACACGCATTGACATTGAGCACGCATATCGTGCAGTGTGACTGCGACCGAGCAAAATGCTCCTCCAACGAAAAAAACAATCAATGTTAATTTGAAAAATCATCAAATATCAAAGGTCGTATGAGTGTACGATCTTTGATGGTATCCACAAAAGCAAAAAAGAAAAACAAAATTTACGTACCCCCTAGGCAATTACCCCTATGATTAGTGTCTACGGGAATTATTCAATGCAAGGGTTGAATGCAAATGTCTACTGCACCAGTATTCGGCCACCAACGAGCGCCGCAACGTCCCCGGTGCAATTTTGCACCAACAGTGTAGAGCGCGATGCATTTTCAGCGGCCTTGCACACGCATTGACATTGAGCACGCATATCGTGCAGTGTGACTGCGACCGAGCAAAATGCTCCTCCAACGAAAAAAACAATCAATGTTAATTTGAAAAATCATCAAATATCAAAGGTCGTATGAGTGTACGATCTTTGATGGTATCCACAAAAGCAAAAAAGAAAAACAAAATTTACGTACCCCCTAGGCAATTACCCCTATGATTAGTGTCTACGGGAATTATTCAATGCAAGGGTTGAATGCAAATGTCTACTGCACCAGTATTCGGCCACCAACGAGCGCCGCAACGTCCCCGGTGCAATTTTGCACCAACAGTGTAGAGCGCGATGCATTTTCAGCGGCCTTGCACACGCATTGACATTGAGCACGCATATCGTGCAGTGTGACTGCGACCGAGCAAAATGCTCCTCCAACGAAAAAAACAATCAATGTTAATTTGAAAAATCATCAAAATACGGGCCAGTTTGTGATGACGGAGAACGAACTTTCATAAATCTAGAAGGACATAGTCCCTCAAATAGGCCTAAACGTAAATTTCGGAATTCTTACGAACATTTGAGCAGCGAAGTCGGATCGTTGGGGAGTTTATGTCTTCGTATGGTAGCGGAAAATCGCAAAGTGAGAAACGGGAAATTTTCGGAATGGTCACTATACCATGGGGTCAAAACTTCAAGGTCACACAGAATTTGCAAGGGTCAACCGATTATCACCAAAATCTAATCGATTCTTTCCTGTCATTATCCAAACATTCCCTGAACATTTCGTGCAAATCCGTTTACCCGTTCTCTTGTTATCTTGTACACAAACAAACAAACAAACAAACAAACAAACAAAAAAACAAAAAACCAAACAAACAAACAAACAAACAAACAAACAAACAAACATACGGAACCCTTTACATAACCCCCTGCCGATTTTCATCGGCGTGGGTAATAATCATGAGGGTACCTGGATAGGTATGACACTTAACTCGTTCCTTGCCAAGGACTTTAGACTGCGTGCTCAGTGCTATTGGGTTTTCTATGTCAATCGGCACTCAACGCAAATAAAAAGTTCACGTTAGAAGCAGAGATTATTATCAGGACTCATACAGAAGTATACCTGTAGCAGCCATATACATTGTACATGGTAGCAGTGGTACAGCAGTAGTAGTAGAAGTAGTTCAGTGGTAGTAGTAGCAGTAGTAGTAGAAGTAGCAGAAGTATAGTAGTAGTAGTAGTAGTAGTAGCAGTAAAAGTAGTAACAGTAGAAGTAGTAGTAGTAGTAGTAGCAGTCATGGTAGTAGTAGAAGCAGTGGTGGAAGTAGTTACTTCATAATTGCTATTATATTTTGGATCAAAAATTTATCCTCTGGTGATTGGTTGAAAGAGCTTCACGTGATTATAATAATAATAATAATAATAATAATAATAATAATGAGACTCTTATAAAGCGCACATTTCTACCTAAAAAAGATACTCAAGGCGCTAGGTATTTTCAGCTATTTCAGAAAGTTGACACTCCACAAAGTACTATTTGCAAAATGACGTCACTTCTATGACGACATTTTGCAAATAGTATACTATTTGCAAAATGATGTCACAACGCAATTCTGAAATTGTGCGCAGCTTTGCACTGTCACTCTGTGAAATGCAACTACAGTGTATTTCTAGCAAAACAATTGTGACGCCACAAAGCAATTTTGACTTTGCGCACTGCTAGTACCGTCACTCTGTGAAATGCATCAATTTCTAACAAAATAATTGTGACGTCATAAAAACAATTCTGACATTGCGCATTGCTTCGCACCTTAACACCGCGCGTCGCGCTTGTAAATGTGACATTTTTAACAAACATCACAAAGCAGGTCCGACATCGTGCGCCGCAGCGACATGCTTCTTATAATGTAGGATCCCTTCACAACATCGCATCCATCATACGACTTTTCGCTTTACATTTACCCCCATTTCCCCTTCTTATGTTCAAATTTTTTATCCAAAATATAAAACAAAAATACTTTGCATAATTTCAAGTTTCTTGTTAAAACTATAGGCCTCGGTGCCTCCAAAAGAACTATTCACTGAGGGGCGCAGCCCCGAAGTGAATAGTTCTTTTGGAGTCGCCTCTGCCCATAGTTTTAACAAGAAACTCTCAAGACAAATTATATTTGTATATTATATTTTGGATCCAAAAATATCTGTCTATTGGTTAGTTCAAAGAGATTCACATGATCATTATATTTTCAACTATTTCAGAATGTTGGCATGTTTGACAATTCATGGTATACTATTAAATGACATCACTCTTTATGACGACATTTTCCCAATAGTACACTAGTTATGAAATGATGGCGCAAAACGATTGTGACGTCACAAAGCAATTCTGACATCGCGCGCTGCCTTGTACTGTCAACTTTGTAAATTGCCAATTTAGCAATTGTGACATAGCGCCCAACTTCGCACGGTCACCGTTAAAATCCCTCCACAATATCGCATCCTCCACCCTACCTCTCGCCTCATTCCCCCTTCTTTTTTTTTTTTTACAGTTTTTTTATCCAATACAAAACAAATATATTCTACCTGATTTCAAGTTTCTTGTTAAAACTATGTGCGTCGGTGACCCCGATTGTACATTCACTTCGGGGCTGCCCCCTCAGTGAACAATATAATTATATAGGCCTACTATTTCGGAGTTACCTCTGCCCATAGTTTAACCAGAAACTCTCAAGGCAAAGTACATAATGTGAATACCATCATAACTATAATTACCTCTAAAACTACTGTTGTTACAATCGACATATTTCTGAGTTTGTACTTTGCTTTTAGTCATGTCTTACTCTTCTGACTGCAGGAGGTCAGCTGGCTCGATGTAGTTCCGGGGCACGTATCCTTCCCTCTTCGACACAACCGAGGATGCTAGCCACCAGTTCGGATCACTGCGTTTAAGAACAAACAAACAAAAAGTAAGTCAGAGGTCAAGGTAAGGTAAAAACGAAATAATTATGATGATGGAAATTCTATGACAAAATACAGTTATCATAAAACTATAAAGAGGAAGATGATTATGGTAATGACAAGAGAAGTTAGATTACAAGAATTATATGTTTGTTGCAACACCAAAGAAGGGAAAAAAGCAAAAATACTGACGATGATTCGATGACAAGGATTGTTTTTAGACAATATTACAATTTGAAGGACCAAGGGTCTCGCGCTCACCTGAGCATCGCAAACTCACCTTCCACACAATCTTGCAAACTTACCCTATAGAGAAACATAACTCTTGGGGAGCTCTAGGGAACTTCCATGAGGGCAAGTTGTCCACTTGTTTTTTTTTCTATATCGCACTGGCAATGACACCTTCCAAGCTTTTAGAGGATTTTTTGACAATGCGTTGTCTACAAGAAGATTAGAAAGTGGAAACTGGCCCCGATTTGGTCCCGGTCCCAAAGGGCCAGCCCTGGATCTTCCATAACCTTGAAAATGCACTTACCAATTTGCATTACATTTACTCGAGAGTATTTTTGGTTCTATAGAAGATTGTTTCTAAGAGATCCCTTAAATTCAACATGATGTTTTCGAGAAGAAGCTGAAAATGTGAAAATTGGGCCGCAATTTGGACTCCCACTCCACTCCCAGGGCTCTTGGGGGAGGGGTGAGGCACCCCTGGATCCACCATGAACAAACTTGAAACGACACTTACTACGGACAATGATGATCTTAATAACTCATTTGAGCCTTTGGCTCAGGAGAGCTAAACAGAGGAAAATGATACTGCTTGTGGCGACGATAAAGAAGACGATCCTGAAGAATTACAACAGTGAACATTGGTTTATCTTCACAATCATGAATTACCTTTTGTTTGTAATGATGAGGATCTCCCCCTTTCTGAAAGTAAGATCGTCTGTTGTTCTGGCTTCATAATCATAGAGCGCCTTGTAACGCTCCCCGGCAGCTGTGTGGTGTGATAAACAGAAAACGCATGCTCAGATGTAAGAGATAACAATTATTATTACAAAACTGTTATTTTAGTAACTTACAAAGCGTCCACATTCATTGGCGTTGTGGAGCCATGCGTTAATGAAATTACCCAGAAAAAAAAGAATGACCCCAATCAGAATGTGTGCACGTCCATATGTCAATAATTTCACGGTCGTATGCTCTTTTCTTCTGGTAAACTTTTGCAATGGATGCATGGCTCAAGTGATATAGAACACATTCTGACAGAAACAAAAATTAAATCTGTTACACAAATTGTTTAATCGCCCCTTTTATAAAATGATCGATGCACGAATTATTCCAAAGTTTACACAGGCGTCCTATTCTCACGCATATTCTCACTAAGCTGTTCTTCAAGTTCATTCCACCATATCACACTTCGTTAACCATGTTAACAGAGCAGGAAGAAAGGTTGAATAGCTTTTGGACGCGTTCTTGGAAGTCTGAATATCATAGCATTGTGATCACATCAAACTGAACAAAATGAGCGATAGTTTCCTGATTGAAATCTAAAATATTCCAAAATGAGCTAAGAAGTAAGGACAGGAAAACAAGGGTTGTAATGTTAGCGTTTCTGTGTGTTTTTTTATGTTATACTAATATCACAAGTACCTGAATAGATAACTGCTGGCGGACAATTTAGCAGATATAGTGGCTCAGTGCGATATGCTTGCGAAAAAAAAAAAAGTTAGACCACGATCCTTACCATCATCATGGTCGAGAGTATACGATATAATGCTTGTATGGAGAAGGAACAATCGTTTCAATTCGACATTCGACGATATTAAATTCCAAATGTTACTAAAATGTATTTGCAACACGTTGGCCTAAAATGATAATGACTAATTGCCAAACTTTCGGACTGGAAATAAACTTATTGTTCAACTTAAGCTTGGATTCACAAATCAATTTAAACCTTGATTCAAGTTCCACGAGTTCTTTGGTTTTGTTTTGTTTTCATTTACTATTGTACATTTGTTGCAATAATTCATTGTGAAGTAACATGGTAAAGATATTTTGCAAAATATTATACTGAAACAGGTTTCAACGGACATACTTATTTTGTTTTGTCGTGAACATTGTGAACAATCCACTTGTGAATTTCAGCCACTCTTATACTTATTGTAGACAATGCTGGGTCGTAGCCTTCATTCATAAAATCAAACCAGGATTTTGTCTCCTCGTTAATTCAAACAAAAGTGACGAACGAAATCGTTCAGATGGCATGCGAAATGCGAGTTCTGATATAAGTTGTCGAAACCAAGCTGGCTTTATCTGTAATTATCATGACAAAAGGGAACTACATTTTAATAATTTATTCAACGTTACAATTATAAGGTGTTATCTTTGTCTCGCTGGTGATCAAATGCGATGTATTCTCTTCTGTGGTTAAACAATAATCTTGCCATTTCATTTAAAAAGGGAAAAAGAATAGTGTTTGTCCATTAAGCCCGAATGTTTCTAAACACTGCTACAGATGTCGTGTGATCAAACAAAATAGCATTAATTCCACACAGTACTTTCACAGTATAACTAACTTCCGACACTGTTCGAATAAAAATGTATGTAGTTTGTCCTGTACAAACAAGAACTCTACTAGATGATGTCAATACAAGAAAAAGTGTATCGGTTTTTTTCTTTCTTTTTTATCCTTGAAATCATCATTTTGTTGCTTATTATTATTTTTTTTTTTGCTGTGATTTGCAGCATTCGGAAATTCATCTTGGTCGCCAGGGAATCTTCCCTTTATCTCTCAAGCTGCGTGGTATCTAAAACGGCTCCACAGCACAGCACCGGTGACCCTGCTAAGTATATGATTAGCCTGACGACAAGCCTCTAAGCTATTTAATCGAGACAAGTCCTCGGTTAATAATACCCTGCTTCCTACGTTTGTTGTCCACTACGCGTTAGCCCGTGAAGGCACTTCAAAAGCGGGGCTTCCGAAAATATCCCGAAACGATTAAAACCGTGATGTACTGCAAATCGTAAAATCCACATCTCCCCGCTTCTAATATTACGGCATTGCAACGGTGCATTGCGCCAATTCCAGTCAACACACGCCCTTCTATGGAGCATTATACATTTTGTAAGAACTTGGCAAAAAGTTTTGTACTCTTATGAACACATGTCATAGTTAGAGTACGTGAAAATAATACATGTTGGCAGAATCCAGGAAAGCAAAGGTTGAATGCATTTTAAGGGTATTTAAACGCCATCACAACTTGACACCGCGCAGAATTGCGACAAAATAACGGAAGAATCTATCGTATGCAGTTGAGATCTAGTATCATAGGGGCACTAGACATTTGATCTCACTAATTTCTGACAAGAAATCACTGCTACTTTCCAGCACTTTGAAATGAATCGTTATCTTAAATGATGATGCCACGTTGTGTGAGTGCGTATGGCTTGCTGTATGTGTGTTTATTGCTTTCTATCCCACTGTGTGAAATCATAAAGTCCGCGGAGTAAAGGACTGCTTGTGATGATGGTCTTCAAAGATAATGCGGTCTAAATGTTTAAGTTGTACACAGTCTTCTGACAGGCTAGAGCTTATGTATGTATTTGTAGAGAGAGAGAATTCCAAGTTACCTGACAATAGTAGACATTTCACAGAACCCAATAACTAGCTTGATAAGTTTGTTTTTATTGAAATCAACTTTGTTTGATCTTTGAGTTATACATGCGCTCGTTTAGAGTTTATTTCTTAATTGTATAAAAATAATTTCAATCTGAACGGGATACTCTTGGTTCGATACATATACAGCATCACTGCACAGAAAAAAAGTACTTGTTTGCGACCAATCACCACGAAATTTTGATAAAATCGTCAAACAATAATTTGATTATGAATATTTAACTCGTCGTCTAAACCACACACAAAGAAAAACCACCGTTTAAAGTGCTCGCTAAAAAGGTGCCACTGGATACGTTTATCTTTCTTATACAGATATCGTAATTTTGATGGAAATTAGGCAAGGAACGTATACACTGAGGGTCAGTTGTAAAGTCGCATATATACCTTAAATTATACGAACACAAAGAAAGGAAATTGTATTCTCTGTGCATGAGACTCGTCGAATTTTAAAAATTACGCAGGAGGTGGTTCGGATATAAAATTTTCGGTTTTCGAAAAAAAATGAACAATAAGATTTTCATTTTTAGCCAAATTTATTTTGCTATTTTTGTAGGTTTTGTGGATGGGTTTACCTTTGACTTTATCATGGCACTATGGTGACGAGTCACCCTTGCTCTACTTTGAAGAGAGTATAGCGATTCCTTTAAACAAGTTAAGGTGATGCAGCCAGAGTAAAAACAAAAAGAACACTCTCCCTGCGGGGAATGCTACACTTTGCGGTAAACTGAATCACGAACTGTTCTGTCTCATGTGACGTTGAAAGCTTTTTTGTCTCGATCGCTTGCAAGAAAAAAAAAATCCCTCGGCAGAGAATTAATCATTATTTCCCAGGTATTTCACAAGCCCGAACGATCTTCTCTACGGCTTTATTTCTTTAGTCATGCACCAATCCACCATCACGCGTGCATTTCAGTCTTAGAGTCGAATGTTGAATGTATTCGTTCTTGTCCAGAAGAGAATTTGAAATGAATCATTTTTTTAACATATAGTGGGCAGTAACAGTACTGTTGTATTCTCTGTGTGTGTGTCTGTATGTATCAGTATATAATTATGTATGCATGTAGCAAGTTCTTTGACACACTGTATGGCGGGAATGTATGTCATAATCCATGACACCAATAACAGGATATGAATTACTCCAAAAATCACGGGAACTTGCTGTTCAGTTGTCTTGGGTGGGGGAGGGCGGAAAGGCGCAGGAATTTTCTTTCGTCTTGTCAAACCTGTATTACGCATTACATTGTATAATCGACTATTAATCGAAACACAAGGACGTCGTCTTTGTTTGTTTGTTTGTTTGTTTTTTGTGCCTTTCTTTGTTTTTCATGATGATAATTATATTGGCAGGATTTAGATCAACAATAGTTTGGTCCCGGACTTGAAATGTCATCCAGCCAAAAAGTGGGAAAAATCTTTGTTACTCCTTACTTCGACACAGTTCTTTGCCAGCATCTTCATCTCACAGATAACTACCTGGCGTAAACAAGGATGCACGCATATCCCAACTCACCATGTTTAAACGATATCGACGGCGATATCCCTCCTCCCGTATCAATACCCGCGGAGCCCATCGCCCCGCCACTCATCCCGTTGTCATGGAAACCATGATCATCCTGTATGTGGTCCTTCTTCTTAGGCGTGGCCTTCTTGTTCTTCCGTTTGTCCTTCATGACCTTGGACGACGAGTTCACGGTGATCGTTGACTGACCAGCGTGATCTATTCCGTCGCCCATCTCTCCCGATTCTCGATTGCCCATGTTGGGGTGATGGTGTTTGTGTACGATCCGGGAAAAGTGGGAACTGACCTGATGTGGAAAATAGATAGAGGTATGAATAGACACAATGATTTCAAGCGAGAGATTGCAACACTGGAAAAGTTTTGTACGGCGATGGAAGTTCTTACTTTATTAGATGAAATTGCTTTATAGCATCTTTTAAGATTTCATTTCAAGTCAAAGGAATGACCAAGCAAAGAACACAATGTGGCTATGCAGTAGTAATAGTGCTAATAATATTGAGAAAAAAAATAAGACTTTCGAGATTGTCCAAGAAGACATAAAAAAGAAATAAAAAGATATGTATTTAGAAGACTGTTTTGGAAGAGAATAGCCAACTCAAGAGGAATACGAGAAACATACAGAAATGTGTCTAACTAATTTGTCTGTGCCGGTTGTGTCGTTGGTTTTGGATTGTTTAGTTTAGCCATGAGTTTACTAGTGTAACAGTATATGGCGGGACTTCTTTCAGCATGAGTACTACGCAGCAGCATTCACTAAGTGTCTTCCTATACTGGGGTATACCATGAGAAATATATTTCGACACTTCTGAACAAATGTCATAAAATGCGCAATGTATAAGAATAAGAGATGGATTTTCACAGGAAAAACAAGGATGACATACACTCCGCATCGTGCATAGCAGGGAACAAAAACATTTTGCACTTACAATCAACTTTGTACACATCCTAAAACATAGCGTTCATAATATTTTTCAAATTTAATAATGATGATTATAGAATTTTGACATTACGTACAGCAGGTTCTCATGTCTCATAAATGTGATCAACAAACGAAATAATATAATTCGAGAATTTGTCTAATCAGAGTATCGCACTGGCACCACTATTATTATTCCGAAGGAAAAATATTTTGACATCTAAAAACAAACATAAAAACCGCCCTCGTGGTACAGCCAATCTTTCAATGCGCGGTTAAGGGCCGAAGTAGATCCCTGATGTCACGTGTTTCCTTATCGTTAAGGAACTCCCATCCCGTCCCACCGACTTGAACTCAGTTTTAATCCCTGGCAAAGCCTTACGAGTTTCAACAGAAATCTTCACACCAAAAAAAAAAAAAAAAAAAAAAAAAAAAGAAAACCGAAGTAGGGATATTGCTAGCCTTTTGTCAAGGCCCTCTCGCTGCAACGGGCGAGCGAAGCGAGCCCAGCCGAGCGCAACACCATACAGCGAGAGGGTATTGACAAAAGGCTAGGATATTGCTTGAGCCACCCCATCACAATTTATTTCTTCACAAAATACCTCATTACAATGTAAAAGGACACATACACGCATACAATACACGCGATGCTGTAGCTAAATGCATGTTCTACTCGCAAAAGTTGTTTTATGTGTGTGATTGTTGGTAAATGCGCTGAATATAATTATCATAGACATTCGGAATGTATAGCTCATATCACAGGGTTTAAATCGGAAACCTGTACTGGGATGAATGTCCCAGGAGCCAATCAAGCAACTTATTAGGCGGAAAATTACATAACCAGAAACAACGCACATTTCGTCTGTAAAAGACAGGATATTATTTTGAATCGGTTGTTGATATTTTTCACTTGGTAATCGTATACACGAACATCCATAGGCACACACACACACACACACACTAAACACACACATACATTGTAGACATGTGTGTACACACAAATACACACGCACACTTTTCTCTCCTTCCTCGCCATTAATGTCTCTCTCTCCCCCTCTTTCATTCTCTTTATTCGCTCTGTCATGTCTGTATGTTTCTCTAAAATCACATGCTTACGAACATATTTATTGTAGAAATGGTAACTTCAACACAAAAAGTTCGAAACTTTGTAGCAGAACGACCAAAAAGGAAACATGAAATAATGTATTGACATTATAGGACCATAATTTCTCATCGTTCTTAAGGTCACATGGTACCTAATAATTCCTGTACAAATGCGAAACTGATGAGAGAAATACGCCACCTAGAATTTGTTCGAGTTTCCTTCTCAGACCATTAATGTCCAATAACCGGGAATGATAGAGAGGAGAACCCGGAGAACCCAACGCGCACAGCAATGGATACCTCACACACATTCGCTACACACTTCAGCAGACAATAGCATATGAATGGTTTGGCGCGAAACACCGTGAGGGAATTCTCGGCTTAAATCCAAGAGGGAGGCCATCGACGTTTCGCAAGATAGGGTTTTGGAAATAGTCTGAAACAATGACTGTGAGTAATGAGTATCTCAGGCACAATCTGAAAACCCAAACAGGGCTGAAACAACTGACGTGGGGCTGTACGCACAAATCTGTGGTATTTTTTTTTTACAAGCATGCCTGTGCGATGATGATTTTAAGCAAGGCGCTCCCCCTCTCTCTAGCAACGTGCATTTCTTACACGAATTTGTTTTGACCCTCCCTGAACGCACTTCAATACATGTTGCCGTTATTCGTTGACAGAGAGAGCTAGAGCATAGAATACTGACTGAAGAGGCCGTGTCAATTTCAGAAAAGGATGTCACTTATTTAATTTTCGCTTTAATTATGTTAATTATGTTTATACCTAAAAGTTCTGGGAGAGGAGTTCTAAACCACAGTATATGGGACTTTGTTTCCTCCAGGGATAACGCGTGTAGGTATAAACGTTACCAATAAACAACAAGGCATTATTGTACACTGAATCACTGATATGTTTCTCCGTTATATCATTATGGACGGAGTTGCAGAATAACAGCCACTAGCCTGCTGAGCAAGTTCCTTTTACCATCGTGGTGACATAAAATTAAAATTAAAATGAAATGAAAGCACCTTCGAACATCATTAAACGGAGACACACATGCATAATGATATCATGATTATATAATGATATACTAGAATAATATACATTATCATGATATGAAATATTAACCACAGTCACAAGCACACACCATTCAACGCAGAAACACATGCATATATAATATATATTATGCTATATGTATATCATAGCAGTTATGATATAAAAACATAAACCTACATATTTATATATTATGTACATATTTTAAATCATACAATCATTGTGACCATCGCTCCCTGGCGAGTGACATCCTGACTTTCAGATTTTACGACGATATTCCCATTTATTTCGTCGGTGGAATTTGGCCATGACAACGCAGATCTCAAGATAGAACAGAACTCCTCGTCAAATCACCGTGAGTTTGATCAAAGTCAGTTTTACAGTGTGAAAGCTAACATGACAGAATTCCTGTCAAAGAAGTAATTCAACTTTGTACTCTTGAAATACCTCGGTACGACAGAAAAAACAACAACAACAGAGTATTATAAAGATCAACTCGATGAATAGAGTTATAGTGACAGACGTGAGCTGTAGATAGGGTTTGGTCAAAATTTCTTAGCCAGTGCGTTTAGAAACAATCAGGCTATAACGCCCTCATGTTTTGATGGTGAGGCACCGAAATAATAATGATTGTAGTGATGCAAAAAAAAAAAATAGTTTATGAGATAATTCTCAAAATAAATCATTTAAATTTTAAAAATTCTAGGAGGATCCATTTTCTTTCCCCAGGAGGGAATCTTCTTTTTAAAAAAAAATCAACGTTACGTAAAGAGAGTTTACTTTGATGACAACTTTATTCATAGGTATGGAGTTATGCAGCATCCCCGATAACACAATTCATACGAACCAGCAATTTGTCTGATAAAAGAGCTAATATCATTATTTGTCTTGTCATGACAACAAAATTGATCTCAAGCTCATACATTTGCCTCTGTCATTCTCACGAAGTTTACCTTACCACACATTATGCACTAAACAGCGAAATTACGCAGTCATCCTCGATGGAAGGAGTCCAAAAGTCCTGATGAGACCGATGAAAATGAGATATTAAATGACAATGATAACGATGATAATAATAAAAATAAGGATAATGATGATAAACATGATGATTAGAACAGCAATGATAATCATCATCATCATCATCACCATTTTGGATATGATACATGGTAGGCAACTTTAATGGTGATAATTACAATATTGGAAATGATTTGAGAAATGATAATGAAAATAATGATTATGTTAATACTGATGAAAAACTTCAGATTGCCATGGAACTGTGCAGGTGAAGATAATATCGTCAACAGGGATATCGTATTAGCTGCAGTCGAGCTGACGTAAAACATAGATATTTCTATGTTTACGATTAAGTGGCGACATGACTTTCTGTATTTCCATTTGATTTCCCTTTGTGATGTTAAATGGAAATTTTATGAACTTAATCGTTCAAACGCAAAAACAACAACAACAAACTATTAACAGATGATATACAAGGAGACTTGCTTGCTAAAGATGTGCGGCACGGTGTTGTCGTTTTTTTTTTCTTTATCTTTTCCTCTTATTTTTCGTATAACCATAATTTATCATGGTCATGAGGTGCCTTAGACATCCATCTTTCTTCCTGGGATGTGAAATTCACAAAGGAAACAGGATATTTCGGAGTGTCCCAGGGACTTCGCGGAGAGGATTAACAAAAATCCAACATAACAAATTCTCTCCGAACCGTTATTTCATCAGAAACAGACAACCAAAATGCGTTCTACTCCAAGAAGTCCTTCTTAACAAAAAAATATTTTTATTAGTTGAATCCGTGAATGATACATGTGTGAAATGGTAGAGCCTCGCCGATCCCTTTAATCATTTTTTTCTCTCTCTCTGAACTTTTTTTCCTTAATCTCACCGCAAAATCTTCGTCTGCACAGACCAGACTCAGCTGATGCCTGCCGTTGTTATGACGCTATCATGAATAGACTTGGCCATGTCGCCGCAGACATTAGAAGGCGGAGCATGTGGAGATATATCGCGGTTTTGCTTCAGAAGAGTGAACATCCCTAGCAAAAGGAGGTATCTGACTTTAAAACACGACATCTCAGTTCAGATGGGAATAATGTTCTTTTAAAAAGACGATATTCCAATGATTCTTATATTGAATTTAACTTTATGGAGTAGGGGGGGGGGTAATGGACATGGGGAAATATAATACAAATTCTAATGATGACAGATTGCGCGCCACCCAGAAGAAGATGTCCGTATTCATCATGAAGCAAAACTCTATAGAAGGTATGAAATTACTTCATTATCTCTTTCAATTCTGAGATTGAGACCTAAGTATTATTTGATATCTTGCAATTTCCACTGCACATTTTGATGCTGATTTAAAATGTCTTCATTCGCATCACTATCGTCGCAATCACTGGTCAAATTTGAAATATTCTGAGGCTTATTTTTACATCATCTTTGGCAGTTTGACAACTTCTCGTCTCTGTCAACATGATTACTTGACACGTCAAATCAGTGTGTTGTTTTCCATATGGACTATAATGATAAAAGAAAAATACAATACAATACACATGCATGGCACACACACACACACACACACACACACACAGGATCTGCTCAGTCGTACGCTGTTTATTATGATATCTGTATTGTTATTCCGTTAACGAATGAGCTCGTCTGCTATTCATGGGAAGTCGTTCTGTTTCGATATCCGATCATATTACTCTGCGAAAACACAATTTGTAGACATAATGGTGTACTACTTTCGACATTGATTTCCGAACCAAGGTGAATTATTGAGGCGTTATGTGCACAGCTAATATTTTGAAATGATTTTTTTTTTGTTAGGATAGGTATACGAAAAGGAAACGAGTTGCTCTTGAAATATTGTTTCCTTCTATAACATTCTACACAGTTTACACTTTCGATAGGTAATATACCATTAGTTAGTACAAATTTATTAAGAATTTCAATATGAAACCTATGTTTGTTTGTTTTTTAATAAGAGACTATACAATATATTTTCAATGATTTTGCTTGCTTATACGTGAAGTGTAAGGTAAGTTTACGTACAGTAATGTCAAATTAAAGACAATCAGTTGATTGTCTCCCCATACAGTAAAAATCAAGTGGCTCTCTAATCATGAAATGGCATCGGGTCACGCACACGCACACACACGCACACACAGCCACACTGGGTCACACACACAATTACAGATTAGCACAAAATACATGATATTCAGAGCACAAACATGCACAATGATAACACTCTCATGGCACATATACATTGTAAGTATTAAAAACTCGTGATAGCTCCGACTTCGATTTACCTTCCTGAACGAAAACATGCTTGATCCTTCCACAGGTTTCACGAATTAATGTATTCCTCGATATTCCACACGTGCTTTTTCTCGCATAATATTGGCCCGAAAACAATCCCAGGTGTCTTGAACTCCTGTGAAAGGTATGTGTTAGGTCCCTGACAAATTAGGCGAGTAATACGAGGTGAAATAAAGATAGAAGAAGCACCTCACTCCGAGGCATTGCAAACCTGGTTATAAAAATGAACCAAAAAAAAAGTGCATGTAGACGGCGTCGCTGTGCGGAGGAAGTGCGGAATAACGCAGATTTCAGATCGGCTGGCGGTTTTTATACGTGGACTTCGCACGACGGGCCGCGGGTATCAAGGGGGATGACGGGCTGGCGCGAGAGATGCGGAGCAGAAGAGGGAAAACCACAGGTGACAGATTACTCGTGAGAATTGGCGATACAGATTACAGGGGGAAATTATCATAATTTGTTCCCATTTCATTTCGCACTGACAAAATTACCCGGCCGGCTGGGGAGCCGGGAAGGGGGGGGGGGGGGGGGAGGATTATACATGCAAAAAGGGGTGAGGGGAGAGTGTGTGAATTCATATTTTCAACATTTTTAAATCAAGTCATAAAATTACCGCAATATTCCCACAAGAAAGACGTGCCTCGATTGAACAATCAGACGGGGATATCTATTATTGTATATTTGTCATCTTTTATCATGTATTTGGCATTAGGCATTTCTTGTGATGCTTTTTTTTCCAATGGGATATGATACACGGTACACGCCCTTCCTGGCACTTTATGTATACTTATAAACGTATAATGTTAAGAAGTTATAAAACTTTCAAAGACAAAGAATCAAAATATAAAAGGCATTTACAGTTAGTACTACCTTAAATACTACAGAGGACATGGCTAGAAAAAAAATCAGTCGAAGGAATAAGACTAGATCGCTGAACCAAAACATCTTCATTCAATGAGAATTACGAAAATTCCATTTCATAAGCCCAAATTAAACATCATGATTAATAAGAATTAAACAAAAATACTAAAGTGCATCGAGTTATAAATGTACAATGTAATTGACCATAAAGAAATTACGATTTATATCCTTGGTTAACCACCATTCATTATCTCTAAACTATAAAGTGTGTTTGCGTGTGCCTGCTTGTGCCTGTTTGCGTGGAACGCGCGTTGAATTAATTAAACTAATTTTGGAGACGAAATAATCTAATTTTCCATGTGAGCATCGTCCGCGGTAGTTTAGCAGGGATTAGCTTTCTCTCTTGTGCGCCCCAATTGAAATTAGCGGTACAAATCTCTCGTGATGAGACAGCGGGCAAAAGAGAATTGACAACATGAAATGAGTTTGTTGTTGCTTTTTCGACCCCCCCCCCCCCCCCACAAACACACACAGTGCCAAATTGACCATCAGATAAAGAATACAATATCACACACAGCAAGTGTTACAATACCATACAGCATTATGAAAACAATGATGTGTGTGTGTGTCTGCGTCTGTGCATGCAAAAAAGAATTAACAGAATGTCAAATTATCGCAAAACATCGTAGATCCTCCCCATCGAATGATGTGATGATGATACAGTGCGCTCCCGTTATAGCGAACACGGTTAGGCCTATAACGAAATCAGGCCGCCACATTATCTACTCTATGTACTTTTAAATCTTTATTTGTTCTGCTATAACGAAATTTCGATATAACGAAAGGAACTTGCCGGTCCTGATGACTTCGTTATAACGGGAGTCCACTGTATAGTAGCATATAGCGTTGTCTGAGGGTAGTATAGAAATCACTATATCACTGCCAGACTCCTGAATAAAGTCACATTTGAAATTCAGTCATATGAAACAAAATGCACACCATATGGAACACCAAAGACGACTAGTCTGGTCTTGTCTTGATTCAAACATCATTCCATTAAAATATTAGGCGATTCAAACAATAAAACTTAAGTGACTGGCATTAGTCAGCACAACATGTTTCTGAGGCAAGTGTTGGAATTGAGTATATGAATATAAGAACGACCCAAGTCCAATTTTTGGCCAAATTCAGTTTGACATGGGAAATTGTAGCTTATGCATGGACTCATCTTGTGTGCAAATGATAAATCCTAATTACCCCCGGAAGTGCCTGAAATGAATGAGTTAAATCTTATATTAATGTAAGAATGAAGGACTTGGGTCATTCTTACATTCATATAATAGCACCCTCTCTCATCCTTCTCCCATCTCTATAGCAGAATATCATGTATATGAATCAAAGAACGACCCAAGTCCATATGAATCAAAGAACGACCCAAGTCCACCACACAAAATGGCCTCTCCACAATTAATGGAAATGTTAATTGCCATAATAATATATGTTCTAATTTGTATATACAATGTTGCCTTCCCACCACAGTTAAATAGAATATTATTGGACAAATAAAAAAGATATGAAGTTTTTTTTAGTTTACTCGAAATGATCTTCCATGGACTTGGGTCGTTCTTATATTCATATACTCAATTATTTTCACCACTTGCTTGAGCGCGTCAGAGCATTTCCGACAATTATGTAACGCAAGTAATTTTGCATGACCTATTCCAAAGTAGACTACTACCAAAAGAAACAAACTAATGGATAGTCAGATACAGGTTGATACTTGCTAGACGTCATATTTCATTGACAATGAATTTCACTTCTCCTGCATGTGCCGTTTTGTTGAGTGAAATTATTGCAATCCTCATAATGAGGACTTGGCCCGCTTTGGGATAAAAAGTAAAATGAGGAACACACTCAAAGAACTAGAACAAGTACAACAACAAATATCCAGCGGTTAAAATTGACGCTAACAAAATGACAAGACTGATAAAAACAATGCAACACTGAACAATTTACTTGCGATCAGGGTGGATAATCTCGAACAGGCTTGCATTTTTGTTCCTTTTTTATGTTTAATCCTTTAGTTTACTTTTATAACTCTATTAATCAGACGATTTTAATCCTTGACTCACACATTGGTGAAGAATCACTGGCACCAAGAATAGTGGATCAGGGTCTACTTTGTTTAATCTCAAATTACGTACAAATGTATTACGTTGAAGCTTTTGAATAGACGTTTTAAAATGGTGCTAAACGATAACAATATATTATCTTGAATTTTGTTAAGACCGGATGTGGATTGCGAGTAAAAAAAAACTCACCTCAGAAACTTTTTGTAGGATTGAGATTTAAGAAGTGAATTCACTCGGTGACGAACCACTAGAACTAAGATATAGTGTATGGGTAGCCTGCTTTGCAGGCGTTGCTGTTTCTTTTAAATACCGTATGCCTAACACAAATCTCACCACGGACGAGGTAGAGTCCCTCTCCCACTTGCATGGCTGTGACAGACTGTACTGTGTATGATAAGTATTGTGACTGACTGCTCGGACAGGCATTGCGAGACTCAACTTCGTAAACCTGAACATCGCGGAGGGCGCTCTTTTAAAACAGCCATCCAAGGAACTGCACACTTGAAGCGGACATCCGATTCAAAATCTAGCCAAAGATGCCAGGAAATTAAACAATTCGTGGCTTCATATTGCTATAGAGTTAAAGAGTTCAATATGATCTCATAAAAAGCTATATCTATCAAAAATAAACGGAGTAAAGTGCGAAAGAGAAAGAGGAGCTGCAGGCAAATGCAGGCAATGCAAAGAAATAATTTGCCCTTGTGTCAGCTCGACAAGTTTGTTGTCAGTATTTTCAATTTCAATTTCAATTTCAATTTCAATTCATTTGATTTCATACTTCTCGTATATATCAATATTACATCAAAAGTAATAGCACAACTTCTTATTTTTATTTTAATGGCAGTAGGACATAATTGTGCAAAAGAAGTGTAGGAAGTTGTACAAACACCCCTGTAGTTTACTGATGAGTGGAACGATTTGCGATCTTGACCCTCGTAATGAAAAGGTTGCACTTAAGAGTAGATGATGTAGGCTAAGAACAATAAAAATTGACGATGCTGAAGACACTCATCTTTAGTGGCACTCCGTAGTGGCAGCAGACATATTATACTTCCAAGTGTTCGTATGTACGTAGGCCTACTATCATGCATGTATGCATTGCGTATAATGTGTAATCCTATGAGCTTTTTTTTCTTGTTTGTATACGCCATGTACGTAGATAATGCATGTATACTTGTATGTATGTCGAATGCATAAATTTATGTTTTATATGCACGTATATGCACATATGTATTAAATGCACACATCACACTGTTGAATATGTGTATCTTTGCAGGTGAAATTGATTAACCTTAAAAAAAAAAAGATACTCTGTGCAGTTACAAGTCCGCACATGAATATTTGTATTGATTACCGCTTCATCTACCAAACTCTGCTCTTATAGACTAGAAGTAGGTGAAGGTCTTGTGGCGTATGCCTATATACCAGTTCATTTTTAAAGATTTCGTTTTCAGTTCGCCATTCTTTGTTGGTATGACCTAACTTCTGTAATGGCTTAACTGCTAATGGATTCATCTTAAGTGTAATCGTAAAATATGTGGAAATAAAAGAAAATAAAAGATAGGAAAGTGATTCGACTATTGCATACTCGACAGACGAAATGCATTGTCTGAGGGTGACTAACTGCAGTGACTAATCCCATTGGGGAAGACGTGAACTTTACACGACCAGAGTGACTCCTTCCCTCCTAAGCCTCCGTCTGTGTGGTTTTTCGCTGATCAGTCTTCTCAAACGACTCCATAACATAGTCCGTGCGATGGGCGAATTACCGCCCATTTATACTAATTTGACAGGTTGCTTAAAAGAAGCAGTCTTCGTTTCATTAGCCCCCTCTTTTATTTCAAATTGTGATTAATATAACTATTTTAATATCACTATTGCGTGTGTACAATTTGTTAGCTTTAACCTCTCATGTGATTTAAACTTTAAGCATGAAAATACAACAGAATATGTCTTGATTTTGTTACATCTATAGTTGGCCTTTAAATCACCCAAACACAAGACAGTCTGAGGACTATTCTTGTGTAATTAGGAGTTGTTTCTTTCTTTTTCTCTCTCTCTCTCTCTCTCTCTCTCTCTTCATTATGTATATTTGTCATAGTTAGACGTCAGCATGTTGGAAAGATTCAATACATCAATAGTATACTTGAATGTCTTATTGTTATAGTCTCAAACATACCTTTTCATTTCATTAGTATTTCAGTTTAATTAGTTACAATATACCGTTTGATGATGTGTCAAATTGTTAATTGATTATCATGTATTTATATGTGCATGTGCATTTATAATTCTGTGATCTGTTTGTTATTCTTGTCGTGTTACGCTCTGTTATCTTGCCAGTGGAGGAAGATTTTCTGTATTTTTTAAATCAGACAATAAATGATTGAATCTTGAATTATCATTATTGCTATTATTGCCACATTGATGGCCTTCGAGTTTTCAGACCTTCAACGATGTTTTCCTATGAACAGCTTTGGCCTGTGTACAAGAATCTCTGATTTACACAATTCGAATTAAACTTAAAGATCTACTGCTAAATATCATGGTTTTGCCACATTTCGTACTTTCACGGTGGTCGTACTATATACCATAGATCACGCAATGCTTGTTCCTGTACGTTAGTCTCCTTCAGTATATCAGTGTTCCAACAATTGTCACCAGTTTAGCTGCTGGATTATTTTCATTATTTCAATTACTTTTAGGCAAGCGTTTAATTCTGTATAATTTGGTCTGCTGAGAAGAGTCAATCCAGAAATGTCTCTCTGGAGAAATAATAAAATGAGACATGAGTAAACGTAATCGATTATTCAAAAAAAAAAAAAATGCAACGTTTTTGAAATACCACTCAAGTCTGAACTCCCACACAGAGCACTATAGGAGATAAAAGGTATACAAAGGATGCTTTATCAATAGCAATCACGATCAGCCTATTGTAAAGAACGTAATTAAACTCGTCTTTTAATCTTTTTTTGCGTGAATTTGATATTCTACATATAACCATCATCACGTTTTGCTTTGGTGCTTTAAGGGTTTTTACCGATCTTATTGAATTACACGGTAATGTTTCTTAATAATCTGAACAGTCATTAATGATCATTATCAAAACACAAGGCCGAAGTGTCCCACAGGAAGAAAAACAGGACGTATGTCTTGTGTGAAGAACCCAGCAGGAAATAGATTCCTTTATACACAGGCATTTCCGAAATCGGATTTACAAGCTCTTCTAATTGTTTCTACAAAATGTCAGTTGCGTTTACTTGACGGTTCTTGACATCAACATAATATTCGTCAATAACCTCATACGAGAAAGACATATTTTTAGGAGCAAAATTAAGACTGGTTAGTCTTTCCTGTTATCTTCCCTTGTCAGCTGCTTCTTTTTTGTGTGTGTGTCATTTTTAAGACTGAGGAATGACGCAATGGGGTAGCTGATGAAGAAAAAGGTCTAAATTGTGATGAAAAATAATGAAACATTCTGACAATCGCATGTTGCACTGTTACGGGTAGAGCTGACTTCTATAATCGTAAATGGGTCACTTTTGCACTTACGACGATTATACGGAGAGCTATCCTTCAGGGGACATAGTGTTTAAGTTTTGCGAATAGTATAACTCACGTTTCAAAAGTCTGAATTCCTACGCTTTGGATATGCGTAGTTCTTTTGCTTTGGGATTTTGTTTTCATTCTCAAACGATGCTTCTTATTTATCAAAACTAACTACACACGTCAGTTCCCTTCTTGTAAATTTCGTGCCATCAAACTCCATCAAAAAGAGAGAGAGAGGGAGAGAGAGAGATGATATATTCTGTAAGTGGCGTACATGAAAAGGCTAGCACTGGTAGAAAGAATCTTTGCAATGTTTGCATGCATTTTATTGTAACACACGGTAATCTAATCTTTTCCTGAAGTGGGACAATAGCTAGTATCACTGCAAGATGCACCAACACGTATAGTATATTACAAACATGCAAGTGCAAGAGTAGAGAGAGAAAAATTGTGGTCATTGTAATCAAACGTACTTGGTTCACTTTGACATTGGAAGCTCTGTACACTTCCGGTGCAGCATGTTCGGGTATAACCCTTTATTGTTGTAGCCTTTTTCAAACAATGATACATAATACCCTAAATCATGGTGATTCATTCTTGTACATTTAGCCTGACGAGATTCTGTAACTCTATACGAGGTCGTGCTCCTCACGTTCAGTATACTCAGTAGTCTTTACGGAAAAGTGTACATATGCATACGAACAGGACAAACACACAGATACACACATTATTATGGAAGTTCCAGTTGTTTTACAGGGAATAAGAGAAAAATATGTCACCGCTGCTTTCAATAAACTCTGCACATTACATACCAACATAATTTTCATCAAAAAAACAAAATAAAAAGAAAAGAAAAGAAAGATGCACGAATTAGGAACATGGTGAAGGCTGACTTGACGAACAAGTAATCGTGGTTTGCATCGGGGTTTGCAAAATTATAATATACCACACGTGATTTATTGCGTTAGCAACAGAGCATCTTCCTGTCATTAGAAACAAAATCTAACGAAAGCGGAAATGAATAATGAATGGATAAGATTATCGAGAGGACTGCACTGTGGCAATTTCAGTCCAAAATCCTCTGTACCCTACCCTGATAGGCACAACTGTACTACACCACAAATTCAATTTGTTGGCATCTGAATTAAGTTGGCAACAAACGTCCTCATAATGACATCATTGGGGATTGCCTTAATTCTGAAGAACAGATTAACCCTTTGTGTGTCGGATAAAATGCAGCTCTACACACAATACATATGTGTATTGCTCGAGCAAATGTGTTTCTCAATGTGCCATCAAAAACTAGGAAATGAAAATCTGATGGCATACAATCATGCATCTTCGGGAAAATGTTGGTAGTTACAAATAATGATAGAAAACATTCTGCATGTAAAACAAGATCCCAAAAGATTAATCAGGCTTAAATGGAACGAGAACACGCAAACACACACACAATAGGCCTGTGATATATGCACACATATGCACATACAATATGCATCATCAAATGAATATATGTCTCATCACATATAATCATAATTATTATGTAATGCATTATATTGTACAATTATACATATTCATATACATGTACGTGTACATAAACATACACATGCCCACACATTGTGTGATGTTTATGTGCCCAAAACCTTCTCAGTCAGGATGTAAAAAAGGACTTTAGAGGATGTTTGTGGTATCTTGACAAGGATGTACAGCTGTAAGGGATACCCCGAAACATATACGTATAGGAAAAAACAAGCACCTGCACGTTTAAACAGTCCTCGCTATGATATCTCCACTGGAGCACTCAGTTACAAAGCTCGTTGAAACATTCTACAACATCACAACAAATACACCAACCATAGGGACTGTGGAACGTACGCCAAAAGTCTATACCGCGATTGTAATTTCTCTTTCGAGTGTGAGTGTGCTATATAATCACAATACATGTAATAATAGATTCACTCTGTCAAGCGCGCGTAAACATATTAGGATGAATATACTTTAATTCTTCAGGCCATAGAATAAAGGAATTCCCATGAAGGCGTGAACTTGGCATTCAATACAAGTGGCAGACTACACTCTTGCAAAGATCGAGGTTTATTGCATATCTGCGGGTAGGCGGCAGTCGAGTGGAAGAACAATTGTCCCTTGAATATGTAATAATGAATTAAGAATTGTCATTTGGGAAAAATATGATAGTCGTGTCAGCAGCAGATGTTTAGGGCCTATACAAAAAAGGCCTCATGAAATCAAAGCCTTTTGTAAGTACGCCCGAAGCAATAAAAAGTCTAGACCTCATAACAAATAAAGGTGGGGGTCAGGAATCATCTGCTTGTATATTGTTTGAAATTGAACAAAAGAAAAGCTTTGACGTGTCGTTATATCAGAAAGTACTTCATGCATGATATGACTGTACTGTCTGCAGGGCCGTCGAGATAAAGCATTGACGTACCTTTTACACAAATCCTGCCCTTTGTCGAGAGCACAAGACAACATTAATAAAAGACGTTGTCTGGCGATGAAGTTACCAAAACATCCTGCCAAACTGAAATTGTTATCGAATGCCATCTGATTAATCATCACATGAATGTCTGCACGGTTGTCCCTCAGTCATAGCTCTTGTACTGATCAGATTGTCCGAAAATTCTTTGTCAGTTTGAGGTTCCTGCGATTCGGTTTGTTGGCATAGACTTGTATCGTCTTTTTCTTCAGAACTGTGAGAGTTTCTTTAAAGGTCTAGTTTACCTTTGCGAGCAGTGATTTAACTGTTTTTCAAGATAACACATTTGATGCATATGTGTACGTTTGTTGTATCACAAAATATCCTACCATATAAAATTTTTGCAATAAAGCCTAATATATAAGGTGTTATCAGTATTTTCCTCAATAACCCATAACTGCAGATGGTTTAGTCTAGAAACATTTTTATTATAACTATTGTTCACATTTTGTGTATTTAAGAATACTTAACATCAATAATACAGATTCAAATTTTTACAGTGGTCGTTTCTATCTCTAACTCACATTCTATAACTATTTTAAAGCACTAATGCTGGATTTTTGTTTCATCTGCAAATGGTAAATTATGCCTTTAAGATTGAACAATTGACAAGAAAAATAAAGCAGAACGGTAAGGACCTTCACATTTACTACATTGATGTCGATTGAATGAAATGATAATCACACGGCCTCACAGGTTTCTCAATCGCTCTCCAAACAAAGAATCAAAAAGTTCAAAAAAAAATCTTCATTAAATTACAAAATATTTTAAAGAGAAGCTATAATTCGTCCCTTCTGAAGTTTTGGGGAGTTGTTAGTTGTCAAATTATTTACAACAAGAAATGTTTCATAATACATGCATGTGTAGTAATGTACACACCAATGAGATTGTTATTAATAAATTCTAATTTCACATGGGACTGTAACAGATATCACTCTTTGCTCTGAGCCTGGTAATATCCAAAACTCCGTAATTTTCCATTTTAATAAGCATTTTACTGTTCTGTTTGCTGCACGTTGCTCTTTTTATTACATTCAACTAGAATCTAAGGAGGCATGTTTGCTTCATAGTACTCTCTGAAAAAAAAATCGAGTGAAAATATTCACTGTTAAAGGAGTGAATTCAAAAAAGAGTGAATTTTGAGTGAAATTGGAGTGAATTTTGAGTGAAAATGTTCATTTTCACTCATTTTGGAGTGACCTCAAGGATCACTCGAAGATTTTTGAGTGATCCCTGACGTCACTCTAAAACGAGTGAAAATGAACATTTTCACTCAAAATTCACTCCAATTTCACTCAAAATTCACTCTTTTTTGAATTAACTTTTTTAACAGTGAATATTTTCACTCGATTTTTTTTTAAGAGTAGGCAGAGGAATATTCTATCTGCATGATTATGACACATTTGATAATTGATTAAATGATGACGATTAGCTCCAAGCATGATTTATTAAGTCCTTTGTCACTTTATCTATTAAGTAGCAAGTCACTTTGTATCAATCCCACAAAAGCATGTCGGGGAAATTTTACGGCATCTCCATGGCACGAACAAAATTAACGACCCTCTTCTAATATAATCGTTGCCTCTTACTCTCTCCGGGGGATATTTTAGTGAACGGAAGTTGAGGTTAGGGGCAATTAGAAGGGGTGGACAAGTGATTCAGCGCTGCGTATCCTTCGTCGCATTTTGTGACAGTGTTTTTGCAATGTATCACTCTCGCTAGTGGGGTGTAAAGATAATCTTCTCTAGATCGGGCACGCTCAGGTGAATTCTATAATGGCAGCATTTGCCATTGTACTGCACGCTCGCCAATAGGGGAAAAGAGTTTCCGATGTAGATTCTATACGTATCTAATCCTCCGTAGTCTACGTCTGCAGATATCTGTGATTGAAGGATTTGGGATGAACAAAACTGTTTATCGTGTGTGTAAATAACTGTCTGGGTAGACGCTCTTATGAGTTCACCACCAGTGTCCTTAGGTTTCATCTCCCTGGTTTAACGGCGTGTAGCAATAGAAAACGCACGACTTCTTCCATATAGATATTAAGCGCAAACAACGCTGCTTCAATAGAACACACAATGGAAATTAGCTGAATTTGCGAGAGCGAGAAAAGATATTCCATTCGACTTTTTTGAAAGACAATGCTTCCCTCGGATGAAAACCACTTACTTTAAGTACCCTGTGTATACAAAGCACCTCTATAATGTCTATATGATTCATTCAATTATCACATGTTTACACAAGTTTTGTTCCTCTTGAGTTCACACTAATAGATAAGTTATTGCGTGGTTCGACATTTCTGATAGTTGATAGGGATTGAGCTCAAATGTTAAAAATATTCTGCGACTATATCACAATGTCATACTGTTAGATGAAGCCTATGATTACTATAAATATTCAAAGATGCGTAAAATAATACATTATGGTATAAATTCAGAGCAATTTCATTTTCACATTCTATTCATTACAAGCAATTGACTTTTGTCAATGTTTCATATTCTCTTGGAATAACACACCGTGACAAACGCACTTCAATCACACACTTGCTTCATATTTGGATTACATCAAGGAGGAGGAGAGGTTTACTGTAACACTATTGTTTCAATTCCAGGAACGGCAAAAAGGCAAGTAGTCTCCAAAGTAGTGATGAGATATAGGGTACTATAACACGCATCAATCCACAGTGAAATATTATAGACTTAGCCAGTGTTTGATGTAGGGTAAATTCATTCTGGTGATTGTTGCCGCTGTATGTAGCAGACTATTAAATAAAGATATCCAGTGTTGATCATGAAGGCCAATACGACCACATTCACGTCAAAGACCGACTCTGTATCAAAGCTGGCATAAATGCACATATTGAGGGCGCCTTACAAATTGCACCCCTTCCCAGACGCGTTTTTTTTAAGACGGCACAGATTGGGGCATGGCGCGTGTTAACCTATGGGAAAAATGTTGGGTTAGGGTTTTTGGTTATGGTTATGGTTAGGGTTAGGGTTAGGGTTGGGGTTAGGGTTAGGGTTAGGGTTAGTGTTTGATGGTTAGGGTTAGGATTAGGATTAGGGTTAGGTTTAGGGATAGGGTCCCCGATAGATTTTTAGTTTCCCCAATCTGTGCCGTCTAAAAAAAACACGCTTCCCAGACATGGGTTTAACTTCTTACACTTGCCCCTACGCACTGACCCTTTCACTGCGTGTAGACAAACTCCCCCGTGGGGAGGAAGCGGCAAAAATATCCAGCTGATCAGACCTGGCAGCCTGGCAGGTACCTCGGACGGGTACTTCCTAGCCCGCGTGACTCGGCTAAAGAGAGAGGAGTGGCCCAGCTACGGGTCTCGACTTCAAGGAAGGAACAACATGCCCCCTGACACCAAAGTTTCCCCCTCTACCCCTCTCTACCCCCCCCCCCCCGCTTCCCCAAACTCCACCTCTAGGCCCTTTTTCTTGTCTTTGCTCCATCGTCTTAAAGGCTATGATTAGCGTCGTTCAAATCTCTGTGACACCGTATATATGAGTGATCCCCAAAATGTAAAACCTTCAGTTAGTCATTGCACACCAAGCGACAGACTGTCGGTGCTGTATGAAGCTTGATCTGATCATCGGCATCTGATTCACGTATAGATTTAATCCCTCAGTGACCCTCTACAACTTCTCGATACAAAAAGTATCAGAACGCAGTTATAGCCGCAGGTATCACAGCCGGCCGAATGATATTTCTCCTTTTTTATGCAGAGTTGCTATAACAAATTGAGCATAAGTCGCCTTATGTGTGCATGTGTGTTTGACGAGAGTATTTTTACTGAGTGTATATACAATCTTAATGTAATGTATTATACGTATAGACCGATTCAAGCGACTGTTCATGGAAGTGCGCCCTCTTAAGGCGACGCCATAACTGGGGGCCAAACAGGCCGGGTCGGCAAGCGCCGTGCGTGCGTGGCAAGGGTGCCAGCGGCAGCCAGTGCTTTTACCACCCAGCGCCAGCCGGCCAGCTAGCTATCTCTGGCGCTGGCAGCGATCGACGCATCTGGATTTGTGACAACTAGTGTCTACTTTTTGTTTTTTGCTAGCTAATTAAAAATAGATAAAATTAAACAACTTATACCGACTGTGAGCGAATGGGTACATGACATACGGCTGTAGCCAAAACTTGAATATCAAGGTAAATATCGGTACGATCCGTGAATGTTTGTAGACTCTAGTATTTCTTTGGCGATGACTTGGGTACTCGCGTGTAAGCCCCGTACGGTATGTTTCACATTTGTGTAAGACTTGCAAGAGAATAAAAACCGCTGGGGAGAATTATTGCTAGGCGCAGGCAGACGTCTTGCTAATAAGCCTAGGCTGTTGACAAGTTAACTGATATAATTAAATACAAAATTGAGCTAGATATGGCGCAATAAATTGCAAGCTATCAGTAGATTTAACCTTTTTAGGGCAGGCTTTTGCCTTTACTCCGGGAGTGTCGGGCCAGCTGCAGGGTAGAATCTGTCTAACGTTAGATCTTGTCTAGAAATCTAGGCAAGAGTACAGACTAGATCTAGACCTATTGACTTCTAGAACCCTACATCCTGTATCATTTTCGGTTGTCGATAACTTCAGGCAAGCCTAACTGAGTAAACCAAACGGAATATAAATCTAGGCGTTTCTAGGCCGTATATGGCTAAACTTAAGTTACGACTACGTCGCCTGATGTCTACAACCAAAACTTCTACTGTTTTAGGTCTAAGTAACCTTGCATAACATCACGCTAACGCCTAACATTATAATCTACAAAAGTGATTTTTAAATCATACTTTCTTTGTATATATGACTAAGAAACGGATGTTTGCCACCATCCATGGTTTAATATTTATAAGTATCACTTTATCAAAAGTCAAATTCAGAGTTCCAGGCCAAAATTGAATAGGCCTATGGTCAGTGCTGAACATTGAAGAAGTGAAAACAATATAATAATTTAACGCATCTTGAAACATTATTTTATTTAGCTGTAGTGTAGGTTGTAAAATTTTTGTCATTAATAATAAAGTCTAGCCAGGAAGTGTATTCTAACTTTGGCAAGTAGGACACCAAGGATGAAAAAAAAAAAAAATCAGTGAATTATCAAATTCTTTGATCTAAACTTGTCTTCTAAGATGAACAACATATTTTACGAATATGCAGTGATAACCTAATTAGAGAATCTAGTAGACATACTTTGTTTCGAAATCTGTGCATTTTTATACCGTTGTATTTCACTAAAATTGTCTTTAATTTTGCCTTAATCTATCATGCGTCAGCGGTGTCTGAATTTCACACACTGCCGTACAGCTTCCATTTCCAATTTTTTCTGTTATTTGTGCATCCAACAACTGCACAGTGTGTTTTCCTGATCCTTCCTATGAAGGTTTCAAAGTAGATCAATATATCTGAATCACTCAATTTGTCCAAAAGAAGGCATTAAAAGCCGCTGAATGACTTTTCCACACAGTGAGTAAA
Organism: Diadema antillarum; assembly: GCF_040938485.1. Taxonomy (NCBI): domain Eukaryota; kingdom Metazoa; phylum Echinodermata; class Echinoidea; order Diadematoida; family Diadematidae; genus Diadema; species Diadema antillarum. The sequence goes on along the minus strand of NW_027271466.1, from coordinate 2,928,834 downwards.
CGATCAATATTAGCGCGGCGCCAGCGGTCGCCGGCCGCGGCGCAGCGGCCGCGCCCGGCTAACTATGCGCGATGGGTTGCTGGGCTGCAAGTGCAACTCGCTGGGTAGCTAGCTCGCCGGAAGCCCCCGTTGGCCCCCAGTTATGGCGGCCGTTATAGCGCCGCTAGCGGCGGTAGGTGAATAGGTCATCGAAATTGAATCGGTCTATAGCTGAATCATAAACGATAAGCAATATCAGTGTATGCCACACTTTTTGTTACCTTTAAATGACGTCCCTTCCTGTAAGGTCTGATCAGTGACAGATATACACATGTTTATGTGCATATTTGCTTGCGTTTATAAAAGAGATATAGAAATAAAGTAGAGTGTGATATGTACGTGTTTTGTGTGTGTGTATTTATGCCAATGAATAACCATGAGATCCCATTTTGAATAGCTTTTGAGTTATATTTATTTGCTCTTCTTCATCATTGCCACATGTTGTCTCTCTTCGTTTCAAACCAGTTGCAAACAGAAAATATTTTCACAAGTGCGTTGATTGTGGCGCTATCTACCAAAGAAGGGAGAAGTGGTTGCAAGGCGTGGTGTGAGTAACAGGCGACAGGGAGGAAGACGAAAGCGAATAAAGGAGGGGGAGAGGAGAAGAAGATGACAGAGAAGAGGACAAGGAGCAGATGCTTATACCCTTCCTTATTTATATTTATATTTATATATGTATATATTCACATATTCATATATTTACATATTTATATATTTATATATTTATACATTTATATAAGTATATAATCATATATTTATGTATTTATACATTTATATATTAATATAATGTTTATATGTTTATATATTTGCAATAGATATGAAAACGCATCTCAAGAAAATCCAAATGCAGTAAAGTCGTTTAGGCATAATTTAGCTGGAGATCACGAGTGGTGTTCGATTCTTCCTCGCAACCTGCTACGCACGTTATCTTATCGTTTCAGATTTTCCCTGCAGAGTTCTGAAACATATCCAGAAGAGCAGACTATCAAAGGGGGAATAAGTATTCTTCCAATCTCCTTTTTATCGCTATTTTCTTCACATTGTTTTTTTTTTTTTCGTTTTCGGTTTTATTTCTAGCAACTTACTAAACTGATTTAGTCAAACCGTTGATGTGCTGATGTGAGAATGACAGTTTGACCTGCAATCCAATCAATCGTCATCATGAAACATGAACAATAATGAATAATTCGAACGTTTCATCTGCACTGCGGCCTTCAAAAGTTCAGAGGAATTCTGAATTGATTATTATAGTTTTATCAGGTAGAAACGAAGTGTGTAGCTCGACGACAAATGGTGGTAACATTACACAAAAAAACTTCTACTCATGTTGACTGTAAAAACAAAATAACAAAACGTTAAAAATAAAGAAAGTATAGTAACAACTTCACCACAATCACTGCGGCCCTAGTTGAAGAAATGTACGATGTTATAAATGAAAAAAAAAGAAAGAACAGTTTTATTACAGTCGAAGCGAGCTATGAAATGTTTAAGTCTGACATGATTCTGCAAGACAGGGATTTCAGAAACATCCATAATTATATGCATTGTTATCATAAGACAAGGTGACTACTTATGACATTTTGTCAAACAGTCAAAACTGTTCAATTAGTTGGTGAGTTATATAGGGTATGGCATAAATCACTCTTCTTGGCACTAAACCTCTAAACTCTGCAAAGTACGATCGCTGACTCGTTGGAATGTGATATTCAAGCAAAGGTGAGTCATAGGAGGCCATTTCATCATTACCTCAGCTAATTTTGCATTTGAAAAACACGTGAAATTCAAAATTCCCTAATCTTCTGATATTTTGGAACGAAATTGTAAAACTTTCACTGCCCTATGCTATTGGCATTGGCTGGTTTGATTAACTTTGTATAACATTTTGCACTTTAACATGGAGAAACTGTCCCTCTAGGAATAGCCTAATCGAAATTTTGTATATCTGTCACTGAATATGGGTCAAAACCATGGTACAAATCAGTCTGACCATAGAATTGATCTGTTAATGGTAATCGTAGGAATAAACGAATATAGGGGTCGGAATCGGAGAGAATAAAAACTGCTGCAAAAGATGAATAAATAAATAAATAAATAAATAAAATAAGAAATAAGTTAATAAATAAATGAAAAATACAGGATTATCCAGATGTGCGACCTGTACTTTTTTACCCTTCTTCAGATAAACAACATTTACAATTAACTTATTTCCCGAATATGCAAAACTTAAACAGTTTCTCATAATCACGGAAATCAAGTCAATCCCAGGATATTTGGTTTTGGCTAACCGCAACCACGCGTAGGCAGTGGACAGTACTTTCATCGGTTAGAACCGGTAGAGCATACACACCGATGACTTCATGTCTTGCGCGTCACTGATGTCTTCCCTACACTGGTGAGCTTTCTCTGATATCAAGAGAGCAGATTTTACTTCTATTTTTGTTTCCGATGAGTCTTTACTCTGACTGGTCAACACACACTAGCCTGACAATTTGCAGAAGAATCTGCATGGTACTAATGCCCGGGACTAATGCCCAGAAAACGGCACCACACGATTTGGTTTTATAATATTGACATTGTTCATACCTGTGTGGATTCGTATATGGGCTTTCTGCTTTTCTGCTGCCACTTCTGGGTCAGCTCACAAGCAAAAAACAAAAAGCAAACAGAAAAAAACAACAACAAACAAACAAACAAACAAAACAAAAAACAAAACAAAACAAAAACAAAGCAAATAAGGCCTTTACTGCAATTGTCTGGTACCACCTTAAAAACGTTTCTTCTGGTGCAACTTCTGGAGTTAAAAAAAAAATAGTGAGGGACTCGCGACTGGTTAGACCCTATGGCCCGAATTCAGAAAGATGGTACAATCTTTGTCCATGCTTTAAACCATGGACAAAGAGCGTATACTAGTTTTGTATCAGGCGCCAAGTGTCGCATAGCCTATTTCGTTACGAAATCAGTCATAAAGTCGACGAAATGACCGATTTCGTAACAAAATAGGCCATGCGACACTTGGCGCCCCATACGTTTTGTCCGTGGTTTTGTACCACCTTCGTGAATTCGGGCCAATGCATTCCTATGTATTATGCAAAAAAAAAGTAGAGAAAAAAGTGGGAGTGGGGCTGGAGCCCCCCCCCCCCCCCCATGCGCTGGCCCTGACTGTTGCTTTTTACAGCTAATATGTACAACAATGTATAATACCGTATACACGTGTGCATTGATTTAACAATGGCTGCATAGCACAGTGTTGGGTTTAATGCAGAGATTATGAAAGATTGATATTATACGTTATGTCTGCGAAAAACACAATAGAAATCATTCAAAGAAGTGTTTTGTATTTTGTTTCAAAATAATAAAAACACACGCTTCTAGTGACGGCACTTGTTAGCAGTTGGTGGATATACAGTAAACACTGATTTCAAATTCGCAAAGCTACAATATTTCCCCTTTGTCTTAAACAGACTCGTCGTGTCAATTACACAGATAATGTTCCGGAAACGGAAACTAGACCTGATGTCTTCTCAATCACTGGAGGTGAAGCCGGGTCTTGCCATTTCGGTTGCCCGAACGGAACCGCGTCACTCTACCATGACTGTATAGGAGATTGTCAGGAAAGGGGCGACAAGGGAGGACGGTCCGCACAACCAATAACTCGTGTCAATCCGTGTAATAGCTCGATCAGCTGCCATAGGGCATAAGCGATACCTAAAGCCAAATCACCCCCTTGTAAGTTCGCTTTGTGTGCATTGAAGTCACGGGCACCTGTTTGAGCATATAATGTAAGGCACGATGCTCTATAATAATAAGTTAAAACTTATACGCTATATTATACAAACGTTATAATTGTACAAAAGTAATGTAGATTCGATATTAAATCGCCATTATTTTTTGATAACACCTTTGACAATGTTTGAGTAAGGTATTGGTCATTCACCAACATGCTAAAGGTTTATTCAAGGAAAATAGACAAACTTTAACAACTATGCAGCGTACTCCCATGATACCATATCGCATCACCAATATCGCAAATTCTGGATGAACACAATGATGCAGTATTGGCAATGAATTGAGAATGGGGCATAAAATCTCAGAGGAAATTTGTGATGCATTTAGAAAGGGTATCGAATAATTTTATAAAGTGAATTTGACAACCCGACACGAAAGAGCCGATATCTAAATGATAAATGAATAAATTATTACATTTAAACGACATCACATTATTAAATCTAAAGAAGCTGATAAAGGAAGTTTAAAACTTCAGCCATCAATATAACAGGTCAACCCCTATTGAGTTATATCTATAATAATAATAATAATAATAATAATAATAATAACAATAATAATGATAATAATAACAATATCAATAATTATAATTCTTATTATTATTGTCATTATTATCAACATCATCATTATCATTATTACAATTATTACTATTATTATTACTATCATCATTATTATTAAATTACTACTACTATTATCATTAATACCATTATTTTACATGAAGAGATAACCTTCGATTAGGGACGAAAAGTATAATAAAGTATAAACATATGGGTATCGATACAGAACGCATAACTGATTCTAGTGATATGATCACCATTATAGCTCAAAGAGAGGCCTGAGAAACTAATCGCAGAATTTAGAAAGGTGCATGAGAATATGGTTATCATAAAAATTTATGCCTAGATTAAAGCCCGGAAAACAGGCATCAACCCAAATATGATTTACACAAATAAAAAAAAAGAAGGAATTTATAATCTTTTCCAAATAGCATTCAAAAACAGTGTAATTCCCTGACTATCTGACAACATAGACCAAGCAGCGTATTAAAACGAAGGAGCTCAACATCAGCAACCAACGAAATATATCATGTAATGCACTTATGATGCCCTCGCAGTAAATATGCACTATTTTAAGATTCCGTAGGACTGAAATCAAGACTGCTTTAAAAAAAAAGAGAAAAAAAACCCTGGTTAATGATTTGCCCTGTCTTTGCATAGAGCATTGTGTTTGTGTGTATGTTTGTGTGAATGTGTCTTTGAATGTGGGTATAATGTTTATCTTATCTCCCAGTCCACGCGTTCCAGACCATAACTCGACCGACAAGTTCCGTTTGCCAATGATGACCACTGGTCAACACACACACATCCCCATCGGAAGTTTCGATTCCCGTAAGAAGCAACATGCATGAATCATCCCCATCAACGATCTGTTTACATAGGCATTTCCTTTAACTTATTGCAATGTTACGATGTCCTTACACTGGACCTCCATTCGCACACATGTACACACACACGCACACACACACACACACACACACACACACACACACACACACACACATGTTGCCGTCAGTTAGTTATCGTGTATTGCCCCATGAGGTAGAGGTGTCCTGATGGGTAAGATAGGCTGCTATAGAGTTTATGAAAATAAATACTTAATGCGCTAGATAGGACGGTGGTACATGTACTTACATGAGTGGGACTAAAACCCCAGCAAACACATAACGTTTTCAGAACGTTTCCTAAACGGTTTTTTGAGGTTCCGTACGTCTCCATATAAAATGGACTTTTTTAAAACGTACATACAACGTCAATGTTTTTTGGAAAACGTTTTAAAAACGTCAATGGACTCACAAAACGTTTTTATTATGTCTGCTACGTCTTCGTTCTTTATAAACGTCCACAAAACGTTTTTATTAGGTCTGCTACGTCGACTTCGTCTTTAATGAACGTTTAAAAAAACGTTTTTATTTGGTCCGCTACGTGTTCGTCATTGGTTTCTGTATCATGAATATTCAAGCCCATTTATGAATATTCAAATAAGAAAATATAAGATTTGAAAACTAGTGGAAATAGATAAAAGACATTGAAATCTGAAGATTAACGCTATAGGTTCAAACACATATATCTTCTGAGCTAGCAGAGAAGGGTTTAGAGTTGAGTTGTTCGGTTATTCACAAGTTGTTCAGTTATTCATAATTTCAAATTGTGATGTGAAGAGGTATTTTCAATATGTTAATAGGTCTAATTAAGGTGTGCTTGATCCAATTTTAGTGACCATATGTTATGTATTACAGCATATTGCTGGTGAAAGAACGTGATACAGATTCATCAATTGGGAATAGGATATATAGTATAGGTATAGGTGGTAGGACATTAGGAACAGGTTAGGATATATATTATATAGGATTAGGATTAGAGTACATTAATCCCAGATTGTGCCTGTATAATCTCATACCTATGATTTTTTTAAATACCCAATACAAATAAACAGAAGTTCTTAAAAGGTTTTCTGGACGTTCTAAACGGACATGAATGGTTCTCTAAACGTTCTGGAACTGGTCATAAGACTTTTAGACGTTCTTAATACGTTTTTTGAACGTTCTAGACGGTTTTCAAAGGTTTTCTGGACGTCCGCAGAACGTCCACAGAACGTTTTGAATATTCCTAAAAGGTTTTACTGACGTCTATAACGTTTAAAATGTTTTCTGCAGGTCCTAAAACATTCCGAATGGTTTTTAATTGGTTTTTTGAACGATTAAAAACGTTTTTAAAACGTCAATTTGAAACGTTTTTAATACGTCGAAAACCTTCCACAAACAGACGTTCTGAAAACGTTTTGACAAAACGTCCAAATAACGAACTTGGAACGTTTCATGAACGTTCAGAAAACGTCAAAATGATAGCTGGGACATAATCTAGGCAATTATTGTCCAGATGAAATCTCAACTCTAAACCCTTCTCTGCTAGCTCAGAAGATATATGTGTTTGATAGCATCTCACGGGTAGGTCATTTTCACGACACAACTTGGATGTTAATAAGTGATCGATGGTGACGTTCAGACGAATTTTCTATGTAGTCTTATCAACGGCTGATACCATTTTGTCCTTTCATACAGCTGCGACAAATGCATTTACATAAACAAACAAACACAAACTTCACTTTTATTTGGCTTATCTGTGGCTGTATACATCAGTTTGAGACAATAGTATTGGGCACACGATGCAAAGTTCGTTGCTATGGCTGCCAATGTGAAATCAAGCATAACAAGAATCTTGTGTGTAGTTATTGTGATACATATAAAGAATGAGCAGTAGATAGAAAGGGATATGAGACATCATTCATAAACGTGACCGATAAGGGTATACCTTTAAGACTTTTTTTCTGTTTGCTAACATGAAATGTAAGATTTCAAGGAAAGAAAAAATACCCCCCCCCAAAAAAAAAAAAATCACTTGTGCCGTGCTGTGCTAGTGGACAGGTTTAAAGGTGCATGTGTATTGAATGTTTAACCCTAACTTACCTGGGGGGGGGGGGCATAATGCCCCCCCCCCCCTCGACGAATTCCGCGACCATTCCGGCGCGCAAAATTTTTTGACCGCGCTGCTCGCTGACTTTTTACTTTCAAGTCTCGCGCAACTTTTGAGACTAAATTTGTCGCGAACGAGCATACCGTTCCGAAGCCACGCCCCTTAAAAAATTTTTCGTCAATCCCAAAATTGCTCAAAAACGCGATTTTGTGTACAAAGTCAATACAAATTGTGTTTTTTTTCAATTAATTCATATAAAGATTCATATTTTCAATTCCAATGGCTGAAATCAATTTATTTTAGTATAATCATGCTTCAAAAAATGTGTATGACAAATTCTGCTTAAAAAACAACAAAAACAAAAGTTCGAAAAAAAACCCGAAATACATAAAAATTGATAAAACAATAAAAAACATAAGATATTGATTTTGATACTGAATTTATTTTTACGCACAAATGTTCGGAATGTCACTAGGAATATTTACATCAAAAATCAGCATTCCATAAGCTTTTATAGGCCAATTACAGACGAAAATTAGGTTTTTGCATATATTTGCATAATTAATTGATCTAAAATAGAAAACGCAAATTTTTTGAAAATTTAACTAAACTGTCTTGTAGACTACGTCGGGCTTTATGTTCATGCAAAATTTTGCGGCGATCGCGCTATCAATGGCCGAAATCTGAAGGGGGGCCATAATGCCCCCCCCCCCCCAGGAATTCAAGCTCGCTAAATAGCCCAGGTAAGTTAGGGTTAAATAAGAAAGCAAAAACAAAAATAAACATAGAATACCAACTCATCGTAAACTTGACTTAATCACTTAATCGATTGTTAACTGCACTAGATTATAATTTCATTAGCTGTAATTTGCTAATCTGTACAATATTTGAAATGTCACACATTATAGCAAACAATAAGAGAATGTGCAATGCGTAGACGATTATGGATGATATGATTGAAAAATCATTATGTTTATACATATATATATATATTTCTGCATTTGTGTTTTTTCGCAGTATTTTGGAAAGGTCGGGGTAATAGATGTGAGAAATGCCTAAACTGAAACTTGATATGGAAACATGGCCTACATTTCTATCATGCTACGCCCATTATACGACACGTCTTAATAATCTGATTAATCTCTGAATAATGATGCTTGTAAGCAATCTTTCAAAGTGTAATCTCATGAGCATCATAACATTCGACGGTTGTTTGATAATGAGACTATCAAGCAAGATAAACCAAAAGCTTTTTCTGTTTTGCAACAGACGTGCAATTCTACTGCAGGTTTTGTCAACAAACTGATGGCATGCTTCTCGTTAGAAAAAACAAACAATGAAAATGAAAACTTACTGAAGTCAATCCACTGTAAATATAATTCTATTCAAATCATTCTTCATTTCAAAATCGTAATCGCAACATAATTATTCTCTGCAACTGGTATATGCCTTTTCTTCGATAAACAAGTAAATAAAAAAATGAAAACTGAAAGAAATCGATCAAAATGAGATACTTGTCAAATCATTTTTTTTTTCAATATCGTTCAATGAACAACCAGACCATTGAGGCACATGTGTTTGAGTCAATACTGCACACTATACTGACTTGCACAGTATAACCTAGATATAATACGTGGAGCGTAATTACATCATACGTGCAGTGTTCCCGCTTAGCTGATACGGTCTGCATATTAAAACTATGTATTTTATTAGGGACTTCCGCGGCCACATTTCAAGCGAACGGCAGTGGGCGAAGTGTAGGAAACCGGCCGTTAATGCGTGTTTCCGTGTAGTTATATGTCATATCTGTGGAGCGCTAATTATAACAACTGTTGGGCAACAGCTAACAACGGAATAATCTCCTACATTGGTCTCCGTAAAGTTTGTGACAGCTTTTTAACGTCTCTATGAGTGCGTATGGTTCGGAATGTTTGCGGTTTCCTTTAAAATACAAAGAGAGAGACAGTTCCTTGAAAATGATCAGTGATTACACACACAAAAAAAAATATAAATATAAAAAAGTTGTAATCAAAACAAGTTGCCTATTTTAGTCAAGGGTCGTCTATCACTGTCCTGCCATACACGGAAGAGAATGAATAGTTCTCTCCTTGTATGACAGATATATAAAAAAAAAAATGATTTTGGGGTTTGACTGAAAAAAGGAGAAAAGTTACCGGGGCTTCCGTTACTTTTTCACTTTCATATATGAAAAACAAAATCCCGGGGAAACAATAGTTTGGAATAGTTCAATGCATTTTCTATGAAATTCTGCCTACATGTAATTCGTGGCGAAGAGATTCCATGTCTTTGAAGATCTATGACATTACCATGCATTGCTACAGGCATTATTTTATTCATAAGGTATTGTACCCGGAGGGTATGTTTCTCTCATAGTTGTCTTCATTGAACCATTCACCTTTTCACGTTTTAAATTATGTTTGTTTATACAATTTTCATCTTCAAGATCATGCAGTACCCAAACCATGTTCAAAAGAGAAAGACAAAAGATTTCAATTTTTTTCTAAATTTCCACAACGGCATTGCTTCGCTTACAGCAATACTTGCTTGGTTAACAGTGGAGTTTGTGACATTTACCAAGTCGCAATTTACCATAATACAATTCACATCTTCTTCTTCGAGGGTTGTTGCATTTGTGTGTGTGTGTGTGTGTGTGTGTGTTAGAAAAAGACAAGACATATTCTATAATGTGATCATGCAAGGTAAGAGCTTGTAATACAGAATCTATTCATTAACTAAAAGGGGGTTCAATAAGTAATGGATAAAGTATAGCATTCGTTGTGTCAAATCAAATGTTTGAAAAAAATACAACCTGACAATAATGGTCAATCACAATTAATGACTTGGAAATTTGTATTTGCATTTGCTTGTTTGTTTCTGTGTGTGCTTGCTTGTTCTTCCTTTTAATTTGACACCAGCTACATAGTCAATTGAGAATTGATTCTCTAACGAATGTGTCACATTCTGCCGAATCGTCGCATACGCAGTGAACAATAGATTCCGAAAGTTATGTTTTCCACGTTATCATGAAATACATTCCCGCATAGATTAGGCCGGGCTTAATGTCATGTAATAGTATAGTACACATCTTCATGACTCCGGATGTATCACGTCACGAAATAATCTTACAACGAAAGATGTATGTGTATCAATTAAAGAGCTAACAATGCTCCAACTATGAGTTTTCATTGATGTAAAATGAGCATGTTTTACACTGTATAATCGTCTTTTTACAAACACACAAATGTGTAAGAGAAGCACAAGAAGAGACAAACGACAATCTCTCTGTATGATTCAATTAAAATCAAATTCTCTTTCCAATATCACTTTTTTGTTGTCGATGCATGTTGATCAAGGAAAACAAAACTTTTGTGTGGGTATGGGGTTGGAGAATGTAGTGTTTTGTGTGTGTGTTTATGTCAGTTTCACAGGTCAGTCAACTTCACAGCAAGCATTATATACTTGAAAGCCAAACCGGGACGAGGACAATTCTTGCAGACGCATCCCATGGCAACCGAAAAAGAGTTTCCCTTAAGGGGGATAAAGGACGGAAATGTAAAATGTCAGGGGAAATTATGATGGACATCCGTCTGTAACCCTATAATTTCTGACGCTATAAGTTCTAGACTGAAAATGAATTCCTCGCAGATTCAATTCTCCCAAAAAGGGCTGAAAGCAATAGGACGATCATTATTCAAACATGTGAATGTATTGCTTTATTTCTGTATCTATAGGCCTATAATTGACGGTTTCTTCCTTTAAGAAATAGTTGTAAATGCACTTTTTTTTCCTTTTGCAGAAGCCAGGCAGTTTGAGCAAAACAGGAACACAAAATGGCCTTGTATTGGTCTGCAGAGAGACGTGGCATGACTTGTTGTGGGGTGGGGAAGCCGATGAAAATGCTTCGTAATGATTACTAGTCATGTTCTCTGCAACCAAACAGCCGCTCTCGGCTTCCACACAAAAATTCTGTCCTGATTTAGCCTGAATGGATCATGAAGAAAAGGGGAGTGTCTCACTGTTTTCTGTATCACTCTTACCATGAATCGATGGCGAAAGCACACACAAAAATTTTCCGATTTCACATTGTTTGATAACAATCATGATAAATCAAAATGTATCATAATTACTCGTGACAATAACAGCCCACTTAAAGGTATGGCATGTAAATATTTTTGTCAGTGCTAGAATCCGTGTCCGTAATTTTCCGAAGATATTTTGTTAGTCAAAAGCAGAATCGTATTCATGTTACCTACTTTTTACACATAGATGTTATAATTATTCTCTCAAGGTGTTTTGGTTAAGGCCTTCATAACAATTTTTTTTCCTCAAGTATATATAAATTCATAGATAGCGATACGATGTGCGTGTACGTATATGTATGTATATGTATGTACTATGTATTGTATGTATGTGTGTATTTGTATATGGCTTAGTGTATTCAAATTCCCCAGTGTTCGTTTATCATAGCTATGATTATTATGTGTATTATTATTTCCCTTGTCGATGGATCACTTCAAAAATTCACACTTTCCTCGGAAAATGTTTACATGTGCTCCATTGATTTTGACATAGACGAAACAATTAATATCAAAATATCATGCCTTCAAAAGCTGTTCAATGTGACTAATATGGAAGAGTGTTCTGCAAAATTAAACGCTCATTTCCCAAACACTACTTATGTATGTTAGAGAAAGTGTATATAAGGGAGGTGCAGTCAACTGTATCTACCTTGCACACGCTCTGCCCACACACTGTGAAATGGAGCAAGTGTCTTATATTTCGGAAATGGGGCCCAGCATAGGCAAACTTCTACAGCACCAGTTCGAGTCCATCGTGATCTATCGAAGCTGCATGTCTTGTTGAGACACCTATAGGACCTACTTTCCCAAATTATACAATTTCATCTGTGGCGCTTCACTTCTTTAAATTTAGCGCTGTCATCCACTTCGCAGAAATATTTGAGTGTTGATGTTTGTTTGTCTGTTTTTGGGACCGTTTATCTTTTCGATTCTATAAAAGAGGACACCATCTCATTCACGTTCAGCTTGAACGCAAAAAGAGAGAATGTTCTGTTGATGGATATTATGTTTCATATCCGTTCTGAGTCAGACTGCAAGGATGATCTTGTTTATAATCACATAATGTGTTTCTGGGCCAAGGCGGGCATTTTCGGTCTTTTCACTCATCGATTCGGTAACATCTCTGCCCGATAACTTCAGAAACGTGAACTCGCTGACAAAGCAATGCAGTTTGTGTGTGTGTGTGTGTGTGTGTGTGTGTGTGTGTTTTATCTAACTGGGACCGAAATGAGAAAACTGTTAATAACAGTAAATTTTAGCCTTCCTCGTTTGCCGTATCGAACTTCAAATTTCAGAAGATTCGTCAGTAACAGGAAACCAGTGACTTTGAAAATGATAATCAAGCTATCAACTTTTAAAGACAACGAGCCAAAACATCATACCGAGTAATGATTGACCATAATTATCTTTCTTTGTTGTGGCGGACTTTAATCAGGAGATATTTTAAACGTGTTCCTGTGTTGTTGTTATTGTTGTTGGTTTTAATTTTTTCAAATCTTTGTTTTCTTGACGGTGTTGTTTCAAGAGCGCAGTGATTCGGTGCATATTGATTATTCTTGTTTTACTTTGTCGATTTTAAACTCTAAACTTAGTGTCGGCCCATTGTAAGCAATAGATGCATTCTATGCTGACATCCACAGTCAAGTAACACAATGGCCATGTCATCTGTTCTTCGTGTGCACTTATCAAAAGACGACACCTGTGACTAACATTCGAGTTATTCCAAATCCTTTGTTGTCACTCGTTAATTTTGCTTGTTTATCGTGTCCTTTGTCTCTAGATCTCCGTGTTAAAGTGACAAACGGCTTGTAGAATACTCGATACACTAATCTGACTTCATAGTGACTGAGCAGCGTAACTGAAGAATGGAAGGAATTACTTTTACCCTCCTCACTTCACTCCAGTGAACTCTTGAGAACGGTTTCAAACGTGTTCTTTTGTCTGTGAGTTTAGGATTTTTGGTTTTTAAAGCAGTTGACTTCCCACGGTTTCAAAACAGCGGATAGGAGCAAAGAATATAATAGAAAGGATGGCACGTTGACATATCTGCAGAGGTTAATATCAACATCATGTGTAATATGCCCCACAGTCTTTCAATGGACAATGATTTGGCTCTTATGAATCATTTTTTACACGGGTTTTACTTATTGCAGGCGCTAAGGTGAGCTTTCTTTTATGCTGTTCTAGTGATTAGGAGCTGCCCAGGTATTCGTGTGACTTATTTGCGATGAAGTTTATAGACCCTACAGCATACATAGTTCATCCAGCGTCGACCTACCTCATTATTACCTTTGCCATCATTAAATCACACTTATTGTCATTGCAACTTCTGTTTTACCTCTACGTCTCAAGACTGCGTTCTTCTATCTAGTCATCCATGTAAAAACTAGTTGTCTCTTTAAATAGCAGACGTGTCATCATTATTTTCAACATCACTTTCACCACTATCGATTGTGCTGCGTGTTGGCGTTCTGTTGTATTTTGTTCGATAATTTTCATACATTATATCACATTCTGTAGTCAGGACAATGATACAAAAGAAAATGATTATGACATTAGTATTTGTTGTTGTTAAACAGCATATGAAATAAATCATTCGTATAGCTTTAACGCTTTGTGTGTTTTGAGTGCAGATTATAGGAGTCTCATACCGTTACTGTCGAAAGTCCCCTGCACAGAAAGAGTTAAATCACACGATGTTTAAATACATATCCACATAATTATGGCAAGTGAAGGAGAACGACACATAAATACATGGTGACACAGTTATGAAGCATTACAATCTCACCGTCCAACTTTTGACAAATTGCACGTACCGGGAGTCGTGTCTCGGCATTGAAATTTGTTCTTTTCCAAATACATGTGCTATCTGTAGGCCTATATGATAATTCAGATTCATGGTTCTTGCTTTTCAAACTAGTGTGAAGATAAACAACGCAGAGCCATAAAATGACAAAAGAAAATCGAAAACGCATGGCGAAGAAAGGGGGCATCGGGTTAGGTATGGCAGTTTCCGCGGCTTCCGGCGCGATGGCTCCTGATACGAAAGGAGAAGCTTGGGTAACAAAGACAGCTAGATTTCATCGACTGAAACAGGCCACTTACCTTCAATAAAGGTGGTGATAATGCGGTCTTAATTCACTTTCCGCCAGAGCCCGTGGGCATTCCTTCCCCCGGTTTCCACCGAGCGCCTTCCCTGTATAGATTGCGAAGTCAACGCATGGAAAGCTGGATAAAGCAAGCTGATCCAAGCCGGATGAATGGACGATGCGAAAGGGACCCGAGCAGTAATGACCACTAAATCCTCTCTGAAAGATGGCAGAAAGATCTATCAACAAATTCATGAACTTCGTATTCACATGTGCCCTCCTATAGCTCCTTGAAAACCGCGTGTCAAACACGATTTTAGAATGACGGGTAAGGATCAGATCTGTATGGAAGTTGACAGCAAATATCCCAATGTCTTGTTACTTATTATTCTAAACTGCGACGAGCTCCGCGGCGGATTTTCGTCAGCAATCGGTATCGTCTGCGCTCTTTGATTCCTGTAATTGGCGCGGATTTGCCTGTGAGTCGTCCCAAACAGGTTCAAGCCGTTCTTGCGTAGTCCTCAAGACCCGATACGTGTTACGTGAGGAGCTGGCAAGTAGCTGTGTATTGGGGGCCCAACCCAATAAATCCAACAAGCCCAAGTCCCTGGTTAGCTGCAGCTAAGGACACAAGAGGAGGAATAACCACTGCGCTTTAAACCTCCCTGTCGCCTGTTCTAAACGCGGTGGGGAAATTCGCAACTTCCTTCGGAGGCCTCTGACGTCTGTGAGCCAGCCATGCCACATAACAGTAGGCGCAGTCAAAGGCGCAAGCCAGCAATAGAGACAGGTTGAAATCCTATTCAACCTTTCCACACAGCAGCTTCGAAAGATAGTCCAACGCCGTGAGCGCCGTAGAAGTGTTCATGTGTACACGATACGTGTTAGAGGGTCAGATGGACAGGTGTTTAACTTTGTTACGTACACTGTCATCGGAAAGTTACTAAAAAGTAAAAACAACAGTTCAGTATTTAGTTACGCATTAGTATCGATACTAACAATCCTCCCTCTCCCTCTTTCTCTCTCTCTCTCTCTCTCTCTCTCTCTCTCTCTCTCTATCGATCTATCTCTCCCTCTGTGCAGTTCTTGACATTATAGGTCACTCCCAGCCAACCGGAAGAGCCAAAATGAAAGAAGAAAAGAAAAAAGAAGATAATTAGGCACTTTTCAATCAACGTGACGTGCTGTATATTTTGATTGGTTGCCAATTGGGCACAAACAGTATAACGCAGGGATTGAGATGACGTCACGCACAACAAACACACACCAAATGTTCTAGCCCATATTACACTGCATAAATTTCAGTTTCGTTTGCCAGTGCTTAGGCCTATAGTGCCTGTCTATGTGTTTGTTCATTATTTCACCATGGTAACTCATTACGCGGACTTAGATTCACCTTGGACATTGCCAAAACTGAATGGCTCAATATTGTGAAATTACATGTAATGTGTAAGTATATAGGCCCTCATAACTGTCGCTATTAGGCCCTATATTCTGCCGACGCAAATCTGGAGTGCGATGATAAAGTAAATTGAAGTCAGAACAGATCGAAATAAAAACAGAGTATGATGTCTGTTTTTCTCCATGAAAACAACCAAACAAAAAATCCCTATGACATTTCAGCGTTGTTGGTCGGCTTTCTATTTGCGTGTGTGTGTGTGTGTTAGTAGTTGTTGTTGTTGTTTGTTTTTTTGTTCGGCAAAAGCCCAATCATCTTTCATAATTGCATGACTTTCTAGGAACAGATTTAAAAAAATGTGGCCTGTTGTCCGACCCATAAACTGTGCTGCGATAATGGATGATTGTTGCAACGATGCGGTTACCAACACTGAATCATATCCGCTCCCCTTTCTGGTAGCAGCACTGCAGGCAGCTCAAAGTCCAGTTTATTTGATTATATTTTGCAACGATTGTTGGGTTAGCATTGACATGAGAACACACCAGCCCCATCCCCCCCCCCCCCAAAAAAAACCACGCACACAAACTAACACGCACACGTACACACACACACACACACACACACAAACAAACAAACACACACACAGATACACACACACACACACACACACACACACACACGTACTCAGGAAAATACACTCACAAAAGCATACACATAACATACAGACAGAAATCAAATAACAATATGAAAATAATGTTTTGGTAAAACCATAAACTCAGCATTTTCCTATCAATACTTAAACACAGTTTAAAGTTTGACACTGATTTCTAGGTGGTTTTTATTGCTGTTGCTGTTGTTGTTGCAGTTGTTGTTTTATCTTATTCATCCTCTAAAAGCATTCTGGATATGACTGTAATACATAGGTATATGTGAATCATTTTGTGTAACTTCACGAATAATATGACTGAATGAGAACCACTTTTGGTTAGGAAATATGAGGACCTACTCCGGTCGTGCATTTAACTCCTCTGAAAAAATAAAAAAGATATTATTTCTCGGAATAAAAGGATATCACGAAATTACGTTGTCTACACGCAGATGCACGTACTGGAAACTTACTCTGGCATGTCTAGGGGAAGGCATCCGCTTTCAGTACTCTAGTCTTAATGCAGAGACAAAGTAAATCGATAAAAAAAAGAGGGGGAGCCCGTGATAAAATGGGGTCGGGGCACGTCTCGCGAGAAAATGGATATGAGGCGTCGGAAGGGATCATGAACTGGCGAGGATGCGTTATCTCAGAATGTTATTATGCGGCTGTTACTATCTGGTATTCATAAAATAGCTTGATATGGTAACTTCATACATAAGAGTAACTGTTTGGAGTCGGGAGGGGGGTCCTGTGGGAATCATCCTAATACCGTGTATATCATCACTAAATTAGCACCATTGGACTTCAAGTGATATCTTAAATTGTAAACTGTTTCATTCATTTAATCTATACAAAGAATCAAACAGAAATTTACTTACAGTCAATTAGATAAACAGTTACATTGTACATTTAGCAAATAAGCATCACACATTCTTCAACCTAAACCAGCAGTTATAATAAGACATAAAAAGGAACTCTACCTTATATATGAAACAAAACATTGAATAGAAATTACATTGTAAACAGAAAGTTCTAAACCATGATAATGTGGATGACATATTATGGACTTGATTGGGTCATGTGAGGTGTGGGTTTATGTGTGCGTGTGTGTCTCTGTGTGTATGTTAGTTGTCTCTGTGTGTACAATTGTGCTTCGCAGTACCATTGTACTTTTCTTTCTTACATTTCAATTATCAATTTGAAGACTGGAATGCCTCGTGTTAAATATCAAGTTTAAATTTCTATTTTTTATGAATATAAGTATTGCACATGCAGGAGAGTTATTTTGTTATTTGTGCGAAAAAAAAATGTGTGACCGTATAATCTGTTACTTGGTACAGCGGCATCAGCTTATTGTATTTGCATTGTTTGAATGTTAATGAATAAAGATTATTGAAAAAAGTGTGTGTGTTGAGCGCAGACGAAAACAATATACGTTGTTATAAATTAATTATAAAATGGGCTTTAGAATCTCTGCAGTCTGATTGGTCAATTATCATGCATTGATTTTTACTGATCCACACTGAACCATGCGTCCGGTAAAACCCGAACGCATATGGCCATGCGTCCGGTAAAATCCGAACGCATGGCTCAAGTCTTGTACATTGTTGTAGGTGTACCGGACGCATGATGGGGAAAATAGTTATATTTCATGAATTTACGGGCCCATTTTATAACACAATGATGCACAGGCCTATTTCGTGGATCAGTAAGAATTGCATGCTCTCGTTTAACTTTGGAACAGTCTAAAACCCACTCGCTGCGCTCGTAGGTTAAACAGTTCCAAAGTTAAACACGCGCATCCAATTCTCACCGGTCCACTATGTCGTGTATGTCTTGTGCATCATTTTGTATAATGTGTTGCGATGTCATTTGTGTAATGACAGCTTGAGATTGGTAGTCTACATCGATTGATGTCTATGTACATCGTAACCAAAGCTTAATAGTACCATTACTTATTAAATTTGGGCTTCAATAATAGCAAACCTTTCACAAGACAGGACCGGCGGAGCGTTTTCAAAAGTGGGGTGGGGGGCACTTCCGGGTTTGATGAGCTAACAAGCAAAAAAAAAAAAAAAAAAAAAAAAAAAAGGTCCTTTACGGGTTAAAAAAGTGGGGGCCCTAAGTGATGACACCTTATGTATTCCTTTGTATGGTGCACAAAAAGTGTGGGGGCCGAGCCCCCGCGGCCCCCCGGTTCCGCCGGCCATGCAAAATATTCATATACATTGATACAATAAAATAGTAAGTGTCAGTGTGTGCATGCGTGAGTGCGGTGTTGGTAATGAACTACAGAAAGAGAGCGGCTGTAATTGTGTTTTCTCATGCGTTGTCAGCTTTAAAACACTTTGACCAAGTCCATACCCTCCCCCCCCCCTCTCTCTCTCTCTCTCTCTCTCTCTCTCTCTCTTTACCTGTATTCTGGGAATATCAAACAATTTCTAACTTCTAAAATCAAAGATAAACAACCTTTTCGAGTAAGAACTTTCAAAAGAGCTGGGCAAGTGCATCGGTTTGGTATAAAACATACGCCACAGAAAAGGCACGAGTGTTTCATTACGCCCTACTCTCTCCTCAAAAGTAAGATGAACACGCAATTTCAGAGAGGAATTCACCTTAGAGAGAATATCTGCACTTTCAAGGAAAGCAAGAAAGCATTGTCAGATAGCTTTGCAGCTTGACTGGGGAGGGGCGAATCGACTCAATCGCCTTAAACCCCCAGGACAGCCTTGTAGAGATAATTGCAAGAAGTTGCGACAAAATGATGAGCGTACAGATTTGGGTTTGTTTGTTGTTGTTGTTTCTTTTTCTTTACAACAAACGAGCACATTAACTGCAGAACAGATGTAGGCGATGCGTATAAGGATGTCAATTAATGTCACCTATTCATAGCGCTTTGGGAACGCATTGTGCTTTGTGTATCATTGACGCACCTTTCTGTGAAAGATATTCTTTGTGCGACATTTTGGCGTGAATGTCGACAAACTGTCATTTTTTTTCCACTCAGCTGCCAAAGGCTCCTCTAAAAAAAGCACACACACACACACACACACACAAAAAAATCATGTGACACTTTTTCATTGTGCTGTCATAACGCGATACACGTGTGTGTGTGTGTGTGTGTGCGTGTGTGTGTGTATGTGCGCATGTGTGCGTGTGCGTGTGTGTGTGTGTGGGTGTGTGGGTGTGTGTGGGTGTGTGTGGGTGTGTGTGGTTGTGTGGGTGTGTGTGATTGGCTGTATAAATGTACAATAAGATTTTCAGTCACCGGTTGTTCCCTGACGCCAGCGCATTAGACACTTTCAGGTATGTAAAATGCCAAAAATACAGGAAATGCTTCATTAGCAACGGACACTCAAACAAACACACACACACACACACACACACACACACGCACACTCACTCGCACACACACACACACTCACACACACACGCACACGCACACACACACACACACACACACACACACACACACACACACAATCGATTAACTGACATAATTCGAACTTCAAATATGTCAAATGAAATGTATTCTTCCAGAGAATTAAAGAAGAAAAAAGAATGAACTTAGCTTGCTATGCTATCCGGGTATTGATTGAGATAACCAAAAGGTGTGGTAATATTGATTCTATCAATATCAATTAATAGACATAAAATTGTAGCTCCAAACTATATACCATATATCTTTTTAGATTAATATTGGACCCAATTCTCGAATACATTCTAAAATTAGTGACTTTGTTTACTGATTCGATGAGCTCCGACAGAATAGGGCCTAATTTGTTTTTTACCAAACAAAGCAAGACGAAATGAGAACATTGTTAATATGTTTGACCCTAAATGGATTAAGCATGAATGTCTAAGACAAATAAATCGTTACACTGTGTCTCCTTGAGAATATATATTTGCATATGTTCCATGGACTTTCCTGATTTATCAAAAAAACTAATTTGTTTAGAATTTTCACTTATAGATAGATCAATAATTTTAGAAAAAATAATGTGTGCAATACATCAGAGTTGCTTTTCATTGCTAAATGGTATAAACAATGCCTTTCAGCTGGGTTTAGTAAACATTGTTCATTGCATTAGGATTTTCTATTATGTAATATCCCGGTTAAGTTTTCGTATTTTTTCGCCAATACCGAGCATGTTATTGTCATATTCATGGATTTCAGCAAGGTTACTGACAATATTGTTTCTTATTTTCTAAATTACGTATTATGGGATAAGGGGTAAAGTGATATCGTGTTTGAAAAAAAAAATGATATATATATATATATATTGGTTTTTTGTTGTTGTTGTTATTGGGGGAAATCAGCAACATTTTGTTAAACTAATGATAAGAGTTCATCAATGCACACATGCAATGCGAGGTTCATAAGGGATCAACCTTTGGAAAACTTCTATTATTTTATATTCATGACATAATGAATCCATTCAATACTAGAATAGTTATTTTGTGATCTTAGCCAATGATACAAGCAATTATTATCTAATCGCCTAGAATTTTCACAAAATTACTAGTAAACGTTTCAATTTGGAAGGAAAATAGCAATCTGTTTTGAATGTCATGACTTGTCCTTGAACATCACCAAAAATAACTTTATACAATTTTAAAACTTGGCACGATGACGATGAAACTCAAATGTGATATCAAAATTTATAATATATAATACTTCAGAATAAAAATCACACCTAATTTCTTAGTTGTTATTATTGACGAAGAAAACAAATGACAAGGAACCAACACATTTCCAATATGTTAACCCGTTAACTCACAGAGCCAAGAGGGACTACGTAGTCTCTCACACTAGCTTACATATTTTATTGAACATTATCTTGGCTAATTGCAGTCAGCTAACATACAAAATAGAATGCCTTACCAAAAGGAAAGCAAACATTTTCACACATTAACGTTTTCAGCTCACGCATTGTATCTAGATACCAACAAAAAGTCCTGTTTTTATATATTTCATATATATTTATACTCTGCAAATATTGTTATATTCATGTACAATTATTTCAAGAAAGGAATTCTCCCTATATACTGGAGGAATATTTCATGTAATATTTAGAATGTAGGACTTCATTCTTATCCAACACGTCCTTGCCAAAAATATACACTTAAAAAAAAAAAACCTAAGATAGTTTAAGCTCACAAGACAATAAGATACCACTTACCACTTATGTAAGGAATAAGGCACCCGATTTTATAATAGAAGCAACATTTTAAATTCAATGAAAAAAAAAACAAATCAAAGAAATGTTCAAAGTCATAGTGGATTCTGTGATATAAGTGAATAAAGTTTTCTTGTTTCTTTCATCAGTCTTATAATACACAACTAACACTGAACATTATTTTTTTCTTTTTAAAAAACGCGACAATTCCTTGCATTATGTTTCGCCTCTGCCTTTTGCTACCTCATATTATTCTTTTTACCAGTATCACTTTAATATATGTAATACACTGTACTTCCTTTTAATTAATAAGAACTGTTTTATATTTCGAGTGGTCACACTATCATGATCTGCTTACAGTAACCTGCCTAGTCACATTCCATATGATTTTAATGAAGTATACACGGGTGATCATGGTGAATTTCTTCTTTTCCCTACGATATTTTAATATTCAATTTCAAATTTCCCTTATTTTGGAAATTAGTATATACCTATGCCTATCTGTCACAGAAAATATGTGTAACTATTTGAATATTTAGTCATAAATATGTTGCACATAAAAAAAACCAAATCGAAATCAAAACCTATCACTGCCTATACAGTATTATCCAAGTTGCACGTAACGTAATGTGTGGTGCGTGTGTGTACAGTACAGGGGTGGATCCAGGGAGGACCGCAACCGGCGCACGCCCCCCCCCCCCTTTTTTTTTTTTTTTGTTGAAACAACAGAAATAAAAAGAAAAAATGGGGGAGGGGTGCGTGCGCCCCCCCCCCCCTTTAATTTTGTAAA
Organism: Diadema antillarum; assembly: GCF_040938485.1. Classification (NCBI taxonomy): domain Eukaryota; kingdom Metazoa; phylum Echinodermata; class Echinoidea; order Diadematoida; family Diadematidae; genus Diadema; species Diadema antillarum. The sequence goes on along the minus strand of NW_027271466.1, from coordinate 2,906,275 downwards.
CGCGCCCCCTCTTTACGGAATTCCTGGATCCGCCCCTGCAGTATGCGTGCGCGTGTGCGTGTGTGTGTGTGTGTGTGTGTGTGTGTGTGTGTGTGTGTGTGTGTGTGTGTGTTGTTAGCAGGACGTGATGTGTTTTGCAATGGCATTCGTATGAGCGTCCAAGCTTTAATCTTCAAACAAGGTTTTCGAGCTAGACATTTCGAAAGTGCAATTGCACACTATACAGAAAGATTTAGAACAACGTAAATAATAGGCCTATAGTTACGAGGCATCATTACAACAACTCCTTCCTCTGAAACAAAGCAGATTTTTATTGTTATTAGTGCAGAGCCAAATTGTCTCGGCACTTATTCAAACACGCCATAACCTTGACAAAGGGTCAGACATGCCATAAAAACGATGATTTTTAATTTCATGCGGAATAAGCGTTTTCACACATCTAATACTGTACGCATGCGGGGAAAAGGGGGGAAAATATTCTGCGTCGAGTTCACTATCATTACGTTAATCATAAAGACTGAAATAGCACGTTCTGTCATGATAATCACAGTGCACATTTTATTGAATGACATTGAATCTATCCATATTCGGGCGAAATCAATACTATTCAAAACGAAGATGTAAATTAATGGTGTACTTGCACCGCACAGTTTTGTGGAACCATTTCAGTACACCCGATCATGTTTAATCTTGCTCCTCTATAACTCAACAAACCTCAAAATTTCACAAGACATTTACAAAAATGGTACAGTAGGTACATGTACTACTAATGATAAGGGTAACAGGAATGAAAATGTCCCCACTAGCTCTCTGTGTTCGAGTGAGTCCCCATCTCTACAATATAAGCGACGTGAAAATACGTGGAACTTGCAGCAGGCCGATCTTAACTGGAGTCAGGCTCAGCAAAAACTATCGGACAGCGCCAGCCGTGTCGCCATCTTCTATGACAATGAGTGCCATCTCTTGGGCACTGACAGCACAGATCACGGGCATCACGCTTAAAGCGACGATATGCGCCATACTCAATTCATCTCATTCAGTGTCATTTAAGCATCTATCTATGTTCACAAGCAATCCAGGTATTCTGCAGACAGGTTTAAAGTTAGTCTGAAAAACAACAACAACAACAATTTTATAAGCACAGCAGTAACAAATTTGATAACAAAAAACGGGAAATTATGAAACTGTGAATTTACGGGGTTTTTTTATCATAGCATAGTAATAATATGCAATGAGTGGGCTAATCTTCTCATCACCTCAGAATTTCCCATTGCTTGACTACAAAAACGAAACTAACGAAAACTGGCTTTATTTTGCTATAAACGTGAAAAACATAACGTTATTCCTGACTGAGTAACTCAGAAGAATATATGAAAAGCAGGATAAGTTATAGGATTTGAGACTGGGGAATATAATAATTGCGTTTGAAACAAGAGACCCGGGGTCACGCGCTCACCTGAGTATCGCAGGTTCACCTTCCATGCATTCTTGCAGACTCTAACCAATGAACATTGGAGACTTGGGGGGGGGGGGGCAGTTTTGAGAGCTGGGGGCACGGCGCCATTTGCATATTCCATCACACTGGTAAAAATACCTGCCAAGAACACTGTACTTCATAGAATGTTGGACTATGCAGTTTTGAAAAATAAAAGACTTAACGCTCTCACTTCTGATTCTAGAGAAGAATGATATTGAACATTCCTTAATTTAGGAGGTTTGGGCCCCCTTAGGCCCCCAAAGAAAGCATGGTGCCCATTCAAATACTTTGAGATTCTATACCCCTTGGAATGCTACTTGCCAAGTTTGGTGAAAATCCATTACGTCGTTTTCAGCAAGAAAATGAAAATGTATACACTTTAGGTCCGATTTGGATCCCCCCATCTCCAAGGGGGGTGGGGATGGGGGCAGTCCTGGATCTGCAATGAACAAACTTGGAACTACAGTCATCAAGTACAAAGTCATAGTGACTTTGCGTTATCACTTCTGGTTCTAGAGAAGAAGAATTGTAAATATTCCTAAATGTTGGGGGTGGGGGTTGGGCCACCCAGTGGCCCCCAAGGGGAGCATGCTGCCCTGTTGAATAAAATACAATGGAGATCTTAACCCCCTTGCATACTACCTGCCAAGTTTAGTGAATATTCATCAGGAGGTTTTCAAGAAGAATATGAACATGTACAATTAAAGTTCACATTTGGATTGAAACAACAATCATCAATATTCTGACTCATTGTATTAACTTAGCTCAACCACTTCTGGTTCTAAAAGAAAATTCCTTACTGGGGGTGGGTTGGGCCCCCTGGGGGCCCCAGGTGGGGCATGGTGCCCTTTTGATGGAATAGAGATTCTAACCCCCTAGGGATGTTACCTGCCAAGTTTGGTGTGAAAATACATCATGGGGTTTTCAAGAAGATGATGAAAATGTACAATTTAGGCCCCATTAGGACCCCTCCCCATTCCCCCCCCCCCCTCCCCTGGGGCCCCAAGTGGGGCACCCCTGATTCCGCCATGAACAAACTTGAAACAACAGTCATCAGTGTACTAGCTCACAGTATTAACTTAGCTCTATCACTTCTGGTTCTAGAGAAGAAGATATTGTAAGATTCCTTAATTTCGGGAAGTTGGGGCTCCCCTGGGGGGCCCTATGTTGCCCATTTGAACAAATTGAGATCCTATCCCCCTAGGGATGCTACCTGCCAAGTTTGGTGAAAATCGGTCATGGTGTTTTCAAGAAAAAGATGAAAATATGTAAAAAGTTGAAGCACGACGGACTACGGACGACGGACGACGGACGACGGACGACGGACGACGGACGAAGGACGACGAACGAGGGACGCCGGACGAAGAGTGATCGCAATAGCTCACTTGAGCCTTCGGCTCAGGTGAGCTAAAAAGGATGGATTTTGGATAGAAATTATATGGCGAGTAGAGTGGCGATGACATCAACTCACTCACTTGCATATAGTTTATCATTCATATCGACTGTTCAAGACCCGTTAAGTGAAAATTAGCGAAACTTCATGATATCAGATCTTACTTTTTTCCCCTGATTTTGATTAGGTTTTTTTTCTGTTGTGCTAACAAAATCTTATTTCATCAGACTGACTTCAACCGGTCTGAGATTGTCCATAAAGGATGATGATGGTATGATTGATATTGTTATTATTATTATTATTATTATTATTATTATTATTATTATTATTATTATTATTATTATTATTATTATCATCATCATCATCATTATTATCATAATTATTATCATTATTATTATTATTATTATTATCATTATTATGATCATTTGTGCGCAAATTTTAACTTGTAGTTGTGTGGAAGAGATCCCTCTCGCAACCTACGGCATGCACGCTGTCCGTGAAGAGACAACTCAGCTGGCGCTATAACCCATTGTCATCCAGAGCCTTTTATTAGAAGGCTCTGTTGTCATCCTTGTGTACTAGTATAGTTCAGAGCTCGGTTACATTTTTATGCACGTTTTTCGTTATGTTGAGCTGTACCATGCAACGCTGCAACTCTGGGCGCGTCTATTCAGTAGCTGGCGCTATAATGCAGACTTCTTCTTTTTTTTCTATCAGCATCCATCCGTAATGAAACCAACACCAATTTAGAAGTCAATTAAAATTTACCTGCTCAGAAATCGACAGAGCACATGGCCTAACACTCATAGAAGGCACGACGACTCATTCATATTAGTTTGGACATATCTAAAAAATCGTCGAGAGAATAATATTGATATTAGTCGGGTTTTTTATCAATATGATTATGATTTTATAGTACAAATGTACATGTATTTTGACATCAAAAGAGAGTTCAAATACACTCTAAAAAAAAAAAAAAAAAAAAAAACAGGTTAAACTTTGTACATTTTAGACCGGTGAGCTCTTTTAAAGATTAAAACCTTGGAAATTTGCACCTTTAAAGGTGCTCATTGGTCTGAAAGGTGCAAACTTGAACGTATTATTCTAAGAGTGCACAGAAAAAGGTGGCAAATATATTTCATAAAGGCCTGCAGTGTATTAACCAGCATTTTATTGCTTCATAGCCTAAATGGGGTTCTCTTGTTTTCCACAAACTTTAATAACTGCGTGATTTTTCTGCATTCGTTCAATCCACATAATCTTTTGGGCAACCTCGCCTATACGCCATTGCTTTAAATGAGAAGAAAATACAATTGTATAGTAAACTTCGTATGAGGCGACGTCCTCGGGAATGAAACTGTCTACTAATTAATTTATCGATGGACTCGCGAGAGAGGGAATGTTTTTCAACTCACACGATTTTCATTTTCCAACCTGTTGACGAGCATTTAGGCATGTTTCTGTTGTGTGTTGCCGTTAACTCTAATGTTATAAAGCAGCTGGCATATTTTGCTAATTAAAGGACAAGTTCACCTTCTTATACATGTGGAATGAGTGAATGCAGCAATATTATTTGAACACATCAGTGAAAGTTTGGGGAAAATCGGACAATCCGTTCACAAGTTATGAATTTTTAAAGTGTCTGTGCAGTCACTGCTGGATGAGAAGACTAATAGAGTGTATGATGTCACTTGCGTACAGCGATGTAAGGAGAATATAAAGAGAATTTCACAAACTTTTATTTTTGGAAAAAAAGTGCACATTCCCTCGACTTGTCGCTGACATAATGTTAAGGGTAATATTATTCCCCCTGCCTTCTGAAAGAGGCAAGTCAAGCGTTCTTTTATTATGCGAGAAAAGTGAAAATGTGTTGAATTTTCTTTGTTTTCTTTATATCGTTGTACACATGTGACATCACAAGCCGTAGGAGTCTTCTCATCCAGCAGTGACTTAGCAGAAACTTCTAAAATTCATAACTTTTGAACGGGTTGTCCAGTCTTCCTTAAACCCTTACTGATGTGTTCTACTAATACTGCTGTATTTACCCAATCCACGTGTCCATAAAGGTGGACGTGTCCTTTAATTGTACACACTTCGATTTACAGTGCTAACGGTTAGGCAGTATGTCGGGGAATGAATTTTGATAAGAATCTAAATCATATATGTTCACGAATCAACACTTTTTACCTTCCGAGCTCATTCGATGTAAAGGGAAAAAATAGCACTAACAACCTATCATGTGATTGGTTACACACGTTATTCCGAAGGTTCCTTATTTCCACTGTTCGTTGATTCGAAAATGAAATATGGTTGGTTATTCCGAAGGTTCATTATTAAACCATTCAAAAATGAATAAGGTTCGTAATTCCGAAGGTTCGTTAATCCCATTATTCTGAAGGTTCGTTAATCCAAAAAAACTGCAACATGTTTCCACTTTCGGGTTAATGAACCTTCGGAATAACGCTACCTAATGTTCAGATTAACGGAATAATATTATCGAAATTCGTTAATCTGAAAATGACGTAGGGTTCGTTAATCCCGACATTATGTGGCGTTATTCCGAAGGTTCAAGAACCCGAAAGTGCAAATAAGGTGCAGTTTTTGGATTAACGAACCTTTGGAGTAACTAACCTTATTTTGTATTCGGATTAACGAACCCAATGTCATTTTCAGATTAACGAATTTCTGTATAGGTATACAGAACATGCGTTTTTTCGGAATAGCAAACCTAATTTCATTTCGGATTAGCAAACTTTCGGAATAACGAACAACACCATTGTAATCAAACCAAGTTAAAGCGTAAGTCCACACCATTTTCAAATTAACTTACTGAACCAGACGAAATTGACAGAAATCATAGCTACATCAGATCATCTTTTTTTTCTTAAAGTCGAGAATTTAAAATATTTTTCACCGTATTGTGATTTGGTTGCAAATTTATATGCACATTGGATGAGAGGATGACGTGAACTCACAACTTTCCCATAGTTGTTTGCATATTATCAATAATAGAACAGAATTCCAGAGATGCATCATACTGTCAATACACTTTATTTAAAGAACACACACATTTTCCGGCGCCCTGTCCTTCGTCAAAATATGATTTTTTTTTTCTTATTTGACAAAATCACTTGACAAAGGACAGGGTGCCTGAATATTCGTGTGTTCTTTAAATAAATTGTTGGTATTGACAGCATGACACATTTCTGGAGTCCTGTTCTATTGTTGAAAATTTTATTTGACCAACACGTGGACAGTGAATTACTTAGCACATACACACACACACACACACACACACACATACATAGACCCCTATATATATAGATATATATATAGATATATATATATATATATATATATATATCAATTGTTGGTATTGACAGCATGACACATTTCTGGAGTTCTGTTCTATTGTTTAACATTTTATTTGACCAACACGTGGACAGTGAATTACTTAGCACACACACACACACACACACACACACAAACATAGACCCCTATATATATATATACATACATATATTATATATATATATATATATATAACACATGTATAGATCCTTGCCATCTAATTGGATGAATGCGGGTCACATGACATAAGAAGAATCAGCCGTCCCACGCTCACTCTCAATGGCAGTGCAAAAGATCGTAGGACACGCTGAACTTGATGCATATACGCGCACCCATTTCAAGAACTAGAGCCAGATCTAGATCTAGATCTAGGCCTAACTGTTAGTCCTCCTCCTAGATAGGATTAACGTTAGATCTATTTTGGTTTACGCCAGGCATACATCGTGTGTAGTAATAACACAAATATATCATTCATGCGACGGTTTGAATATTACATTCAGTGCAAGTTTACCCATTCTATATTCAACTCCGCTTCACGTCGTTGAATAGAACGGTTAAGCTTGCACGCTCATGTAATATTCGGAACCAGCGCACTCATAAACACTGAATATTTGTAAAATATAAAACATACATCTAATCGGCATATATTACAACTGAATATATACGCCATCATAAAAAGCACGTTTTTGGTAGATGATTAAGCAATTACATTCTTCCCCCTCTACAATCCATCACTGCGAGGTTATCACAGCAAAGCAAGAAGGGGGAAAAAAAAGATGATTTTTTTTTGTTGTTTTTTTTGCATAGGTTTTTGTTTACATTAGATATATGAGGAAATTAAATGGTCATATTGATTGTTCGTCAGCTACAAACTTCTGAGGCCGTGAAACATCATCTCACGTAGTCGGCATAATTATGTGCTTACTATGTACAATCTTAACACAATGTATCACCGTTTTGTGAAAAGATGTAAAACTAAAATTCATTAACTGAAATTCAGTAACTTTTTGTTATCTCCTGTCACATTTTAAACAAATTCTGCTAGATCTGTCAATATCATACCAGTAAATATCTTATAAAGTTATTTTGGGGATGGCGACGGATTGGACTTTGAGAAATGAAAGAAACCCAAACAATTCAGAGTGGTTAAAATGTGCCAATAGAAATATCAAAAAGTTTTATTCGAAGAACAAAAACGCTGAACATACATATACATCTGTGATTCAAACGTACTACAAATAGATAATATATACAAAATATAATTTGACATCGTCATAGAGACATTGTTATTAATGGTGTATATCAATCCATTATTAAGTACAATTAATGTTGCTTACTCAGTATACTTTAATGTATCAATCATTTCCTAAATTGTTAATTTCTCCATCCTTCAGTTTAATGCAAAAAACAATACATTCACAATGAAAAGTGGTAAAAAAGAACACACAAGTGGCGCTCCAATGTGGTAATCCGCCGTTAACCCTGTCGATATCACCTCCAAGCCTCCACACATTCTCACAGACTATTGTCCAAAGAGAAACTATCAAATTTAGGGAACATACACAATCAGTGTCATCTGTTCTAATTGGCTTTTACGCATAGATAGCCAATCAACATGATTGTGATATTTGTGTCTCTCGCAATCTAAATCCACGTACAATAAAGCTACAGTTCTCTCCGATCTACCAACTACGTCACTTCAACTTTCTCTCTAGTCGTCTATCGGGTAATCTAATGGACTCTCCTTTCTTGCTATGTCTACAACAGGGTAGTCTTGAGATGGTCTAATCATGGTTTATATACACCGTATGTTGTTTTGTTCTTACACTTGCAAGCGAAGTAATACTGTAGTCATGGAATTCAGAGCACAAATATCATTTTGAAAGCATTCCTGGCTCGTTGACATTGACGTCATAATAGCAATAAGATAATCTGCACAAAATGAAAGACCGCACTGTTTTGAAAGGCCATTATAACAGAAAACAAAACAAAACAACAAACATGAGATGTAGATGGTTCATATTTCCTTTTAAAAAAGTAACTGCATCGATACATCAACAAGTAGTTTCACTACAGGCAATTGTCATGATAATCAGTCCCCATGTCTTTCTTTCCCCATTTCCATATTTGCCCTAGGCCTGGGCCGATACTGTAACACTCCTACCTAACGATGAATCTAATCTAGCTTAATCTATTCTGATCTTATCGAATCTAGTCACTCTAACATAAATCCTTTTCAGAGTGGAGCTTTTAATATTACTGTAGCACTCACAATATATTCCTTCAGTATACAAAGTGTAGCCATGATACCCGACAAGGTCTTAAATACTGTTTAAACTTGATCCTTTCCTTTTTTTCACCTCCGTCCTTCTGCCTTATCTTATTTATCATTGTTGTTGTTGTTGTTGTTGGCAGTATAATTTCCTACATTCACGTTTTAAAACCTGCATCACACAGGCAACTCCCCTTATAACCAAGTCCTCCAGACAGGCAGTTTTCTTTCGTCATACCGAAATTTTGTTACAGCCGCACAATGAACTTATTGTTTATTGATCATAATATGGAGACCTAAATTTGCACTTTGTTGTAACAAGATTTTTGTTATGACCGTGTTCGTTATAACGGGAGTGCACTGAATAAATTGTTTGGCACCAATGTTTACAATATGTAACAAATACATCTACCTTCAAGACACTATTTCCAATTTGAAAATAACATTTAGGTCTGATCTGCATGCTTCTACACGGTCACAGTGTCTCTGATTCAAAAGTCTTTACCCGACAAAGAATAACAGAGTAAATCTTGATACCAGAGTGAACTCTGGATCAAGAGCATGATGATTATCAGGTCCATAAACTTTTTGAACAGCATACCTGCACATGCACAAATCTAAATGTATTAACATCAGCCATTCTAACCTTAAAAACAAAACAAAACAAAACAAAACAAACAAATAATGATACCTACAGTGTACACTCCATCATTTCAAATGAAAGATGAATGACTTTCAAATCACAATACAAGGGAACCTCAATAAAACGAGGCCCTAAAATCTGTGAAATTTTACATCAGAGGGCTTAGTTATATCAAAACTCTTCATAACGAGGTTAATGCTCAATGAGTGTATGATTAGCTTACCCTGGAGTACAAACTGTGTCCAATACACATGCAACTCAAATTAAAAAAAAAAACAAATGAAAAAAAAATACATTGTAGAAATATTCTAATGGCATACTTACATATATTTGCCTTACTGAAATAGGTCTCAAACATATATCTCTCAAATAAGAAAAAAAACTATCTCCAGTTAAGTACAGATATAATCTGGCCATAAATATAGTAATTTGTCTTAATAATCTGGAATTGTTTTGGTGCTCTATTTATATAGTGCATTCAGCTAATACTTTTTAATGGCGTGTTGCTCTATAAACTGACTGAATGTGAAGATCTCATTCATTACAGAAATCACAACAAAGGCACATACATCTCCTATTTGATTGCCCATAAAATGTACTGACAATCTTCAGAAATATATATATATATATATAATGTATAAATATATGATTTAATTGGTTATGCTAGCAAAATAAGCAGCATATTTTAACATTGTATTACACAAAATCATGTCACCTAGCCACATAAGGAAAGCTGCATGTCACGATTGAGATACGCTATGGTCCATTCAAACACGTGCACTCACACTTGTATATGGCTAAGGCAAATAGTATTATACTGCAAGGTTGAAGTGACTACAACCCAGCTAAAGTTTCATTGTGTCTGCAATTCTTTCTGCCATGTTCACCATGTACTAGCCCCATCCCCCTCCCACAAAAAGGTGAAAATGTACTAGACATTCTCAAATATCAGTGTATTGTAAATGGCACTCACACATGCATGCACAAACACACACACACACACGCACACACACACACACACACAACAACAACAAATCTTTGAATGCCTGTGACAAATGCAAACTCAACACTTGCATGGCTACACAATACAGACAGTCAGAATTTAGGATTTTCTCTGCCACATACTGATAACAGAGTAACAGCAAAAACTACAAAGTGAGGTATATGAAATGAAGTACCAGGTATATGAAATAGGATGAACCACAAACCTCAATCTAACCAATGCTTCACCTAATAAGATAACCACACTGAACAGATGAGAAAAGAAAATCTGTTGAGTTGAAATTGTGTATACATATTCACGATATTAACAACGTAAATCAATCTATAGCATCTTCATACTTGATTTAATATTTGTTCTTAAATAATGAAATCATCATGTCAGTCAAAACAGCTGGCTGCAGATTCAAAATGTACAGGCTAAGTCACCCGAGCTACCACAGCTTCGATACTACAAAATCTGTGAAACACATATAAACATAGAAATGCACTCATAGACTCACACTTATAGGCACACTATGACAAAGAAAAACTGACACACAGACACACAAACACACAAACACACAAACAACAATTAATCTATTTTTAGAGTTATCTCATACAGAGGTAATAACAGGGGTGCACTAATTATATGTTTGGAGTAACAATGGCAGCTTTCAGTAGCTAAGCGGACGGGCATGAGCGCTGAGAACGGTTTATGTTGTGCTTCTCAGCAGCGAGTTTGCAGCACACCCAATTTACAACATGGCACATCATAAGACAAAACATGTGTATCTTTTGTTCTAAAGATTACACCATACAGTCAGATGATGCTGTTTGTTGAAGAAGTCACAGCGAATCTGGAGCTTAAGTCTGGTACACAGTTGTAGGATGCCTGCCACGCCCAAGACCAGTCACTGCCCCTGAACAGGATTCCTCCACCGAGTGCTGGTGCTGGACTCCACGGCCTTCTACCAAGCTCTGCCTCCTGTCCATACTGTGACAACTGAAGTGATGACGCATGCACATGTTGGAGAGGTGGCGTTCAAGCATCTCAACACTGCAACATCTCAGCGCTTCTTTCATGTAGAAATGTGTTGCTCAGGACGCCAGCCTAATGGCTGTGCCGATCCACCTGATATTCCTTTCCGTGCAATTTTATGTTGTCACAACTGCTAGCTGGCAGTGAGATGATTCCATTCGCTGCTATGAAGGAAAAAGTGTCACTTAACCCGTTGAGGATGAGTCCCAAGTATACTCAGGCAAGTGTCTATGGGAAATGCGTGTTGTAGCAAAATCAGCCCGTACTCAGTGGGTCAAGGGCATTGCGCTCAAAAACGTGGTTTCATGGGTACCAGTGACACACCTATGGCAATGCAGTAGTACATCTTTCACACAACATACTTGAACTCACTCTGAAGTTAATACTCAAATTGTCTAACCCCCCAGGCTTATCACTTTTCTCTTTGATTCTCCTTCTTCCCTTTTTCTCTCTTTCTCCAACCCCATCCTCTTTTCTTTGTTATTTTGTTTGTTTGCTGGATTTGTTTGTTGTTATTATCTTTTTCTCTTTTTTTTCTGTGCACCATTTGCATCCAAAGCATTCTTAACTATGTTTAACAAGTAAATCTTATGCCCCAAAGGTCTTCACATTTTGATTCTTTTTTTCAGAGTTCAGAGATAAAAGTGGCACATTACACAAACTGCAGCTGACAGAGAACTCATTGCATCACATACATTATGCAGAAAATGAAAGGAGAATAAAAAAAAATGAAATACGTTATTACAAATCTACAAATACAACAAAAACGTAATTTACAATAATTGAAGATTGCATACAGTGCAGGCCAGCCATGATCATCAACCTCTCCTCCATGGATCCATATAGTTTTCACTATGACAGACAGCAACCTCACATCCAGGGTCATATGTCTGCTTCACTCCAAACCCTGTGCACCATCGAGAAGGCAGTGAAATCAATCGTAAGTTGACAATCAGGAGAACACATCTGTCGGGTCACCCTCATAGTCTGAATGTGGTTCCTTAAATCCAGATGATTCGCTTTTTGGTTCTACCCTCATCTTATTAGCACATCAATCTTCTCAGCAGCAGAAGCCCTTTGTTCAATCTAAGCATCAGACACAGACACACATAAACACACACACAACCAAAACAGTGCACCCCTGACGCAGCAAAAAAAGAACTTTATTCTGCACTTATTCAGTTCATCACTGAGCAAATCCCAACCAGCACAACATTGCAGGTGTTTTTCACCGTGTCCACAACCAGAATCAGCATACATCAAGTCCATCACGGGCAGGTGCAAGAGAGAGGAGCTCTTCCATTTCCAATTCGGGCGGGGTCCGGTTTTCTCCTGCACCGCATCACCTCTGCATCACATGGGCTCGCCCATCTCCTCATGGTCATTGTTCATGGAGGAGAAGAGAACTGGCTGCTCCATCTCGTCATTTTTGCCGCGAGGCCTGAAGATGTTGCCTGCTCTCAATTGTGTCCTGCACAGAATGCAAAAACACATGTGCAAAGAAATTACAGATAAAGATAAAGACATGCTCAAAGTCATTTGTTTGATATTCAAAATAGTAGGAGTTAGTAGGACATCTTTGATACAGTTGAATATGGCAATTGAGACACCAAGCCTTGTCGTCCCATGAACATAAGCGAATACTTTCTGTGACTTTCTAGAAAAAGACATATGGAAAGCCAATTGATAAATTGCCCATATATCATGCTTTTGTATAATTGTTTCACAGAAAAAACAAGGAAAAGTAGAAATTACGCGGTGCGTAATATATGTCCCTGCCGGAAGTAGCATTTTGTAGCAAAATGTGCAATATAGGTAAAAAATCAAGGTCAAAGGTCAAAGAAGTCAAAGGTCAAAATTCTGTGTAAAAGTTTGAAGCCCTCACCTAGTGCCATCACATAAAGCAAACGGAATCTAAATCGGGTTAGAAATGGCGAAGGAATAGCATTTTGTAGCCAATGTACAATACAGGTCAAAAATCAAGGTCAAAGGTCAAAGAAGGCAAAGGTCAAAATTCTGTGTAGAAGTTTTGAAGCCCTCACCTAGTGCCATCACATAAAGCAAACGGAATCGAAATCGGGTTAGAAATGGCGAAGGAGTAGCATTTTGTAGCAAAATGTACAATATAGGTCAAAAATCAAGGTCAAAGGTCAAAGAAGGCAAAGGTCAAAATTCTGTGTAGAAGTTTTGAAGCCCTCACCTAGTGCCATCACATAAAGCAAACGGAATCGAAATCGGGTTAGAAATGGCGAAGGAGTAGCATTTTGTAGCAAAATGTACAATATAGGTCAAAAATCAAGGTCAAAGGTCAAAGAAGGCAAAGGTCAAAATTCTGTGTAGAAGTTTTGAAGCCCTCACCTAGTGCCATCACATAAAGCAAACGGAATCGAAATCGGGTTAGAAATGGCGAAGGAGTAGCATTTTGTAACAAAATGTACAATATAGGTCAAAAATCAAGGTCAAAGGTCAAAGAAGTCAAAGGTCAAAATTCTGTGTAGAAGTTTTGAAGCCCTCACCTAGTGCCATCATATAAAGCAAATGGAATCGAAATCGGGTGAGAAATGGCGAAGGAGTAGCATTTTGTAGCAAAATGTACAATATAGGTCAAAGGTCAAGGTCAAAGGTCACGACTGAAATTCTGTGTAGAAGTTTCAAAGCTCCCATGTAGTGCTATCATATAAAGCAAACAGAATCAAAATTGGCTCATAAATGACAGAGAAGTAGCAAATTGAAGATTTTGATCACACACGGACGCACACACGGACACACGGATGGACACACGGACGGACGGACACACGGACGGACGGACGGACACACACACGTACGGAGCCCGTTTCATAGTCCCCTGCTCGAACTCGTTCGGCGGGGACAAAAATGGTGTATCAATTCTCGATTTAGTGTTCCAGCAGAAACAACAACAAATTTGATTTGGAAACACTTGGAAACACAACAATCGTACAGAGATTTTCACAGTGCAGGCAGCCGTTGCCTTCTAACCACCAAATCTATTGAGCATTACATTCCTGCCTCTTCTTCAATGTACATTGCATAGGTGATATCCATGGTAGTAACAGTACTGGGACAGATAATACAGTGATGACCGCTTGAACGTACCCATTTTTGTGACCGGCCTCCCGCTTGATGCACCAAATTAATCCCCCAGCGATTACCACGACGAGAACGCCTACCAGCAGACCGATGAAGAAAATGCCAGCCGGATGGATGCCTGCGAATAGAGCGTATATCAACAACTGACTGTAAAGTCTTGTGCGATATTTTCAAAGGACAGCTAAGAGGATTTAGTCTGAAAAACCATTTTGGCTGTAGAAATTGTTAAACTCTCTGTGTGCTAAATTTATTCCCTGCCAATAGGTATGTGTGTGAAATATAATCATGCATATTACTTTACTCATTGGCACAGCAGAGGCTAAAGTCTCTTTGTTGCTAAATACTGTAAAACACAATATTTTTGCAAGTTGCCTCTAACATTTAATGAATATTGTGTAGACAAGATCTTTAGCGTGCATTTTAATTTCGCGAAACTCGGCTCTCACAAAATTCACTAACTTAATATGCACATGAACATTTTTCATTTTACAGTATTGACGAATAGAAATAACACAAAATAGAATAGAATAAAATAGAACAAAATGAAATACAAAAAGAATAGAATAGAATAGAATGGAATAAATGGAATGGAGTAGAATAGAATAGAACAGAATGAAATGAAATGAAATGAAATGAAATGAAATGAAATGAAATGAAATGAAATGAAATGAAATGAAATGAAATGAAATGAAATGAAATGAAATGAAATAAAATGAAATAAAATAGAATAGAATAGAATAGAATAGAATGTCAGTTTCTGTATCTCTGAAATTGGCAGGCCCTTGGTAATTTATTTCAACAGAAAAAAAAAAACCTACAGACTTTGTGATTTTACTAGGCACATCTAATCTCTCTCTGCAACATTGGATATATGTGGTAGAAGTAGTTATTGTACTGCAATTTATGCACAGAATATGAATCCACTTGATAACTGAAGTCAAAGACATTTTTTCTTTTTTGTCAAATGGATGTTCATTTCTTTATTAGAGTAAAAGAAAAAAATTAAGGGAAAAACTGCATTTATCTGTAAACACAAGAGACCCGCGGGTCTAGCGCTCACCTGAGTATCGCAAGTTCACCTTTCACGCAGTCACTGATCTAAATTATTCACAGCTCTACCAAAATTTGACCAGGCATTCTCAAGTAGAAGATGAAAATGTACATTAAGGGCCAAAATTTTTTAAGATTCCTTAATTTGGGGGGATTGGGTCCCCCTGGGGCCCTCTGGGTGGGGCATGGTGCCCATTTTTATAAATTGAGATCCTGACCCCCTAGGGATGCTACCTGCCAAGTTTGACGAAAATACATCATGAGGTTTTCAGGAAGAAGATGAAAATGTACAATTCAGGCCCCCATTTGGACCTTCCCAACCAACCCTCCCCCCCCCCCCCCCACCCCCAAGAGGGGCACCCCTGGATCTCCTATATGAATAAACTTGAAACTACAGTCATCAATGTACAAACTCATAGTATTATCTTAGCTCTATAACTTCTGATTCTAGAGAAGATTTTTAAAGATTCCTTCATTTTGGGGGTTTGGGCCCCCCTGGGGGCCCCCTGGGTGGGGCATGGTGCCCATTTTAACAAATTGAGATCCTAACCCCATAGGAATGCTACCTGCCAAGTTTGGTGAAAATGGGTTATGGGGTTCTCAAGAAGAAGATAAAAATGTACAATTAGGCCCCATTAGGACCCCTCCTCATCCCTCTCCCCTGGGCCCCAAGGGGGGCACCCCTGATTCTGCCATGAACAAACTTGAAACTACAGTCATCAATGTACAAACTCATAGTATTAACTTTGCTCTATCACTTCAGGTTCTAGAGAAGAAGATTTTTACAGATTCCTTAATTTTGGGGCGTTTGGGCCCCCTGGGGGCCCCCTGGGTGGGGCATGGTGCCCATTTTAAAAAATTGAGTTCCTAACCCCCTAGGGATGCTACCCGCCAAGTTTGGTGAAAATGGGTTATGGGGTTCTAAAGAAGAAGATGAAAATGTACAATTAAGGCCCCATTAGAACCCCTCCCCACCCCCCTCCCCTGGGTCCCAAGGGGAGCACCCCTGATTCTGCCATGAACAAACTTGAAACTACAGTCATCAATGTACTAACTCATAGTATTAACTTAGCTCTATCACATCTGGTTCTAGAGAAGAAGATTTTTACAGATTCCTTAATTTTGGGGGGTTTGGGCCCCTCTGGGGGCCCCCTGGGTGGGGCATGGTGCCCATTTTAACAAATTTAGTTCCTAACCCCCTAGGGATGCTACCTGCCAAGTTTGATGAAAATCGGTCTTGGGGTTTTCAAGAAGAAGATGAAAATGCAAAAAGTTTACGCACGACGCACGACGGACGACGGACGACGGACGACGGACGACGGACGACGGACGACGCACGACGGACGCCGGACGAAGGGCGATCGCAATAGCTCACTTGAGCCTTTGGCTCAGGTGAGCTAATAAGACTAGTAAGCAAAGCTGGTTTTTGAAAGGAGTCAAAAATGACAGCCTAACAAGTAAAATCTACACAAAAGAGGGAGTTTCTTACCACTGCCGGGACTGCCTCCCGTGCGTTCATCACTCGTACCACCTCCTGTGTTTGAAGACTCTGAGGTTGATAGAGAGAAGGAAACATGTGATGCTTTAAGACCGAAGATTTCCCTCCACAAAACAGAATTATTTAATGTAGCTAAAAATAATACTTACCTCCACCAGCAAGGTTATGTTTTTACAGGCATTGGTTTGTTTGTCTGTCTGTTTTTGTTGTTGCTTTGTTGTTGTTGTTTTGCAAAATAACTCAGAAAGTTGCAAATGGCTTTCAATGAAATTGACAGGACAAATTGATAATGGTACAAGAAATCAGACGATTAAATTTTGGCAGTGATCTGGATCACTATCTGGATCCAGGATTTGTTTAAATTTGTTTAAACTCAGACGTGCAGTGCAGAAGTATCAACAAACTAAATTCAATTTCCCAGTGAAAGTAGTACATGTCCAAAACATTTGGTCTCGAAAAACTGCGAATATCTCAACTGCAGTTCTGTTTAAGCAAGTAAATTTTGACAGTAGGGTAGAAAAAAGAATATCACTCTCCCACGTAAGTCAAACTTTAAAAATCTTGGGTTGGCCAACCCAAATGACATAATTGAGTCCACTACAGAGAATCTGAATCTGCAACTTCTTGTGTGTTTTGAGCCGGGCGGTCACATATATAATGTCTTCACGTACTTTCGCACTTTGGCTCGGCAGAACCCCACTCGCAGACACTGAGGCAGCTCAGCGTGCGGGAACCGCTGAGCTCGTAGCCCTCGTCACAGCGGAATGTGATCTTGCTGCCGAGTTCGTACTGTGTCCTCCGGGGGGACCACGTTCCATGCGAGATGAAGTCAGGAGGATCACACCAATCTTTGAACAAGAGATGTTATGATATTGACACAAGTCAATTCACACAAATACAGATATCATAAGATACATATACACTGTATAAATGGAATATGTGTATATATATCATCACTACGTATGAATATTGTTTGTAGACACGGATTTGATAATCTAATGATGAAAGGTCCTTTTTAATTAAGGTAGCTTCTTCAGTGTTGTCACTGTTCTACCAGAGGGCCCTGCCATTTTTATTACCCTAGCATTACTAGGTACATGTATTCATACACCCGGGTCAAGAACTACATGGTGGGTAAAAACATCTCGTCCAAGGACGTAAGTAAGCACTGGGTGGGAGTAAAACTTAGGAGTTGGGAGTCTTATCCACTATGCCACAGCATTCCACTGCCCGCCCTCTTTTACAGCTTGGGTTTGTGCATAAACTATAAGAATAAACCATGACATTATGTTTTGGGTTAAAAAATTCTAGCTAGTGGCTACAACCCATTTCTACACTCACTAATGCTGTGTTATTGCACCACCACCAAAAAAGTGCAAAGCTCACAATTTTTTTTTTCTACTTCATGTCATTAAAGGAAGATGGGTGAAGATAAGATTAAGTATAGATCTCTGGGGGACTTACGTACAAGTAAGCCACGACATCATCAGTTCATCTGATTTGCATAGATGCATTGCAACTAAGACTTGCACTTTAAGAGGTGTCTTGAAACCTTTTCTTTTTTTGCTAGTTACTACATCTACATAAGAGCAGAGTAAAAAGGAACTGTTAGTAGACCCAATTTACTGAACAAAGGGACATCTTGAACAGAAATGTGTCTGTGGTTGCACAACAGAAACCAACGTAGTCATCAAAATGTCAACAAATCCATTTCTCCACCTCTTAGAGGTAAATGTAAATGAACGATGCCCATAGAATTCATCGACACTGACATACTATAGGAAAAAGAGCTATCCATGTTCGCATGAAAATTATGGATATGAAAGCTGAAATATGGGATATGACTCACATGACATTAACATTATGTACCATTTCCACCACTAGAGATAAATTTTGCGAAGATACTAGGAGACTTGTTCGACCTCCAGAATTTTATAGAGAGACAACTCTCAATTCTCTTCCCTTTTCTTTTTCTTTTTTTTTTTTGTCATGGTAGAGGAAGAATTTTGCTCATCATTAGATCATTCTAAACCCCGCCTGAGGTGCAAGCTCACTTTTACATCTAACGGCACCCTCAAAGTTGTAACCACTGCAGGGGAACGACCCCCACTCCTTGTGGCAGTCGCGGAGGCGCTCTTCTCTGCCCGAGCAGTTGAGGGAGTGCCAGTGCATCAGGTTGCGCTCGTCGATGGGGTCATTCCAGCCCCGCATCGTCTCGATGACGCTGCAGAAGCCCAGCTGGCGGCAGGCCACCGCCCCGTCCGCCAGGTCCCATCCCAGGCCGCAGATCAGCCCCCAGTCGCCGTCCACCAGAGTCTCCACCACGCCCTCGCTTGGCCTTGAACCGCCAACCAGCCTGATGTCTGCTCAGGACCAGGGGCAGATTGGGAGGGAGTAGAGTGAGAGAGAAGGACACATGCACATTTGGATTGGGAGGGAATTATGTCTATACACATGAAAGGCAATGCTAGTCTAGCTTCAAGGCTGACACCTAAAGTTCTTGTAGCACCTAATTCTACCTTTAAAAATGTGCACAAGTCTCGAGTAAAGGCTATTTTGATTTGTCTGAATAATGTTATGGAGGGCTAAAACACACAGATAGAATGTCTCTTCCTGTAGACGAGAGTGTGAAGTGTAGAAGTGAACATTTTTGTGTATCGCACAAGATTTTGCACCAGCTCCACACTCATTTCTGTCATGTAATTTAATACTTTCCAGAATGTACCTCTTATTTCCTTTCCTGTTTTGCCTAGTCTGCATTTCCACAAATCCTTTCTATTTCAGTGCTAATGTTAATAATCTGCACATCCAAGTACGAAATGCAGGACAGCAGGAATAGCATTGAATCACTTACAATAATTGTACACTTGAGAAAAATTGACTGTTCTCAGGTGCAATATAACATTTATTTACTAAACTAGGATTATATTGCTGCAAAGTCAAATACAAGGACTTTTTGATACTGGCTGAGGATATAAATGGTGTATCACAAGGAAAAGAGCAGTCAAATATCTTCATCAACAAAAAATCAAGCCTAAGGCTGATTGTTTTTGTTTTTGTTTTTTTTGTTTCTTGTTTGATTGTTTGTTTGGTTGTTTTATTTTCAAATAAGAAACAAGCTATATCAATTCATCCCCCATCACCACCATCATCCTAAAAAAAAAAATGAAAATGAAAAAGAAACAAAGAAATATCCCATTGTGCAGCAAACCATTCAAGCAAACAACTGCTAAATATAGATGTAAACCTCCAGGAACTTTTACTCAGCTGCTAAAGCATGGTACCACAATTTTCATTTTGTCTTTGTCCCATTAAGACCTGAGATGTGAGCACATACACAGAGTATAATTTGCCTATATCACTGCATGCAGACATCAATTGGCTCGAGATCAGTGATGACATACAAAAATATTACACTGTACGTGTACATTGTACATGCCTATTAAGCCTCCCTGAAGATTTTTTTTAAATAATACAGAAAAATCTATAGATAGCTTGATAAATAAATGAATGAATGAATGAAAGAATAAATTAATTAATCAATTAACATATATATATATATATAAATAAATAAGTTGGCAGGACAGTACCACTTATCACAGTATCACATTTTGCAACATTCTACTAGCTTTCAATCTGTTTGATACATTACACTGAGCTTCTATCCAGCAAATAACTACCATTGGTCTGTGCTCTGTGCCAGTTAAACATTTTCGTCTTTACTGAACAAAAAGCACAAATCTACCAGAGTTAATCATCTTAAAAACCCACATGAAGCTGAATGAATACTTGCTGATGTGAGCCAATATCATACTCATGCAGTTTGAAAATGGGCCTGCATTCATTACAGGTTTAAAGATTCAGAAACTTATAATGCCAGATGCTTTAGACTAACTGCATTAGTAAATGATTGATCTACTGAGTCACACTATAAGGGAGTTCATGGTTAGTGCATGTCTCATTTGACCCCTACACCACAGACTTTGAAATAACATGGACATGTGTTGTGATCAAGAATTCCTTCTTGAAGCATGTCATCTCGTATTAAATCAATGTTGAGAAAGTGCATGGAGAGATTATGCTAAACAGTGTTGATGAATGACTTACACCTGTACGTTCTAATTTAGTCTGAAACACATACATTGTACCGACATAATTCAGATTCTCATTGTTGCTCGAGACTTCTTTACGTTTTAAAGTCAGTAGCAAATACAGACATTCTCATTTGACCTTTGTTCTGCACATGCGCAAATCACAACCGTGAACTCCCTTATTGAACTTACATGTACATGTACACTATCTTTTGGACATCAAAGTTTGATGAATTATCCAAAGTGTTGTCAGGAGATTGAATTGAACCATCAGGAACCATCAGTTGTAAAGGGGAAAGTAAACCCACAAATTTAGCTTGCAAATAGCAGAAACCAAGGTGGATACCAAGTAAAAATGAGGATAGGGGAGAGAAGAAAGCAGAACAGATATGGACATCATTATTATAAACTTTATGAATATGTGAAAGGACTTGACTTTCTCAATATACATACCAAATTACTAAATGAACATAATACTGAAATATTCACAGTGACATATACTATGACATACACTTTAAGAAAACTGATTTTCACAAATTAAAACCAATTAATCAAGAAAACTTGGTACATTTTAGTTACAGACAAAATTAAATTGCCAATGGCAAACTACAACAAAAACAATTCGCATTTTCAACGGGGAAACACACAAAAATAATACTATTTAGTGCAAGAAATAAACAGAGTAATAATTCAATTGGCATTAGAGTAATTTTTGATTTCCATTTGTATGTATTGTCTTGATGTCTTGCTCTGAAGGCATCTCTAGTGTTTCATTTGAGCGCACTGATAGTTTTACCTAACTCTTAAGCACTGTCATTCATTGGATACTGATAAAATTAATGTCAAGTCTTGAACAAAGACTAGCTTTGCTTTATCTCATTTCTCAACATCTCCCAGAAGTGCAGAAGAAATGAACACACAGGCACCATCTTTTCTGGTACCACATTGTTTACAATGTGCACAACATATGCCAAGGTATTGGAGCAGAATCAATCACCACACTTTTCAAAGAGATCAATAAGTCCTGACTGGCAGAGTTCAAAGGTTATTGCTCTAGCTACATTTGCTTTTCCTCCAGGTCTTTTACGATCACATTTTTCATGCAGCAATTTCTGTCTAGGCTACTGCCCCTTTTTAATGATAAAATAAGCATTGTGGCAAGGCGGGAGTAAGTATAATCATAAGCTGCAGTAAGTTACATTGTTTTGCTTTTTCTATGTTTTCTTGCCGGGGGAAGGGGGGGGGGGGGGTGTTATTAGCAAGCAGGAGGGAAGAGAGACTTTACATGAAGATGGAACACTATTAGATGACAATGCATGAGCCCAAATTGATAGCAAGCTGAAAGTTCATCCAAGTTGATAACTCTAATCCCAGATATATACCATAAGATGACTTATAAATGACAATTAGTTACATTTCCCCCCAATGATGCAATTCTCTCCGAGTATAATAATGGAACTGTAAAACATAGAACTATAGTCATATACACACACATTTCACTTGTTTATCTGGGTAATTTGAAAGAGATATTTGAAAGCAAGGTATTTGAGAATATTTTGGTGCTGGTCTAAAAACCCGATGGATCCCAGGTGGGTTGAGGTAAAAGTTTATGCCATCTACACGTCAGACAAATACAATGGAGCAACATTCTACAATGACCGAGTTTAATGGAATTACTTGACATTTGGGAGATAGATACATTCATGTAGATAGATAGATAGATAGATAGATAGATAGATAGATAGATAGATAGATAGATAGATAGATAGATAGATAGATAGATAGATAGATAGATAGACAGACAGACAGACAGACAGACAGATAGATAGATAGATAGATAGATAGATAGATAGACAGACAGACAGACAGATAGATGATAGATAGATAGGGAGATAGATATATTGATAGACAGATAGACAGACAGAGAGATAGACAGATAGATACAGATAGAGAGTGGGAGAAAAAAGAGTAAAAGACAAAAAAACAGACAGACAAACAAACAGACAGTGTCTGACATTAAAACATAGAGAAAGTGGGTTTGCTGCGGCTATTTTGTAGCGAAACTTAAGAGGTTCACCATTCCAACAGTCAAATTTGAAAGCTTTTCAAAGTTTTCCTGATTGCACATTCGACTGAGCAACATGCAAGAAATAACATACGACATGACTGCCATGCAGAGCTTGTTATGGAACAGTCTGGCAAATTGTTTTCTAAAATGCTTTCCAATGCCCGCTAATCTTTCCCAAACAAATCACATGCAACTCTTCCGACAGAAGGAAGCACATATCACAAAGGAAATCAAGCTTGGAAGAAGATGTGAGCAGATCGGTTCACAAGTCAGGGTGTGATACATTTCAGAATGGCAGAGACTCCGAAAATTCAGCAAGAATTTTATTTTTTTTTTTCAACATGACACAGGCTACACAGGTGCTAAAGGTGAAGTATCATGCTCTTTGCCATCTACTCCTACACGAACAAACAAAGGATACAGAACCGTAGAGTGACAAAAGAGTGTTTTCAGACAAGATGGATTACTACATCCATTAAAAGCAAACATGGTAACACAGAAACATATTATCCAAACTAATATTTGTGTAAAGTGGATATTTCCAAAAGGAAAACACGTAACATTCACAGCGACTTGATAACATTAATAGAAAGCACAAAGTAAATATGTAGGGGGAAAAATACAACTATCAATCAAAAAGAGAAATAGAAGTCATCATTTTAGATGAAAATAAGCATCCTCAGTTAAAGTGATCATCTTCTGTCATCATAAAACAGTTGAGAGTGTAAAAATGTATGCAATATGTCTCTTTTGGGGGGAGATTGCTCACATCAAGAAATGCTGTACAATCAAAACTTTGGTATGTATTGATATGCTGGATTTCATATGCTGTACTTTGAGTGAAAGAAAAATACTAGATAGAGGCCTAACACAAATTAAATCTTGATCACGTATTTAACTCATACATTCCCCTCTCCCCCTCAAAAAGGGGGGGGGGGGTGGATTTTACTTAATATTTATCATAGTCAATACTTTACACACAATAATGGTTTGTTATTTAAAAACCTTAAATACTAGAATGATATTGCAGACAAATGCATTTTTACTTTGCTAATCTAAAGCCATTTATTAGAGAAGTACTTTCAACCTCTACCACCCATTAAAGTTAGACAATCATATCAAGAGGGGAGATTAGACTATTACAAGGCAGTGAGGGTTTGGTTGTTTGGGGGTATTTTTTCTTTTTGTCACAGGAAAATGTTATGGCCCAAGAATAGTTCTGGTACTGAAAACTAATTTTGAGGGGTAAATGCTTTTAGCTAATAGTACTTGTCACAGAAAGTTGGCAATGAAACTGGACACCATACATTTCATCATGTGGCCTTACAACAAATATGAAATGAATTTAAAAAAACACACACAAAAAAACTTTTCTCCATGTCAGAGAACTGCAAAGTACCAACACGAATATGGGTGCATGCAGCTGGTGGCATAATTTTGCATTTTAGTATACCACCTGAGAAAAATGATTGAAATACTTGAATTGAAAATATTTTTGGTGGTGATAAAACTTTCAGGCATGATGTTTTACTGGCACACACCATGTGAGAAAACCAACAACAAAATGCCACTCCATGTTCAAGTTGAGATTAAAAAATAAAAATTAAAAACTTCAAGTAAACAGAATGGTAGGGCCTATAAATGATTTCATTCAATCTGCTAGCAAGATTGCACTTGAGTTTAATAAAAATCCAGAGTCTCAAAGAAAAATCACAAAACAATGAAACAGATTACAATCATACGTATGCAAATTTGATGAGGTGACGACATCATGCCCTCACAGCTCTGTCATTGACCTGAACAGAAAATACTTCATTTCCTTTTGAAATAAGATAAAACAGAATTCACATCATTCAGTAGAGAAAGAAAAAATTGAAAAGCTGGAGTGATTTCACCTTTATATAAGGAGGAGTAATTGCAGTTACTACATCATCAATCAAAATCATGATTTTAATCAGTTTTCTTTCTATAAAGAGGCTGAGACAGAGCTGTGAGATGTTGTCACTCATATTTCATCTGATTGGGATTTATGTTTGCGACCTAATTCAAGATATGGTGGAACTTGAAATCTCTCCCATTCTTGTTCGTCTGGTTTTACTCTGTCTGCTATAACAGTCAACTTTGAACATGGAGTGACGCATCCTTTAGAAGTTCTGGAGAGTATTTTCTGGAGTTTTTATTTTGGTTTGTTTTGTTTTTGGTTTTTGGTTTTTGGTTTTTTCAGAACTACACTTGGGCTGCAGAGGGGGTGCAAGAACAGATTCAGTCTTAGCAGTACACAAGTTAGAAAAGGCTCATGACAACACATTTAAGAAAAAGAAACAAACAAAACACAAGACATGTAGAACCAACAAGAGTGCTGCTTCTGGACGGATCTTTCACATACTATGGAGAACATTTTCTATCAGATTTGAAGGTTTTCAGGTCTTTTCTTTGGTGGTTTTTATTTTTCTGTTTCACTATTCATGCTCTGCATTAAGTCATTGCCAAGTGCATTTTGTAAATTTAGGAGAAAATTCTAGATTGTTCTTTCACAATCTCTTGACTTTACCAACAGAGCTTAGACCGTGATCTCATCAGCCCAGCCAGATGTCACCCAGGAATTTTAACCCGTTGAAGACGAGTCCTGAGTATCTATGAGAAACGTGTGTTGTGCCAAAATCACTCCGTCCTAAATGGGTTAATCAACGCCATGCAACACCAATGCATGGAATTTCCACACACATCAGTTGCAGAGATCACAGCTTGGAGAATTCAAATTCATAGACTTTTAAAGGACCGTCAAGAACTATTTTGGTCTTTTTCTCCTACAATAATTTTTGTTCAAACTTTTAATGAATATATACAGCATAAAGCCACACAAATGTGGTTTTGGGGTCTGCATGGGTTATTTTAAAAGACTATCTGAATCAGCTAGGTTTCGTAATCATGGGCATATAAATTGTATCTGGATTCTCAAGGACTGCATATCTGATGTGGACCTTCAATCAATGAGGTACATCAGTACGAATACAACTTGTCACCATTTATTCCAGAATCTGGCAAAATGGGAATACCACTCTAACAGGTTGATACAATCATGTGGTTCATTAAAAAAAAAAAAATTGACGCAATAAGAAACAGCACTCTGATTGGTCTTCTGACGGCGGACACATTCCATTACCTGATTCCTGTTTGGAATCTGTTGATAGGTTAAAAAAAAAATGATACAAAAGATAGATAACAGGTTGAAGATGAGATATTAAAGAGTAAACCACATTTGTCAACAGATATACATGAAACACCTATCAATACTTTCTACTAGAGTTTCGACTGATATTTGTTTTGACTGGATTAACCTTGATACAGAATAACATCTCTTGTTCTTGAACTGCAAGCTTGAGAACAAAAACGCAAAAGTGCAAAAACAAATTCTGCAATGAATTTGTTGTTGCTCAGGCCTTTTCACTCCTTGAACAAGGGGATGAAATCAAATACAAGTATGTGATTCAATGAAAGTATTCATGATGAATACTAACCACTTTCATTCTATCAGGGGACTAGTCAAAACCATGATAAAAAGCATTCATGTATATCAAAACAGATAAGTCCCACTTCTTCAAATCTAAGTAGTGTATTATAAAGAATTAATTATATCCTTTAAATACATCGTACATGTACATACAAACCAACATTTTCATTAAGGTTTTTCTCTCTTTTTTTTTTGTAACATGCTTTTATACATGCATAGATGCATTTGTGCTTGTGATATGTCTACATAGATCATGACATGGAAAATCTCTTTTCATTTTTTTTTTCACATTCCTTGCATGCTACATTTGTAATTTGGGACATGCATATATCAGGTACGATGTATTGCTGACAAATTCACTACTAAACCACAATGTAATTACGCTGCAGTTGGCCGTTGAACTTATTATTATTATTATTATTATTATTATTATTATTATTATTATTATTATTATTATTATTACTGTTACCATTATTATTATCATTATCATTATTATTATTATTATTACTGTTATCATTATTATTACTGTTATCATTATTATTATCATTATCATTATTATTATCATTATCATTATTATTATCATTATCATTATCATTATTATTATTATTATTATCATCATCATCATCATTATTATTATCATCATCATTATTATCATTATTACTATTATCATCATCATTATTATTAGACAAATTTGCATAGCACAGCTACTATTTAAATATGCTCTACTGCCCTGTGATGTAACAGAGCTCTAACATTGTTACTGATTAGACACACAAAAAGATAAGTACAAAATTAATCAAAGGCTTCTGAAAAAAGGAAATCTTCAACAAAGATTTGAAGACAGCAAGTGATGGGGCCTTCCTTATTTTTTCTAGTAATTTATTCCAAAGTTTGGAAGCAGCACAACTGAAGGCACAATCCCCCAAAGCTACTTTAGTATGTTACTTAATTTTAATACTTAATTACGTTACTTAATAATGAGTAGGCTTATAATACCTTATCACATCATATTAGATAATAGCTCTGCGATATATTCAAATTACACTAAAATATTTTCTGAACGCAGGACTTCTGGTATAGCCAAAAACCCTGTCAAACAAATCAGATGCTAATGTACTGTTCTTCATTAACTTTTAACCTTCACATTCACGGCGTACAAATACTGAATAAAACAAGCTCTCATCTACTATATGACTGTTCTTCTCTCTATTTCAGATTAAACTAAGAAATGAATGCAAGGTAATCTGAAAGAGATCATACGAGGAATATTTTCCTCTTATGCCGATAATAAATGAAAGAGGAGAAAGCCCCAGTTCATTTAATAGTCTCTCTGTGCAACCTAATAAAATCTTCAATATTATGAGAAAAGTTTCCTGATAATATGAGAATATTCAAAACTGTTGTGAGACTTTTTTAGGTGTTTTGCTCCCTATTTCTCTTTTACAATACACTAGTAAATTAGACAATTTGACAATTGTTAATTACAGCTCACTAATGTGTGCATTTCAAAACAAAAACAAAACAAGAAAAGATAAGAGAACTGATACTCAGGTGCTCTAAATGTAAAATTGTTTGCTGCTGGTATGAATTACATTGAATTTCATAGTATGCAAACAACACACACACAAATACAACATATGTGCACAAATGAAAAATGAGAGTGTAGATCATGGACACCCAAACCTGTTAACAGCAGTGCACAGAGCCACCTACACACAGAGTTTGGCCAACACAGTTTCAGCATGTCACAGCATGGTGTACATTCCTTTGCAACATGCTTGCCTAACAGAGCACCATACTGTCATAGTGCTACAATGTACCAAGTAGAACAGAGTTGGCCAGACTTTATGTGTAGATGGCACTGGAAGAACACAAGGAATGCTGCCCTCACCTTTGCACTGCACGCCCGCTCTCCACTTTGACGTGCAGACGACGCCAGACGTCTTGCTCGGACAGGCAGACAGCATGGACTCGTTGCCACGGCAACGGACGTCCGTCATGCCCGTGTGCTTGCCTTCCAGGGCGGGGTAGAATGTCACCTGGGGGGTAGGGAAAGCATGAAGGGGCAAATCTTTAGCCACTGGAAGATCTGAAGTCACTGAAAGATCTTTAATCACAGGAAGATCTGTAGTCACTGTAAGATCTTTAGTCACTTTTTAGTCACTCTTTAGTCACTAGAAGATCTTTAGTCACTGGGAGATGATGTTCCTCCTCCTACCCCAAACAACTCTAGTTCTTCCATTTCCACAGATTGTACATTTGTATGACGATTGTGCACAGGTTGTTTGGTGTATGTTTGTTTCATATTCAAAGTCATACAAGAAAGTTGCAGATGTGTTGGTTGCAGATGTGTCTGGCTGCACTTGTACATGTCTTTTTCTAAAACCCACACAAGAAAACACACATGTACACACACTCACAAGGAAGTTTTCCTCGAACAGATGCCACTACAAGGCTTCAAAGGCTGGTATAGCAACAACACAAAAAAAATCACACTCTCAACAACAGGAGATTTGAATTGACAGAAGTTCAAATTAAAGAAAACTTTTGGATGGCCCTCTTAAATGAAGTCTTGCACATTGGCAATTCGATTCAGTGCAAATTCCATTGATTCTGTTACAAAACATATGAAGAGAATTTGTGTCATCGAATAAACCAAAAACATATTATGACATATGGGGAATCAATCATTCACTGATAGAATTGCCGGAGAACCACCACAATTTGGTCAAATTAGGTAGGGGAGAGGACTAATTATTAAATATCTATTAAAATGGACTAAAATCCTGTAAATTTTTTACCTACTGTTTTCCCTTTTATCACTCAGGCCATTACAACCGGGCACACTTCCAATCTTACGATAAATTTGGTAGTCTCAGAGTCATTGCCACTTCCAGTTTCCGTTTTGACTCGGAAAAAACTCCCAGAGTTCAACCCTGAAGAAATGACACTATGCCAAGCAAAGCATGAGTTTCCTTCCCTCTGAAAACAAACAAATTGCCATTTTCCACCCATAATGGATTTCATAATGGAGAGACCTTTGGCCACGTGAATACTTATACACATACAATGTGCATACAGTGTCTGATTATGCACAAAATGTCAGAGAACCTGTCTATAGTAGCCACCTGTGTATAGAGGCCACAATTTTTGTTTCCCTTGGGTGGCCACCCACCTGTAAAAGTGGATACGTTTGCATGAGTAATTTTTTGCGCTCAGCCGAGTACAAGGAGTTTCGCCTGTTTTTCATTCCGCAGAATCAAGACATGATCAACTACTGAAAAATATGGCAAGTGAAGATATCCAAATGCTTTTATTTTCACGGTAGTTTCTGGTTGTGCAAAATGCGCGAAAATTTCAACACCGCAAAAAATTTCCACTTTTACAGTATTTACAGGCTTGACACATTATTAAACCAGAAATTTTTGCATGCATGAAACCTTCATGAATTTTAAAAGGAGCCCAGATTCAAGAACCTGAAATGCACACAAAAGTTCTTGTCTAGACAATGGATTGAATGCCAGTGGCAATTCGCAAAACTCTCACGCCACAGACAAAGGCCATCAGCTCTAATTCTCCAAACTTCCATACCATGAATGTTTCTGGCTTTACAGTATTTGCATATGATGCATCACGCGTTACCCCGGGGTACCACGTTGTGTAGTGCCACCTCAAGTCCACTCAAGGACAGCCGCAGAGAAATGCATGCACTGTGTGTGCATCTACAGTCATTCCCATGCCACTGCATGTGATACTATGCATGCATGGTATGCTGTGCTGGCAATATAGCGTGTGCTTCAGTGCAGTGCAATGCAGTGGCTAGCGCGCGCTACAGTATGTAGCTCCATTACCAAAATAATTTCCCACTTTTTGGCACCCAGGGTACAACCTATTAAAAAAATAATAATAATTCAACAAAATGGCTGATTTTTATTTGGTACCCCGGGTTACCATTTATGTCACCATATGTGAGTAACCCGACCAATCCGGATTGTGGTACATACGTTTTTGACGTCGGTGTCGAAGAGCTGCCTACAGACAACCTGCGCCTCGGCTTCATCCCAATCCTTGTTGCATATGGACTGCCACTCGTTGTCGATGAGGATCTCCACTCGCCCTCCCAGCAGGCTGGTCGACGTCGTGCCGTTGGGGTACGACAGTTTGATATCTAGAGTTGTGCAGACCACATGATAATTTAACTGAGCTAGAGATTACGGAGGAGCCAATCACAAGTAAAACATAATAAGTGGATATGAACTGTAAATGCATTAACATACAGTTATGAGTGACTTAATGATATGAATGTTTGAATGTTGCACTTAGATATCAATTAATATTACATCGCAACTATACTTCACCGCTACATTTGATACTAACTGACAAGACCACACAGATGAGCACATGATGGGGGGGGGGGGGGGAGTGGCAGGGGGAGGGCTATGGGAGGGGTGTCAATATTTCAACAAAGGGTCAATATTTGACTACAAGGATTCGGATGGCTATGGGTGAAATAACATTTCTGTACACTTTAAATGCTTACAGTAAATTAACTTAAAGTCATTTTGTGAACTGATTTTGTGTTCTTTTGTTGTTGTTGTTGTTGTTGTTGTTGTTGTTGTTGTTGTTGTTGTTATTGTTGTTGCTGTTGTTGTTGTTTTGGAGATAGAAAAATACATTGTTCCGTGTACATTGCAGCATTTATAATCTGTATTGCATGCAACAATCATGACCACAATTCAAAACAAAACAAATATTCAATAGCTCAGTGACTTCTACTGGTTTTAGACAAAAAAAAGCAAATGATACATAAAGCATGCCCTATCACTCTGATCAGGCCCTAGCTGTTAGCTCCACTCCACACAGAAAGAGATGGAAGACTCTCGAAAAATAGATACAGATTTTCCCCGTTCACCAACCTGTGCACACCACGGAGGCATCTTCATAATGCTGGCAGTTGTGGGAGAGCCAGCCCTCGTGCGGACAGTTCTCCAGGATGCTCTCCGTGCCGTCGCAGTCCACCCCGTCCATGAGGATAGGCCCCGCCCCGGGCCCGTAGGCCTGGCAGCACTTAGCCGTCAGGGCAGCATAGTTACCCAGCTGCCTGCACACAACCTGTCACACATGGCACATGTTTTGTTTGTTGTTTTCTTTTTTTTTCATATCATCCATCAAATCCAAGAATTTATATATTTCACAGAACTGCAGTTTTCCTTCACCAGGTTGGGTTTGTCAAACTTAAATCATAGCTCAGTTAAGAAAGGAATAACTGAATGCCTGTGAAATATTTCAGCAAGTTATGGTAAAGTGTATATAAAGTGCTATCAAATAGCGGGGATATACCAGATCAGTGTGGCCATGCTGCTATTAAAGTATCATGCATTACATCTTGCTAAGAGAAGATGGGGACAATTGGGAGAAAGGGAAGGGAAAACTTTTCAACAATATGTCATCATCAGTCCCACAAGGGCATGCCATTGCATTGGAGTACTGTTAAAAAAGCAGGGAGCAAATGAATTACAATAATGGACACTTAGACCAGGCGTCCACTAGGGCGCGGACAAGACGCGGACAAGACCCGGAATGCAAATTTGGTATTCCGCACTCCTTCGGCAACCTGTCCGCACGTTCCTGAACGTGTCCGCTCACTGTCCTAAACATGTCCGGGCGTTTCCGCACCTTCCGGAGAGAGAAAAATTTCCGCGTCCAAATTTTGATCGAGACCAAAATTTGGATGCGGAAATGAACTTCCTGACACATTCGGCGACTTGTCCTGACGATGTCCTGAGGATGTCCCGCTTGTCCGGAACCCTTCCGCTCCTTCCGCACACGCTCCGGAAAGAATCCCGCGGTGTGGGGAAACTTCCCGAATGAAAGCGGAAGACACCAGGAATGTTTTAGGACAGCGCGGAGCCGATGCGGATCTATATATGCAAGTGTCCGGAACCGATGCGGAAATGTTGCGATCCAGACACGAAAATGTCGACACTTTCCGCGAGAGTCATGCCAATGAAACGCAAAATGAGCAAGAAGGGAGGTGAGGCCCCCATGCAAATATCCCCATCACAGGCACACCTTTCGTCTAGTGATGAAGAACAGGTAAATCTAAGGAATTTCCGGTCCCAGAAGGCAAAGAAGAAGGTAGTATAAGAGACTGTGCCAAAAGCAACCAGAAAGAAGTGTAATCAGCCCACTAACTTCCTAGTAAATTTATGTTGTTTTGATCTTTTCAGAAATTATTTTTTATCTGAGTGACTTCCCTGGTTCCTATTTCTTACTATGGTACATTTTCCTTTATGTTGTTTTCGTATTTTATTTGCAAACAAACTAGGTTGTCCCATGTGACAGCCCAGCTGAAAAATCACAAAAGTAGGTGGAAGTACACTCAGAAGAACAAAGTATAGAATTTTTAGCTAAATGTTAATGTATTATATAAACATGAACAAGCTGTTATTCATAAGTAAATGCTTTCTAATGATACAACATATTAGAACAAAAGACAAATTCATCACACTAAAAGGCATGAATTCAATTGCAAAGATATACCTGTGGTCTCATTACAATGTAATATCTTTGAAGCCCAAAATAACAATGAAAGCTAAAGATGATGGAGGAAAATGAAGAATTTTCTGTCAATTCAAAATTCAAGTGAAATGAGAGAAAAAGCAATAAATTATGAACTCGAAAAAGTATTTCTGTCTTTCTTTCTTTTTTTGCTGAGTGTATAATTATATTTAAGTACACATTAAGCATCACAAATCGTTCCAGAAATATTCTTTACTTGAATGATTTTCGTAGTTGTTATTACCTAATGATTTTATCTTCTCTTTTTGTTTTTGTTGCAAATAAACTCGATTGTCCAATTTGACAGCCCAGCTGAACCCCCCCCCCCCAAAAAAAAAAGTGAATTAAAGTAGGTTAAAAATATTTCCCCATTTTTACACTTCATTGACAATAAGCTAGTAAGCTCTAAGCATGAAAAAAAAACTTCTCGGACTTGAATCATTGCAAAATGTTCAAAAGTGATCAAAATAAGAGAGATTTAGAGATGCACAAGGGTGAAAATGAGAGAAAGAAAAACAAATTGAATGATTAGGATCATTTTGACATGCTCTGCAGAAGTATCAGACAAAACATGTATATACTTCAAGATGGATAAAGCACAGGTCTAGAAAAAGGGAATAAAGAATATGTATACTAGTATATTATATATATATATATATATATATATATATATATATAAGTAACAGAACTGCAACAAAGTTCATGCTGTATTCACCAACGGTTTATTTCTTGTGAAGAAAATTAACTTTGTTGCAGTTTTGTTACTTATCTTTTTATCTTGCCAATACGTGGACTACCTTATCAACACATATATATATACATATATATATATATATATGTATATATATATATATATATAATGTATATACATTTACATTTTTATGTATATTATATATATATATATATATATATATGGTTCAAAAAGTTTGCGAATATATCATCCATGTGACTGTAGGCAGAAAAAAGATTGTATTCCCAGATGAGAAAAACTATAACAAAAAATGAGTCGTCAGCCGACATGCAGACAATCCTATTCTTCGACTTTTGGTGGTCACATTTATGAAATAATATTGACCAGTCATATATAATATCAGCAGCTACTGCGGAATCACAACAAGGAGCATCAATGACGGCTACAGTCAAATGAGGAAAAGTCAAAGTCAGTGCCAAATGTATACCTTTCCATTTTCCTGGTATTGTCCGCAGTTTGTCCGCATGCCTAACTTGTGTTGTCCGGAAGGCATCCTGATTGTCCGCGTTCATTCCTGGTGTAATCCTAGATGTTTCCGCGCTGCCCGGCTACGATTAGCATATTCCGAGTTATTTCGCGCTCTTCCGGAGTGATTCCTAGGAATGTCCGCAGTCAGTCCGCGGACAGTCCTAGGAATGTCCCAGGACAAGCCGATTCACAAAGTTATTCCGCGTCTGTCGCGGACAGGATGCCGAAATGACAAAATTTGCTTCCGCAACCCTTCCGGGGCTTGTCCGCGCCCAAGTGGACGTCCGCCCTTAAGCACACTTAGATCTACACTACAAGACAATGAATAGTTTGGAGTTTTCCATGCATACTACGGATACAGAAACATGATCGATTCTGTTTGTCACAATGTCAATATTCAATCCAGCTTGTCAACATG
The DNA here is from genome assembly GCF_040938485.1 of Diadema antillarum. Lineage (NCBI taxonomy): Eukaryota > Metazoa > Echinodermata > Echinoidea > Diadematoida > Diadematidae > Diadema > Diadema antillarum. The sequence goes on along the minus strand of NW_027271466.1, from coordinate 2,871,595 downwards.
TTCGAGGGAGGACAAAATGAATGACTGCCTCTGGAGGCACTTTGTGGAGGAGGCATAGAAATGCATCAGGTGCGTCTTACCATGGCGTCGTTTAAATCCCAGCTGTCGTCACAGACGGTTCCCCACTGGCCATCGTGGAAAATCTCTACTCTACCCTCGAGGGGCGTCCTTCCGCCGACAAGCCTCAGACCCCCTGCAGATGAACACATTGCAAGGAATGCAATGACAAATATTACAACTACAGCAATGGAGAGCTAAACTCATTTTTTTGTTTTCCACCATACAACAGCACACTGCTCCAATCAACTGGGACTGGTAACAATTTGAAGAATGAACATTGCAGATTTAAATATTGCTGTAATAATCATAGTACTATCATCATTACTGCTAGCTGTAGTATTTTGATCATGTATCACAACAGTTATAAATTATTATTATCATTATTATTATTATTATTATTACTACTACTACTACCTACTACTACTACTACTACTACTACTACTACTACTACTACTACTACTACTACTACTACTACTACTACTACTACTACCATCGCTACTACGAACACTACTACCACTACAGTGAAGTGTAGTCCGAGTCTGAAAACAAAGAATAACAGGCATTGATGGCAAGCGTGGTGGCGCCAGAAACTCATCCTCTCACCTCGGCAGATGACGGTGGCGTCAGTCTCACAGTCTCTCTCGATGGGCGTGTAGGAGCAATTTTGCAGCATCGTCTCCGTGCCGGTGCAGCCCAAGTTGGTCATGAAGCCGACCCCCGTCCCCGCCTGAAACGAGCCAAGCGCCTCGGCCGTGCTGTTGTACAGCTGCCTGTCTCATTAATGGAGCAGCAAAGGGAAAACTTTTAAGATGGGGATATGGGTGAGATACACATGTATGACAGTAGTCCTACGTACATGACATGACTCATTACCTCCGCCAAGGGAGGAGTTTATGTTTTCATTACCGTTTGTTTATTAGTTAGTTGGTTAGTTTGTCTGTGTGCAAAATAACTCAAAAAGTTTACGGATTTGGATGAAACTTGCATGAAAGGTTGAGAATGACACAAGTAACAAACGATTAACTTTTGGTAGTGATCCGAGAATTTTGGGGGAATTTTTGAAGGCTTTTTTATATTTTGGCAGGTAGGGTCAATAAACTTGGGAGTTCAGGCTGTGCGTATTTGAGGTTTGCATGCCGCGCACTAAAGTGCGTGCTCTGGTTTCTGCTAGGGCGAGGTGCGCCGTGCAGCTGAGGGTTTATGACGAAACAAAGGCTTCTATATTGGGAAATCCGGCGATTTTCAGCACACAATGCTATAAGTACGTATGGGTGGAAATCACTGATATCTCTAGATGGAAGAACAAGATCAGTGGTGGAAATGAGCTGTATGCTTGGCAGAGGTCTGCACTCTCAGAGTGCTTCGCTAGTTTTATACATGATCTCTGTAATTAAAATGTTGAGTAATGGTTTATTGCAAATACATTGTAATACCAAAACTAGATATATCGCTACGGCGACTGATATGCCTCCGCCATAATGCATGGTTCTCCAAATAGGTCTATAGTACAATGTCTTGACAATGTGTGATGACAGTTTCAAACAATCGGCAAAATACTAAAATGACAGTTTTGACACAAATGTGCTGAATGTTCACTTTCCTAGAACTAGGTTCAATTGGATGAATGATTAAAATGTCAGAGTGCAGGTATTTGGGGAACTGATGATTTTTACTTGACTTTTGACCCTTTTATAAGTTTATGCATTGAGTAATTTTTCAAGGTATTGAGAAAGAGTATAATTTCAGTATCAAATGGGAAATTAGCATTATCTAAACCTGGCCTTTGACCTTTGACCTCACAGTTCCAAAGAGAATCACTCTTAGGTTGAACATGCATAAATATGTAAGTTTCATGATGATAACTTGAGTTAGTTTTGAGATATGGAGGAAAGAAAGAGTGCAATTCAGCACTTTCACTTGACCTTTTGACCTTTGACCTTTTGGCAAGAAACTTCGCACAGAATATATATTGGGTAATACATGTATACATCAAGTTTTAAAAAAAAAACCTTCATTCATTGCATAAATATAAGGAAAGTAGTGATATTTTGAGGAGTTGACCTTGACCTTTGACCCCCATGACCTTTGATCCATGACCCCCAACTTCCCTAGATAATCACTGCCCATCGGTACAAGCATATATACTAAGTTCCATGAAGATACCTTGAACCATTTGCGAGATATGGAGAAAAACATGAAATTTCAATATTTTTTTTCCACAAAATAACCTGTGACCTTTGACCTTTGACCATGTGACCCTAAAATCCACACAAAGTATAATCCCCCAAGGATATACCCTCATACCAAGTTTGATGTAAAACCACCCCACGGTTCTTGAGATATCGACAAAAACAAAACGGGACGGACGGACGTACGGACGTACGGACGGATGGACGGACGGACGACCCGAAAACATAATGCCTCCGGCCACTTCGTTGCGGAGGCATAAAAATAACAAGAAATAACTGACTGACAGCAGCAGAGCCACCATAAAATGTTGAGACAATAATACAAAGGATCTATACATGAATACTTTGATCGATAATCAGCTTTCCATAAAATACCCATTTACACACATGGGCTGAGAAGGAATGGTGTGAATTTGTCTTGCCTGCAGACACAAGTGCCATGAAAGTAATTTGAACCCTGGACCTTCCTCTTAGTAGCACAGTGACCAATCCACCAAACCATGACAACTCCAAAGAAACCCACACACACACACACGCACACAAACACACAACAAACAACCTTCTCACCTGCAGAGTACATTTGCATCTTTGATGTCCCAGTTATCACCACACACCCGCCCCCAGCGACCATTGTGAACAACTTCCACTCGACCTTTGGGACTCGAGGCGCTGATGTCTTCGGAGACGAGACGGAGATCTGTCATTAAAATCAGAAATATCTTCATGAAATTTAAATCTTCCCACAATAAAGTTTAATGACACAAGATAGTCTCCGCAAAGCAAACTCTCAGTGTCATACTGTATGTTTCACAAATCACATAGTTTAAATGTACACGCCATATATTTAGTGAGTCTAATTGAGTCTAATCTTGAATCCGGACTTCCTGAAAATTTCACATGTGCTAAAATGAGCACAAATTAGCCTGTATTAAGTAAATAAATGAAAATGTAAAAAGTTTACGCACGACCCACGATGGATGACGGATGAAGAGTGATGGCAATAGCTCACTGGCTCAGGTGAGCTAATAATATATATATGAACAAACTGCACACACATTTAACAGCTCTAGACGTGCTCAGCAAATATTTTATCCTAAGCTCTCATGAATCAGATTTGTGACATTCAAAATCTCAGAATCTCAAAAATACCAAGGTCAACAAACTTTTTTTTTAAAAGAGAAAACAATCTTCAAGACTCACTCCGACACGACACACCGGCAGCTTCGCTGGTGCCGCAGTTGTGCGTGCCCCAGTCGCTATGGTAACAGTCCTCCAGCCTGCTCTCAGTGCCGCTGCAGCCGACATCGTCGAGGTGATAGGAGCGGGTGGGAGGGGCATGCTTGCTGCAGCAGGAGTGGGAGACAACCTCGTAGTTGCCCAGCTGACGACAGACGACCTGCAGAAATAGGATACCATACGAGATGTCTGTACAATTTTCTGCGCATTTGAGGTCTCCACAGTACAAATGGTTCAGAGAGGATAAACACTAGATATTTCTGGGAGAATTTACACACACAAAAAAAGATTACCAAAATGAAAGCTTGTCTGTCCTACAAGAAATTCTCTCAAAGCTAAAACATACGATTGTAGTTCTCGGAAGGAATCAAAATCTATCTTCCACCGTTTGGACTTTGCTTGCAATACATGTACAGTGAAAGGGTCTACCAAGTACCAACCCAGGATAATGGGTTGTTTTGGAGTATTTTGAGATCAAATGCATAAAATACTGTAGTTTTGATCACAGTACACAACTTTTATTCCTGAAGTCCCTCCCCTGTTCAGCAGTAGATTGGTAAAATGTCACTAGACCTAGTTTATACGTGATGATCAATTCGTGCCCTAGAAGTACTATCAAACCGCATGCAGCTAACAAGCTCTAAATGTTATTTTACTCTTGTGCGATGGATACTGCCACAGCTTGATCTACTGTAATCATTGCAATTGAATACAGAACATCAAGTAGCAATCACAATGTGTATGATCTGAGATCGCAATATGTCTGGTGTACCTTTTGGGTAACATTTCGCTTCTCTGTTGTTACCCAACTAAAATTGTGTTATCACAGCATTACTTCACACATTTTTATGCATTATATGCATGTCTCCATTTCAGGGTAAATTCAACAGCTTCTGCAAGCGGATGAGAACTATGTTTCGTCTTTAACCAATGACCTCTCACCTTTGCGTCCTCCAGTCCCCAGTTATCATCGCATATGTTTCCCCATTCGCCATTGTGGATGATCTCAACGTTTCCCTCGAGACTGTGCCGCCCACCGATCAGACGCACCGTTACTATCACGAAGGAGGAGGAGGAAGAGGAGAGGGTGAGTGGATTGTGAGGGTCATGTGACAGTCACAGGATGCAGAGGGTATCATGTGACAATCTTGGATATCATGTGACAGTTTTGGTTATCATGTGACAGTTTTAGATACCATGTGACAGACTTGAGAGTGGTGTGACATTCTGGCATAGGGTGTAGTCATGACAGTCCAAAGTGTCAAGTGAGTGTTGGGGCAATATTTTCATCTTTCTCCTGTGAAAATTTTTATCACAACCACTCTTGGTATAAACTTAAAGTCTGCCTATCATCCTCAGCAGATAATATTTGTCTATATCAAAATATATATTAAGAAAAAATGAAAATTAGTGAAATTTTGTGAACAGAATGAATGGAGAGCTGCTCAGCGGCAGTATCATATACAATGTAGCGCTGCCAACTTGCCTTATCCTCTAGACTTTCACAATTTACATATATAACTTTGTATAACATGGTATGTGTCGGATTCTCCTAAATAATTCACTGTTTTTCAAATTGCTATTTTCATACCAAGCATTACCATACTAGGCTGGGATTGCCCTTCAAAAGATGAAGAAAGACATTAACACTTTCAGTACCAGGGACTTAGGGCAGTGTGTACAATGCTATGGGGTTTTTTGTGCCAATCAGCACTCAAAAGTACACAAAGTATACTCAACCAAAAAAGAAAGTAAACACTTTTCCAGTTCATATTTCTCATAGAACATTTAGCTAAAGAGTAAAGCATTATATACCATATTAAAGGTAATCTAATTGGCTATCAACCTGGTAGGTCAAATGAACAAGAGAACTTTATGTGTGAGTGAACACATTTAGTTCTTCTCTTCCAAGGCACAAAAGTAATATTGCAAAAATGAACTAGTTGCATGAGTGATCTTCCATGTGACAATGGAAACAAAAGACATATATTCATCACAATAAGAAACATGAATTAATTTCCAAAAACAAACCTTTGATATCTATGATGCCTTCGTAGCCCCAAAGACAAAGAAAGGCTAAAAATGACAGAGGAAAATGAAGAATGCCAGCTACGTACGTACCTTGACACTTGGCAGTGGCTGCCAGACACCCCATGGGCAGCGTCTGGGAGGACGGCGGGCAGTCCTGGAGGCGAGACTCCGTGCCCAGGCAGCCCAGGCCGGCCATGACGGGGTTATTCACCGTCTTGCTGGACGCTTTGCAGCAGCTGTTGGCCAGCGGGTATTCGCCGAGCTGGCGGCACACCACCGAGGCGTCCTGCTTGTCCCACTGGTCGGCGCACACGTAGCCCCACGCGCCGTCCACGTACACCTGCACCGCTCCCTCCAAGAACGATGAGTTGCTGTTCCCGACCAGACGCACCGCGGCTGTCCAGAGAGGAGTTGACAAATATAAGATTGGTTCACACTTACATTATATCTCCATTCAATGCCTCATTGATATCGAATGTATGCATAGCCCCATTCGATACGCTGTAGTAGGGCATACGACAAAAACAAAAAAAAGGCTGTTGTGACATCCCCATTTGGCTCACATTTTTACACTTACATTAAATTAGTAATTTTCAAATTTTCCTCCGAAAGAGATACTGTAAGTGAGGAAATTTTTGTGGTGTTGAATTTTCACGCATTTGTTGTTTCATGCAACCAGACACCAGCACGAAAATAAAATTATGCAAATATTTTTGCTTGCTACATGTTCCAGTAGTTAATGTCTTGATTCCACAAAATTTAAAACACGCAAAACTCATCATACCCGGCCGAGCGTGAAAAATTACTCAAGTAAAAATATCCACTTTTCAGTACGGAAGGAACAATGTTCATCAAAGCATACACGGACACACAAACATACATACTCTACAAGTTTCACAGATGTCAGGCTCTGCCTTGCCTTCCCTTTGCCATATCTTGCATTGCATGGACCACAAACGGTTCCGTCATATATATTCATTCAAGTTCATCTGAGCTGCCGACCTTGTAAACAGCATTGGAGATAATTATATTCATCAACTGAAATTACATACAGATATGATGCATTCTTGGTCCTCATTACATAGAAGATGTATTTACAAAAAAAAAATCTTGTGCTTGTTTCTGAATTAGCGTGCTAATTCGCCCCACGGTAACCATGTGAATGCCTCACCATATAATCTTGAGATTTTATATCCCATCATTCCAAGTACACATCACAACAGCATGCGCACCACAACAACAGCAAGCGCATCACACCACTGTGATGCGAAGGGCAAAGAGAGGCGCATGCAGTGAAGCACACTGTGTACATCAGTTTGGCCGATTTCATGTATGCGCAGATTCGTTGGCAAATTATTGTGATCGGCAATTAGCAGGATATTTCTGTCAGTGTGTTAAAAAATTTTGAGATTTGAATTTCAATCATTATCACTCTAATTTATAGGTGTGAATGTGGCTAATGACTACAGCATATCATATACTTACGAGAACATCTGAACAGCAGTGAGGCACACTGCGTGCACCAGTTTGGTAGATTTCGTGTATGCGCAGATTCACTGGCAAATTATTGTGATCGGCAATTAGCGGTATATTTCTGACAGTGTGAATGTTTGCAAAAGAATCTCGAGATTTGGATTGCAGTCATTGGCATGCTACTTTGGAGGTGTGAACGTGGCTACTGACTACAGCATATACAAATGTATACTTACGAGAACACCTGACACCAGCCAGGTTGCTCACGTTGTTGAGCAGCGTCAAGTCGCCTCCGACGGCCGGTGCGAATCTCTGGCAATCTACGTCCCCAGTGTCCGTGAACGGGCACTCATCGAGGGCCGCCTCCTGACCCGTGCAGCCAACATTGGACATCAGGTAGCTTGCAGACGACTGGCCGAAGCGCATCCCGTCCGTTGCCTCAATAGCAGCCAGATCCCCTATTTGACTAGACGAAACAAGATAGAGGAAGAATTTTCACCCCAAGGGAAATAACAAGGGCTAAGTTTACAACCTCATCCAGTTTTGAGTATGTAACGCTCCCCTCTCCATCTCCATTGAATGAACAAGAAAATTGGCAACATTTCCATTCTTGCCATGTGACACAAAGCATCACTTAACAGTGTATGCATTTCTTTGATGTGTTAAATGCATGTATTTCACTCTATCTACATTTTTTTTTCTTTCTAACACCTTTTTTTCAGGAGGTTATTAACAAATCTTTCAGTCTGGACTTGATTCAAAAAGGAAGTAATCACTTGCAGCTCCTTATCAACAAAAACAGAGAGGTCTTTAAATCAAGATCGCTTGAAATGCAGGAGAACAAGAAGCAGCTAGAGACTGACCTGCAGACTACACGGGCATCAGCGATGCCCCAATTTTGGGCACAGATGGGCCTCCAGCGAAAGCCGTCGTACACCTCCACATACCCCTCCATGGGACTCCTCCCATTACTAAGACGCAGGGATTCTGTACACCAGGGGGGAAGATGACGGAAATGAAAAGAGACACACATATTAGAGGGGGGGGGGGGAGATGAATGATTGCCATGGAAACGGGATGAAAGAAATATCCTTGGCACACTAATGGTGTTAACCCATCAAGTATTGAATGAATGTTTTTTAGCTGAACACATTTTCACCCAGTCATCATTAAATTGACACTTCCAGATATCAGTGCATGTTGTGTATGGGAGAAAGATTACATAAGGATGGAATAAATACATGAAATCTGCACTAAATAAGAAAAAAAAAGTTTTACAAAAATGTGCCAACTTGAGAGAAAATAATAGAACTTCAATCTTCTGCCACACATTGCAAATCTAAGAATCAATGAAGAATATAGAGGCTGGCAAAATGCTGCACGACCTCAAAAGATTACATCCAAACAATGGGCTTATTTGGAACAAAGTTTATCTATTCTACCAAACAAAACATTGATAATGAGCAGTAAAACACAATCATAAAAAGAACATCATACCAAACAACACAAGTGTGGCTTCCAGTACTTGATTAGTTACCTCTCATCAGAGGCAACACATTCTATGCTAACTTGGTATATTAGTAGGAGGAATACAGTTCGGCCATGATCTGGCAAGACTATGTGTCTTGTTTGAAGCGATTTCAAGATATTCATGTTTAAAGTTTAAACGTTTAACATAAAGTGACTTACATAACTTAGAATTGTGTTCTATACCAAAAAGGAAACTTTTATGTTTTATCTACCTCGAAATACATGCTCATTGCCACATATTTAAGTTTATCAAAAGATACGTAGTTCTGCCTGATCATGAGAATCCCATAGATTGTGTACAAATACGACACGCACGTACAGATTGGAACTTGAGATACGTAGTTCTGCCAGCCGCTCAAGCTGCCTAAATGAAGGAGTACAATCAGGCAAAACTATGTAGTACTACGTATCTATAGCACTTACGTAGTTCGGCCAGCTCACTGACGTCACTTTGTCCAAAAAAAACCTTGATAATTGATGATTTTATTTTTAAAATGACAAAGAGTTATAATATCATATTTTAGCATACTAATCATGATGTTATGAAATGCTCAATAAGCCAAAAAACAAAAAAAAAGGTCAAAAAACCGAGATAGGTAGTTCTCCCAAATCATGGCCGAGTTGCCACTGTTGATACTCTTAGTCTTACTGTGCTTTGTTTGCCTATTAAACTGGCATGGATACTGGAACACTCTCTTAGCTGATTGGCATCTAAACTTGTGGAAATTAGTTGTCAATGAAGGAGATTACCTAATCCCCCTAATCCCTCCCGTGTCAGCATGACCTTCCTGTGTAATAGACTGAGGAACATTGCTACATCTGAGTGAAATTTCACTGAAATGTTTTGTCTGTGATTTTCACTGGGAAATTTGCTCTCAGCCTATCAGATACAAGGATTTCAGTAGCTTAAAACAGTTGTCAGTGAGTGACAGGTTCCATGAAATGCTGCCGCGAGTGGGTCTGCTCATCAGCAACTGTATCAAGTTTGAATGGATTACTGAATAATACTTCGAAAGATTGGCAAGTTTATTCCCTATAATGTCCAAGGGCACATACGTGTACAGTACATGGTTAAGAGTAATGACATCTTATTTGCCATTATTCACATTTGTGCAAGTCAGTCTCTGTTACAGGTTTATTTTCAAAACAAAATTTGCTGTTACAACTGGAACGTTAACCCTCCACGCATACAAAATGAGTGAGTTTTATGCAGAGATTGAAAGTTTTGATGATGGGGGCCATTTCTGGTTTGAGAATGTAGGTCACTTCACAAATAAAGAGCTACACATACAATGGTAAAGGCTTTATCAGCATAATATCCAATAACTAATATTGCTGAGGCGCATGGTCCATGGGGGGGGGGGGGGGGGGGGGGTGAAAAGAATGCTTTAGCCTCGCCAGATCAACCTAGATTTCAAAACATTTGGAGGTCAAGAGACAATCTGTCTACACAAGCATTGTACTTTGCATATTATATAAACACCTTGTTACATATCTACTCTGTGATGTATAATGATGTAAATGTCACACCATATTATAATCCAAAGCCCTGGGATTCACCTGGATAAAGTCCAGTTCTTTCCTTCTTTTAATCAAGTGACACAACACAGCATGTAATACATAGACACCAACTGCTTCTCTGTGTCAAAAAAAAAATGCTTTGACGCACACCAACATGGCGTCTTGACATGAAAGATGGCCAAATAATTTAATGTGACTCCAACTTTTCCATAAACCTCCTACGTGAGCTCCCAACATACAGACAACCACTTACACACACACACACACACACACACACACATGCAGACACTTTACTAATAGAGGCTTTGGTACAATAATTTAGCTTTGGCATCAGTACACTAATGTACAACACTTGTTCAAATTGTGTGACACAACTGCTCAAATGTGGCTGATGAACAAACACAAGTGTTTCTCTGTTAATCCCTTCTCACCATAAAAGTGTTTCTTTCAGCTCATAACTGTCAATCTCATGCACAAGGGTCCCATAATGATGACCATGGGTTATGAAAAGCTGTGATTAGGATGCCTTGGCCTTGCCAAAGCTCGTAATCCCTTAAAATGACTTTGAGTATTACGTTTGTGATCCTTGCCAATGACTTTAGACTTTTATCAGGTTGTTTTGACGAGAATGGCCCTCCGTTCACATTATAGATGAATACACTTTGCACATTATCGAATGACAGCTAAGACTTGGCATGATGTTTAACTGTTACTATACTACTATACACTTAGATGTTTGAAATTTTCTTGAAATTCTTAATTTTCTCATTTTGGTTTTAGTTCAGGGCAAAAATTTTATTTTGTTCTTGTAACTTGAAGAAGGGTTATGTTTAGTGTTCATTTTGACAATATTTACCAACATGTACAATTGTATAACTGAAAAATACAAAAAGAATTCAAATAGGAGACAAATAAATATCCATAAGAAACAAGAAACCTGAATGTTTCTTGTTTCTCTTTGTTTCTCAATTCTCATGTATTTCTTCGTTCTAAATTTTTTTGATTTTCACTGTTTTGTTATCTAGACAGCCAAACGTGATGTAATCACAGGAAAAACAGAAAAAAACATACATTCATCTGACAACACTTCTTGTGTATATTAAGTACAACCAAAAGTCATAGGAAACTGCAATTTCTTCTGACACTGTTTGTGACTAAGTGCAATATCTCGGCAGCCGCAACCCCTGATTTTTGCAAATAAAGGTTTTGAAAGGTGACAGAAAAGAGTAACCAAAATTCAGCAAGAGATCTTTTTGTATTAAAAAATTATTGCTTACACTATCATTACCCTCATTATCAGACTTCTACTCTCTCTTCTTACAGTGGGCAAAACATATCAAGGTGAACTAGGGTTGCCTTTAAAGGTAGGGGACACCTTTTGAAGACCTCCCAAAATGCAGCAAAACATTAAATATGAACCTCAGGGGACTTGCTTAGGCCACTGCTTAGAAATTTGGAAGTCAACAGTTATCTAAAATTTGAATGATGCACAAAACTCAACTACTCAGTAGTTCTGTGTGTCAGCCACACTTGAGCCTTTTTGTTGCAGTCTTCTGTATTTGTTATCTATAAACACAAATCTAAAAGTACACGAGCTGATGTAATAACATATAGAGTGTGTGGCAAGAATGTATATAGAACTGTTTGTAAGTGTTGATGAACTTTCTTCACAAAATATACATGATGGGCACACATGTGTTGCATGGGTCTGCAAAGGTAGCCTAGTAATGTACTGGAATTTACGGTGAGCCCCGAAAAAAATTCAATTCAAAATCTAACGGTCAAAAAAATGTACTAAATGTTACCTTCCACTTTCAATACTTTATGGGAGTTTCGAAAATGATACTCTCTTCAACATACCACTGTATTTATACAACTCTTCATTTAAGGCATGCAAATGGGATTCCCTACCTTTAACACTCTGGTGTGGTTTGATATATTAAGGGCTTAACACGGTCATTCTCATAAGAACATTTGGACAAACTCACTTCGGCATTTTACAGATGCATCTTGCGAGTGATTGCAGGTGGGCGGCGGCAGGGTTGTCATCGTGCAGTTGAAGAATTCGGTCTCGTCGGGGCCGCACTGCACGTTGCTAAGTAGCACGGGCCCCGTCCCCGGCCCGTAACGGGCCCCTGCATACGTTTCATTGGCCCCCGGGAAGCCCAGCTGCCGACAAACCACATCCCCATCCACCTTGTCCCAGCCCTCATCACAGATGGTAACCCAGTTGGAGTCCTTGTAAACCTCCACTCTCCCCTCTAGCGTGCTGTTGCTGCCGGCCAGTCGGATGTTGCCTGGAGGGCGAAAGTAGGGTAATAGGAGAAGTAGTTTCAAGAGTTATGATGGCAGATAGAATGACAATGCGATGAGTGATTTCAAGTTCGGTGCTCGGTGCAGGTGTTACGTAATGTTATCTCAACACTAGCACTGGCGATAACCCCAAACTTGAAAATAGTCTGTGTTAGCAGGTTGACCTTGAAAGTATGACATATGTCCGGGAGCTAGTGTTTGGCCCGGTGTCAAATGCTGTCTGCAAAACTGAGCTCAAACTATTCTTGTAGGTGATTTATGAGCTCTGTCTCCATCGGCTAACACTAACACCCCTACAGATTATCAATATGTAATTTGGTGTTGTCACGTTTGGTGTTGGTGTTGATGCTGCTATATGAGAGACCCACATTTACATAACACTTAATTCTAAGATTCTTATATCATACCACCTTCAAACTTCATTTGGCAGGGGTATGACTGCAATTTGTACTTTACTTCTATGAGCGCCTTAACCCTTTGCCAACTGGCACAATCATAGTGTTGCACACTGTCCAAAGTTCCTTACACAGAAATCAGTATATTAATAGTTTCCCAACACACACAAACACACACACACACAACCACTACCAGTTTTTTTCCCCCTCTCTTCTACACTTCCTGGGAGGAGTTGGTTCTAGTAATACTGACCTGAGATTCAGCCGATAAGGCGTCTCATGGCTTTGAGAATTGCAGGAAGTCTGACATTTCTTTGTCCACGAGCTCTAATGCTGTTTCATAGAATTATGTGTCGCATTGTGTCTCGGATGTCTTAATAAGATTTCCTGGATTGCTGGGTTTCAGCCCCTGAACTCAAAATGCCCCTAATTGTCAAGAATCAAAGTGAGGTATATGTGTGTGTGTGAGCATGTAAATGTGATTGTGTGTGTTTTACTTTAATTGCATTAGCAGAAACATTGCCAAATGTTATGTGCTGTATTGCCTGACTTTTTTATGCAACAGAGTATACAAAACTAATTTAGGATGGGCTGTCGAATGACTAAAACAGCTGAGGTTTTTAGGTCTTAAATGAGAACTATCTCAGATGATTTATTGGCAAATACTCATTACCATTTTTATATGAAAGCTGGGAAAAATGGTCGGAAATGTTGTTCCTCACTACAAAAACACTTTCTCTTTTGCAAATACCATTTACTTCAGGAGAAGAAAAAACTACAAGTATTCATTACTAGTCAAATGCTACACCATCAAACAGACCTAACAATTATGATCCTACAAAAACAGCATGATTGTTTCGCCAAAATTATTGTTGGAGGCTATTGGTGGAAAACATATAAAAGGATAAATAAAACATGCATTCTAACTATTAGAACTCCTGTACATTGTGGGAGTACTGTACACTGTAGGTTTGGTGGATAAGGCTTGAGACTCTTGGACACGAGTTTCTGGATTGAAACCTCTGCCTTCCAAAAATACATTTGTATATCCTTTAACAAGATGTCTAATCTATCATGTCCCTCCTTCAGCAAGGGACAGAAAATGAAAAGCTGGCATGATGGGGGTGAAAAAAAAATATACTGAAAGAGCCATTTGGAAGAAAAGTAACTTATATTGGAGAGGATACCCAGTGCTATCAGGCACATTATTGTGTCATCATAACCGACACATGTGCTGAATTTACTACATAGTTTCTTTTTCCACCAGGGTTAGGCACCTCTTATTTGGGCCAAATGTAGGTTCAAAGTGGGTGCTTAAGCATCAAATGTGGGTGGGGTGAACAGACCCTCACTCTAAGTGCAGATGTTACAGAAATTACTGAGCGTAAGCAGGAAGGATGAGGTTTTCCGACAGTCAAGTGTAAATAACCGCCAAAACGGAAATAAAAGTAGCAAGGTCTTACAAGTGGCAGAACTCTGTACAGCTCAGCGTGCAATTACAAGAACAGAAAAGAAAAAAAACAGCAAGGAAACTGTGATTTTGAATCCTTTTATTTATACTTTCGGATTCTTCTTTGCTTCCAGGGGAGGGTAAGGTTATAAGCTTCATCCAGGCAAGGTTAAATGGTGTTTGGATTTGAAACCAATGATTTTATTTCAACCTTAACCTCCTTCTGTTGTCACAAATATACGTTTGCACATATATCTCCTGCCAGGAAACATGGTATAGAATCTAGTGGGTTATTTAACATTTCCATAATGAAAAACAGCAAAGACAGTGTACAAAACACTGAGTGGGGGAGGGGATATGGTTTAGAAGACACTTCAGCAATATTTCAGGACAAGAATGATTGTTTTTATCTACGCATTTGTTTTGGTTTCTATGTGGTAATGACAAGTCGTCATCTGGATTTTATTTCTTTCATTCATTCTTTCTTATCTATTTATACCACTGACAAAGAATTTTCTTTTAAAAAAATTCCAAAGAAATATTTTCTTTTAACTTGGTCTTGGTATTCAACATGTCTTGCGTGTCCTCTTAGGCAGATAAGTTCTTTCTGTGGCAAAATATTTGAGAAAAACTAGACATTAGTGAGTTTTGAGTGAAAATAGAATGGAGAGCTCCTCAACACCTAGCTGCCACTTTGCCTTACTCTTTAAACATTAAAAAAAAAACTTTTTCATGTTTTCATTTTTCCCCCAATTCACACTGATCTACATCTATAATTGTTCTGTTTCAATACGAAGCAACATACATCTAATTGGAAGTTTACTTAAATTGCATCTGGAGTCTCACTTTACAGCCATTGAATCACAGAAGACACATTTACAATTCATATTATGTACTTTTTTTTCCATTCATCAATTATTCATGGCCAGAGTTCTATAAGGAAGCGAAAAATATTCTTAGAATTATTAAGCCCTTTATTGTTTTCATTGCATATAATATTGTTTCAGGTGGCAGAATTTTTAAAACCTGTTTCTCAATGAAATGAGTACATTTTTTTTAATTCTTTCTGATTTTGTGGAGATTTAATGAAATCCTCCATGTTTTATCTGATTTTTTTCCAATACTGTTAGACAAGAAATTTTTGTAGGGCATGAAACTTTTGTAAATTTTGCAAGGAGCCAAGATTCACGAATGCAAAATGCACACAAAAGTGTTTGTCTACATAATGCAAAGAATGCCACTAAATATTTTGCAAAAGTTTTGCACTTCAAAAAAAGGCTGTCTGCTCCACTACACAAAAGTTTAATGCCGCATATGTTCCTGTTTTTTCAGAATATAAATTGAAATTCAGATGTGTCAATTTAGTGATGACAAAACAATTATTTCTTCCCTGGACCTGAATGGGTAAAAAGATAGTAATACTAATCATATCACTCACCATTACATGTTACACTTGCGTCCTCAGTGTGCGCGCAGTTGTGCTCGCCCCAACCCCTGTGCGGACAATCGATCAGTCTCCCCTCCGTGCCGACACAGGCCAGGTCGTCCAAAGCGATGACCCCCGACCCATGGGAGAAGTGTGCGCAGCAGTGCGACGCATTTGCCGATGGGAAGCCAAGTTGTCTGTGCATTTTGGGAGAGAAATGAGAGAGGTTGTAGAATCTGGCCCCATGATGCCATCTAGGGCACATCATAGAGTTACTTTTATGTATCCACTTCCTAATTATGTGGTAGATGCACTCTTAAAACAACTCTTCATTCGTACTCTTACCATGACCCCTCATGAAATATTCTACTTGCTTGCCATCTCGAGAATAGTTAATCTTGTCACGTATGACATCACACCACATGACGACCATCAAAAGGTATTTTTGAATTTCAGTCAAAATTTTGAGGTTTAGAATGAATTTCTAGGCTTGATGATACTTAATCAAAAGTCAATGTTCCAAACTAATGTTTCAAACTTATCTAACTTGTAGCAATATCCCTTGTGAGAAAAAGGAGCATTCACATTTTTGATCTACTAGAACTCACTATTTTAACTTACTCTCAATTGTGCACACACACACACATACATACACAGCTTTAAAAACTCCATCATAGCAACCACATACCAGAATTATCAAAAAATCCTAAAACTCAGGTCTCATTAGGCACATTTTATTCAAAATTTTGAAATGTAATTTCTACTGCTGACCATCTTAAAATGTATTTACCTTTTCTTTCATGCAAGAAAAGCAAGAGAAAAAAAGAATGTAAATTGCCAATTAAAGCAACTTGGATTTTAATTAAAAAAAGCAGCTGCAAGAAGCACAAATCTGTCAACATTTCAGGCTTCACACTTTAATATAACCTGAAGGACAACTCAGGCAAACAAACAAAAAATAAATTCACACTGTTGACCTAGATGCTAAAATACCAACTCTATGATGCAAGGTCACATTTCATACAATATTTGGTGTACCTCCCTTTTCATCCCAACACCCTAATCATGACGAAAAGGGGGAGGACATTGAGACATGCATCGCATTAAATTACGAGGGTCATCACCTGGGATTAGGATCTACGGGTTTAATACAGATTTGGATTTGGGGTTAAGTTACAGGTATGGGATATATTTATGGCATGACATGTGGGAAAAATACCATATATAATTGTACACACACACACTTACACATAAACACACACAAAAGATAAAATCACAAATTTTGAGATGCATTAATCATGTCTCTTGAATGAAGGCCTTAATCTTTTTGATAAATTCTGGTGTAACTGGAGATATGAACCAGAGACCCCAAACTTTGGTAGGGGAAAATTTGTTTTTCCTCTAGATATTATTGAATATCACTAAGGAAACAAAAACAAAAAGTACAGAGTGGATGTCAATGTCAGTAGGGATGACTGGTTATACCCTCTGTATTGCATTTGCAAGTTGTCTACTTCTATCATGTCACCTGCAAATACCTGCAAATAACGTTGGCATCTGCAAGATCGAATCCGTCATCGCAGACCGTGCCCCATGCCCCGGAATGGTACACTTCCACGCGGCCCTCGGCCCTGTTGGCACCACCCTGTAGCCTCACATCACCATCCTCTGTTTGGAAGACACATTAACAAGTGGCGATATGAATGCTTCATCGACAGTTTCATCACAGCTGGACTTGGTTGGAATACACTGGTAGAGCATGTTATACAGTCATGTACTGTAACTCAAAACCAGCAAGACAACTGGCTAATCTCAATGTAGACACTGTCTAAAATTAGTGGCAAAAAAAGAATTATACATCACGGTATACGCACTAAATCTTTCAGTGAGGATAGTGATGTGGTTTTTCCCAAAATCCAACAGCAATGACTGCTAAATCCCAATGCCATATCAGCTTAAATAAGCTTCCAATGGTCATAATGGCCTTAAAAAACAAAATTAAAAGAAATATATATAACATTTCCAGAGGCAAATGTAATTTATTATTATTATTATTATTATTACTACTATCATTATTATTATTGTTGTTGTTGTTATTATTATCATCATCATCATTATTATTGATATTATTACATGCAGCTTTTTCACTGCCTAACATAGAGCTGATGGGACATACCAGTAATGCCGTATGGTCCTTTATGACACCTGTGAAATGAATTGCATGAGCTTGATCTTTAACCTTTAGTATCGACCTTTTCTCCCTCTTTGCACAGGGAATGATTTCCCATTCATATTTATCCTTCCTTCCAAATAAAAATAAATTACAGAAAACATTGCAAGCTGAAAGCTCAGGCTACACAAAGATACACACACGATGTACTTTCAGCCCAATTCAATGACAATTGACCTCAAAGTTTGACCCTTCATTCCGCCATTTTGTTTAGATAAGTGTCTCTTTGTTTTTCTCCTACTTACTAGACTGTATCACCACTGGACATTCCAAGCTAAAGCTACCAATTAAGGCTTGACACTGAGATTATACGTCCAGTGATTCACGCTTCAGTGACTTTTGACCTCTGACATTATGGATAATACTTAGAAGTAGAGCAAACAAGCATAAGCACAGGGGATAGAATCCCCCCTTCCAAGATAAACAATGCATATATGCCACTACACAGCGATGTCTCATCAACCCACTTGCCAGTAACGCGATTTGTGATTATGCATTTTTCAATGTATAAGTTCATTGACCTTTTGACCTTTGACCTTGTCTGACTTAACTAATATTCAAACCTGGCCAGCATCTTTAGGTGATGTTATCTGTGGTTTGAGTTTTGTGGCAATGACTTTCAAAACTGTGGAAAGTTATTGCGAACATACAACTTATGGCGCTTAAATTAGGGAAACTCCACTGACATTTTGACCTTTGACCTTTCACCAATATTCGAACTTGACTAGCATCATTAGGTGAATGAACTGTGGTATGAATTTGGTGGTCATAGTTAGAAGTTGTGAAAAGTTATTGAGAGTACATCATATACTATGTGACATACATACAGGCTTATTAGGTGAAGTTTGACCCTTTAGTTGACCTTTGACCTTTTTGGAATTCACCAATATTCATAATTGACCAGCATATTTAGGTGGTGCACCTGTTATATGAATTTGGCGGCCATTGCTCAAAGCTGGTGAAAGTTATTGAGAGTACATCAAAATACCATGTGTATAGTGCACATTTTATTTACCCTTTGACCTTTGAACTCGTCAGATTACACCCATATTTTGAACTTGAATTTCACCTGTAGGTTTTATATACCTGTGGTGTGAATTTGGTGGTCAAAGTTCAAATCTGTGAGAAGTTATTGCGAGTACATCACAACACTGTAATTACAGTGCTTATCATCAGGGCAAGTTCATGACCTTCTAACCTTTGACATTGTCGGATTTGACCGGCATATTTAGGTTATGTACCTGTGGCGTGAGTTTGGTCGTCACGGCTCAAAACTGTTGAAAGTTATCGAGAGTACATCACAACACTGTGAGTACAGTGCTTATCAGGGAAAGTTCATTGACATTTTATTTTGACCTTTGACCTGTCGGACTTAACCCATGTAATTCGAACCTGACCGGCATTTTAGGTTATGTACAAGTGGCGTACAGTTGGTGATCATAGCTCAAAGCTGTGGAAAGTGCACCAAATTGTTGCACCAAATTGTTGCACCAAATTGTTGCACCAAATTGTTGACGACGACGAAAAAGTGCCGCCTATGTCTCGGTTCCGCTACGCAACGCAGGCAAAGGCAAAAAAATTACGATAAACAAATAAATGAAAAATATGAATCATTATGAAAAGAACAATATTGATGATTAAATAAAAAAGGTACTAAGTATATCTAACTCGAGTATCATCTAATTGTTCTAAATTTCAGTTAAGTTGTCAGAAGCTTGAAAGAAATACTACAGTGACCTCACGTTCAGATCTTTGACCTTATGATCCGAGAACAAAGTGGAATCATCAGCCAACTATGAGAATATATAATGGTATTTACAAATTCACGATTTTTTTTTCGGATATGCTTAGTTCTATTTAGGCTGCAAGTGGAAATTACAGGGTTAAATGAATATCCAGACAAGGTGTATTGATCGTTTTAGCTCGATCTGTTCCTCTTTTGTGGGAGGGGGGGGGGGGGCTATTTGTAAATGTATCCGTAACGCTATAATTACGATGAAAATCCGCCCAGGAATTCGTTTAGAAGGAATACAGGCATGAAAAAAAAAACAAGCAACAAAAAATAGAATAAAACAACACAAAACAAAACAAAACAAACAAAACCAAAAACATAAACGAGAGATAAATCTCGGACTTGTATCGGCAGAGAGAGGGAGAATCGGCGCTGGAGAGCCCGATGAATAGAATATCGCGTTTCACATAAAACGCCCCCCCCCCCCCCCCAAAAAAAAAAAAGGTTTCGAAAGTCCTTGAGTGCAGTCCTTTAAGATCAGCATCGTCTGATACTGATCTCACATTGGATAGAGAGGTCCTCTGTTTGATTTTTAAGACATCGCAGAGTAAGGTAAAGCCAAGATCATAATACGATCTTGGCATTACCTATAGTGCGATGTTTTGAGAATGACGGAAGGGGCGCACAGAAACGTTAGTTACAATCGGACGTAATTTCAAATGAACTTTCCGCAGGTTTTCGACAATTTCGATATCAATATCAGAGGGTGTACCACAAAGACATAATCCTGAAAGTTTTTCTCCTTGGATTTAAGAAATGCCGTAGAGCTAAATGCATGTTCACCCTCCTGTCAATTTATGGAAAATATGTATGACCACAGCCATTTATTCAACTTTCACACTGGCGTAGAATTACTTAAAATGCCGAGCTACAGATAAACTTTAGGGAATAAAAAGTGTCATCAATATCATTACGGACGGACAAACATCATGTGCGGGCTTTTTCTGTAGTTTGTAAGCAATTGTTCGGGCAAAGATTTAACATAAAATGATTATCTAAAAAGAAAGAAATCTAACAACAACAACAAACAGAAAGGAGGAAGATTGAACTTATAGAGACAGTTCGCCCTATATATAATCTACCATGTTTGAGGAAGAAATTTGGACGATATCGGTGTATGTTTCAATTATTATTTACTGCTTATACACTCCACGATTAATCGCTTCCGACGGCAACTCGGGTTTCATTTCAACTCAAAGATGGAGTGACGCTTGGGAGAACTCGCGTTCTATGGCTCTGAAAACGACACCGAGATCCAACTTTTGAGCGATGGCTTTAATGGTTTCGTGCGATACTGTGCGATTTTCTATCATTTTCTCTCTATAATAACACCTATATGATTATCTCAATCTCTCCGGATCCGTGTCTCATTCTCTCTCTTCATCTTTTTACATGGTTCTTCTTATGGTTATATAGCGAGGAATCAGTCATGATCGCGTCAAACTGGATCGCGTATCGTACAACTGTATTATGGTACTGCCGCAGTCCCATTGTGTCAAACAAGGCGGGGTCCCGAGCGCTGCGATTATGGAAACAAAGAGGGGACGTTTTACAACCGAGCTCACTTCCCGCGGTGTCTTCTAAATTATCGCTTGCGGAAATCCGACTTGCTATCTACAGCTGGTGCCAAGTCACGTAGGGGACGATGACCGTTTCGTCACGCTGTATCCACATATTACATGTTTTACACGTGTATGCACGCTATTGTAGACACTATTGAGCAACAACTTGTGGTAGCTCCATGACTACATAATATCAGCATTCTGTAGAGCCATTAGCCTGAGCTCCAGGATGATTTTTTTTTCGTATATTTAACACTTCGTGCGCAAAAAAAAAAAGAAGAAATAAATAAATGAATGAATAGAGTATAAGTAATATCGGTAAGTCAATTAGAAGATTATGTGGTATAATTGTTAAAACGGCAAACAGGGAGTCGGATGGAAAATATATTAACATGAAACGACCAAGAATCCGCGGTAGAGCTTGCTTTGGGTGCGGACATGATTACACGTCAATAGAGATGTTTAAGGCGGCTTAACTGGTCTTGTACTTCCTTGAACAATATGCTCACCAGTAGAAAAGCGAGAGATAATTTTCCATGTGTGGTATGCATACACAACTTTACAAAAACAAAAAACAAAAAACATTTCCTTATGCGTTTCACGCATTAAAAAAAACAAACATACCAATAGTGGAGGATAACACTGATTTCTGACAAGCATAGATTGTTTTCAAGTTCTGAAAAACTATACAAAAGTAATAACTCCAAAGGCATGAAAGGGAAAAGTACACTTTCCGAAAAAACAAACAAACAAACAAACAAACGAAAACGAAGTAGGAGGATTACTGCCTATTTTTGTTCACGGGATTCCTATACGTTATTAAAAGTTATCTTTCTTTGAGAGGGAGCGGGGCTTGATATACAAATCGAAGCCTTTTCTGCAATCGGGTCAGGTTCATCTCGCAGCTTTTCCTGTTGTTGCAAATCACTATACATGTATAATGGTACTCGAAAGGTTGAAACACTTAAAAATTGTTATATGAGGCCTCAAGCGTCGAGGAATTAAATGATCACACATGCTGAATTAGCAATACGACGGGGAATCATAGGCATCTGACTGCAAAATATATGAATGCACGATCAAAGGACAACGAAAAAAAAATTGTCGGAACTATAAAAATTCATAAACATAAACTAGAAATGTCGCTATGGCGACTGATGCCTCCGCCATAATGCAAGATTCTCCCAATAGGCGTAAAGTACAATGTCTTCACAATGTGTGAGCCATGACAGTTTCACATAAATGGCAAAATATTGAAATGGCAGGTTTGTCAGAAATGTCTTGAACTGGGTTTGCTATAATTTGCTAACAGTGTAGGTACACATATTTGGGGAATTGAGAATTTTTACTTAAATTCTGACGGACCTTTTTATAAGTTTATGCAGTGAGTAATTTCCAAGGTATGAAGAAAGAGTGTAATGACGGTACAAAATAGATTTTTTTTTTTTTAGGGGGGGGCATTGAAACCTGGCCTTTGACCCTTAACCTTTGACCTTTGACCTTCTGGCTGGAAATTTCCCAGAGAATCTCCATTAGGTAATGCATGTATTAAGTTTTTAAACTAATAATGTAAACATTGCATATACTAGTATATGAGGGAAATAGTAAAATTTTGAGTTGACCTTGACCTTTGACCCGTCACCCCTGACTATTGACCCATGACCCCTAAATTCCCTAGATAATCCCTGCCCGTCAGTACATGCGTATGTACCAAGTTCCACGAAGATACATTGAACCATTTGCGAGAAAAGTGATATTGCAACATTTTCACCTAACCTTTGACCTTTTGACCTTTGACCTTCTGATATGAAACTCTCTCTGGAGAATCTTTACGCAGTAGTAAATGTCCACATAAAGTTTCAAGAAAATACCTTTGGGCATTACATATATATGGGGGAAATTGCAACATTTGTAGCATTTGACCTTGACCTTTTGACCTTTGACCTCTTGCCAATGTCACTAAAATCTACTCAACTAATTGTCCCATCATACATCATCCTTGGACCAAGTTTGGTGAAAGCTGCTTCATCCAGTTTTGAGTTATCACGTAAACAGATAAATTTTAGGATTTGACCTTGATCTTTGACCTTTGACCTCTGTCCGATTTCACTAAAAAACTAATCAAGTAATTGTCCCATCATACATCATCCTCCAACAAAGTTTGGTGAAATTTGCTCCATCCAGTCTTGAGTTATCGCGTAAACGGATACAATTTCATGATTTGACCTTGACCTTTGACCTTTAGCCGATTTCACTCAAAATCTAATCAAATAATTGCCCCATCATACTTCATACTTCATAAAGTTTGGTAAAATTCCATTAAATATTACTCAAGTTATCGCGTAAACGAAAGCGGACGGACGGACGGACGTACGGACGGACGGACAAACCCGAAAACATAATGCCTCCGGCACCACTTCGTGGCGGAGGCATAAAAAACAATATCTTGTTATGTATCGCAATAACAGTGATAAAAACAAAATTTCACAATTGTAAATACATGATCATCACTAATTATTAGTACATTAATATGTTTTATGGATTTGATATTCATTTAATATCTATCATTTAAATTAATTTAGAAAAGTGCAGCAAAATAGCACTAAGGAGCTCTCGCAGAGCATTATAGAATATACATAGCTTCTGCGCTAAGCAAATGGTTAACTATTGTATTATTATCATAGTTATATTATTATCATTATCATCATTATTCAATGTTTTCTTTTTCTTACCGTAACTTCTTGCCAGAACCAGCACGGAGAAAAGGGTTGTGAGGACTGTTATGCAATACCGCTGCGCTTCCATCTTCTATAATATCTTTTGTAAAGATATTTCTCGTGTGTCCCTTTCCCCCTTCAGATAACCCAAACGGTCAAGTTCTCAACGAGTCTGTCCTGTCTGTCATTTGTAGCACGAGGGTTCCGAAAAGCAAACGCCTCTGAGGTGTGAGGATTGCAAAAATGAACACTCTAGTACCGTCTCCCGCACGAGTGTACCTCCCACATCCAGTTGCTATGGCAGAAGTTCGCTCTATACAGGTTGCTATATACTGTTTCTCCACGTTTCACGGAGAGGAAGAAAAATGTGTTTAGTTTGCTTGTTATCTTTTTGTAAGTTTGTTGTTTCGATTTGTTGTTGTTCCGTTTTCTGGTGTCTGCTTCTGTTTTGTTTTTTGTTTTTGTTTTGTTTTTGTTTTTTTCAGCACGATTGTGATCCCCAAGAGAAAGTCCGGATTATCCCGCGATTAGCCAGATCGTGAGAAGCTCGGTTCAGGTCGATAGCCGCTTCAGATGACCTCCACGTCTGTAAAAACAAGGATACAGAAATTTTATGAAATTGATTGATATCGTTTTCACGGAGTAAACAGTTGCTACTGATGTGGTTCAGTGCACTTCAGAAATCAAAACAGTATCATGCAATCATTACGAAATAACACGAACACAAAACACTATTTTGGCCAATATTCTTTTCCTTAAACCACGAGTCCAAAGAGGTATATATCTTCTTCTTTTTACGCGAAGTGAAAATGTTACAGTCACCTGTCTTTGTCCTTTCCGTTTATAATTTTTGTTGTCCATTAAAATATCAGCAAAAATTGAGCATCTTTCTTCTCATGGCTAATTTGTCTTCCATTATGTGTATGAAACGCATTCAACCTTAGGAATCGACTAATACTTGCAAGCATTGCTTTTTTTCGTTGGTTCCTATTTCACACTTTTCTTCGTAACGGACCTAAGGTTTGGTTCCACCATTTCCCAACAGATAACCTAATGGTGTTGTCAATTCGCCCTGATATCACTGCTTTTTGTTTTGTAGCAATACGTTTTTTTCCTTTTGTTTCGAATTATCTCATGATTTAGATTTTTGTTTTTAGATAGTGATATGTATCATTTTCAGTTTTGTTGTGAAATATGAGAATAAATTCAATTCAATTCAAAATACGTAACACGAACGAGGGCCGTTAGAAAATAAGCCTTTTCAACTCATCCAACAGCATGGGCAACACGGCAAGAGCCCACTTTCAACAGGCGAGTGTCCATTCATATATCACTTGGCAAACGCTGTTTGTTTTTCATTCCTCGTTTCGCCTTGAATTGCCTTGTTGCCCCATTTCGTTCTTTGACGTCTTGGCCCGCCGAGACATCGCGCGCGGCCCACACGGACTTGACGTGACACTTTACATGCGTGTGTAGGAGCAGGAAGCTCAAGTTAGATCATGATTACAGATAATAAATAATCTGCTCGTATTTATATTATGTCGATTTATCGCCACCATCAACATATCAGCATCCAGTGCCAATGACTAAAACGCTGTAATCTGCATTAACTTGTGATCGTAAGCAGTACAAGCGGACACCAATATCTTTACAACCGACACATTCTGGTTGCCCGGAAGATCACTGTTATGATACAGATAGGCCTATCAGCGAAATTTGAAATCTTAACTCCACTTGCACACGATTGGTTCCTTCATGCATAATGTATCGTATAGAGGACATAATAATGAACTGCGTTCAAGATCGCCACCAGCACAAGGGTGGCGAAACGCAGTCCCGAAACTGATACCGCAGATGGCAATATGTACAGTACGAATATCATGGAATTTTCAATTTCGTACGAAGATGGCCCAGAACTTGGTTAGAAAAGCCAATCAAGAGCCGAAGCAAATACGATGTATACAGAAGGCTCCACGATGACACCCGAACCAAACTAGAAGGCCACACGAAGATGTGAATTTTTATTATTAATGAACCTTCGCAAGATCTGCGGGCTATTTTTTTTTTTTTGGGGGGGGGTGGTTTTTGTTTGTTTTGTTTTGTTTTTTTGGGGTTGATGTTGTTGTTGTGGTTTCTTTTTTTTTTTCTTTTTTTTGGTTGTTGTTGTTTTTTTAGATTTTGCCGCCGCTCACGAAGTGGCTACCGGAGCCTGAAAACTCCACTGGCGGTCACGAGGTGCCCTCATGAATATAATGATAGGTAGTTTATACGATCAGAGCCGAATGCGAAAATTTCCTTTGTTGTGCGTCCATCTCTGCTCAATTTCGCGACGGTGTACGCCTGCATTACCAATCTTCAAGTTCCAGCCAATATAGGGAATTTGTGTAATGAACAATGGTTACCATGTGAGACACGTTTCCGCAAACATGGAATACTGTATGCATCTCAATTGGGCTATCAAATCGCTCATTCTTCCTCGCACATGAAACAGAGATGCACGTGACTCAGCTTGGTATTGATTACGCAACGCAGCTGGAAAACATGCAACATGTATCAGTATAGATCAGGTCATACATTAGGGATACCAAGGAGGTTCTATAAAGTACCTCTCTGGTAATACCCATCAACACAGCAGGTGACCCCTCTGCGTGATAGTGCCAGTCAACGAATTTCATGTGATATGCGTTGACCAATCACGCAACGAGGATAATTTGTTGCGTAAAGTAAGACATTTCACGATAAGGTGTGAACCACTGATCTCCATGTATTTACAAAGAGATCAGCGATCGGAACTCATGAAGGCGGCGCACGGTTTGGAAGCTCGCCATATTCATGTCGTTTTCTAATGGCAGCGAAGTAAATATTTGAGGATCCAAATCCCCAATGCATTTCCGCTACATAGAATTCATAAACGTTTCCAAGTGGAAATCGTTTTGGAAGAAAAAAAAAGTTTTCGCAAAATTACAGAGTATTAAAAAATCGAACGTTTTAAACAATCAAGGCCAAGGACATTTCCATGTGGAAATATTTTATATTTTTTGAAGAAGAAAAAAGTTTTAATAAAAAGTCTGTTTTAAAAAATCGAACGGTTAAACACAATGAGGCCAAGGACCAGAAGAATTAAATGTTAAGTCGCACGCGATTCAGTGACCATGGGCCAATTCCCCCTTCCTTTATCATCAGATCATTAACATGTAGGGCTAGGTATTTGAACGCGAGTAAGATTAGCGCACGGACAGCATGTGATAATTCTCAACACTTCGATGTCCATGACCTTGTGCAGCAACCATGAATAAAATGCAAGCGTTTATAAGACTATACAGGTAGTTTCAGTATCACACAAATACTCATTACAGTTTCAGGAACAAAATTTTGTATACACTAGTTACTTTCAGGGCCGGCGGAGCATTTTCAAAAGTGTGGGGGCCCACTTCCGGGTTTCATGAGCTAACAAGCAAAAAAACAAACAAACAAACAAAAAAAACAAAGAAAAAAGGTCCTCAGCTCATCTCTCCTCTTCCATTTCCGGGTTTCTCCAGCTGACAAGTAAAAAAAAAAAGTCTTCAGTGCAAAAACGTAACTTACTGCGCTCACACTTCAAGATCTCTATCTATTTCTATTTAGTGCCACTTACGTACATCTGGGTTTAAAAAAAGTGTGGGGCCCAAAGTGATGACACCTTATGTATTCCTTTGTAATGTGCACAAAAAGTGTGGGGGCCCCGAGCCCCCACGGCCCCCACGGCTCCGTCGGTCATGTCTTTCAGACTGTGCTCTTTAACCTCGAGTATAGCTAACCTCGAGGATAAGTTCTATGGGGCGCCAAGTGTCGTACGGTCGATTTCGTTACGAAATGGCTGATTTCTTAACGATAACGACCGAGCGACACTTGGCGCCCCATAGACCTTATCCTCGAGGTTAGCTATCCTCGAGGTTCAGGATTATCGTCTGAACGTAACTAATGTCTATCAAATCACTGGTCAGACCGTTAAGGTAAATAACAATGTAGCATGGGATTAAAGCGGCTGTAGGATGACTAAACCAAGTTACCAAGCTCCAAGTTAAACTCGGTGAAGAAGTCCATGAGCCCATGCCACCTCACATAGCTCTTAGAAATGAAGTGGGTGCACTTGGTTGTGTATGTGTATGTGTATGTGTGTGAGTGTGTGTGTCAGAGAGTGGGAGAAAGTGGGAGAAAGCGTGTGCGTGGGAGAAAGAGTTGGGTTATCAAGAAATCTTTGATGGAAACTTGCCATCACGTGAGTATCATTTATGCTTTTACGACTTTCATGAAATAAAGGAGAACTTGAAAACAGCTTGGCATCGATTTCATACATTCAAGTGGTTGACGGGGAAAGCCAACCGAGCTCAAGAAGTGGAACAGGGTTACGGGTTTATCGGATCACATTTGGAACAGAATGCTGTGCTGCAGCTTCTTCCTACAAGAGGATCATGCAAACGATTTGGTTAAATTTAATGACTGTTGATTTCAGTTGCATTCCTTAGGGGCTAATTAGATTATTCGCTACTTGCCTTGGACCACCATCTCAATCTAAGCGCACATAACACACTGACTGGGCACATAGCGTATCGAAGTGACAAATCCACTTCAAGTTATAGCTGAATTTATTGACTGGCGTAAATTCACGCAGACAGAAGAGTATAAGTTCCGTCAAAATTGGACGAGAAATTTAAAAATTATATGGAATAGAGGATGACTTGTGTCACACGTTTGTAGATGAACATGTGACACGGGCAAAAGTCGAAGTCACGAGTGCATCCATGTAAGTCAGGGGAGGTGATGACGTCACGGTCTCGAGTGTCTCGTATTAATTTTACACATACATTTTCACTAACATGATTAAATTTTGTTGTCTAATGATTTTAACACAAATTAGAAATTATTTACATGATGATTGCAGAATATTGATCCCTCCGACTCCCCCCCCCCCCCCCAAACAAAAAGGTTGAATAAATATTCACCTAAAACCAGTGGGAGAATGTGCGGTTTCGAAATATCACGCAGTCTAATCGCTATACGTAACAAAATATCCGCGTTACGCCAACTTCAAGTTCAAACGTCCAGGGTCCCATTGCATAAAACTTTTTGAGCAACCTTAAAAAATTCAGGTTGGGATTTGCCCAACATGAATTTTTTAAGGTTGCTTACCTAAGAATGTAAAATCCGTTGCATAAAAACTCTGGTTAGGAGATTCCAACCGGAATTTTGTGATTTCAACCAGAAAAAAATCCGGTTGGAGTTTTATGCAACGGGCCCCTGTTCTCTATTTGGCCCGATTTTATCGAAACTTTCATCTTTGATTCTCTGATTCAAATGCGTCTTATAGCGGAAACTTCATCGTGAGTGAGCTTTCCACTTTAAACAGCCTTCCGAAAAATCTAAAAGTTCACGTTGGACAAACGCGAGAGAAACACATATAACTTGAATTCCGATGTTTACCCGATGCTGCAGCAAGGCACGTATGTATTGGTACCATGCCAGCGAGCTGGCATCATAGAACTTTTTTTTTTTCACCATGATTATCAATCTTTACATCAAATTTGGCAGCAGCAGTGTCCCACCATTTCTATTAGTCATATCCACAGACACTGTCCCAGGTTCCAAACATCTTTTTTTTCTTTCAAGCAAGGAACTCCTAACTGTTAGATATCATTACAAAATTAGCTGTCACTGATATCAATTTTCGCTTCCTCTCAGATCGTTCTTCCAAATTTCAAATGCATGCCCATTGAAACGAATGTATATAACACCCGTACAGGGTAATTATATTACACATCACACATATACTCGTCAACAAACAACGAAACAAAGAAATCAGTGATAAAACTGATTATTCCTGCAATCAAAACTCTTCCACATTGGATGATTTAATATTCTATTTCTTTTTCGCAAATAAATAACTTAAGTTTCCGAAAAAGGATGAAAGGACCCCCTCCTAAAGGTCTCTTAAAAGCTTGAGTGAGCTCGATTTTGTGTAGCTTATAGTGAGGTTTTCTTCAAACTGGCACTCTTACACCTTGCGCTCACTGGAACCATGGTCCCTGAGAAAAACTCACGAAGAAGTTTCAAGTTTCTTTATTTCACCAAAGCAAGGAACACATTAAAAACAAATACATGCATCAATATTCGGATACGATACAAACATCAGTAAGACAGTGAAAAGGGAAAAAATGCAAAAATAGATTGACAATTACACGTACATAGGTTAACAGTTATGCTATGGTAGGTAGCAGCCAGAAAGGAGATGTCCCTTATTTTTAGCTGACTGAAAATCATTCATTCAATTTCACATTGATAATCGTTGATAATCACGTTATCAACGTGAAAAAAGTCTTCCTCGTATTTTTTGTTTTCGTCTGTTTGTTTGGTGGTGGGGATTGACGCCGTGAATTGCAATATTCCCTATTTGGGCTAAAACGAATACATCTGATGGCTATCTAGAAAATGGCAAGTGAATGTCAGAGCAACGACAACGACAAAGTCATACATTACTCGTAAACTCGAATGAAATGTATGCGTATATAGGTGTGCATCTATATAATAGCGAGACGAAACGCACACGTAGACCATGTAGACTTCCCATTATACATTCGATTATCAACGACCTCAGATCACAACGGTAGTGAAATATGACATACCGTACAATAGAAATATGAACTGAACAAGTGCTACAGAGAAACATACCTGAAAATATATTCCCAATCAATTCCGTTTTGACAGTAACGCACACAAAGTAGGGAAAAGTGGTATGCTGAGGTGCTTCGAAATACAAACAAAATGAAGAATGTTTTTCACGGTAGAAGTAAATCCACAGTTGACGAACAGTGCATATTTATGCGTAACTTCCAGAATCCACTGAGGCAGTCATTCGATATAAGTTATATAGAACTCGCGACAAGGGATACGCGACGCGATTTATCAGTATCACCCATGATCATATTATGCCATCATAGATCGTTCACACCAACGCTGACACAACGGGCAGATCGATGAGAGATGCGTACGTGAACAGAGAATGCGGTTTAACGTGCGTCTCAAATTTAAAGCAACATTATGGTTTTCTTTCTTTGAAAATCTTGAATCAATTTCATGGCAATCTCGGTTCTTTGCAGCGCTTGAGACCACGTCACATTCGCAAGTTGAACTAGAAATGTCGCTAAGGCGACTGGTATGCCTCCGCCATAGTGCATCATTCTCCTAATAGGTCTATCAACTGTGGATAATGTGGGATTACATTTTCACAAAATTGGCAAAATATCAAAATGACAAGTTTGTCACAAATGTGTTGAATGTTCACCTTCCTTGACCTAGGTTTAATTGGATGAATAGGCGAGCATATATTTGGGGATTTAAGGACTTTAACTTGACTTTGACCCATTCATAAGTTTATGCATTGAGTAATTTTCAAGGTATTGAAAAGTACATTGTATAGGATAATAAAAAGTTAGTTCAGCACTTTCCCTTGATCTTTGACCTTTTGACCTTTGAGGCAAACAAACAAGAAAAAAAGAAAGTTTCCAGAGAATCTCTATTAGGTTACACATGCATACACCAAGTGTAAAAAAAAAAAAAAAAAAAAAAAAAAAAACCTGCTGGCATTGCATAAATACAGTATGAGGGAAATTTCGAGGTGTTCCCTTGACCTTTGACCCCTGAAATTTGACCCCATGAACCCTAAATTCTCTAGATAATCACTGCCAGTCAGTACATGTAGCCTATATATATACTATGTTCCATGAAGACACCTTGAATAATTTCCAAGGGACGAAGAAAAAAGTGAAGTTTTAATATTTTACTTGACCTTTTGAACTTTGACCTCATGACCCCAAACTTTCATCAGAGAATCTTAATTGGGTAATACATGTACACACTAAGTTTCAAGAAATATTTTCAGGCATTGCGTAGATATGGTGGAGATAGTGAAATTTTACGTATTTGACCTTGACCTTTTGACCTTTGACCTTGAGCATGTGCACCAAAAAGTTGATAGGCACAACTTCACCCCCTAATACACATACATGCCAAGTTTCATCAGGATACCTCAAAAGGTTTTTTAGTTACGCTGTCCACAAAATTCATTACGGACGGACGGAAGGACGGACGGACGGACGGACGGACAACCCGAAAACATAATGCCTCCGGCACCACTTAGTGGCGGAGGCATAGAAAATAAATAACTGAATAATCTTATTACTATCTACATGCCAGTTTTTATAAGCATAAAAAGAAGCTGAGCAAAGTAATGACATGAGCCAGCAATGGAGCGATTGCGGTCTACGATAAGAAATTAGGAATTCTTGACGTTGAACTTCGTTCATCCAACTGCTTTCATCACCGTTTTAAGTTGCAGCTATTATAGTCCCCGTCAGAACAGTCATTACAGTTGCTCAATCACCAATAAAATTACCACAGTTCCTTTTTTTGTTTTTTGTTTTTTGGTTTTTTTTTTCACAGTTTACATGGTATGCCAACATGGTACATGACCCCTTATGGCCGAATTTACATTTACGAATAATACGCCCAGATTGATTGATTGATTGATTGATTGATTGATTGATTGATTGATTGATTGATTGATTGATTGATTATTTACGGCTATAACACTTCCATAGATGAAAAACGGACATTCCTCGCAATAAGACATGTATAAAAGCATAAAAACTGCACCAATATTCATAAGAAATGCGGAAAACAAATTAATTGGAAGGTTATTTATTACGCGACACAAAGGAAGGCGAAGCATTACATTGTTATAACAAAGCCTGTCTTCGAATAAAAGTCTGATGCAGGGCAAACAAGGGTAAAGTTCTACACAATTTTTTTTTAAGTTATATTTTTTATCTTAAAACTACTTTTTCTTTCAGCATCATTTTATTTAAATCCAATTATCTATACATAAGATAATTTATTCATTTATCAATTTATCTATCTACCTATTAATCTTTTTGGCACTCTTGCAAAAATAGTACAGGTGACGTAAGCATGACTCTTTCACGTGATGGGTTCATGCCATAAAACAGGCATGTACAAACCAGCACAAAGAACTCATTATTGAAATCTCAACGTGATACGCGGTACTTGATTACATGGTTGCTCTTTGCTCGCGACGTCCTTCGCATGTATATCAAAGTCAAGTTTCTTTTTCTCTGCTTGATATTGCGAGGAATTTTTGGAACGACATAATTGTGATGAGATTTCAAGAAAGTTCCAATGGATTTTTACTTAAAAGGTTTACTATTCCTTTAAAGCAGAGGAAGTGCGACCCCTGAAAATGGCGGGAACACTTTGGCTTATCAGGCGGAAGCGAGAGGGAAGTTAGACCTCCTTTTAAACAGAGGTCTCTTCACGTCCTAACAATACATTACTTTATACAAGCCGGTGCCTGCACTGGTCACTTCGGACACCATGTGACTCTAATGCCACAACCTGAAAACGATATATCCGTAGCTACATTTCTGTGGGGTCTTTTTTTTTTCTTGTCCTTTTGAACTATTCATTCACAAAAAGGATATACTTTTCTAATCTCTCCACCCTTTGTATTCAAAATGAAGATCACTAATACTTCCAGATGGAGAGAACCAAGCAAAAGGTCAATGTCGAAAGTAAGTGGTCAGCAAAAAATAAGGACATGAGCGCTGATCGCCGTGATGTGTAAATACGTACCGAATGATGGCTATGTAATTATAATTAAACTAAAAGGGAAGCTCTACCAAATGTTGCTGCCAACTTTATAAAAGATACTATATTGATTGAAAGAAATAAAGTTTTATTAATATTCTACAATGTAGGAACGTTTATGGAATCTTGAATTTGCACACTCTTCAAACATATTTAACGTTACAAAATGTCAGGGTGGGGTTTTCTTTTCTTTTTTCGTTTTTGCTTTTGTTTTGGTTTTTGTCACAGGTGATTTTTATCGGCTCCTCTCAATGATTTTTTTTAACCTGAAAAGTCCTGAAATTCATGGGTTGCTCGGTTGTTTGGCAACCGTTCTTCTATGAGTCTCTATAATATGCCAGTTTCAACGCTTCAAAGTGTTTCCCCTCAACGAATGCTCACGGTTACTGGTTATGAGGAAAAGCACACACTACTGGGCAAACTCATACAAGAAGATATATACTATAACATCACGAACTTATTCTGATCAGTGACAACAGTATACTGATCTGCCGATATAAGAAAATATGTGTCAAAAAGACTCTTGAAACGGTTCGTTATTCTTCCACAACCAATAAAAAAATATTAAAATATTCCATCAGTTACATCATATTTCCGGAGGGATTCTATATAGGTGCATTTATTGACAATGTTGGTATACCAGTAATCTGTGCTCTTCAAAAACTTTACTGTCATCAGGTTCGTTTGGTTGGTTGTTTTTGTACGATTAGTTTGTTTATCTGTTTGAGCTCTTCTCCTTTTTCTTGGGATGGGGGGGGGGGAGGTTGCTCCTCGAGGTCAAGTTCTCTGTGAAATCTTCCTATCATATACATAGAATTGTCTTTCTTGAAAGTGGCTCACGATAGACGACTATATGAGGCTTGAATTCGTACAGGCTGATATAGGAGGGGAAAACTGGGGGGGGTGTTTAATCAATTTAGTCAGCGCTGACAAGTTATCGGTCTCTGACAATTTCAGTAAAATCCTCGGTTTTGATTGGCAGAGACGCTCTTGTCACCGACTGTTACTATGGTTATTGTCAGTGACTGACAACTTGTCAGCGCTGACAACTTTCATGAAACGGTGCCCTGGTCCAAAACAGGGAATGTTAGCTTTTTATTGAACAGAGTAGAAAAGGGTATTATTATCATCCAGTTCTATTCTCTCTCCCTCTCACCCTGATGTGTGATATTCCGAAATCAACGTAAAGAAAATAATATTTAATGCGACATCTTCCTGGAATAAAAAAACAAAACAAAACAAAAAACAAAAATTTTTAGGTGTTTTTTTTTCTTCTGACATCCTAAAGGGCAGCGGAAAATTTGTTGTTGCTGCTCTTCTTCTTTTCCTTCTACTTCGTCTTGTTCTCTTCTAATACCTTTCTCATGATACACGTATAGTCCGTGTAGGCATTTCTCGCGTTGAAGTTTGAAATCGCAGGTGATGTCCGTTATCCCGAAGGTTCGTCAATCCGCACATGAACAGAAGACGTGTATGAACAAACCTTTGGAATTACGATATTCTTATTTTTCGGATGAACGAATGTTCGGAATAATGAACCTTTCTTTTTTTCATTTCCACATGAACGAGCCTTCGGATAAAGGAACCTTCGGAATATAACGAACCTTCGTAAGAGCAAACTGTAACCGAAGTAACAATAGCTACAATTCATGGCAGTAAGGGAGTGAAAAGTCCGCATGATTCTCTGTAGGCCTACAGAGTAATTCCTCAAATGATTCACTTGGTTCCGCGAGCAATTGGTTGAACTAAATTTCGAAATCATGATTTATAACGTTCAGTATTTTGGTATGGAAAACACACTTCCATTCTTGGCATCCGAAGTAACTAGGTTAACGACCTTGACATGAAGCAATATCGATACTGATCTACATAGTCTTTTTTAAAGGCCACAACGCTGCTTTTAACCCTTCGTGCGCTTTGAGTGCCGACTGGCACACACGCGCCAACACATAAACCTAGCCTTGCACACGCTGCCCAATATCCCTCTAGCATGTCTAGCAAGTAAAGGGTTAGGCACCGACAACCGTGAAAGAACCTGTCGAGATCCGAAGCCGAGCACGTCGCTGGTCTTAACTCTTGCTGGTGAATTAACTTATGTCTAGAGTAAGACTCTCTGAATGGGTGATGTTCACTGTTCCGAAGGTTCGTTTATCCGACAATGAAATAAGATCGTTACTCTGAATTAAGGTTCGTTATTAAAACAAAAACAAACAAACAAGCTCCCTTCAACTACAGATGTTCGTCAACCCGAAAAAGAATAAGAGTTCGTTAATCCGAACATTAAATTGTAGCGTTATTCGGAAGGTTAATCGTTAATCCGAAAATAACGAACCTTCAACTTCACTTTCGGATTTAAGAACCTTCAGAATAACGAACCTTATTTCATTTTCGGATTAACTAATATTCGGAATGACGAACTGCAACCTTTGAAATTCGTGATTTCAGTAGATAGGAATGCCCATTGTTTTGTTTTTCCTTCCAGACGGTGCGTTGCATTTAGTTTTGTTTTGTTTGTTTTTTTATTCTTTACTTTGTTCGATATCTTGCTTGCTTCATAGTAATCGCAATATCTTCTCGAGTAAATTTTGCGGTCTTATAAGGACACCAAACATGTTTGTCATTGACAGAGGGCAACTTGCAATGCATGATAACCTCTGAGTGAATTGCTGAGCATGCAGATAAAATTTGCTGTCTGCTTTTTGAAGTCGTCCCAATCTGCAAATATGAATTCAATCTTCTTTATATGGCAAAACAGAAAACAGAAACAAATATTACATAACATGTATCTTTCTTGGTGAAACGACAAATGCTCCCATCTTATTTTCTCAAAGCACTTAAGGTCACAGCCTTAGGGTTGAGATATAGGGTTTTGGGTTTAGTTTGATGTGAGGATTAGGATTAAGGTTAGGGTTATGTTCCGTGGGTAGAATGACATTCATGTCTGGCTTATTGCGTGCAGATACTTCCATGGGAGCAATAAATTGTCACAAGAGCAAATGTCATGTAACCTCTTGCTATAACTTATCAATGATGGCCTTGGGAAACGGGTTCGAGTTAGTTTATTCATTTATTTATTCTAGTTACACGTTCACAAGTGAGAGCTGCTTCAAGTTATTTTTGAAAAATGGTGGAAATGACCCCAAAAATCACACATTCACGCCTAGAATGGCCAAAAAAAAAGAGATAATAATCCCAGAGGATAAGTCCATCTGCATGACTTCCTGAAATTTGACACGTCTGAAACATTTCCTGAATCTCACCGCAAGTTTTTTCTCGAATTGCACTGTACTGGTAAAAGGCTTTTTTTTATAATAATATATATATCTAGAAATATATACATAGTTATTTCTTCTTCTTTTTTCAAAACAGATGAAAGCGTTTTTCTCGGTCAAAGTCTATAAATACATACTTTCAAATTTCAATAAGAAAATAGGCATCATACAATGTCATAGGCGTGTACCAAATTTCCTCCTAAAATTTCACAACTCGTGCATTTTCAGATATTCCAGATGATTATTGATACTCACATTTAACCTGGTAATATGTTCTAAAAAATGAAGAAATCAATTTCGCTAATAGAAAATCTTCATGAGTAGAGCTGCACTGAGGCTCCTGTCAAGACAGATAATCATGAAATAGACAGGAACAAAATGCAAACATGAAGTCCCTTCCTAAATGCCGAATACAATTTTAGCAGCTACACTTACAGAACCTGACGATACATGCAGTATACACGATATTCACTAGCATTTTCATGTCTGTCTGCATTTTAAAAACTTTCTTCACCGAAGATTCGTGTTCAGTGAATAGGGTCTATAGCTTATCACAGAGATGAATATGTGACATTATTTTTATGACTGCCTTTCTTTGGAGGGGAAAGAATCTGTCGCAATATCAGCCAAATTTTAAAGGGGAAATTACTACGAAATAGATTCAATAAATGCAGAATTCATCCATGAATTTGAAGGAAAATGGAGCAATCCGTTCAAAAAATATGAATTTTTGAATATTCGTCAAATCCACGTGCCGTCGTTGCTGGATGAGACTATATCAGTTGTTCATAGAGGACTTTGTGATGTCACAGTGGAGGAACGACACACACACACACACACACACACACACACACACACACACACACAAAGTAATTTCACAAAATTTCATGTTTTATGAGAAGTACACATCATTTTGTCCTGTCACTGAAACGTTTTGAGGGGAAAATGTCACGTCTTATGATAAGTACACATATGCATTCTTTTGTCTGTTGTGAGTGAAATGTTGTTAGGGTAATAGGCCCATCTCCCTAAGAAGGCAAGTCAAGCGCTCTATTACGATATGCTACAAAATGTATGTGATAAAGTATTGACAAAGACAATGTCACACCATACCATCACACATTGTATTGCGTATTTTCTAAAGCAGAAGTGATCATCAAGTCTATCAAGAAGATCGGCCCTTCCGTACTATCCCCATACGATTAGTTACATTTCCAAATCAAAAACATGATCACAAACATCCATTGTTTGATTCTTCAGATATCTTTGTTTTCATTTTAGAATGTGAGAAGATGAAATAGGGGATGTTGCCGACTTTTACAGGCGACGCAAGCAAAAACAAAGAATTGGATATCACTGCAGAGAAGTCGTGTGGTGATTGTATCTGGGTAAAGGCTAAATCTTGTCACATAAGTTCTTTCGAGTAAGAGGACGTTGACACACATAACTAGAGGGCTTTGGATGTAACTGTTACAAGGACAATGAACTGGGTATCAGAAGAGCAAAGTTAAACGAATACTGTCATTGTGGAGGTCGCCTCGAAGAAGTTATTCCTCGATGTAATGTATGGCTGGAGCTGTTGTCCTCTAATGGCTTTACATCTTATCATTTGGCAGCTAATTTTATCATAATAATGCGTTAGCTAAATTGATACCCTACTTCAGTCCCGCCCCAAAGGATGCACGTCTACTGGGATGATATTCGTTATTCCCAAAGTTCGTTACGCCGAAAATGAATTTAAGGTTCGTCATTCCGAAACACACAAACTACACATAACTATATGTAGACGTTTGTTAATCCAAAAATGAAATAGGGTTCATTACTTCGAACACCTGAAGCGTTTTTCTGACAGGAGACAAGAGACAAGTTCACGATAATTAAAATGTTGAGAAACACATGTAGTGAGAAAGTGGACAAGACTGCCAGGAGAAAAAAAAAAAGTTAACGTGAAGGTAATGCTCGGCGGCATGGGAAGATGTAACTTTGTTAACTGTTTCTTTGATCTCATCGTAGCAAATCTGGGTTTTTTAGCATTGTCCTTGATATGCTGAGCAAACTATGGTTATAGCAAGAATGGTACGATGTGACTTTTTCTCCTGTCCTCAGAGAAAAGGAATATGTCCAAAGAATAAGCATGCATGCAGTCGACTAAATCAATGCAAAGGACACAACTGGTCAGATGTGAGTACAATGTATGTAAGTTGCTGATGCAGTAACCGTTATTAATTGCAAGCATCTTTAAGAAAAATGTCTCTGGTGCTATGCCCTATGGTTTATATGCGTGTCATATTCAATAGGCCACCACAGGCAGAAGCCAACTGAGATGTTCTTGACATACATTATTGGCGCCACAGTACTGGGCCTCTATAAAAGAATGGATTGTGCAAACTAATGTAAGCATCAAACAACAGCAGTCCTGAAAATGTGTCAAGGGAAGATGGCCCACCCCCCTGACCTGTGGCGCCCCACATACCTGTGTTCTCGATCGGCACCGCCACTGCGTCGGTGGCCGTGCACGTGGGCATGGAACGACGGCTCTGTGATCGCTCGGGGGCAGCAGACAGGAACAAAATGGATAGACGCACGTCTGCTCAGTGCCGAAAGAACAACACTGGTCACTCCCATTTGTCCTCACCGCAGGAAGAGGAAAGTCAGACTTTCGGTGATATCTGACCTAGGCCTATATGTCCATGGCATACGTGTTTAAATCCTTCATGCATTTTGTGTACATGTATCTTGATTGTCCCTCCATATCATGGAAGATGCCAACCTCACCATCCACTGTTCGAAGAAATCCCTCTAACAGCTAACTTCTTGAATAAAGTAGGCCCTACCCCACTTTACACTAAAACTAACTTAAAGATTGCTCTTGCTCAATACGAGCTTCTAAGAAAAGTGAACTGCATGCGCCATCACATAAAGGGAACAAAGGATATAGCAAAGGTTGCCAATCTCTCCACACTGATCATTTAAAAGAAAGAATGAATTCTGATGCAAAGTTAAGATAGAAATATTAAAATGGGATATTTTTTTTTTTGTATAAGAACAGGAAAAATGCAATATACCTTGCTGTAACCACATACCCTTGTACATTAGATGGAGGAAAAAAAACAGCATTGTAAAACATGCTTTCTGATAGCTCTCTGTATTTATAGTGACTCTCAATTTTAATCTTCATTCATATTAAAACATATTGATTCTCCAAATTTAAACAAAATGATGTATTTTTAATCAAAGCCCTGTAAAGAGGGCAGTGTTTACAAGGAAGAGGCCACCCCAGCATAAGGCCATATTATAATGCCATTAATGTGATTATCTATCTGTAATAATTCTATTTCCATTACTTGTATCAACATCATAATCAATAGTGATGATCATGGAGGGAGCAATAAAAGTATAGTACTAGCAGTACATACAGTACGTAGTATCGTAGTAGTACTAGTAGTAGTCGTTGTAGTCGTCGTCGTCGTCATCGTCGTAGTAGTAGTAGTAGTAGTAGTATGT
This sequence comes from Diadema antillarum, assembly GCF_040938485.1. Taxonomy (NCBI): domain Eukaryota; kingdom Metazoa; phylum Echinodermata; class Echinoidea; order Diadematoida; family Diadematidae; genus Diadema; species Diadema antillarum. The sequence continues at coordinate 2,831,195 of NW_027271466.1, read as the reverse complement.
AGTAGTAGTAGTAGTAGTAGTAGTAGTAGTATGTAGTAGTAGTAGTAGTAGTAGTAGTAGTATGTAGTAGTAGTAGTACGTAGTAGTAGTAGTAGTATGTAGTAGTAGTAGTAGTAGTATGTAGTAGTAGTACAGCCCATATGCCCTAATACTATTTTCATTGTCATTGTTTCCATTCTTGTTGTAATCATTTTTGACAAGATATTCCATAACAGGGCCTACATAGACCTTTGACTCCTGACTATCCCTGTTATAAACATGATCAGAGACTCCAACCCAAAGCACCTTCTGATCTGGAGATTCTCCCGCCTGAAACCCCTAGCAAACGGGAGACTCCAAGTTGATGTGTGCGAAGCGCCAAGTTCCTAGGGTTCTAGATGCTCTCTGGTGCTATCTAAGGCTTATTTTTTCAACATACAATAGCAATAAGTAAGAAATCCTTTCCAACGGAAGACACAGAGCCAGGGCGGGAGAAATTAAATCTCAAGCGGGAGATCGGGAGATTTTGCAAAAATGGGTTTTCGGCGGGAGATCTCCCGTCGAAAACGGGAGAGTTGGAGTCTCTGCATGATGGACAATTTAGCTTGTATCGCATTGTAATTGAGCACTGACTATCAAAGGTCTACACTTCAAACAGCCTTGAAGATCACACATGGCTACAGAGTCAAGAACATCACGTCTCAAAGAACGCAGGTGTGAAGACAAAAGAGCAAGTTCCACAAAATAATCTACCAATCCCTTTGATAGCTAACTCTGATAACAAAATTGATTTATCCCACTTTGAATATCAGCATTAAATGACCCGTGTGAACCCATGCAGCTGTTCTCAAAACCTGCTTACATACAGGTACTTCTGCAGACAATACTGTTACCTCCTTGGTACTCCTGAATGACATGCACTGCATGATAGGCCAGTCTACCAATCTAATAAAGTTTACAAATATTAGACATTGCAAGAAGTAGCATGTGCAAACAAAACTGGCTTGCACATAATGAAATACAAATGTACACTGAATATGTAAAGGAGGATGGTAGGACCTTTAAGCATGTTAGCACAGGTCCTCAGAGAAATAATGCCCATAAGATTATCATTGTTGATAAACTGGTATATTTCCCTTGTTTGGTCTACAGAAACAAAGAGATAACAGATGCATCACCTGTCGTGCAGTAGACATACATGTATATCATATTGAAGCAATCGATAGCTTTGAATCTCACAAAAGTTTACACCATAGTATGTCAAGTGGTCAAAAAAATGCATCTGACAAGGGTGTGTCAATAATAGCATGGAATTGTGTGCATGTTTACACAGCAAACACTCAACAAAGCAAAGAAACACACATACACACACACACACACACACACACACACACACAGAATAAACACACACTCTACTAGGGAATTCCACTCACAAAAGGTGACAACCAGATTGGATACTAGTACTCCAATTCCACCACAGAACCAGAGAATACACAGGTGAATGCACAGATTCTGAGCACAGGAGGAACAAAAGGTGACTTTGCACTTTTGAAGTCAAAATGGAGGCCCCTCATTTGCATACAAATTTCTCCTGTCTGTGAAATTTTTTCATCGTGAAAAAACTTTTCAAAACTTGTATCAGAAGACTGTCACAATGCCTCAAACCTCATACACATGATCCAAAACAAAGATTACCCTTAACAACCCCAAAGCTTGTCAGAGGCTTGCCCAACCATGCAGCAACTAATGTTAAAGCAAATGTCCACTGATGAATTTAGACATGAGGACTTCAACTGCACATAATAGGCAAAGAAAAAGTGATTTGCCTAGTTGTCAGAATGACAAAATGCCATCAACACATCAAAGACACAGCTTATAACATACTGAATGTCTGAAATACTTCGCAGTGTTTTCACTTCTGCACATTTGAAGTCGACTTATGTACTTGCAAAATCAACAACTTGCAAAAACATTGCCTCCTACAACACAAATATGCTGTAGATCGCCTCCAAAGAGGGAAATTCCCATCAAAACATTCTATAACTGGTGCTTCTTGACAGCAACATTGTCTTGTACAAATATGTATGTCCCAACTGTCATTATCAAGTATTCCCCTACCAGTGAGACAGTAATGCACAGTAAATCAATTGTGGTATCTTCTCCTCGCTAACAAAAAAGGGAGAACATTTTAATATAACTGTTCATGATTTGTGATTCACTGGTATCATTCAGTGGTACAAAACATTATGCCACACTTTTTTTTTTTTTTATTAGTGGTGCTGTTCCTCTAATGAATACACAGAAAAGTGTTTATTGGCTCTTCATATATGACCAAAAAAAAAATACATCACAGCTCGACACTGACTGTGACCCAGTAGCTTGGAGCCACTAAAAAGTAATGCCATCAAATTTCCACAAAATATTTTTAAAAGGCTATATTTTGGGGGACTAATCAGGCACTCAAGATTCAAAATGGATCATAATGTTTCTGTTTATTTGGGTCACTACATCTCTTTTTTTCCGGTCAACCAAAATTTCAGAATCAAAGATTTTAGTTCCCCAAATGGGCCACCACAGAAAAAAGTGTATGGGGCCCTGTGTAGTATGCATAGTGTGTACACATAGCTGGGCAAATGCTTCTGCTTCTAGTGAAAGCTTCTCTCTGCTTCTCCAAATCAAATTCTTAATAGCGCATCTCATATACACCTCACGTTGCATACAAGGAAAAATCCATCAAGTTGTTTTTCTTAAGAATTGGGATGTTGAATTGTGGGACAGGAGCAGAAATTAAGAAAATGTCCCCTTCAGAGCAGAGGCATAAAACATAGTATGATCTCACCAATGATAACATTCATGAGTATAAAAAAAAAGAGAAAAAACAATATCATGCCATAAAGAGTGCACTACAGTTTTGTTTTGTTTATTTTTTAATTCGAAGTACATTAACTGCTGAATATCATTTCTTCTTGTAGTGATTTGAATATCATTTCATTACCTTTTTTTTTCTATTACTTTTTTTTTCTAATACTTTCTCCAGAGTAAATTAGTGTTGAATAGCATAGCTGAGCCAGGAACTGTTTCCATTCCATGAAATGTTTATCTTTCCTGCTATTCTCCCTTTCAGCAGACAACAAGCATACAAAAATCATAATCACCTAATTTCCATGTCGTAATGTTTCCTTTTTTATCTTTTATTCAGAGCACATTAACTACTAGATCTCATTTCCTCTTAAAATGGAAACAAATTAGAAATTTCAATTTTGAAATATATCTATCTCACACGGAGTAGAATATCATTTTTTAATGCTTGTTTTTGTTTTTTTTTTTGTTACTTTTTTTAGACACTGCCTCCAGAGTATATTAGCATTGAATAGCATATCGGAGCCAGGAACTAGACTCTGGGTCAAGAATGGCATTCCAAGAAATGTTTACCTTTCCTGCCAATTTTCATGTCAGCAAAGAACAAGCAAATAATCGTTATTACTCATTTTCCATGTCCTATTGTATCAGGGTGTTTGTTGTTTTTTGTTTTGGTTTGTTTTTTGTTTTGGTTTGTTTTTTGTTTTTGTTTTTTAGTGTTTGCCTTTTTATGCAAAGTATACTAACTGCTGGATCTCATTCCCTCTTAAGCAAACGAAAAATGAGATATTTTAGATTTACTTGATCATACAGGGTGGTGAATATTATTCCGTTATCTTGTTGTTATTTTTTTTTCTTTATTTTTCTTTTCTTTCCTTTTAAGTACTTCATTCAGAGTAAATTACCCATGAATAGCATACCTGGCAAAGAAACTACAATGTAGCACACCATGCTTAATGTCCCTTATCCTTCCTTCTATTTTTTTTTCTATTTTTCGTGTCAGCAAATAACAAACACATGTTTATATAGATTACAGTCAACCATAATTACCTATTTTCCATGCTCTCAGGTAGAATGTTCAAAGGTGCACCTGCAAGACACAGACAATACAAACATAAATAAATCAAAAGTTACATAGAAGATGTACATATGTCTACAGACTAGATAAAGTGATCCTAATCTAAAAATACTGAATGTCTTGGCTGTCGCACTATCACTGTCACAGCAAAGCAAAACTATTCAGATGTAATGTAAGTTTTATGCTACAGGTGGTGAATGTCAACAAATGGACTGTATTGATCTGCTGGAAGCAGAGAACAATGGACAGATACCATGGTCCCGCCCTACTCTGATGTACTAGTATTAAAGGCATAATTTACCATTTGCAGATGAAACAAAAAACCCAGCATTAGTGCTTTAAAATAGTTCTAAAATGTAAGTTTAAATAGGGATAGAAACAACCACAGTAAAATCTGAAACGGTAAAATCGACATCAAGTATTGCTGAACATACAAAATGTGAACAATAGTTATAATAACTAGAAATATCACTTAAGGTGATTAATACCCCCGCCCCGTGACGACAGTCTTACCCAAGGAATGATCTTTCCTTGATCTTCTGCCATTTAAATGCCGTTACCATGGCAACGCAGCTTCCGACACGTCCGAAAAATATGTCTTGCACATCTTCCCACCAAGACTATTGTGTGTGCCACATTTCATAAGCTTTTGTCAAAAACTGAGGAAGTAGTTCAATCCACAAGATCTTTCCTTGATCTTCCACCATTAATATGCCGTTACCATGGCAACGCAGCTTCCGACACGTCCAAAAAATATGTCTTGCACATCTTCCCACCAAGACCAATGTGTGTGCCACATTTCATGAGCTTCAGTCGAATACAGAGGAAGTAGTTCAATCCGCAAGATCTTTCCTTGATCTTCTGCCATTTATATGCCGTTACCATGGCAACGCAGCTTCCGACACGTCCGAAAAATATGTCTTCAACATCTTCCCACCAAGATCAAGGTATGTGCCACATTTCATAAGCTTTGGTCAAAAAACTGAGGAAGTAGTTAAATCCGCAAGATCTTTCCTTGATCTTCTGCCATTAATATGTCGTTACCATGGCAACGTACTTTCGGGTACTGTCAAAAAATGCGTCTTGCACATCTACAACCAAAGGCACACATCTGTACCAAGTTTCATGGAAATTGGGCAAAAACTGAGGAAGTAGTTTGCAACACAAAATTTTCCATCATTTTGGCTCATAATATGTGAGCTGTTACCATGGCAACATACTTTTTGTCACTGTCAAGAAATGTGTCATGCTGACCTATATCCTAAGACAAACATTCAATATGAATTCCATGAGAATTGGAAGAACACTGATGAAGCAGTTTTGCCATGAAGCATTTTGCCCTATATTTTACCAATAACATGCCGTTACCATGGCAACGCACTTTTTGCCACTGCGGAAATATGTGTCTTGCACATTAACATATTCAGACGAACATCTGTACCTAATTTCATAAAAATTGATCAAAAACTGTGGGAGGAGTTCGCGACGCAAGATTTGTACCCATTTTTGCCCATAATATGCCGTTACCATGGCAACGTACTTTTGGGTACTGTCAAAAAATACGTCTTGCACATCTACAACCCAAGGCACACATCTGTGCCAAGTTTTATGGGAATCGGTTGAAAACTGAGGAAGTAGTTCGCGACGCAAGATTTGCAACGGACCGACCGCCCGACCGCCCGACCGACCGACCGACCGACCGACCGCCCGACCGACCGACCGCCCGACCGACCGCCCGACCGACCGCCCGACCGTCCGCTGATTCCTATATACCCCCTTCAAACTTCGTTTGGCGGGGGTATAACAATATTTCCAGAGTAAACCATCTACAGTCACAGTTTTCTTGAGAAAAATACAGATATCTCCTTACAGCGTGTATTTTAGGTCTTATCGCGAAAAGTTTATATGGTAGGATGTTTTGTGGTATCACAAACCTACACATATGGATTAAATGTCATATCTTGATCCTTTTTTTTTTAAATCACTGTTCCTACAGGTAAACAGCGGCAGAGCATTAGAAGAGCTTAGTCACAAACGAGTTAACGCCATCTGCATGGTATCAAACCTGCTATACTACAAAGAAAATGATGAGAAAGTATGGCACAGCTTTGATCATAACTTCAAGAATGATCTTTATTGTGCAACAAGTGAGGTAGCACAGAAGAGGTTTTACTTTGCACTATCTGATGATGGATTTACTTTTGAAATATTTAAAAATGGCACTTATCCCATTATGTGATCAAACTTTTCATTTGTATTTAATTTACAGAAGTTGTCAGTTTAAGCTTAGTGTCACTCATCATCAATAAAACAGTGAGAGCAATAATTTGTGTCACTTCAAATGAGAGCACACATGAGATGACTTGATTTTGAACCAGCTGCAGGGAAGACAAACACAATTTTATGCACATTTGCATTAAAATAGTCAAATTATTAACATTTGTCATTTGCTTACAGATGGCAGTGATAGACCACATTTAGGTGTATGGGTGCTGCTTTTAGTGGCATCTTGTTGAAATCATAAGTACAAAGTCTCTTTGAGTGCTTGGCGGCTGAGGTCAACCTAAACAATAAGTGGCTCCACACATATCCTATAAATGTGGCTCTTAATACTGGAGTCAAATCTCCACTGCAAGTGTATTCTTCTTCATTCTAATTCCCTCATCCAATCCTCGAGATTACTGCACACACACATGCTAGCTGGTATGGGACTGTCCATTTCTTGAAATATGATCTTATATATCTGAGCATTACAAGAGGATTCTAAGAATAGAATTTTCATTGTTTTGTTAGCTTCACAGAGAGCATACGGGTATACCGTACTGAGATGAGTACCGAAGGCAAAGCTCATTATTCTTCGCATTGGATGGATACTGTACACACATGATATCCAAACTGGACAAAAGTACACGTACAACTGTATACAGTCCGACCTCTCCTATCCATACATGTCATGAGCAGCGCTCATCCGGATTTAACAAGGGATTTGGATGGATATATGGGAGATTCAATGTTTTATACACGCAGCTGTTTACCCAATGGTACATCTACATGTACAATTGCACATAAATGTATTTTTGCGTGAACATGTCACATCCTCGTCAGCTGGTCTGCGTTCAATATTCTCTGATAATTTGCACCATGAACGATCGCTTGCACCTTGCCCTGATTTAATGAAAAGTTTTCTGTCCATGTTCATGCTGTGATTTTGGGGTAGTGAATGTCTGAATGCATGTTACTGTATTGTTATTTAGATTAAAATTACATGTGAATGTATGTTAAAGGGATAGCACAGTATTGGTGGAGATGAGAATTGGGCTTTTAACTTTTTGCGAGATACCAAGAAAACACTTATGATATAGTAGTACAGAGCATACCATTTTAAGAGGAATTCAAAGTTTATTCGATGAGTATCGGGTTTGGAATGAATGAAACATCCAAAAACAAAGTAAAACAAAGCGATCGTAGTAAAATGTGGGTCCCACACTTTATTAGAATCGCTCTTTTTTTGGATATCTCAGCCATTTCAAAACCAATTTTCATCAAATAAACGTTGAATTCCTCATAGAATTACATATGCTCTTTCATATTTCATAAGAGGTTTCTCATTATCTCACCAAAAAATGTTAGAAACCTGAAATTAGGTCTCAACTAAAACTGTACGATCCCTTTAATTAAGTTGGGAATAATATGTAATTCATGTGAGTTTTTGTAGGAATTTCATTTGAGATTGAAATCCCCTTTTTCCCCATAATTATCAGATTAAAAAAAAAAAAAATCACGCCGAGAATGTATTCAGATAATAAAGAGATCTGGATAAAGGGAAGCCGGATAGGAGAGGTTGGACGGTACAAGATAATATTGCAAGTGGTTGAATTTGTAATTGAGAAGGAAATTGACAGAATCATTCTTTTTCATTAGAAAAATCTGCAATTTCAATACAGTATACAATTGATGCATTTTTGTGCTGGGGGCAAATGTTTGGGAATTGCTAATTCAAAAAATTGAAGAATCCCACTCATTTTGATTTGATAAATTTAGAAAGATTACCCAATGTATACATAATATCAGACCACTTATAAAAAATATCATTACTTCATACTGACATTCAAATTTTGGCATACAAGTGTTGTACATGTGCCTACAACAGCACAAACAACAATGGCTCTGATAACAAATTGAAAGCTTGTCCAAGACTTGCCCAACATAGCAACAACTGATGTATGTACAGTCTGGATTTCAAGTACCCTGCACTGAAATGCATTGAGTACGTACAATTGTATGCTTGTGGATGGAATAGCAATATTTGAAACTATCCTGGAATTGTGTATACACTGTAAATAGTCAACCAGCCTTTAATCCAATGTCAACAATACTCCTATAATATCTCTAGCTCATCCCTATCAATCATCAATTGTGATAAAAATGAAAACCACTAACCATCAAATTGTTAAGTGCAAATAATACTACAGATAAAAAGAATGCCTGTGAACAATGACTTATGATCCTTGAACTCCAGATGGTTGTTTTTTGGTGTGTTTTTTTTTTCTATTAAGGAATCTGTCTGTTGTGTTCAGAATGGTAATGCCAGTATTGAGATAAATCTTTGCTATGATGTGTGGGATTCCATGGATGAGTCATAAAAAAAGAACAAATGAATAAATGTAAAACAGGAAATGTAATGACACCAATAACCCCCTGTTATGTGAATATGCATGTGTAGCAGTGCATAAAATACAGCTCACAAAATCTTTCTTCTTTTTCTTCTTCTTTTTTTTTATTGTCTGTGGCTATTGCCACAGGAAATTTTAAAATTCTGTAACTTCTCCCAAAGCTAATATTATTCCAATGACACTTCTCACATTTTGTTCACTTGATTTTACCCTGTTTACAATATCTACACAGGTCAACTTGAACAAAATATGAAATTACATTCAAAGGGAATGTTTCCCCAAACATGTATTAAGTTGTATGTACCTCCATGTAAGTGGACAGAGATAATGCAGTACCTTAATATCATTAGAACACATCAGTGACATTTGATCAAAACCAGACGATTTATTGAAAAGTTATGAATTTTCAGTGTTTCATGCCACCACCATTGGATGATACGACTATAACCCGTTGTGACATCAAAGCAGAACAATAAATTCCATAAAATTCAATAGTAACTCTTTCAGAAAGAAGAGGAAATGATATTATCCTTTTTACATTGTACATCTGCCCCATATTGTTGTTCTGCAGGTGACGGGCATCACAAACTGTACATGTATAGTCTTCTCATCCAGTGATGCCAGCATCAAATCTTTTAAAAATTAATTTATATAACCTCTCAAAAATTGTCTGATTTTCTTCAAAGTTCACTGAAATGTTCCACTAATATTGCTGCAAAATCTGACAAAACATCCTCAATTTTTTTTCTTCTCTCTCTCTCTCTTCCTTCATTTTGATGTGCAGCTCATTATGGGAACCTACAAATTTACAACTGTATGTATACTATAAGACTTGTACCATGACGTAAAAAGGTTTATCAAGGTGGTTTGACGAGACAAGATGACAACCCATTTTTTTAATTAAGTTTCTATAAGACTTACCTTCACATTATCTCATGAATGGATCGTAAACAAAATCAACACCTGTCTACAAGTACCACCGCTATTGACACTAATTTCACTGTACAATTGTATCTCTTCAATATGACTAAAATGGACACATTTCTCATTCATGACTTTACAATAGGGCAAGTCCAAGATATCGCGCACCTTACGTATGGGACATTCAGAGACTTCAAACCTCTGAAAAGTAATGAAGGAGCACTTGGATTTTACTGTTTATCATCAGGAGGACTGGTAGCCCTGAGAAGAATATTGTGTTTAAGTTTGATGTCATTTGACCTTGGGTTAATTATTTTATTAAGAAAAATATGGCAACTTACGTATGGGACCAGAGAAAAACTGGATTTTTCAAAATAAAGTTTGAATGGAAAATTCTCTGAAAGTACCTTACTGATCAAGTTCTGTTTAGAAGTGAAGAAAGGTACAATACTGAAGTATCTTTCAGCAAAGTTTCACTGCAAAAGAATGGCGCATATTTTCATGAAGTTGGTTTAATTAACGAAAGTACACCTTACGTATGGGACATGGCTCAACTTACGTATGGAACATTTGTCTTAAGTGCACAAGTGTATTCATGGGAATGACTTTAAATTTCCCCAGTGTCATATTCAGTTCCACAAAACATACTACAACATGTAACAAATGAAATAGACTTCTAAGTGGGTACTTTCCCAATTCAGATACCTAACAAAAGCTAAAATAAGACAAATAAAAGTAATTACCAATTTACAATTAAATGTCTTAGTTTGGATTCCGTCATGCATTAACACTGTCCTCATGATGTCTACACATACAGATACAGTATACTGACACTCTATTTCTAGCCCATTTGTAATACTGTGGTCAATATTTTTTATCAAATGAAAAAAAAAATGTGCGAATTCTAGCTTGCGACCTTGATGTAGCATACATGCACATGTACCATGACTAATTTGTAGTCTTGATAATTTCAACTGTAAAATCAAATGTCATGTACAGTGTAATTTGCAAATACAGTTTGAAGTGGGTACTTTCAGTAGTTTTAGGCTTACTTGCAAGTTGTCTAAGTTTTTATAGAGCTTTGTAATTGTTTGAAATGCAGCACAAAACACAACAACAACAAGAGTAATTAATTTTGCTCTGTAATCATCATGTTTTGCCATGTGAATTTTAGCTTCTGCAAAATCAATCAAATTTTAATGAAACTTTTAGATTTTAAAAGCCGTGGTAGAACAAAGAGATAAAAGAATGTATGTGCCAATGCTGTTTTTTTTTTTTTTTCAAATTGCTCGGCTTCAGGTCTATGAAACCAAAGACGACAAAATGTGTGTTTATACTTTGTACATACATACATGCTTGTGTAGTGATACAGGAAAGATTATCATATTTGTACATTTAAATCTTAAGAGAAAATGTAATTCTAGATTTGAAACACTTAAGTAACTCACTGATATGAAACTTACAATTTTGATAAATTCTAATAACCTAATTTGATCATCAGTGAGATTGCAATGCTTGTTGATAATTGTGTAGATGTGGGGTGCAAAGTATTAAAGTATGAGTTAATGAAGGTGTCTCAGAGCACATCTGTCTCTTCAAACACAATATAGAAAAGAAAATTGAATTCCCTATTTGTTTGTGTAATTTGTGTTATTAGCACTCCAACCACAGAACCAGTATTGATATTGTGGTTCATGGCAAATGTAAACTATAGTCTTCATTTCACAGGATTTTCAGAAATCATGTTCATGACCTTGATAAGTCATGACATATTCTGAGGGTGTGCAGTTGAAATATTAAACATCATATCAAAATGAAAAGAATTCTCGTAGGGTTTTTCCGTTGCTATCAACTCAAGTAATGACAAAGTTACCTGCTGTCACCTCAAGTGATTTTTCTTTTCAGTAAGACCTGTAATGTTGTCATTGATGAGCGCCACAAGCACAATTGTTTTGATTTCCCTTTTTAGGCTGTACAGCCTGTAGTACATGCTGAACAGTGTACTGCACCTAAAAAGACACTCAGAGAATCCCATTCTCTAGGACAAAGTCATTTTGTAGAGAGGTAAAGTTGAAAACGATAAGTGAATTAAGAAAATGTCCAATATCAAAATTTTAAAAGGAGGAATGTTAATTGAAGACCAGCTGCACAGCCTGTAATGAAAATAAGAAAATACAAGTATAAATGAATATTCTTTATTTTCCTGTCTTAATCATAGAATGACTCAATAATGCTGTTCTAACACTCTCCCTGAGGTCAACTAAGTAGGAGAGGTAGATATATCTACATATCCTTCAGAGTAGGAGCAAAGATAACCATTAACCAAACAAATGTAAGGACATATACCATCCATGTCAAAAGGCGGTTTTCCCATTCACTTTGCATGTAATGTCCCATACGTAAGGCATTTGTCCCATACGTAAGCAAACTTTAATTAGTTATAAGATGAAGGACTAATTAAATTTCCACATTTAGTTTTGCTAATCTGGAGTTAAAATGAATATATTAGAACTTCCTAAAGTATGATTGGTCAATGTTTGAAATCTTCAGAAAAAACTTAAAAAAACATACTCAAATCCTTACGTATGGGACACTTCGTTCTGGGAAAGAGCGTAATTTGCATAATTAATGTGCTGACCTTGTCTTACGTATTGGAAATTATACTAGCTCATACAGGGGTCATGTCCATAAAGGAACTAGGTCAAGGACAAATTCAACTGATTTTAGATGAATATTTTTAATTTGTCCCATACGTAAGGTTTGTTTTTAATTTATGCAAATTACGGCCATATTTCTTGCATAAATTTGCATAATTAAATATTTTCTTTGCTGGAAATATATAATTTAACTCTTTGGCTACAACATGATATCAATAACTTTTTGATGAGCATCTGAGGGGACATTATCTTGGACTTGCCCAATATAAAACATGAGAATAAACAGTATTATCTCCCTTGTAAACAGGACAAATTTAACTCTAGTGAGCAGGTGCTTCTGACATTATCAATTGGAAGTCCTTTGTATGAGAAACCCCTTGAAGCACTTCAAAGAACAGCTCTTGAAGAGTAAGTGTCAATTCACCACATCAAACAAAATACAGCTGTATTTGTACTTCTGCAAACTGTAGTTCATATTTACAAGACACTTCAGACAAGTACATTGTACCGGTACCTTTTGCTTGACAGAGTAGAAACCATGTCCTTGGAGGGGATGTTAACCCCAATTAAAGAAACATTCATTATTTTTACATCCTACTCTCTGTGTGGTTTTGTATATAGAAACAGTTTGTATCTTATTTTGCTTGAAGGTTTGCATGGTGAAGTAAATGAGGGAGAAAGGTTTGTTGTAGCACCATGTGCATGTAGTTTGACTTTGCTTTTGATTTGCATTCTTGATTGTAATTTATTAATTATGAATAAGTCCAGGAAAGACCTTCAACTTTTTCTCCCAACAACAGATATCTATAGATCTGTCTTGCAAGTCCCAATTCAATACTCATGAATTCATGAAATATCAGAACTTATTTCCTTTGTACATACATGTACACACATTCATCTTTACTACAGTATCAATTACGTATCTTCTGTGTTACACTACATGTATCACTACATTGTAAATAGTGAATCTATCATACGCAGAAAGGACACCTTTCCAGAATGGTAAGTTACATTGTAGCATGGCATCCCTTGATTGACAAATCTGCATGGATATGACTCCATGGGAACATTAATCCGTTGAGGACGAGTCCCAAGTATACTCGGGCAGGTGTCTACATGGGAAATGTGTGTTGTAGCAAAATCAGCTCATCCTCAACGGGTTATCAATTTACTCCAATTTGCACTGGTGACTTGACGAGAGGCTACATCACAAAGACATTGCTACCCTGCACACTGTATGTGTCATTGTGCATCATTAGGCATCCTGAGGAGAAAAAAAAGAAGAAAACAAGCACATCTGGGACAAGGAGTGTATACTAGTTACTACATGAATGCATCCTAACATTGCATACCCCATTAAACAAGGTAGATTTTTCCTGGGGATGTACTGTATACATACATTGGACCCTGGTATGCATTTGCACAAATAATACATCACATCCCGAGGGAAATAGATATGGTCATGTACAGTACAAGTACATGGTGTCTACTTCATGATCGATTTACATCAGTTTGAGGCCTTTGGGGTAGCTTGCTTTAACAATGTGCACGCATGGATCATAAACACCTCTCTGGGAGGTGTACAATGTACAGTGTGTACCGCTAATCCAGTTTACACGTACTGCAATACCTTTCAAGGATTTCACCACTGAATGCTGATTCTCTCTATATTAAAAAAAAAAAAGAGTGACATCTACCAACACCTCACGCTCCAATTAACCGTATCACCAAAAAACACTAACCCGAACCAGCAACCCCCGGCCTCACCCAGATATTTTCTTGGAATCTATCACACTGCATAACCACTACACACTTCACAAACCAGCCCAGTTGACTTATAGTCAAGTGCAGATCGGGAGTATTCTCCTTATCGGGTAGTACATAGCTTGTCAGCTGTTTATACTGAACTGAACAATCTAAAATTTGAAATAACCTACATTTATACGTGTATGCGAGTCTGTAATACATGATGTGTTCAATGAGCATACCCACTGCCTGGCTTGCGCATCCCATCCATGCATGTCCAGTTCCATGCATTATTAGGCCATTTTCAAAATCACCTGACACAGCTCAACATGTCTTCAATGTGAACATCCCAGATATTGTTACGAAACATCGAATGTCTGAAGCAAGGGATGAAATTCAGTTGGACAAGCCTCATTCAAGGGACACCAGAATTACATGGCCCTCACTACAACCATATTGTACTCTAAACTCATACCCTTACTTTAATACTTGTTTTGTTGTTTTGTTTGTTTCTCTTTTTTTTTTTTTGGGGGGGGGGGTTAGAGCAGGTATCATCTCTGTGTCTCATGTAGAAGCCCTCACAATATTTCTTGCTTTCAATTTGAATTTATCTTAAAGGGAAATTGAGCCTAACATGTGGGTTGAGTGAATACAGCAATGACATACTGTACGGTAGTAGCAGAACACATCCGATTCGACTTCAAACTTTATCTAAAGCTTAAAATATTTGAACTTTCACATCTTTTGGTCTAACTCCATTTGTCCAGAGACAACAAGCCCAACCACTCTTTGAACTAAAGAATGATGTGCGTTCCTTACCCTGGAGACACCATGCCCAAAGAACATTACAACAACTGAACAAGAGCGAGATGCATAGTGACCCTTGTGGCCAGGGTCCAGCTCTTGGGTACAGATCTGCTCTCTGGTGCTTTGTTTCGGTATGTCTATACTTCTGTGCACTATACCAACGTTTTTGCTTGATATGATGCAATCTAGCCAATTACAAGGCATATTATCTACACATAAACTATTAGGCCTACAGTACCATCAATATGTTCATTAAAGAATACTGGATGAAAATCACCTTGAACTTGAAATGAATGTTTGTGTGAGATAGAAATTTACTTTTGTAACACTTCTCCTATTCAAATTTCTTATCTTTTTACCGATTCAGAATGATACACACATCTCCTTCAGCCACACAATGAATCGAATAATTTTTCTGACACTCCCTTCACAAAATATACATGTACATCAATACCAGTACTTTTGTATCTTGATACATAGGAAAAAAATGGATTTTGCACTCACAGATTTCAGCAATAGGAAGGCAAAGAATAGTCAAAGACTTTTGACATGAGTCAAAGTAAGGTCATCTTTTTCTTCTGTTTCTTTTCCCACTAGGTTTACATTCCTACAATCCCCAACCCAAGAATGATTCATTTCTAGCATTGAAGTCGCATGCAGGCAAGACAGGATAGTCTACAATCAAGCCTCAGCATATAATTTTTATTCTACCACTCATTATAATGCAGTATAAATGAAATACATTGAGCACTGTCTTGATCTTTACCTGAATCATTCAAAAATATTTTAAAACCTTTCCCATGTATGAAACTTAAAGCAATACAGCTGTAAGTGTAAAATCAAAGAAGGCATACGATCTACATTGTAACCTATGCTACAGTTGTGTGTCAGAGTTGCTATTTAGTTTGAAGGTAATTGCTTTATCATGCTGTTTACTTAGCCCTTCCATCATGTTTACCAAACCCCTGCATCAACACCCCCCCCCCCCCCAGAAAAAAAAAAAATGCATGTACACTGTAACACGTGACTATAGAAATTTGCATCTTGATTGATCATAACACTGCTACCAGGAACAGTTGGTAAACAGTCAGTGACATAGTGTTCCTAGCCTAATCTGTTTGATTTTATTCTACTAATTTTCAGTACATGTCAACCTGAACAATCTACAAATCTCAGCTAGACTGCGACACTCCCTTATATTTGTTTACAGTTCCCCCCCCCCCCCCTTTAAAATTCAGCTGATGTATGATACAGGCTGCATGATTAACTCTTCCTGTATTTGCGGTGGACAAATTGCTTTGCTTGAGAGACTGAACACTTTCAGTGCCACATGGGCACAGAGTTTGAAGGATGAAACTTTAGCCAATATGACATTTATTCTCCACTATGATCATATGGCAGTGCAGTGTGGGATATGACTGTATGTTTGTGGTGTGGTTTTAATAGAACTTGAGCACTCCAATTTGGGCAAAATTCCAAAAGGTCAATGAACTTTGGCTGGATCTCTTCTCATTTTCTCTTGGTCATGCAAAGACCTTGCTATTAATATTTTGGTTTGAATTCGAATCACAAGTCAACAGAATCAGGGGCATATTGTCTGCAAAAGTCAATACAAGAGTCAGAGGACATATCACGCCAGCCAATTATCTCAATATCTTGCCTTGAAAGGCCTTGCGATTGCAACGGACTGGTAAACTTTAGGCAGAGAATGTGCTCTATACCAGGGGGTCAAAGTTTAAACAATTGTTTAATAACAGCAAAGAGGTCCTCTTGCACCATGTCATTGTCAATCTCAATCTGAGACAGTATCGTTGTACTGTGTGTCAGTTTACAGTTTATCCAGGCATAACGCTGGCTGCCAGCGCACTCCTGGATCCTTTATACACATCATAAAACACAGACTTGGCCACAATGTTTAAAAAGACAATGCACAACCCAAGTCAATCAAATTGTAAAGTAAGAGTTCAGAATCAAAACAAATAAATTTTAGTGATGGAACAAGCTAACCAATACATTTGTTGAGAGCAAGTTGCCAGAAGTTAGTTTCTTTTATCATGGGTCCATGCTTTGATATTCCTCCTTTAATGTCTTTATGTAGGCATACTACATATATACAAATGTGCGTATAAAATCTGATTTTGGTGAAGTGTAATCAAAAGTACAAAGGAATGAAGGTTACGCCAAATAATGGGACAAGGTAGCATCATCATAATAAAGTTTGCTTAATTTTGTTCATCTTTTCCTTTTCCTTTTTTTTTTTTTGGGGGGGGGGGGGTGGTTCTGATGCCTGTTGAACATCGGTGGCATTTGAAAGGAGGTCACTGTTTTTTGCATGCCTCGATTTCCAGTTTTGCTCCGGATGATGAACAACGGAGTGAATTACCTGGCTTTGACACAACAGGAGTTCAACGTTGGAAGAAGCAGTAGTTTTTGTACCTAGTCTCTACGTAAAAACATGTTCTGCCATTTGGAATACTATTATAGTGTGTTTGTGTGTGTGTGTCACATGTGTGTGCAGTTTACTTCCCTTGCACTGGTTTACTTGAAAATTGAATGACTGCCTGCATGCAAGGAGGGCGAGCCCTGCAATCTTTTCACGCATTCATGGATTCTGGTCTATGTCGCAGGAA
The DNA here is from genome assembly GCF_040938485.1 of Diadema antillarum. Taxonomy (NCBI): domain Eukaryota; kingdom Metazoa; phylum Echinodermata; class Echinoidea; order Diadematoida; family Diadematidae; genus Diadema; species Diadema antillarum. Next base: position 2,813,845 of record NW_027271466.1, on the reverse strand, counting down.
ATCAGTTTGAAGGTGGCACCCGATAAAGATATTATATCCTATGATGTGTCTCTATCAGCTCAGTGTCGGCTAATCTGCTACGCACGCTCCCATTTCAGGGCAACTTTATGCAAAGCTGTATAGTGAAGAGAACGTTGCAACATGATATTTCAATGATAAATTCAGATAGTGGCGTCTGCCCATTTGGCAGAAATTCACTGGCACTGCACTTGAATGTTTTTCTCTCCTCCTCCTTCTCCTCCTCCTCTTCCTCCTCCTCCTTCTTCTTCTCCTTCTCCTTTTCTCTCTCTCTTCCTGTCTCTGCCAATTTTGAGATTCAAAATCTCCAGAGTAATTTGTAAGCATAGAGTCATCAACTTTGTGTCAATAATATAATACTTCGGGACTGATTTTTCTCATGCCATGATTATATGGGTAGAACAATAAATTTGTGTGTGTACTGAGATCAAAGGGTAATATCAGTTTCAGATGAAGTACCTGTACAAAATACAAACACTGATGAGTTTCTGCAGACTCCAACATCATGACATCCACATTGTATGCGCAAGTTCAGTGCACCATCAGTTAGTTTTATTTCACTTTATCTCCTGAAGTCAGCTAGAATCAGTGTAAAGGATGGCCTTTTAACTTCCAAAGCCCCTATACAATGAATACAATAGGCCTTCGTGTTTAATCACACTTGTTCACGTCAGTCTTCTGAGGAGTTCTGTGCTGTGGAAGAGCCATCTATGTATAGCCCACTGGTACCAGTATCATGTAGTGAAGAGAACTTGACACGTCTCCTTCCTTTAAAATTTTAGTGTATTTTGCGTCTGGATGAATTATGCAACAAGATGGTCAAATGATTTGGAGATTGCTTGGTATAGTGCCCTCAGTCTGGGTTTACAGACTTTGTAGAGTTCATCTATTGAAGACTAGTATAGTTTGTGCATCGTAAATCTCTGTGTATTGTATGCATTGTATTGTAATGAGTACTGTAGCTGGTCAGTGTGAAATTGCCCTTTTAACATGCTTGTAAGTAGTACACAGAGGTCCACCTCTGCTTTATGAGGTCCACCTTTGCTTGGAAACAGAGGCAAACAAAGAGAACCCCCTCCCACTACTCACCCACCCCCCCCCCCCCCATCCCAGTCTAGCCCAGCCCAAATAGCCCAGCCTAGCCCTTGCAATGTATCGTAAACTTGGCCCTATTCAGTAGATGCCCATTCAGCTGCAAAGGGCTGTCAAATTGATTCCCTGAAGCGATGAATGCATTTGAACACACTGTCATAGTCTCCCTTTGAATAGACACTGCCTGTAGTGATACATAAATCTGATTGTTACAGCAGTCTTCTGTCTGGGTTTGGAGAAATCAAAGGATTAGAGTTCCCCGACTTGTGCAGTATACAGCATCATGAATGTCTAGATTGAACCATGGAGCTACAGTAGCTCCATAAAGTCCCCTGGAGTTGTACTGTACCAGCTGTACTTGATCTGTAAAATAAATCTACATGTAGCTGTATCAATGTACAACCTATTCCAAGACAATGGGGAAAAACAAATGTTTACCAGAGGATTTTTCTTTTTTTTTTACTATTGTAAAAGTGGAAATTTTCATGGTGTGGACATACATGTACATAAATATGCTCATTTTGGGCAACCAGAAACTACATTGTATCTGGAAAATAAAACCACACATATTATATTTTTGCTTGTTATGGATGTAACACTATTTAGATAATGCTTTGATTCTGAGGAATTAAAAGAACATAAAATTCATCTTCCCAAGCCAAGGGTGAAACATTTTGAGCTGAAAAAAAAAAAAAAAAAAATGTCCAAGTGCTTTTACAAATTTGTACATCTTTGCTATGGCTTTGAAACACTGTCAATACTTTGCTTTCATCATCTAGGGGATTTTGAGGAGTAAGAAGGGAGGAGATATTTGCATGTTACATGCATAAGAACAGGCAAATATTGTGCCTAAATCACAGAGTATTTCATGTTCTCTTCCAGACATGATGAGATACATACGTACATTTGTACCTGGTATTGAAATCTTCTCAAAACCTCATAGAATACAGAATGGAGCTGGAGACGTGGCAATCTAAAGTACAACGTACAAAGTGTGTACTCTAACAATCCACCACCAATCTTCATTCACACTGGAGATTGTACACATATGTAAAAAGTATAATTTTGAGATTCACTGTTAATATGAAATATCTTCCTGAAGATAAAAAGCAAAGGTGTTTCATGAACAAATATCAGAGAAAACATTGAGTAATATCTAAGTGAATCATTACCAAGTGAGGCTGAGAGGAATTCTAACTGTTCAATGTGTGAGAATCTCACTGTTGCACACCTAAATACATTGTATACTGTTTTATGGTGCACAGTCTATGGAAAAGCATGAACACAAAGGGAAAACCTTACAAAGTGAGGTAGATTGTGAGAAATATGTTGTGATTGTGGGATTGTTATTTTTAGATGCTGGTTCAAGGGAAACCCAAGGCACCTTGAGGATAAGACACGGAAAACCCTTGGTGATGTAATCTGCATACTATACACACACATTGAATTGGGACAATTATGGAAAGAGTCAATATCATAAAGGCTGTGAAAAGGGCCATGTAAATATGATAAAGAGTTGTGCTATGCGTTATTTATATGTTAAACACATTGACCTACAATGTAGTGTATAGGATGTTGAAATCAAATTTATATGATCAACAAGCAAAAATCCTTGCCCTTTTCATTGGTCTGCTCATTTTTGTCGATGCATTCTCATGAACAAAGATCATTATGGGGATTAGGCAACAACTCCCATGGCCTGTTGTAAAACTGTCCAAACCACCTATACATTGTACTTGTAGTCCTATATCTTGTGTGCAGTTTACACATGTTTGGTAACAGCAAGTTGACTCTGGCACAATAAGAACATACTTGAAAACAAGGTTATCCTTTCAGGTGTGAGTTTCTTCAGTTTGTCTCCCTCTACAAATTAAATTTGTTAGATTGCAACTGCTGATCTGTAAATTAACAAACTGAAACAAACTGAAGAAACTCACACCTGAACCTTCATCCCTCTGAATAATACCTTTCTTTCAAGGTCATCCTTTATTCAAACAGTTTCACGGACTCATACAACTGGTGAGAAATCTGGGCCACATCAGGTTAGAGGTGCAACATGTCACAGGTTTGGTATCTAATTTATGAGACACATACACACACACTTTACACACACACATAAACACCAGGGTAAATCACACACAGAAACAAGCAGTCTGAAGATAATGCCATACTCACTCTATCACTCAGCGATGAAGGGGGGGGGGGGGGGGGGGGGGGGGAAGAGGGGGAGTGGTTGGCCTAAATCACACTGTCGTAGGGCAGCTACAGTTGTGTGCCTATAAGTTTTGATGTATCAATAAACTATCATTCAAACTTACCGGTACATGAGAGTATAAATTTCAAAGTTCACGACACCATAAAATTAAATTTGGTGCTGTTCACAGTGATGTGATTTGTGAAAAAATGAAAGTTCCATAACAGGACAATATCTTGTCCAATTCTGATCAAATGTTTTTGCGATCATTCTGCCAAGTCTGATTTTAGCCTGACAGGGAGTTGACAAAAGGTCAATTTGAAGGTGGTGTTGAATTTGACTTTCAGCTTTTTTCTTCTCTGCCTTTTTGTTTTTGTTTTTGTTTTTGTTTTTGTTTTTCTCTCAAAGCATGGTAGTGACTGAATACATTTCACCAGTGTAGGCCCTATTTAAAATTGTAAGTCCTCTTTCCTTATTAACTCTCTAGTTACCATCACTATTTTCTGAGAAGATGGCTTTATACATTCAATGAAATTTTAGACTAAACTAAGTTTGTAAGTTTTCGGATAGTCGTAGGAAATGATGATTCTGTGCAGGACCAAAATGCCCTATAACCCTGTGGTAAGCGGGATCGAACAGGGGGGCTAGAGCTCCCCCATAACATGTATGCACACACTGTTGGTTATCGTTCCCCTCCCCCTCCCCCCCCCCCCCCCAATTAAAAAAAAAAATAATAATAATAATAACAATAATGATTTAGCAATATTAATAGGCCTAATAATAACACTATTAAAATGAAATCTATACTATCAAAAGTAAAATAAAAAAGAAAATAAAAAAAAAAACAATAAAACCACAGGCCCAAATTCTGGTGGGTTACTCGCTCTCCTTGTATGACCTGACCATGATTACATTATGACCCCCTCATATCCACACACACACACACACACACACACACTACCTGGTATTCAACTACAATGTACACAGTAAACATGGTAAATATTTCACAAGGGGGGGGGGGGTTGCATTTCACAACAGTCTCTACTTATATAATTTTTTCAAATCTGGAAAGTGGAAGGGGTGAACCCCGTCTTGATATAACCCCGGGCGCTCCTTGTTCACAGTTATATTGTGGGAGCCGAACGCTTCGTGTTCAGGCTGTGTTTCGCTGTTAGTCTTGATACAACTACAAGTACAAGTCCTGAGCAATGGCATCCGCTTACTTTTCTTCTAGGTAATCTAGTACCGGTAGTAGTAGTACCCGGTAGTCACAATTTTCCTCAGATTATGCCAACTTCAAAGCCTCTAAATTTACTTTCACTTTTGTTATGATTATTTCACTTGCAAAAGATGGCAATAATCTGTTTAACCTTTGAATATTCATACATAGAGTATGCACCAAACCACCAGGTACTTTTACAAGTTTTGTTAAATCACAAGTGAAAGTGGGAGGTAATGGGTAATCAGTTTTTAACATTGCATGTCATTAGTAGGCCTTATTGCATTCTTGTATGAAAATATTTAAACTTTACTCTATAAGTACACAGACCTCGGACGCAGCACTCCTAAGGTACACATCAGTCTACTGTGGGAGCTCCGCTGCGTTCGGGCTGGCTGGTCGCAGTTTAACAACAAATGTTAAATTCAGTTCTTTCTTCAGAGATCTAAACCTATCACACTCTAGTCTAGACCTATACGAGTCATAGTGATGTGGACAGACTGCATGAAAATTCCTGAATTCATAGCAACTTGCACCTCCTCTTGCAAAACAACTTATCTGTCCTTGGAATCACACAAGTTGTCATTTAATACTGCAATAGAAAGACGAGGCATTTAAGTTTGATATACAGTGTGTCAGTGGAAACCTGCTGAGTGGGGCATTACAACTTAATACAAGACTACTGTCTTTCCAGAAGCCCGACAAGACAGGTAAATACAGGTGAATACAGGTGAATACAGGTGAATACAGGTGAATACAGGTGAAGTTATAGCGCGATCATGATTTATTCGAGAACAAAGACAGCGAAACAGGGGGGACACGGGCAAAGGACGGGTACTCACCCCAGGCCCAGCCGCGGCCGCTATGCGATACGATTAGAACACTACGATACGCCGCCACGGAGTTCATTCAAGCATCAGTGTGTCCGCGCTGCTGTCGCCAGGTTGCCCGTTCCTGTCCGATGCTTTCTTCGCCCCTGTGAAGTGCTGGGCTGGCTAGCTTGGATTGACCATATAAGTCGAATTGAGAAGATAATTGGGATAATTGTATTAAAACAAATGCGAGTTGAAAAACAATACCAGCGGTGAGTCGTGTTCCAGCTATCAAATAACGTAAACTGCAGGTTGCTAGACGCTAGTCACACTAGCAGTAGCTCTAAATCTGTGGCTTGTATTGTACCAGGGTCCAAGTTCTTCATCTTACGCAAGCTAGCTAATGAGCGTTCGCCATTCGCAGCTCCCGAATTGTCAGTGCAATAACGACAGTGCGTTCGCGATTGGGCAAATCCGAAACGCGACTGTATCCTGATAAGCGTTGATTTGTCAGGTGTGGTGGCGGAGTGGAAGGTGGACGGGTGGTGGTGGCCGTGGTGGTGGTGTTACAGGACCACTCTGAGGTCGGGTGGCCGGGAGCTCGGCCCCGTTTTATCAAAAGATAAAATTGATTTTAAATTTCCTTACCACACTAGCTGCCATAGACTTTACAGTTGAAATCGACTATGATCAATTTTAACTCTTCATAAAACAGGGCACCCTCGTGTATATACCGAAATGGAATACATCAGTCTCTTTCCACATGCGTTTTTTCTGCAAAAAAATTATTTTGGTTGATTGACTGATGCTATTATTTTGTTTTTTTCCCCACTGGCACTGGGATATTTATTTCTCTACATCAAACATATATTCATCTGAACACATAAAACATCATAATATTTCAAATAAAATACTTTGAAAAACAACCAATAATATACCGTGACTCAGACCATCATAACATATCAAGAGAACTGGTGTCTAAACAGACACCATTTTTTCTGAAACACTTGCAACTTAAGATTATTTCTTGCAATAAATATTTCCTTATCATAACATCCCCTTATACTATCTTTACAAAAATCAAAACGAGGTATTATTCTGTTTATTTTTTATTCTCTTTATTTTTCTTGACCTTTAATCGCAAATATCTCCATTTGGCAAATATGGACTTATCGGTTTTTGCAAACAAACTCTTCATATATTTCATATCTCACAAGCATATAGTAATACAATTCAATGCCGAATTGTTGATACCCCCAAAACCAAATTGTTTATTTTCCGTCGTAAATGTTATTTCTAATCTCGCGTTAACACTATATACATTCTCTTACTTCAACCCACAATCTATTAACATATTGACATTCACTGACTCAAAAAATGCTATTATTTTTATTTCCGCCAAGGGAGGAGGTTATGTTTTCATCGCCGTTGGTTGGTTGGTTGGTTGGTTGGTTGGTTGGTTGGTTGGTTGGTTGGTTTGATTGTTTGTTTGTTTGTCCGTGCGCAAAATAACTCAAAAAGTTGTGCACGGATTTGGATGAAACTTGCAGGAAAGCTTGGGAATGTACAAGGAACAGATGACTCAATTTTGGTAGTGATCCGCATTTTTTAATGGATTTTATGAATTTTGATTCGATAGCGTTTTGGCTGGTAGGGTCAATGAACTTGAGAGTTCAAGCTGCGCATTTTTTAGGTTTTCAAACGCGCATCCACTAAATTCTTGAAGTTTTCGCAGGCAGGCATACACAGGACCAGCTGGGGGCATCTCATGAAGCATTTTGTCCGACAAACTTGTCAGACAAAATTGCTCTCAGCCAATCAGATGCAAGGATTTCAGTAGCTTATAACAGTTTGTCAGAAAAATATCCGACCTAAACGCTTCATGAAATGCCCCCTCCCTTACTGGAGCCTCGGTATACACAATAGGTACAGACTATAGACACTGACCTCGCCCTTTTCCCCGGTAGAGGGCCACAGAGACTTTGTATCACAAGGGATGTGAGACTAATCACCTCCCTGGTGTCACGATCACTGTCTTGAGATAACTCCTTGCCGAAACCAAATTTTTGCTATTAAAACAAAAACAAAACGTACTGTTTTCACTAGGGAAAAAAAAAACACAGACAAAAATAAACAAACAAACAAACAAACAAACAAAAAATCGTAGGGTGAAAAGTGGAATGAAATAAAATGAAATGAAATGAATGCAATCATGCAATGAAATGAAATGAAATGAAGAGTTTGTTTGCAAAAACCGAAAAGTCCATATTTGCCAAATGGAGATATTTGCGATTAAAGGTCAAGAAAAATAAAGAGAATAATGAGAAAATTTTTGCTTCTTTTGACCATAACTTCAAAAATATACCTTTATGTAATGACCTATATATCATTTAAAAGGTATTATTTTATACTTTATGACAGAGATCGTCCTTCAAAATCTTCAAAAATGGACTTATCGGTTTTTGCAAACAAACCATTCAAATATATAATATCTTCCGTCTATAAGGCGAAACGGGAAAGGGGGATTAATTACACAAACATTCTGTGATTGTAAAACAATTTTGCTCAAAAGTCTTTTCTTTTTTCTATATTTTGCTGAAATTGCATAAAGGAACCAATATGTAAGATTTGATGATTCATGTGGGATTGGAGAATAAACATTGTGGGCATAATAATTGCAGAACACTATTTTATACTATAAACTATAGGCCTATCAATGATCAGTCTACATGGATGCAATCATCATATAAACCTCAAGTCAACTCAACTCAACTCACCTCAACTCAACACAACCTTCTTCTTTTTTCAAGGGTAATAATTTATGTAATACTGTATAATGTAGGCCTAACAACAAAGGCCTATGTTTTTAATTTTTGTAAAATCATTTGTAATTCAGCCTCTGGCTCCGATCAATGATTTGGTGAATAAAGATACCGTTAATAATCATAATTGTAGTAATGGTGATAATAATGATAATAATAATAATAATAATAATAATAATAGCAATAATAACAATAATGATGATGATGATAATAATAATAATAATAATAATAATAACAATAATAAAAATAATAATTATATTTACATTTTACTATACATTTCTAATCTGTCCTCTCATGGTCGTATACTTCATACATAATTCGTGCCTATTATGCATTACGGGGGAGAGTTTACCCCACCCCTAGGATATGTTCAAAGAGTAAGTATAGGGAGGAAAATCGTAAATTTAAGAATGATTAAAAGCATCGTAAGCTTTCTCCACGGTAATGAGTACGGATAAAAACTCTCTTCCTGTCTAGCGATTTTTTTCCTTCAGAATTTCATTTTTTTTTTCAGTGATGGTCTGTAAGAGTATAAGTCCACATGCCTCTTGTAAAGTCAGGATGAAAATTAGAAAGGAAATCATGTTTTCACGGAGAACTTGCATGCAGTATGTTAGGCTAGGCCCTGTGATCGGGTGCAAAATCACCATGTCGACACCAACAAGTCACACAGCCCAACGTATAATATGCGACCCGTGCACGAGCTATTACGTATAATGCATTATAAAAGTGTCTTGAGCTTATATCAATGGACCATCATGGTCGATTGATATGAGCTCAAGACACTTTTAGATTATACTTTTACTTTTAGAATTTAGGGGGAAAAGGCTCATAAGGTTAGATTACCATCGAAGCACATAGGCAAAATATAGGGATCACGAATTAAGTTCCACACCTAGATAATAATGGACCAAAAACAGAAAAAGTAACGAAGAAAAAAGCCCATACGAGATCGACATTAGGCCCTATACATCAAGGGGCCCTGCATGGTATGGTTGTGTCAAGATCGTGGACCTTTTTTGTTTGTTTGTTTGTTTGTTTGTTTGGGTTTTGTTGTTGTTGTTGTTTGTTGTTGTTTTTTTTACTGTCTAATGATGGCTCGTGTTGGACCTGTTTTCTTATACGTGGCGTCTCATTGTGCATGCATGGACTTGTATACTCGTGGGATGAGCCCCTACTTATGATCGATGATGTTATTTTGAAAGTTTGTTTATCCGAAAATGAAATAGGGTTATTCCGCAGGTTCGTTAGTCTGAAAATGATTATAACACTTAAGCACATTGATACGAGACAAAGAAATCAAATCAAAATGCAGCAAATGAAATAAGGTTCGTTATCAATTCAGAAGGTTCGATGATAGTCCGAAAATGCAATAGGGAAAAATCCATTAATCCGAACACAAAAAAAAGGGGGGGGGGGGGGGATAGTACAAACGAACATTCGGAATAAGTTATCACAGACCTTATTACGTTTTCTGATGAACGAACCTTGGAAATAACAAACTTAATTATTCTTTTGATTTGTTTTGTTTTGTTGTTGTTGTTGTTTTTTTTTTTTCATTTGCGGACTAACGAACCTTCAAAATATTACAAACCTTATCCCATTTTCGGCTTAACGAACCTCCGGAATTACGAACCTTCAAAAATAACGAATTTTGATAACCCGGCCCTTTATCTTTAACAATGGTGTTTTCATCCTAGTCCAAAGACGAAATTTGTTTAGTTGATTTCCCGTGGGGAATACCATAAAAATATCTTGATGAATTTCCATGTGATTGATTACAGAGTGTCAAACGCTTTATATTCGAGCAGAACACCTGCAGAATGACCGTCAGCTTCTATTACATGCTCTCATCGTTCTCTGCATAAAATTGGCTTCGTTTTCTCCTTTCGTATAGGTTTTCATGAGACCAACATTTCAAAAGTTAATTTCTCAATCTAATCATTTGACTCTTTCATGTGATCATAATTATAGGCGTGGATTTTTTTTCTTTCTGTCCACAGTGATGAGACTATCAAAATAGCTTCCCAAATCTTGTGAGTCTTTTTAACGCTCAATACCTCTAAGCCTGGAAGAACGACAAGGTTACAGATAGATTTAAACAAGAAACTGTAGTTTTCCTAAATTTTGTTTCATGTCCACATCATTCAAGAATTAATAATATAGTCATTTCGCAGAGTATGATAATAACGGTTAACTCTTAAATCAGTTTCTAATTTTTGTCGGTTTGTGTTTGCAATCCGAGAGACAGATAGGTTGTAGTTGTAAGAATTATAAAAGTAGATTCTCATTTCATAGGTTCTCTGTATATAGTTTTAGGATTTGGTAAACTTTTCTGTTTGTATATATCTTTTCCAAGGCCTGGCAAAAAAGAGAGAAATATATATTTTGTTTTGTTTTGTTTTTTCTTCTTGCTCATTTACTCTCTTTCTTCAAGAGGAGTATACCCTGCATGGTTCCCGAGTTGTTTCTCATTGTTGCCTTTGACCTTTATTCCTATAAGGACTCCGGTCCCTGGATATCACCTATTATAGGCTTTATGAATCCAAACGGAGACACGCAACTTGAGTGTTATTTATCACGCCTAAGTTATTTGACTGTCAACTTGACGTTTGGATCATAGAGATTTTTTTTTTTTTAATTTTTAATCGTGCATGATTTAAAGGCTCATGTTAGCCGTCTTCGATAACGGGGCACCGGCTGCCGAATTGTATTATGTAATTACACTTGAAATATAAAATGGAGAAGAAGAAAAAGAAGAGAAGAGAGAGAGAGAGAGAGAAAAGAAGGATCAGAAGAGGAAGGAGAACCAGAATGTCAGGATAAAAGGAGATAAAACAGTAGAAAAAAAAAGAAGTAAGAGAATTAGGAGAAGAACGAGAAAAGAGAAGGAAACAAGAAGAAAGAGAAGAAGAAAAAAAAAAGACAAGAAAGACAACAAAGAGTGTTATAGAAAGAAAATTAATATCATTCGAAGAGTTTGTTTGCAAAATCCAATAAGTCCATATTTGCCAAATGGAGATATTTGCGATTAAAGGTCAAGAAAAATAAAGAAAATAATAAGAAAGTTTTTGCTTCTTTTGACCATATAACTTCAAAAATATACCTTTATATGTAGTGACCAATATATCATTTAAAAGGTATTATTTTATAATTTATGACAGAGACCATACTTCAAAATCTTCAAAAATGGACTTATCGGTTTTTGCGAACAAACTCTTTATTCATTAACGATGATCAGGAAGATGTGATGACTTATTGTGTTTGTAAAGTTGTGCGTTTTCAAGAACCCATTTTACCTTTCATGTAGGTCTACACTCTTGAATAAGTGTGTGGGTAATGTTACAAGTTAGGTCAGTCTTCGTCATCTCTCTGCCTTCTTGTCCCCTTGACTGTTTGTTACTGTCACAGATCAGTGAATCTGATGATAGAATTGGAAAAGTCATGGAATAAAGATTTCGGACAAATATACGTACACCCAAACGATGACTGTTCTGCATGCCTTTGCGAAGTTGAAGCCATTGCATTGACAGGAATGGTGATCGAACTTGAAGTTTAATCTTTGGAGCATGGGAATAGATAAGCACATTTTACTTTTGATGGCCAGGCTGTTAAGAATCTCCAAATGCTATACTTTTCTAGGGGTGTTGGTCTTCTATCTTAAAAAACAAAAAGAAAAGAAGAAAAAAACTCAAACAGAAACACTCCAAAACCATTATACGCATGAAGAAAGACATAATAATACATGGGCGTCACCAGGGGGGGTGCGTTGGGTGCGAACGCACCCCCCTTCAGATCCTTAAAAAAAAAAAAAAAAAGTCTGCGAGCGACCTCAACGCCAGACGCTAAATAATTATTCTTCTCTATTTTTTTTTTTCATATTTTGCACCAGAGACACACACACACACACACACACACACACACACACACACACAAGAAAATCGTCGGCAAAAACAATTCGCACCCCTGGTTCTGGCAGCACTGATTTTACACATATCTATTAGTATTCTACAGTGTTTACTATTTATCGACCGTACTGTACATCCGTACGATACGAACCACTTATAAACGTTTGCATGTACGTGTGCTACTTACAAGTATGTAGAGTCTGTGTACGTTACTTCTGACCAATCCATATTGCCAGCCCAAGAGCGAGCCTTAGCTTCATTAAAAAAATAAAAAAAAAATGGAGGGGCAAGCATATTTTAGTTTTGCCCCCCCCCCCCATAATTAATAATTCCCGAAATGAAAAGATTTTCTTGCTTTTGAAAGAAAACAAAAATGTTGCCCCCATAAAAATATTGGAAGGCAAGCGCACCATTTGCCCACCCCACATAATCATAATTCCCGCGATGAAAAGATTTTCTTGCTTTTTTGTTAGAATCAAGAAATCTGTCCAATCATTTCACCCAAAAGCAGCGGCGTAACTACGGAGGGGGGGGGGGGGGGGGGGGGTGCGCCCCCTACCCAATCCGCTGGTAAAAAAAAAAAAAAAAAAAAAAAAAAAAAAAAAAAAAAAAAAAAAAAAAAGATTTACCGAAATAGTAGTTCAAGTGCTAGTAAACTGCTTTTGAATGAAAGGGTGATCCAGAAATAAGATATTTTTCTATGATTTCTTTATAACCATAATTAAATAGGTATATAGTGTGAAACATTGTTCAAAAAGCCCGGACCCGACAAAAGATTGTGATTCCTGGTTGGCATTCTGCATATAAGCATGGATGTGCGCAGTGTACTCAGTACATCCGAACGAAGAGTCGCCACAATGTTGCGCAATGTGATGTAGAATGTACACCTTTGTACCTTACGCTTCGTTTTATCAAAGCTAGATCATTGCATTTTGCAGTGTTGCTTTACATACTGGTCTATATAAAAATGTCTAGCATTGCCAATAAAAAGACTTGACCTGGGCTAATTCCTAACTTTTCCATGTATATAATACACACACACACACACAAACAAACACGCACAATTATTTTAGGGGATGCTCTAAAGTGCAGATTTTGGGACATCCTTTCCCCGCTTGGTCACTTCGACGCCACCTCGCTGGCCATAACCTCCCCCCAGTCATGAACATAAACCCACACCCTGGACTACCACTGGCGGATCCAGGGGGAGGGGCACAACCGGGGCGTCCCCCCCCCCCCCCCTTTAATTTCCAAAGCGAAAAAAAAATATCTGCAAACGGCAGTTTTTGGACAGTAAAATGTCAAAATTTTCAAGCTCGCTCGCTCCTCTCGCTCGCATTTAGTCGTAATGCCATTCTCCTGAAGTTGCTGCCAGTAATTGCCGGCAGTTGCGCCTGGTGCCCCCCCCCCCCTTAATTTCCAAAGCGAAAAAATATAGCTATACACACGGCAGTTTGGGGACTGTAAAAGATGACGTCAAAATTTTCAAGCTCGCTTGCTCTGTTCGCTCGCATTTAATCTTTATGCCATTCTTCTGATGTTGCTGCCAGTAATTGCCTGCAGTTGCGCCCGGTGCGCCCCCCTTAATTTCCAAAGCGAAAAAATATGGCTAAGAACGGCAGTTTTTAGACTGCAAAATGTAAAATTTTCAAGCTCGCTCTCTTCGCTCGCTCGCATTAGTTGTTATGCAATACACCTGATGTTGCTGCCAGTAATTGCCAGCAGTTCCGCCCGGTGCCCCTCCCCCTTAATTTCCAAAGCGAAAAAATATGGCTAAGAACGGCAGTTTTTGGACTGTAAAATGTAAAATTTTCAAGCTCGCTCGTTCCGCTCGCTCGAATGTAATCATTATGCTCTCCTGATATTGCTGCCAGTATTTGCCAGCAGTTGGGCCCGATGCGGCCCCTTAGATTCTAAAGCGTAGAAATATAGCTATACAACGGCAGTTTGTTTGTTTTTTACTGTAAAATGTCAAAATTTTCAAGCTCGCTCGCTCGCTCGATCGCATTTAATTGTTACGCACTTCTCCTGATGTTGCTGCCAGTAATTGCCGGCAGTTGCGCCCGGTGCGCCCCCCCCCCCCCCCCTCCTTTATTTCCAAAGCGAAAAAATATGGCTCCAAATGGCAGTTTTTGGACTGTAAAATGTCACAATTTTCAAGCTCGCTCTCTTCGCTCGCTCGCATTTAATTGTTATGCCATTCACTTGATGTTGCTACCAGTAATTGCCAGCAGTTGCGCCCGGTGTGCCCCCCTTAATTTCCAAAGCAAAAAGATATGGCTACAAAATAATGGCAGTTTTGGGACTGTAAAATGTCAAAATTTTCAAGCTCGCTCGCTCGCATTTAATTTTTATGCAATTCTCCTGATGTTTCTGCTAGTAATTACCGGCAGTTGCGCCCCCACCCCTCCTTTATTTCCAAAGCGAAAAAATATGGCTCCAAATGGCAGTTTTTGGACTGTAAAATGTCAAAATTTTCCAGCTCGCTCTCTTCGCTCGCTCGCATTTAATTGCTATGCCATTCACCTAATGTTGCTTTCAGTAATTGCCAGCAGTTGCGCCCGGTGTGCCCCCCTTAATTTCCAAAGCAAATAAATATGGCTACAAATGGCAGTTTTTGGACTGTAAAATGTCAAAATTTTCAAGCTCGCTCGCTCGCATTTAATTGTTATGCAATTCTCCTGATGTTACTACCAGTAATTACCGGCAGTTGCGCCCCCACCCCTCCTTTATTTCCAAAGCGAAAAAGTATGGCTCCAAATGGCATTTTTGGGACTGTAAAATGTCAAATTTTTCAAGCTCGCTCTCTTCGCTCGCTCGCATTTGATTATTATGCCATTCACCTGATGTTGCTGCCAGTAATTGCCAGCACTTGCGCCCGGTGCGCCTCCCGTTAATTTACAAAGCAATAAAATATGGCTATAAAACGGCAGTTTTTGGACTGTAAAATGTCAAAAATTTCAAGCTTGCTCGCTCCCCTCGCTCGCATGTAGTCGTTATGCCATTCTCCTGATATCGCTGCCAGTAATTAAATTTGTAGTTTCACACCGTCATTCCATAATCCATTTATAGGGGGTATACAACCCCCTCCGGCACTTCCACACCCTCCCCCACCCTTGCTCGCTCCCTCGCATACTAGCCCCCCCCCCCCCCCCCCCCCCCCAAGATGAAATCCTAGCTACGCCGGTTCCCCTTCCCCGCTTGGTTTCCCTCAAAAAACAGTAGAAGTCTAGGGATTGAGAGCTTCCTATATACTGTATTCCATATGTCTGTCCAAAAAATCTCGTAAACATTTAGTGTCAAAACGCACCCCCCTTGAAAAAAAGCTGGTGACGCCCCTGTAATATTTATTATATGTCATGCCATTGCGACTATAATCAATGATTCTTGCGAAAAATAAAATGGGTAATTTCATAACTTATGTGACTTCTATTAAACATTTACCATCCTATTTTTATATCCTGTGAACAATCATGCTATTTTTAATCACGCAAATCAGATACAGATTGGTAAACGCCCTTGTGTACATAACTCTGCAGGACGGTGTCGAGAAGTTGTCATAGCGAGCGCCCTCTTTTGTGTGATCAGAAAACACCTGTCTGACAACGTGCAGCGCTGCATGCAGCCCAATCTCTTTGATGCAGCCACACTTGACTGCACTGGCTAGCCTAGCTAGCTGCGAGCAGTGCTGCTAGCTGGCTTGATCAGAGGATCGAAGTTCGAACAGCACTACTGTAACAAACTGTATGACGCAATCGATCGTAGCGGCATGCGCATGTTGACATGGCATACATGAGTCTGTAAGAATATGGCTTCTACGGCTCGCAAACTTCAGTTGACGCTGGCCGTCATCAAACCTGATGTAGTGGCACACCCAATCAAGTTCCAGGTAATGTTGATGAACCCTTATTGTAATACTATCGAACCGATTTGGTGTAATAAGAATTAGGAGCAAAAGCATACCAAAAAAAGCAAAGCTCACGAAGTGCTGCTGCGCCAGCGGCCAGCCAGCGTGACAAGGCAGGGGACACTCCCCGAGCGAGATCCTCCTCGCCTCGCTCGGCCTCGGCCAGCATGATGCAGCATGAGCTGCTGATACTAGGTGATAGTGATACTATAACCAAGGAGGTTTAAGAGTTGGAGTTCCAACTGGCTATAATTATTCAAACAGTTGTCAGATTTCTATTGATGTACAAAAGAATTTCACAGGTGCATTTGTGCCTTTGATGATCGATGTTCGAAGCCGCCGTCTTGCTGAGCAATCTAGAACATTTTGAACGTTAACATAATATTGGCCATATTTTGCTTATTTATTTATTAAATGAAATGAAATTTCACTTAATGATAAAGCATGTAAAACAAAAATCAATCCCGTGCAGAAATTTGTGCAAAAGTGTAAATCAGAGCTGTATCATGTGAAAATGTTTAAAACTGTACCATCCTGGAAAGCCGGTTTTATCACTTTTCCGCTTAATTCCGACAAATAAAACTGACCTGGAATAATCTTCAAATATAATTCTTTCTTGATAGATATATCAGATTATGCAGCTGTCATTTGTATGACGCACCTCTTGACCCCCGGGAAATGTGCGTCATGGTCGCGTCCAAGTACCACCAATTTGATGACGCGTGGTACCGTCACGGGAGCAAAATGTCCGTCACAATACTGACCCATTATGTGCGTCATAGTCGGTCATTTAACCAGAGTGTGTCAACAGGTTCGTTAATAGGACCGTCATGAAATTTTGCGAGGCTTCTTACATGGTACAATGTATCCCTCCGTAACAGAATAAAACAAACGCGCGATCGCGAGCTGGCCGAATTCACCGGCTCCTGAAAACGCGAAAATGACACAATTTTCATTCAGTTTTATTATAACATACTGATACTCACTTCATTCTCGTATGTCTTCTTTTTCTATCAGATGTCAGACTAAAGGTCTTTTCAGAAAGTTTGAGCACAAATTTGCTCCAAAACCACACTACCAAACACGATTTGTGATTAAAATCATCACATACAGCCCGCGGCATCGCGAAGCTCGCTATCCTTCAATCGCATTCACTGTAGTGTAGCATCGACCGTCGACCGTGGAATCTGCAGCAAAACCACGTGCGTGATGTGACCGTGTGGTACACGTATGCAGGTACAGGCGTACATACAGAAGACGAGGCATGACCGAGGCCAGGCCGCAAAACACATACAAACGATTATGGAACTACTGAGAGTCTATTAAAACCTATATTAACTTAAAATAGTAAATTCTATTTTAACACTAGCCATATAAACCATGTACCTAACTTGGAGTTTGATAAGGTTCGTGTTTAAATAGGCAGGGGCTTCAATCAAGCTGTTTTCGAATCGGGGAAGGGGAGGCGGGAGGATTAATACGGAAAAAATTACTGTGGCCAGGCCGTAGTTTCGCGAAACTAGATAGTTCGAGGACATGCCATAGTATACAAATATACTTGGCCTTGAGAGTTTCTTGTTAAAACTATGGGCAGAGGTGACTCCAAACTAGTACTATTCACTGAGGGGCGCAGCCCCGAAGTGAATAGTACTAGTTTGGAGTCACCGAGGCCCATAGTTTTAACAAGAAACTCGAAACTAGGCAAAGTATATTTGTTTTATATTTTGGATCAAAAATTTGAATAAAAAGTGAAAATCATTATATAGGCTTAGCCGCACTGCAATGGCAGCGCAGCGCCTACAATACGCAACGGTGCGAGAGATCGGAAATTGAAAAACGTAGTAGCCGTGGCACCGCCAGAGTTCCCCGTCGCATGTATCCAAGCGCTCGTATGGCCGCTGCAAACTTGAACACTAGAATTCGGGGACCGGACGCGGACGGGTACACTTGATTGTAAAGAAGGGTGATTGTGACATCATTTTGCAAATAGTATACTATTTGCAAAATGTCGTCATAAAAGTGACGTCATTTTGCAAATAGTACTTCATGGAGTGTCAAACACACCAACACTCTAAAATAGTTCAAAATACCTATAATCACGTGAAGCTCTTTTAACCAATCAATGGAAGACAAATTTTTGATCCAAAATATAATAACGTGTATATCAAAACACGCGTTTCTATGGGATGTCCCACTGATCTCCCCTCTCAGTGGGATGTCCATGAACTAGGGAACGGTTTTGAGAAATTCGAAGTCATTCAAAGTTGAAGTGTTTTTCTTTCCTACGCATTTTTATTTATTTATTTTTTGTTGTTGTCGTTCATATCTCAAAAATTCGATTTCTCAATTTTTTCAACTGGTATTTGGGAGTCTTGTAATATATTAAAAATGTTGATAGAAATTTCTGAATATATTCAGAAAGTACGCCTATAGGCGCCTACTGTTTGGATAAACGGTAAACATGCAGTCTACGTTCGATACGAAGAAATCATTACGTCTTTCACGAGGAAAAACATACAAAACAAACAAAAAACACCTACGAACGAATGTTGATAGCCAAAACTTTGATAAGTAATAAGCAGTTATGATGAGCGTGAACTGAAAGTAATTGTCATGATTTTGCTGTCTAACCAGGTCACTGACTGCATCTCATTGAACCTACTCGTAGTGAATTTCTCTGGGCATACGAGACCTTTTAAGTATTTCTGTGATTGCATTTTTAATTGACTGATTAATCGATTTTTTTTTATTGTTCAGGGAACATAAGATATTCGATCAAGTACACTATATTCGACTGTTTGATGTTTCCTACTACGCGCCAAAAGAAAGGCTATAGAATCACGATATCTTTGCAATTGATTCCTTTAATTCAACTAATGAGCTGGTTCTTCGATCGATATTTCCAGGATATTTACAATCTGTTTATTCCAGTGCGCGCATTCTTTCGTCTGGCACGCACCTGGGTCTGGCACCTGCTTTTGTGGAAATTTCCACAAGGGGAGAGGGGTGGGGTGTCAAGTTTCTTCGAGCCGAAGAGACTGCATGTAAAACAATCTCTTCGCTCTAATTTATTGTCATTCGTGCTTTCTCCTTATTCTTTGCTGATATTGAACATTTAGATTTAACTTAACGAAGGTTGGTAGCACGTGGTTCTATTTTGTTGTGAGGTGTATGTAATTTCTTTTTTTATCATTCTTGGGAAGGAAAAACAAGAATAAGAGGGAAAGTGAAATGAAACGAACGGCACGTACGCTCAGCATTCAGAGTAAGCCGTCTTTTTACACCAGCATAGTTATCATCATCACCATCAGACATCACTCACACCATTTTAGCTTTTTCCTATCAACATTAAGAAACACGCATAGTCCCTCGAGGTAAACACCTAGGAAAATGATAACAAATACAAAGTATCAACACCTCCCAACAACACAAATATTTAGAAAAGACAACACACAGCACACCAAAGCGGCTGGTATCAAACTTCGTCGCTTCGATTCGAAAAAGTATTG
This sequence comes from Diadema antillarum, assembly GCF_040938485.1. NCBI lineage: Eukaryota > Metazoa > Echinodermata > Echinoidea > Diadematoida > Diadematidae > Diadema > Diadema antillarum. The sequence goes on along the minus strand of NW_027271466.1, from coordinate 2,794,364 downwards.
CAAAGCGGAGAAATCGCCGTTACGAAAATAGCAGTGCGAGACACTTGAAAAAATTACGTCAAATACTTCAAAGTATAAAGGGAACGGATAAAGTGATATAAAATGGAAGAAATCGTACCAAACGAGGTGTGAGGAACGACAGTGGAGAACGGTAAGTTAAGTAGTAGGCTAAATAAGCCCTAACTACACGCAGCCGCTGTCGCTTGTGCTTTGCACAGCGGTCTGGTCAGGCTAGCTTAGGCCCTAGAAAAGTTTACAGCACCGAAAGCTACGCAAAAATAAATACACATTGGAAACTCGGTATTGCGACGAGATCCTTAGGAGCAAGTCAATAAACGATACAAAACAAAGGAAATCAATTCATTTTGACCGGAAAATAGTTTGTTATAAGTATTCTGTTATATGAGATCTCCTTTGATAGGCCTAGAAATACATCGAGTTTCCACGATACTCGGGGAAAGAAAGTTCGAACGCTTTTCACCTGCACATACTGCAGTGCACATCAATACACGAACAGACACTCACCTCTTCCTTGCAGAAAAATTATGCAATAACGTTACAAAAAGCACACACAACACTCTAAAAATCATTTCGTACTTGGGAGGCAAGGGACAAGCGGATGAAGAAGAATAGAAAAAGAGACAAAGAAGCAGACATTGCACAACGGAACGCTTCTACCACGACTCAAATCGAAACAGGGTACTGTAGTGTAGTGGCAGCTGGCTACAGTGTGCAGCTAAGCTACTATACTGACGCTCCCCTACCCAGCCGCCCACTTACACATCACCACGGCGATCGATGTAAACATTCAGGCTCCGTAGGCGACAGGGATTCACGCGCGCGAAGTCCCGTTCGGTGTACACAGTTCGCAGGCAGCGAATTGCGTGAGCGCACACTTTTCTATGATCTTTCAGAGCTCTGCAGCATTCCAGTCTGGTACGTACCGCGAATAACATGTGCGTCAAGGGTCAGTCATTTTCACGAAGAGGTGCGTCACCATTTTGACTGGTTAATGCGTCAATGTCTCATAGAGGTGTGTCACTTTTTGTGACGGAGGGTACGTCATGGTACCTAAAAGGTATGACGCACATTGGTACTTTGACGCACCTATCCCGGGGGTCAAGAGGTGCGTCATACAAATGACAGCTGCATTAGTGGCCGGGTATGCCCAGTCGAGTAATTTTCATCTTTATTTCAGCATTTTTTGCGCAATTTCTATTCGCACATCCCCGTGTCTGTACCACCTACCTTGTATAAGAAGGGATAGCAAAAAGTAATTACCATCACAAAGACATATCTTCCTTAGAAAGTGGCTGGTGATTATGCAATGAGACACGAGTCAATTGTCTTCCTATCTGCGTGGCAGATCCTGTTTGGCACATGCTTCAAATATTTCTGAGCGGCGGCATCGAACATCTAGTAAAGGAAATAAGACAGTTGTGACTCCATTCTCTTGAACCTCCTTGCTATATTCACCTAACTATCAGTATCAGACTGTAGACACAGCAGGGCTGGGAAAGAGTTCCTTATGTCCCCCCCCCCCCCCCCCCCCCACTAGTTTGCACAAAATAGATAGGTTGCTGTTTGTTTGCTTTTTGCTGATGGTGGACTAAATAAAGGTTATGGGAAGTCTTCCAATAAATGGCATAACCTTTATTTAGTTTATTATTGGTAAAAAGGAATAGTAGTTTGTTTTGTGCAAGTTGGTGGGGGGGGGGGGGGATAAGGAACTCTTTCCCAGGGCTACCAACTCTCACTCATTGAGAGTGAGACTCACTCATTTTGGTCCTTTCTCACTCTAAAACTTTATTTCATTTGCATGCATTTCTAAATTCTATTGATCTTGCTCATTTTGACTCCTAAATTATAGCATTGGCCTATCGGAGTCTCACTCTCAACTAGTTTCCAATGTTGGCAGCCCTGACACAGCCCTGTCGCTGACGGATGGCCTCTGGCCAGGCTATTAACTACCAGTAGAATGTCTGGAAGATAAAACCCTGTAACGTTAGCTGTAACCAGTGATACTAGTCTATGCGTCACTATTCTCTAACGATACTTCGATAGTGACAATCTGACACCTAACAATAGAATACAAATAGTGACTGGTAGTGATACTAGTGGCGTAGTGCTTTGATGAGTGTAGACCCTCTCTAGATAGAAAAATTCATCTAACTGTCCTCCGGAGGTTTTTTTTCAAATTTGTATTTTAGGACTATTATTAGGGCTAATTATTATTATTATTTTTACTTTTATGGCTTCTTTGTTAGATCTAGGCTTGATAAATATTTCAGAGTGTAGTATAGTAGGCCTAACAGTTCATGAGTTAGATTAAGCATGTTTTTAACGCCTGGTTAAGCTTATCTACACAGTTTTAATGACCAAGTAAGAGCACCTGACCATGGAGCAACTACTGTGATCGTCGACATGGTAAAATTATCTCTTTTCTCTTATTTTCCTTGACATTTCATTTTCGTCCTGTAGGAATGTTTTTAAAAAGTCACTGTACATGCAAATTGTACACCCCACCAACAAGCCAAATAGCAAATAAATAGTACGACGGTACACCCGATGTTGGACTGTGTACTTATCAAGAAGAAGAAGATGAAGAAGACATTTTGATTATTGTTTTTATAAATGAATAGGGAACATTGCGGAAGCCAAGAATTTGGTTTAAATTCCAACAAGGTAGTTGGTTTGCTAGTGCAAGTCATTCTTGTCCATTTTTCCTCCTATTGTTTTCCAGGCGATACAGAGAATGATCGTAGACCACAACTTCCTTGTTGTTCGTTCCAAGATTTTGAGATGGAGCCGCTCAGATGCTGAAAGATTCTACGAAGAACACAGAGGTATTTTGATGAAACCAAACAAAAAGAAAAAAATATATATGACAGCCATATATTAGCAATCACTGTCTTAATGTATATGTTGCGAGCTTGAGAATTGCCCAGGGCAAGCTGATTTTTTTTTTTCTTTAATATGGTCAGTATTTAGATTTGACAAATTTTATTATTTTTTTTTCAATGTGCAGAATGGAGGAACTGGCCATATTGAAAGTTACATATGTATATTTCATATTTTTAGTATTACTCAGACTGTGATATCCAACAGTGAGACTATTCTTTTGGTCATGGCCTGACCAGAACCAAGTGATATTCAAAAGTGCTTGAGGAACTTTTAAAGTTTTATTTGTGGTTTGCACACAGTAAGTTTTGGTCATTGGGTAGTTGAGTGCCACAGAGAAAAGAAGCTCATGGTAATTTTTGCCCCTAGATTCAATTTCATCATTCATTTTATTATTTTTTTTCTATTGGCATTTATACAGTGCACTCCAGTTATAAGTACATAATGAACATTATATACCTCATATATAGATTCCTCTCGTCTGATTGGTTAAAAGTGGAGTCATGAAAATAGCTGTGCCCCATTTTTGATCAAAATGACGTCATGATTTACTGTGCCCGGGGCATAGAATCAACTGTGCCCTGTAAATAGGTTTGGAGACAGTCGCAACCCCGTACACATAGATCACTCATATGTACGCACCAATGACACGACCGCCGCGCTGTCGATCAGCGTTGATTACGAGTGCTGTAAAAGAGACTAGAATCTATATTTTCGGTATCTATATTTCGGAATCTATTTTTTCGGTATATAAAACAAATAATGACAGCTTGATATTCGGGGAGGCCCTCGGTGATGTGAAAACCATAATTTTAACTGTGCCCCTCATAGCAGTCATTATTTGTATACTATAATAAAATCCAGGTTACAATGAAGTAAATATTCAGGCCCCAACATCTGCTTAGATATGTTTTTTATTGTTTATTTGTTTGGTTACATCAAATTTGGATATAATGAAGGAAAACTACCAGTCCTGAGGATGTTGTTATAACTGGAGTTGGATGACATTTTTGGAGAAATGAGCAGGGATTTTCAAGTGATGTCACTACCGGAAAGCTTGCATACATGTATATGGTCCTTTCCAACTTGGCTTAGTAGTAGAACTCTGCTTTATGCACAGTTCATCTGTTTCCTCCAAATGCAATCTACAGGAAGGTTCTTCTACAATCGCCTGGTGGGCTTCATGATGTGCGGACCCATGTGTGCCCAGATCCTGGCCGGAGACAACGTCATCACACGCTGGAGGGAACTCATGGGACCCACCAAGACGTTCAGGTGACACATAGCTTCACACTGTTGGTAACCTTTGACCCCTGGTTGAATGGTTTGTCACTTGAGTTGGTGTTTTTGCCGATTTCTTTGTGGTGGTTATGTATGTGAAGAGTTGTCATTACTGAGCGGTTAGAGGGATGGTATGGTTTTGGTTGAGATGGGGCTTCAGGTTTCCAATTTGTGTGTGTGTGTGTGTGAGATAATGAGAAACCTCGTATGAGATATGAAAGAGCATACTATGTTTTGAAGAGGAATTCAAAGTTTATTTGATGAAAATTGATTTTGAAATGGCTGAGATATCCAAAAACAATGAGGTCCTTATTGAAGGTGGGACATACGTTTCATGAGGAGCACTTTGTTTTACTTTTTTTTTTTTTGTTGATATCTCGGCCATTTTAAAACCAACTTTCATCGAATTGACTTTGAATTCCCCGTAGAATTGTATGCTCTTTCATATTTCATAATTGTTTTCTAATTATCTTGCAAAAAGTTAAAATCTGAATCCCCCATCTTAACAGATACTATTGTATCCCTTTAAGACCACACAGATAAGACTGTGGGCTCCCATGCATGTGTTTGAGCTTTGAGTCCCAGCCTGGCACTTTATTCCTAATAGCCAAGACTTTGGAGGGGACTTTAAGCCATTGGTCCCATTTGCTGCACCCTATAAATATGCACATAACAGAATCCATCTCACCTGTCTTGTAAAGAGCAGGATGAAAACACAGTGAAGTGGTCAAATGTGCCAAAATGCTGGCTGATATTCTGCAGTATAGTTCTCAGTTTTGAAGGATGCAGATTACCCCAAAGAAGAAGAGTATGACAGTGAATACAGCAATGGTTTAAATGCATTCATTTTGACGGTGGTGGCAATGATGAAATAAGTGTAATAAGGATCTTAGTACTGGTGTTTATGGTTATGACTGAAGATGTCGAAAATAATGGTGATTAATTAAATGACATTCTGGGGGGCATTTCATGAAGCATTTTGTCCGACAAACTTGTCGGACAAATTTGCTGTCCGCCAATCAGTTGCAAGGATTTCAGTTGCTTACAACAGAATGTCAGATAAAAATATCTGTCAAAATGCTTCATGAAAGGCCCCCCCCCCCCCACCCCATGCTATGCTGCAAAGCAATGGTAATGATGCTGATAATGATGATAACAAGGTGTGATGAATGAGGAGAAAGCGGGTGGTTTTCTCCACTACTACAGAGGAACATATCCTAGTGAGTACAGGGAATCTTTGGTTGGTCAGTACTGGTCAAACAATATGCTTCGAAACTTGCCACAATTTATCACCTCGGTGTAAGCGATTAGCAAGGTTGTATGGTGGTGATTAAAGATGGTGATAGCTGTGGTTGTCATGGATGTACAGGTCAGATGATCAGCACTGTCAGCACCTGGAACTTGTGAAAATAATGTCTTGACTGCTGTTTCTCAATCTCCAGGGCCAAGCACATTCAGCCCGACACGATAAGGGGACAGCATGGCTTGACAGACACCAGAAATGCAACACATGGTTCTGGTAAGTGTCCTCTGCATTGAATCACTTCTTTGTACATACTTTGACAAACTGCCACAAATACAATTTCTGCAGCCAAATAGGAGACACATTCGACTTAAAATTACTTCAGTTTCATCATTTGTATTTGCTTGCCAATTGACAGTGTGGTAGTTTGATGTCTCTGTTGATAGATCCCTATATCTTGACAGATGTGTTGTTTCTTTTACTTTTTCACCTCTGCCAAAGAAGCTCTTTTTTATTTGCATTTACCTAGTTAGTTTGTTAGCAGTATTAACCTAGAAATTACAAACGGATTTTGATGAAATGTTCAAGATAGGTCTTTTGTGGGAGAAGGACCAGATGGTTACATGTAGTTTTTTGTTGCCTGAAAGATTGTGTTTTCATGTCCTGACCCAGACATATAAAAGCCTAGTCCTGATTTGGGGAATTATTATCACATGCTGAGATAGATGCCCTTTAGTGGACTCCTGGTATAATGAGTCCTTGGGACCGGCAGTTTTCTTTTGTTATATCAAAATTTCGTTATAACCAAACAAATAAATAAGAAACAAAGAGCAGATAATGTTGCGGCTTGAATTTTTACTTTGTTGTAACCCTAATGTTGTTATAACCATGTTCGTTGTAGCGGGAGTGCACTGTACTGGTATTTCGGCCATGGCTCTCTAGACCATCACTAATTTTGACCTGTGAAAGTTGGCAGTTCTGGATGATAACTGTGTTTGCACACGTGAGCGTAACTGGTATTTTTGGATGATTTCAAGAGATGTTGCAAATGCTGTGCTTCAATTTAAAGGTGCTCTGTTTTGCTTAATAATGATGTGACAGATTCGCCGGAAACTGCATCCAGGGAAATTGGTTTCTTCTTCCCGGAGTTCAGCATCCAGCGCTGGTATGAGAGGGAAGAGCCGCTCTACCGGGATGAGAGTGTGCCTGTGATGTACTGCAAGGAGCTGCACCTCCACATACCGCGGCCAGCAGATATCCTACTGGAGAGCTGACAAAGGGTCTAAAGACTGCAGAAATTATATCTTTTAAAGAATGTTTTATCTCGGATGTTTCATATATCGGTTCTTCCTCGTCCAGCATTTCTCTGGAGATGTGGAAACTTTGCTTTTTGTGCAAAGACTTGCCCTTACCTATAGAGGTAACAACTGTTGACATTAGAGGTTAATTTTTGTTGATGCTTGTGGTCTTTCTCTTTACTTTGTATTGCAGGAAAGTTGCTTGAGCTGTTGCTAAAGGATGTTGTATTAAAAATGGGATGGCATTATTCTGCAAGTTTTCATGCAATGCAAAGGTTGAGGTGTAGCATATTCATTTTCCCTCTTGCTAAAATTCTTTGCTATCTGGTCATTGGTCACTGGTCAGTCTGGAAGCACACTGTATTCTCCATCCATCCTTTTTTTTTTTTTTTTTTTTTGTAAGGGGGAATGATACCCAAATATGTTTTCGTGGATTGAGTGAATGCAGCAGCACATCAGTGAATTTTTAGGAAAGTTGGACAATCTGTTCAAAAGTTATGATTTCTAAAGTTTTGATGCTGCCATATCTGGATGAGAAGACTACCCCAGTTTGTGATGTCAACTACGGGACAATGACATAAAAACATGGAGAATTCAATTTCATTTTTTAAATGAAAAGTGCACTTTCCTTTGACTTGTTACTGACATATATTTGGGTTAGTCCCCCTGCTTTCTGAAATAGGGAAGTCAAGTGTTCTTTCATTATGCTTTAAAAAAAAAAAATGAAAATATGTCGAGTTCTCTTTACATTTTCTCTATATGGTCATCTTGCAGTGATGTCAAAAACTGCAAGTAGTTCTTTCATCCAGTGATGGCGGCACCAAAAGTTTAAAGATTCATAACTTTTGAATGGATTGCTCCATTTTCCTTAAACTTCACTGGTGTGTAAATATGTGCTAATGTTGCTGCATTTACTCAATACACAGAAATATATACTTGAGTATCATTCTCCTTTAACTAGGAGAAAATGATTACCAGATCCTTTCTCTCCTCTGTATACCCTTTCAGTGTCAGTATTGCCCTATAGCCTTTCCTGATTAGTTAAAGTTAAAACAAGTAGTTCTCAGAGGGCTCAGAATTCATCATTTACCATGTGGAAATTACTTGCAGAATATATCAAAGAGGGACTATCAAGAAACTTCGGCATACTTGTGAAATAGGCCCCACCACTGCCTGTCTGCACTAGAACTACGGCGGCTTTCCTGTTATACTTGTGAATTCAGCCCCATTGACACTGCGTGGCGTCCAACGTTACATAAGCACCACAACGGTGGGGCTTTCTTCCACAGTATGATATTTGCGAATGGTGCCCCGCCAAACAGTGTTTACGTGTGATTGATACAGCGGCAGGGCAGATTTCCGCAGCATATCATCTTCTTCCTTCCTTCTTTCCTTTGTTTTTATTTGTTCTTTTTTCTCTTTCTCTCTTTTATTCTCGGATGTCCTTATGCCCCTTGACTAATTTAATCATAAATACAACCCTAACCTTAACCTAAACGTAAACCCAACCTTGCTACTACCGCACAGATGCACGTTCACTGTGGTGGGACCTACATGTATTTCACAATTTTGCCGAAACTTGTCTGGCCGACAAAATTTAAAAGGATGATGAGGTTTTGATCAGATTACCTGACTTATTCCTGAAGAGCCCTTCCCTTTCAGTAGTGGGTAGGTACTGGTAGACCATTATGTGATGATCAATCGTGCTATAGCACTCATATATCTGAAGAAGCTGTGACAGAATCACTCTGACATGCACATTGTATTTTATAAAGATTGATGCATATACTGCTTGGGTCTGGTTTGTCAGCTATTGATAATTGATTATAACACATTACAAAGCAACCACGACTGTGCTGTATACAAATGTTAAAAAATAACCCACGCGTTTAGTCAGTATTCAAGTTAGCAGTGTAACCTTTCCTGCACAAGTCATCATTGCTTGCTCGGAGCAACACCACAATAACTTGATGTGAAGGATGCATAGTTTGTTGTTTGTCTATTTGTTTTTATATATATTTCATCTCAAAAGAACAGGAAATTTAGTAGAGTTTCTGTGCAGGTGTGTTGGAAACTTGTGAGGCAACGACACTATCACTTCATCTAATTTGCATATATGTGGTTGCCATCAATTTCACTGTATGGTCAAAGCATAATTATGTATGGTAAAAGTGTCATTTTTTTGTTCTCATCTAATGCCCAACTCTGATGAAACTTCCACCATTCTATTTGGTGGATTTCACAATGCTCTTGTCATCAGAGCTTACTTGCAATTGGACTGGAAATGCACCTTTAAGAGCACTTTGTCGCCCTTCGCCTACGATGGCAAAATAGTGTGATTGCACCCTGTAGAAGTGAATAGTCCCCCTACACTACTCACTTCTGCAAACCAGTAACTTGCTCAATACATCAAGGAAGGTTTTCTGATGATTTATCTGAGGTAATGCAACTCACCAAATGTCACTTAATTATTTGGAAAATTGTGAAACCTTAGAACTATTGGATAGAGACTTTGGTTGCATGTGCTTTTCGGCTACTGCTCTCAGTCCTACTTATATTATACTCTTATACACATATTGAAAGTACCTTGGTACATGGTAAAATTCAACTCGATTCAACAGCCTTATTGCTATATTCATTGACATTTGCTACCTCATAAAAAGCATACTTCAGTGTGTTTTTGTATTTATCTCATTTCTGATTAAAACTAGATGATAGTATTGCTTCCAATTTCTTGATTACATACTTTTTTGCTTTTTTTTTCAGATATGAAAGCCTTTTATAGCCATTCACACAGACCATTTACTCGACCCTGTTAGCTAGTCTTGCGTATTATAATTAAGTGTAATCTACAGCAGTCTTACACATGAATCATTTGCATAATCAAATCTTGTTTATACTTTTATTTTTTTTTTAATGAATAGAATCCTAGTTACCCTAAGAAAGTGAGTCATGGTAAAATAGTTCTACAATCTTGATTGTAATCATTATTTGGCTCCTGTGAATTGATTGATTCAAAAAGTTTTCTCACTGATTCCAGTACAATCTGCTTTATCCAAACCCAAGTGTGTTTCTCACAGTTCTGAAGTGGAACATACATTGTATAGTTGTAACAGTAAAAACCACACACACATACACACACACACACACAGATTATTAAAAAGAAACATACCTTTCAATGACATCATTTAATCTTCGAGGGGGAGACTTCCTACATTGAGCAAAAATATTTGCAATGTTTTTGTTTCCAGTATTTTTTTCCCAGTATTTCCCAAAAGTACTCCTAATCTAACCAAAAGCGTGTTCAACCTTGAGTGGAGTTCAATTGCTGTATTCAATTCAGACAGTGGACCAAGGTACTGAGATTTAAATTATCGGATAGTAGTGTTCAGGAACTTTGAGGCATGCGGTCAGGTGAATTTGCATTTTATTTTTGTTTGTTTTGTTCCTTGTTGTGAGTGTGCTACACTGCTCGAGGATTGTTATACAGTGTACATATATCTGATAATTTGGGCAATTTACCGGTAGTTTTCTTGTCACAGATAATGTGACCAGGCAAATGTTTACATAATGCATAATGTTTTCAATAAGACGTACCGGTACTGTGGGGAAATTCGGTGGCATTGTATACCTACAATGTATATCTGTACTACATTGTACATGAACCTTTATGTCGGTATACATAAATATTTATCAGATCTTAATAAAACTGATGATCACAGAACTCCTTTCTTTTTTATGTCTTTTTCAGAGTGTCTTTTTTCTCCCTCTCTATGCATTTCATTACATGTATCTGGGGTATGTGAAATTTATGGAGTAGTTTTGACAATTGTGCAGATTGTATTTATGAGATGTACAGCTGTATGACCTGTACAATATGTGAGTGCGCTGTATGCTGTAAAACCTGTTATTTTCGGAAATGAGGAGGTCACAGACACTTTTAGCAGATGCTGTTTTCGCAAACTGACAACATAAAGTGCACTAATGCCTGTCCGTTCACTCCGCCACTTTATGCTATCAAGATCAGGGGGCAATAATTTGCATGTTATTAAATTCGCAGCTCAACAGTGATTTGCAACATTCGCAAAGATTAAACCCCCGAAAAAATAATAGATTTTGCAGTATCTAATCTGCTATGTGTGCTTAAGAGATTGATGATGCTGTATAATGCTTTATGTTCAGTGCTGGTTTCATATTCATGAACCCCGTGGGTTGACTGATGCTCTGGGAAAGTAACAACATGCCACAATTATTGCCTTCTAGGTGTGGTGTACATATGCTTTCTAGTACGTGTATTATGCCTGCATGGTGGGAAAACACTCACCTTGTCTCTTAAAAAGAAAGAATATATTGTACATTGTAATGATTGTAACAACATCCCTTATGCACATCAACACATCTTGTCAATTATGTTTGCTTTCCCCCTGCAATAAATATATGACAAAATGCTGCACAGTCAACTCTACGCATTAGTCAATTATTTTGAGGGTATAGAGGACAACACATTAATATTTTACTTTTGCAAATACAGTACAGAGAAATAATATATTTAAGATTGAATTGAAGTGGAGACTTTTTCATTTTCTTTGACTTGGCTGATTATCTGACGTAAAATTTACAAAGCATACACTTGTGTGGAGTTGACTGTACACACTGTATACGCACATAACGAGGGTTTATAACATACTGTATACACTGTACTAGTCCAAGTAACATCCATGCATGCAGAGGGTAGGTTGTCAATTCTAAGAGTTTTATTCATTAGCAGGTATGAATCACGGTACATGTATCCACAATAAATATTGAAAGACAATTATATACACAGAAGTCAAACGAGACAATAGAATTATTGTTAAATATCATTCATACAATGTATGTGAAAAGTAGCATACCTGTGTAATGCAATGGATCTTGTTGATAAATTAATAATTAGTGTTGCTTTCAGGGCTGGGTTACACCTCTTCTTGTGTATGAAGACTTCTTTAATAGAAGAAAAAAATAAACAAAATACCATGAACAACATGTTTCCATCATGCATTCTAAATCACAGTTTGGCCCCAAAGTCTGTTTTACCATAAAAGTTACAAGCCAGCTTCGTGGGAGCCATCCCATGGACTATGAAGTTAATGTATATTAAGGAGATACAAATATGTATCACTGCACCCATCATGATGGAACTCTGTTATAAAACAATGACCTATTGCCGTAAGCTTTGACAAACAGGACCTGCAGAATGGCCATGTTAAACAGGGTTTTGTTTTACATATCCAACCCATTTCTAATGAGGTTCTGTAGCCCTGATTTCCAATACAGTTGCGTTACATCACTTGGAACACCAGCAGCGCTTTGCACAGCACAGTACGTCCTCTACAGGACAGATTCTATCACTTTTTGGTAGAGTAATTCTTCAAGGTTCAAATCATTGGTATGCACTCCTGATATTAGAAAATTGTTCACTTTCTTTTCTGATATCTTCTATAATTTATGCCACATATTGATATATTATATCTCACCACTCTCAATATACTTTTAAAAGATAAGATTCCCTAGTGTGAAACAACTGACAGACATGCAGCTTGCTTTAATATGCCAGAATACATTACTAGTATACTACACTTGTATATACTGTACCTGTTCTTTTTCTTTTGTGTTGGAACTCTGATGCACCTAGAAATTCTCTCAAATTTTACAAAGTGCTCATCTGCTGATATGTGAATAATCATCAAAGTGGATACTGTAAGATATAAAACATTTGCGGCATGAGAGTTTTGCAAATTCTGACCAAAATGATGTACAGCATTTTACTGGCATCAATGTACTGTGTAAACAAAAACTTCTGCATGCATTTTCTTTCTGCAAATCTTGGCTCCTTGTGACATTCCCCAAATTTTCTGGTTTTACAGTAAGCCTTGTCTTTCCTGTGTTTAATGCCTTGGGCCCTCTATACATTGTACTAGTCCAAAGAAGATCCAACTTGAGGCCATAACATTCATAATGTGAACAATAGATATGGGATATGAAAGCAATCATAAACTCTTAATATCACATGGTGAGACAACACAATCTTTTGTCATGACCTGGATGTGAATGCATATTTCAACAATGCACACTTCAAAAAAATACAATTTTGGATCTTAAAAAAAAAAAAAAAAATCTGACTCTTGGGACTTTCATCTGCAGTGGGGCTGACCACCGTTCCAGAGGGAGATGTACAGCTCTTCATTATTCCATGTCAAAGAAGCTGCAATAAAGGTGGCCTGTGGACAAGACTATCTATGCCCCCGGGGGAAAAAACTCACTCCGCTGAGGTGACATGATTGTAATGCAAAGAAGCGCATTATTCCTACTTGCTTTTTAATAGTTCATGGTCTATAAACAGACATAGCACACCTTGAGGTAGGTTTAGATTAAGACATAAACAAAGATCAAATCAAACAAACGGACAGACAGACAGACACAAGTTTAACAAAGAGCTAGCCCACACAATCATTTGTTCAACAAATCTGTAAAATACAGTTCTATGACATCACTATGCTCCTGTGACAATTACTTCCACAAAATATCTGCCGCTAAGCCAAATATAAAATCTCCCCACAAACATAACCCTGACCCTAATCTTAATCCTCACATTAACCTAAACCTTAAAACCCTATCACAACCCCAACCCTAACCTTAAGTTCTTAAGAAAAGAAGACTGCAGCAACTGTCGCAGGAGCAAATGTCCCATCACCACAAAATACAAACAGAGATCACAAAGGGGATGTTATATTACACATGTCATGGAACAACTGGCTGTAGCAAAAAGCCAGAAAATCAGATTTAGATTGAAATACTGGGAAAAAAAAAGTACTTTCAAATTGACTTTAGACCATGACTCACCTACAAGCATGTAAGTTCATTCGATTACATCAGATTACTGTCAGGTTTCATTGCTCAAAATTTAACTCTGTACAAATGCAGAAATTAATTATATAACATGAAAATTTGGCAAATTCAAGAATTTCTACAAGCATCAAAACCACCTAATACAATGTACATGTAATTGTAGCCCTTATGTATCTTGGCAGAAGCCAAAGGCTCCCTTGCCACACTCATTGCAAAGACACGCTTTCCGAGGATCGCTATGTCAGACACAGTCAAATCACCAGCAAAAAGACAAGCCCTGCAAAAGGGGCCTTTGGGGACTCATTATTATTGTGCCTTTAATTACCCAAATTTTGCTAACAATATTTGGTATGTGATAGCAAAAGTCACATTGGATCAGTGCTTAGTTTTGAAAGGTCATACATAATAGAGTACCAAAGTGTGATGTCATAGCCATTCATCGCAATGGAAACTTGTTCTTAAAAACCTCGTCTGGCCCAAGCGTTTATGCGAACTCCTGGTTCCAACCCAAACTATAACAAAAGACTGTGACATCATCACTTCAATATACTCTACAATTTCGCTCTGCCTGCCCGTTGAGAATTTAGCAAATTCCATTGGTCGAAGTGACTGAATTATTCAAGATCTGAGTCATTCAGTAGCAGGAGTGTGCGCAGATCAGGCTTTCTGCTGGCTCGTAAATGATAATCACATTGTCAGTATCTCCAAATGGCCTAGTGCTGATCCAATCTGCTTCGGCTCTCTATGTTCACAACTGCCAGTGCTAACAAAGTGCAAAAGCCTTTGAGAAAGCCTACCCTCATTGACATTTACTGCAGTAAAACTAGAAATATCACTCAAGGTGATTAATACCCCCGCCCCGTGACGACAGTCTTACCCAAGGAATGATCTTTCCTTGATCTTCTGCCATTTAAATGCCGTTACCATGGCAACGCAGCTTCCGACACGTCTGAAAAATATGTCTTGCACATCTTCCCACCAAGACTATTGTGTGTGCCACATTTCATAAGCTTTTGTCAAAAACTGAGGAAGTAGTTCAATCCACAAGATCTTTCCTTGATCTTCCGCCATTAATATGCCGTTACCATGGCAACGCAGCTTCCGACACGTCCAAAAAATATGTCTTGCACATCTTCCCACCAAGACCAATGTGTGTGCCACATTTCATGAGCTTCAGTCGAATACAGAGGAAGTAGTTCAATCCGCAAGATCTTTCCTTGATCTTCTGCCATTTATATGCCGTTACCATGGCAACGCAGCTTCCGACACGTCCGAAAAAATATGTCTTCCACATCTTCCCACCAAGATCAAGGTGTGTGCCACATTTCATAAGCTTTGGTCAAAAAACTGAGGAAGTAGTTAAATCTGCAAGATCTTTCCTTGATCTTCTGCCATTAATATGCTGTTACCATGGCAACGTACTTTCGGGTACTGTCAAAAAATGTGTCTTGCACATCTACAACCAAAGGCACACATCTGTACCAAGTTTCATGGAAATTGGGCAAAAACTGAGGAAGTAGTTTGCAACACAAAATTTTCCATCATTTTGGCTCATAATATGTGAGCTGTTACCATGGCAACATACTTTTTGTCACTGTCAAGAAATGTGTCATGCTGACCTATATCCTAAGACAAACATTCAATATGAATTCCATGAGAATTGGAAGAACACTGATGAAGCAGTTTTGCCATGAAGCATTTTGCCCTATATTTTACCAATAACATGCCGTTACCATGGCAACGCACTTTTTGCCACTGCAGAAATATGTGTCTTGCACATTAACCTATTCAGATGAACATCTGTACCTAATTTCATAAAAATTGATCAAAAACTGTGGGAGGAGTTCGCGACGCAAGATTTGTACCCATTTTTGCCCATAATATGCCGTTACCATGGCAACGTACTTTTGGGTACTGTCAAAAAATACGTCTTGCACATCTATAACCCAAGGCACACATCTGTGCCAAGTTTTATGGGAATCGGTTGAAAACTGAGGAAGTAGTTCGCGACGCAAGATTTGCAACGGACCGACCGCCCGACCGACCGCCCGACCGCCCGACCGCCCGACCGCCCGACCGACCGCCCGACCGACCGTCCGCTGATTCCTATATACCCCCTTCAAACTTCGTTTGGCGGGGGTATAATAAACAAAGAACCCTGAGGTACAACGATGTTCCCAAAATGAAAACATCAACCCTCAATGAAAGGTGGGAAGCATTCAACAAACCTCTGCAACCCTATCGTTGTACATCTACAAACCTACACACTTCTTGCCGCAAATATTACATATAATTCACATTCTACGCCATGGACTACATAGGCCGAATACACAGCATTACTAATGACTATATAGGTGAAGTACATGATAAATGCAACGAAAACACAGAAATCTACACTCAATGCTTAATAACTTTATCACCCTTAGAAAAATGGCTATATATACATGAGTATCATAGCACCCAGTGTTACAGACAAAGTCAGAGTATATTTGAACATAAAATTCTGTATCAAAGCTACTAGTCGGCCCTTGGGCTACATGCCCCATCAAGTAATAGAATGATATTGTAATCAAGAAGTCTTACGAGCAGGGCACGAGAGTGCACTAAAAACTGTAGCACAATGCGCCAGTACACATGTTCACATGTTGGTGATCTGCAACATTGTGACTAAGGTCTAGGGAAGCCTTGCACAGTTTGGCACTGTTTGATGTAACTCTGGGGAACTCTAACACCACTCCTTTCAGAGGGCACAACATATAGATGATGACTGGCGGGGGAGGGAACATACCGAATGTTCTACCCGAAGGGTTTGAAATGCTATAGAGGGAGGTTAGAAGTCCCAAGAAGAAGTCGAGGGACTTACAGCCTCCCGAAATAGCATTTCAAACCCTGAGGGTGGAACGTTTGGTACATGTTCCCGACAACAAAAGTCATCATCTGTTATATTATATGGGTTAGTCAAATACCATTATCTGTAGGCAAATTTATCCTATCGATTGCGTGAAAAATATGATCGTTCAATCGTTTGGTATCGTTTGTCATTTGTTACGTGAAAAATGTTTTCCCATGGGAGAACATTACAAAAATGTTCTGCCCATGGGCGAACATAACCAATGTGCCTCCATCACGTGACTGTGTTTAGCCAATCACTGACTGGTATTTGACTAACCCATTTAATATTGTATGTTGTCTGCCTTTCTCAACAAAGCAATTAAACATACACACACATACAATCAAACAAACAAACAAACAAACAAAATTATCTTGTAGAGTGATCTGTAAATATGAGACAATATTCTGGCTTTTTTTTTTTACATTCTGACTGGTAATAATCAGCAAAGTACTATGCATCATTCTCCATGGTATATCAAACTTTGGTTTCACATACTCGCATGATCCACTCCACAAATTTACTAATTTTCTCATCGGCATGAGCGATACAACAATAAATTTTTAGGTCGATATCTCTACATAATTTACCTTCTGATGGCATTGTGGTGTGCTTTAGATGTACAGAGACTCCAACCCTAAGCACCTTCTGATCGGGAGATTCTCCCGCCTGAAACCCCTAGCAAACGGGAGACTCCAACTTGATGTGCGCAAAGCGCACATCACGAGCACGAAGTTCCTTGCGGTCCAGGGTTCTAGATGCTCTCTCGTGCCATCTAAGGCTTATTTTTCAACATACAATGAAATTAAGTAAGAAATCATTTCAAGCGGGAGAAATTCAATCTCAAGTGGGAGAACGGGAGATTCTGCAAAAATGGGTTTTCGGCGGGAGATCTCCAGTCCAAAGCGGGAGAGTTGGAGTCTCTGGATGTATGACACAGGTATCCAATCAACATACTGGAACCCTCTCACATATATGCACTGGTAAGCTTGTCAGATATGCAGTTTGTGAACACAGATTTGCCTTTTGACACCAGGCTTCATCCCTTGCATGAGCCATTTTTTTTTTTTTTATGTATTAAACCATACACCACATACAATTGTAATTCATTTATTATGTACATTGCACTTTGCTATGAGAGTGTGCTGTACTTATGTACAGGGGAAGCTCACAGACCTGAAAAGCATGATTACATTCTACCATCAGGTTTCTCACTACATCAGGGTACAAAACAAATAAATTTATTAAAGGAGTCTGGACCTGCAACATCACATTGTAGGAAAAGACTTCTGTTACAACTGACTTCTTTATAACACAATGTCACTGTATAAAACAATAGTCTCATATCAACATCCTGTAACCGTCTCTCTCATGTACATTTGCCCAATGGGGCACCATTTAACCCTAAAAAGACTGGGCTATTTTGGTAGCTCGAAAGACTGGGGGGGGGGGGGGGGGCCTAAAGGGCCCCCCCCTTAAGATCTCGGCCGTGGATCGCGCGATCGCCGCGGAAATTTGCACAATGGTAGTGTGCGATGTAATCTACAAGATCGTATATTTAAATTTTCCAAAATTGTCTTCTTTTATTTTATTTTGATTAATTATGCTAATTTATGCAAGAAATCAGACTTTTTTATCTAAATCAGTAAATAAAGCTCCAAAAGTGCTCATTTTTGGTCTAGATATTCTTTGTAGCATTCTTAGCAAATGTACTAGAAAAAAAATTTGGTATCAAAATTAATTTCTTATTTATTTTATTGTTTTATGAATTTCTTATGTATTTCTTTGTTTTTTCGACCTTTTGTTTTTGTTATTTTTTCAGCAAAATTTGTGGCAGACCCTTTTTGAAGCATAATACTACTAAAACAAATTGATTTTAGCCATTGAGAGTAAAAATAAGCATATTTATATGAACCATGTGATAAAACTCAATTTGTATTGACTTTGTACACAAAATCACATTTTTGAGCCATTTTCGGTCTCACGTGCATGTACAAAAAGTTATGTAACTTCAGAACCGTACCCCCGGGCGTCACAAATTTGGTGTCAAAATGTGCGGGAAACTCGAAAGAAAAAAGCCATAGAGCATCGCGGCGAGAGCATTGCGTGTTGCTGAGTAATCGCGCGAAATGTCGAGGGGGGGGCCTTTTAGGCCCCCCCCCCAGTCTTTTTAGGGTTAAACTCCACCAACACCATTGGTGACCTCTTCCAGCACCACTGGTGACTTCATCCTTCACAACTGGTGACTGCTTCCCACTACCATTGGCAACCTCTTCCATCACAACTGGTGCCCTCTTCAAACCACCACTGCTGACCTCTTCCATTACCACTGGTGACCTTTTCCATCACAACTAGTAAACTCTTCCAAGCACCACTGGTGACCTCTTCCAGCACAACTGGCAACCTCTTCCATCACAACTGGTACCCTCTTCCCACCACAACTGGTGACCTCTTCCACCACAACTGGTGATCTCTTCCATCACAACTGGTGACCTCTTCCATCACAACTGGCAACCTCTTCCATCACAACTGGTACCCTCTTCCCACCACAACTGGTGATCTCTTCCACCACAACTGGTGATCTCTTCCATCACAACTGGTACCCTCTTCTATCACAACTGGTGACCTCTTCTATCACAACTGGCAACCTCTTCCATCACAACTGGTGACCTCTTTCATCACAACTGGTGATCTCTTCCATCACAACTGGTGACCTCTTCCATCACAACTGGCAACCTATTCCATCACAACTAGTACCCTCTTCCCACTACAACTGGTGACCTCTTCCACCACAACTGGTGATCTCTTCCATCACAACTGGAGACCTCTTCCATCACAACTGGTGACCTCTTTTATCACAACTGCCAATCTCTTCCCACCACCACTGGTGATCTCTTTCATCACAGCTGGTGACTTCTTTCCACCACCACTGGTGACCTCTTCCATCACAACTGGCACCCTCTTCCCACCACCACCGGTGACCTCTTCCATCACAACTGGTGACCTCTTCCCATCACCACCGGTGACCTCTTTCATCACAGCTGGTGACCTCTTTCCACCACCACTGGTGACCTCTTCCATCACAACTGGCACCCTCTTCCCACCACCATCGGTGACCTCTTTCATCACAGCTGGTGACCTCTTTCCACCACCACTGGTGACCTCTTCCATCACAACTGGTGACCTCTTCCCATCACCACTGGTGACCACTTCCCACCACCATGGTGACCTCTTCCATCTCCACTGGTGACCTCTTCATACATATTATTAGCAATGGTAGTTGCAGGTGGTTGTCCCGACCGGGTTAACGAACCCGGCTGAAGGAGATTGGTCTTTTAATGGCAAGCCTTGACCCTTGTTACCAGAAACAATACTTTGCTTTGTCGTGACTTTCCAACATGGCATTTAAGGAAGTAAGGAGAAACCAGTCTCCTCACTACATGCTTCTTATCCTCAGCAAAACCGATGGTGCATTATTGCATCAGTTGACACATCAACCGAGGCAGGACTTTTTAATCTTCAAACAACGTTTTCAGAGCAGCATGTCTCGTCAAGAATTGTACAAAGCACACATAAAGTCATTACACAAGCACACCACATAATAAAATTATTTGAACAAAATCAAATGCTAACAGTACAATTTGAAGTTGTTGGTTTCAATAGTATCATAATGCCCCATGGCACACAAACACACTCACACACACACATCTATATTTTGATCTTTTCTTTTTTTTAATGGGTAGTATATGCATGAATCAACATGGCAATTTTGAGAGCAACAGCCTCGCTATATATCGACAGAAAGCTCTCCCCATTTTCTTTTTTCTTGTAGTGTACTTTGTATTCGTATGGTGCATACTGTAAGGAGTTGCCCATGGTAGATTTTTTCGCAAAATTCAAACGCACTCAATAATTCAATCTATGTCTATTAAACAATACAGCTGTACATCAGGAGCGAGCAAGAGTAAAATGTGAATATACCTGTCTCAAATACATTTATAACCACCCCACACTCCCCTAAATCATTGCACACTTATATATCTGTTTATTACCTTTAATAGCGGATACATGTGTTCTCAATTAGCCATCAAGTCAAATCAACATTTCTGTGGTTTATAGATTATTTATTTATAATATGTATCATTTATTGCTGGCATTTCATACCGTAGACACAAAACTTTTCTCTAATTTGATCCATATATTGGTCACATAACACAGTTGTGTTGGTTTAAAAACCTATCAAAAACTTCTGCATCTATAATGGATCCAAAATTAGCAAAGCATTTCAGGGGATTCAAGTTCAAGCTTCTTTATAATATTGCAAACTTAAATGTTATTCTATTTTCCAATTTTGTGCACTTTTAATTTATCATCTATTGAATGAGGTTCTCACTAATCCTTTTTGGATATAGGATACATAGTAAAATTCAGTTGCCAATGTAATGATGATGTGTGAGGCTGAATTCCCCCATTACTAGATGTGTTTAGAAATGGAAGAGCAATGATTACACCAACTCTGTAAAGAGCCACATGCACTGCTTGATTTTTAACCACTAGTATGATACACATAATATGCAGGTATGTCACAAGGACAGAATTACCCCCCTCATTTATTGCTTTGAAAAATGCACCAAGCACTTCAAATAAACTTTTGAAATACATATGAAAGAGCCCAGCTCTCTACATGTTTAGCTAATAAGTCTGCCCTACAGGACCTGTAATGATTGGATTGCTCATTATTTTTTTGTTTGCATTTTAAAGTCAAATCAAAAGCAAATTCATAATGACCTACCATAACAGCACCCACATTGGTATTACAACTTTAATATCTTTTGCAGAATTCTCCTCTTGGATTACTTGCGCATTTAATGATTACCATCAAAATTTGAATACGCAGAAAAAAATAAAAACACCAGAAGAGTACTGCTGCAGATATATCTCACCAGCAAATTATTAATCATTCATGTATCAGCACATGCACAACACCAAAATGACACATCAATTACTTCTTTTGTTTTGAGTCAATACATATTGCAGTCACAATATATCTTTCCATGTACTCTGCGCAGTCGCATTTTGAATTGAATCCACAATCACCCATAACTGCCCCTAACAAAAGTCACCGCTCTACCGTAAAAGCAGAAATTTCCACTTTTAGCGGTCATTTGCATATGTGTGCGTACAAGTGTAGGGCATGGATAATTGAAAAATGTATGAAATTCTCTACCTGGCTCACAGCATCCATACACACAAACTATCAATGTTTCAAAATCCATGCCAAATAGAATGAAATCTTATACTGCCCACTTCAGCAAGTAGTGGAGGCTGAAATTGCAAGAGGTCTGTGGGTGTGAAAGGGTTAATGGACCGAAAGAAGGGCATCCTGTTTCATTCTAACTCAAACTGACCCAACATTTCTCATTGGGAATATCTCTCTCCAAGAACAACTTAATGTAAAGTGAGTTGATGCTTAGACTTCCACACAGACAGATACATTTCTAGTCTATATGTAGCACACCTCTCAACTCACATTCTCACATCACCGTAACTCTTGGACTAGTGATGTCCAACACAACAAGGACCTAGATACAGGAATCATGTATTATCTTCACAAGCATACTACCACATTTTGAATGTCTTCAAGGTTTCACATCACCATCTACCCCCCAACATGGGTGAATATGTGTAGATAGATGTTGGGGGAGTGCCGACTTGCGCAGGAAGGGACAACATTGCAGCAACACGTGACCAGGCGGCAACCACTCTTCATCATGTTGCAGCCTCCTTTTCCTCCTGGTCCTCTTTGGTGGTCAGAAAGAGGAGAGGGAACATTCCGATCAAGCAGCCCACCATGATTCCAAGAGCACGAGCCTGTGTGTCACGGGAGGAGAGAGAAGGGGGAGACAGACAGACAGTAATAAACACAACATTCTCCCAATATCCAGCAAATTCAGTCTGAAGATGGCATGCGGTATAAGAGCTTTGTCAAAGGGGATGCCCCCATAATCGGGTTGGTGGGAATCTTCCATTACTTTCTTGGTATTTATAAAGCTTGCAAATCATTCCATATAGAAGACTTTACATCATTAGGCCCCTACATACTGGTACTGTAAAGCAAGGTATGTTCGTGGCATGGAATTTTCACGAATTGCCACTGGCATTCAATAAACATAGTGTAGACAAGAACTTTCATGTGTATTTTAATTACGCAAATCTTGGCTCTCACGAAATTTGCCAAATCAGATGCATGTAAATATTGCTGGTATTACAGAACTCAATTAGTCTGTGTATGGTGTTGTCAGTGTTTAAAGTTGAATTTCATTTGGTTCTTTATATCATTCATTATGGACAGTTTATTTACTAACGACATTTTAAAACTGCTAGCTACCACAAGATGTTTGTCACATCAAACTGTGGTTTTCTTGGCTCATTACAAGCTCACAATTTGCCTACTGAGCATGTCACTGTGGCAAAGTTCATACACCACTATGACAGGTAAGTGCTGAAGTTGACCTTATCACACCAAAGGTCATCTGCGTCTATATGGATGTCTTTCTAGAAAAACAGACACTTCTACAGGCAAAGAAAACATTGTCTTTATTATTTTGTTGCGTACAGCATGTTCCATATTCCTGAAAAATGTGAAAAGCTTGTTGCACTTTAAAAGGACAGATATCACATTTGACAACATTCTACAATATCCAGGTTTGATACTGACTATGCTGGCCGTCCATCTCGTCCTGTTCATGTCCAGCTGCTCGGGGGTCAGTTCTGGCACTTGGGGCCCAACTCTGGACACCGCAGCTTCAACAGTGCCAGCTAGCCTGTGGTTAGATATCACAGAGGGTGAAAACATTTTTAAGGGGCATTCTAGCCATATTATATCATTTTGTATCAAGCAGTACAAAAATTGATAGTGCCAAGTATAGATTTGTGGAATTTACTGGGGTCCCTGAGCAGATAAACCAATACTCTGAAAAACCTAAAACATTATACACTGAACTAGAATGATGACATAGGAGGCTCATATATTCCAGTGTTGTTGCAATGTCATTCCATTGTGCAATACCACTTTATTTTGTAAGTTCACCTGTGTAGAATTCATGCATGCTTTCTTCTTTCATTGTTTTTCCTTGAGCACAGATTCATACATTCTTATGTGACGCTGCTACACATATAAAATGTCATCATCATCATCCTCATTCATTATGATTTGCTATGAATTTTGAAAGTATTCTTAATCTCCCTCCAAATTTCTATAAATTGTAAAACTCTGTAAAAAGTATAACCAATCTATAGATGTCTAAATGCAAAAGTCTACAAATCATCTGGTGGTCTCATTTAATAAGCTTTCACACTTCAAGGCACAGTGATATGCTAATTTTCCCCATAGAGAAGGGCGATATCTTGCCATAATAATAGCCCAAGTACTTTGATACATCCTACAACTGAGGGCATCCTATGGTTCTACATCCTATCAAACAAAGATTGGCCTCTATAATTAGTCATGAAGTTATACTAATATAACATGCTTTCATACGATGCAATATATAGCAGGAATGTATAATGGATGTTCACTCCATATAA
This sequence comes from Diadema antillarum, assembly GCF_040938485.1. Taxonomy (NCBI): domain Eukaryota; kingdom Metazoa; phylum Echinodermata; class Echinoidea; order Diadematoida; family Diadematidae; genus Diadema; species Diadema antillarum. The sequence continues at coordinate 2,770,279 of NW_027271466.1, read as the reverse complement.
CCACATATACAGCAAAAACTACCAGCGGTTAAAAACATGCCATGCTTTATGATCTATGAGTGTAATCATACTACACTAACACATACACTTTCTACTTTGGGAGGGGATAGTGTTGATGGTCTAATATTTGGGGTAAAATAGGGTAGGGTTGGGTTCGGTTGTTTGCTTGCTTAGTTTATCAGTTGTTTTGTCTGTTTGTTTGTTTTTTTAGGGGGAGGGGGAGCGAATGCAATATCTTACCCAATGCCAGCCACATCTGAAATCATATTGCCCATGCCGGCAGCTGGAATGAGAGTGACAATGAAAGAAAAATGAAATGATGGTGGAAGTGAGGAATAAGTTTGTCAGGCAGAAAGAGATGTAGAAAAACAAAATGAACATGCAAAGATGGAAGAGAGAAGAAGGGAGTTTTTATTGAAAAAAAAGAGTTAGAAGGAAAAGAAATGGAATAGATACACTGTAAATCAGTGTCTTTGTTATTGTGCAAACATACAATGAGATCTATTGGTTCATTCATTCATTCCTAAAATAATCCATACAACTTAATAGCCTGATGCTATAATACAGATATATACGTTCACCATACTTTACTTTGCATGTTTTTTTTTTGTACACATGATACATTGCATTGTTTTTATTAAACTGGGGAATAATTGAACTGAAAAAAAAAAATTGTGAAAAGCAGATATGGACAAAAGTAGCTGAAATAGGAATGAGAAAATGTACAATGTGTATCACACAGAACATTATAAAGAAGGCAGAGCAAGAAGAAAAAAAAGAGTGGCTTACATGCCAAAAGATTGACAATATATATGCAGAAGAAGAATTGGAATGGGATGGAAAAAGAAGTGTTTGAGCTATAAAAAAAAAAAAAAAAAAACTTCATGGTTATCTGTACTTGTGACTGAAAGTGGCTACTTCTGCCCATGGAAGAATGTGAATGCTGAAGATGTTACAATTTCCTTGCCTATTATGTGTATCACACTGGTGATACTGAAGACTAAATGTGACCCTGCACCACAAAACAACCCAAAATTTGCCCCACTCGAATTTTAGTTCAGGGCAGATTCTGAAAAAGCCAACTTACAGCTTTGAAATGATAAACCAAACAGATGGACTCTCCTAACCCACTTAAACACAGGAAAGAAAGTACACACTCTGGAAAAGTGCACACTGATGAAAAAGAGGCTTTGAAGTTTAGGGTCTATTCAAGTGAATTATCTCAACCAGTGGTGCTCTCTGCAATAAATGGAACAAAAGAACAGAATATAAAACTCCATAGCAACCACTACATGGAGGATTTATCTAACTAAACTGAAAGTGTACACAGTCACAATGTACATCTATTCAAGACTGATAATCAATACAGTCAAAGTAGTATTGCCAACATCCTTTCAAAAGTAAGAGTTGAGAGTGAAGAAAATTGAAAGGGTTTCTCACACTACGAATCCATAAATCTGAGGAAGCCAATGAAGGACTGAAAATTTCGACTTTAAAACTGCAAAAATACAATATCCAATTTATTTTATGATCCCAAACTTTTGTAATACATGAAATGTCCATGAAAATTGAGGAAAGTGTGATGCTGAAGGTTACTGCCTGTTATTGACGTTGTTAGAAAGAAAATGACAAGAATAATGCCCTTTCTTTGGAGCATTCATACTCACCAGCCATTGTGGATATGCTGAGGGCTGCACCTATGGTCATATCGATGTAATCCCCCTGTAACACAAAGATAACCATATTCATTTGAATATAATGGCACAATTGATTTTTAGATAATTTTTTTTCTTACAAAAGGAAACAAAAACAAGTGAAACAATAAGATTTAAGACACTGAAGACAAATTATGTACTTTTTACAATATGCCAAAATGAGATAATATGAGAGCATATTTTGTAAATGTAGGGGAAACTTATCAAATGATCAGATACAAGAAAAACCGCCAAAAGCAATACACTAACATGAAACAAAGTGTGCACTTGTATTCTTCCCATTTCTTCTTGGCTATCTTTCCGTATTTTCTCCATCCATCTCCTCCGTTAGTATCCTTAACCTTTGAGGTACTTTGAGTGCTGACTGGCACAGACAACCCTTTAGATGACATTGTACAATGTACATGTACATACTGTCCCTGGCACAGAGAGGGTTAACATCATGACTAAAATCTTTACATAGCCTAAAGGTTGGCAGTATTTGCCAGCATTGACTTACAGCGATTATCATGATGGCATTGTCGAAGAATCCAAACCCGATGAATGGGAGAGCATTGCTGAAGGCAACTGAGTGAGAGAAATGGTAAGAATAGCTTGAGAATCTGTTAAGATGCATACATTACAAAACATGGTACTCATTGACCAAATACTCACTGGAACCTGATCTGCCATCATTTATCAAATCTATGGGAAATAATTTTCATAAAGTCAAATGAGTTTAATACCTAGAACATGCAAGCACATGTTCACTATTAAGATTGTGAAATTCAGACTGCAAAATTTGTTCAGAGGACCAAATAGGTTCTCATTAGCGATAGTTCAGAATATGAAACTCCACAGAGATGAGCACATTTATTCAAGTGCAGTACTCCACAAGCAGGTCAAATCTGAAGTGACAAAAAATTCAAACTAGGCAATGCATAAAGACCATTGATGTCAGTTCAATTACAGACCACGGTCTACACTGTAGTTAAACTATTATTGAACTGACATCAATAGTCTTTAAGACTAAATAATTCTCATGACTCTTTGGAAGGATGATTTGCATTCTATTTTGATACTTGTACAATGCAAAGATGGCTTAAGATTTACAGTTAAATATCAAGGCATATAGTGCTATACCTAGCTTGATAGATTTACAACATGCAGACACAGTCATAACATAAAGTAAATACCATGACAAATGAAAACAATCTGAATGAAGCCACATTGCATGTATAATGAGATTATCAAAGAGAAAAAAAAAAAGAAGAGAAAGATCAACTACCTAGTAGATTACTGTAAATACACCTACTATTATTAAGTAGACCTACGAACATGTAGCAGCCACATACACCTTTATTTTGAACTCTTAAATTTATCTTACCCAACCTCAGCTGTTGACTGGTGGGTAATGGTGCCGCTGGTTGCTGTGGAAGATCTGAAAAAACAACAACAAACAAACACACAAACAACATTTCACAGAGTGAACAAAACTTGTTTGAAGAAGTGAATGTCAACAGACTTGGGACATTAAAAATGAAGAAGCAGGGGTGCAATACAAATGATTTCTTTCTCATTTCTTGAAGCTAACATCAAATTCAAATAGGGGCCTATTCAAGATGTTCAAATCATTCCAAAAACTCTACTGTACCTATAGCCATAGCCTATGCTATGGCTTGTTGCCTGGTAGTATGGGGGGTTGTGTTTCCGGACACTTAACGTCTTAAGTTCGCCTGTGAACAGGTGAAAACTTACCTATTTTACATGGAATATATATGCACCCTTCTTTACCTCATAGACTTGTCTTGATATACAATTTACAAATGTAGACTCCTCATATACTAGACAACATACTCTGAAAAATTCCTGGGTGCGTCATTTTTATTACAGACGCACTTACAATACGCGTCCGGTCCTACAACCTGTCCAGTCCCACAACGCGACGCTTGGTGATAGTGTGATTATGAAGATCTAAGTAAGACAAGTAAATAACACCACAGCACTGAGGTGAACACTGTTACTAAGTCCAAACGTTAGATTGACAAAAAAAATATATATATAAGGGGCTTATCTGCAGAGCCATATTGACCTACATTAAAAAAAAAAAGTAGGCCTAGACTAACCATTACTGAGTAAACTTCACCACATCATGCAAGTGACTGTATTGTCAGGAATGTCACTACACAGCCGGCATGGCGGCAGCTTCAATCGTGAATCAGTCAAAAAAAAAAAAAAAAGAAAATGAAAAAAGAAAATAAAACAAAAATAAGTGAGGAGATTCGAAAGCACACCTGAAGAAATATTCCCAGCTGCAATGCCACTTTTGAGACTGGCTTTGTAGTTGTGATACTTCAAAAGTTCTTCGAAGAGAGTTTCTCGCTCATCCCTTCTCAAGGTGGAGATGAAATCTCGTGATCTCTTCGGCGTGTCCAGTTTCCGAGATCGCCGGGGTGATATCGTGAATGCAGATCGGCAATTAATGGCAAATCCAGGGTTTACATGAGACAGGAGAGTATTTTTGAGAGGACTGGATATTGACCCGATACTGTTGGCCTGGATGATAGTGTTGTTTGATGCACATGGTCGCATACATTGTGAGAAACACTGGGTCCGTCTTGCTGAAGCAAATAATCTCATGGGCGCGGCCATTTTGATTGCAAGAAAGACACCGAAAGCACTCTTTCAACGAGAGATGGCGCTGTCACACTTTCGAGAAAGGTTCCCGGTTGGTTGTGTGTAAACATGGCTGGTTCTTCCACAGAAGTGAGTGTTGTTGGGAACACAGTAAAATTCGATGTGGCAATTTCTCACAATTTCGGCTATGTTTACACCAAAGCTCGGGCAGAGATGGTGAAAGAAAGTCATGAGCTTGAGAAAACACTCAGATTCGTGTCACTGAAGACCTCTGCCCATTTTGGAAGGACAGGTAAGTGGACAGCGACAATAATTATTTGTAAGTACAGTAGGCGTAGCCATCGAGCGGACTATTCAAAGTTTTCACCCCCAGACTTGTGGGGACGGTATGCGGTAAAGCTCCGTCGCCGCGCTGGCTGGGACCGCACTCACCCCGTCCCCGGGGCGCTCCTTGTACTAGTAAGTTGTAACAGTTACACAGTTTAGTTTCAGATTTTGGAACGTCTTAAGTGTCTCAAAATAGGCGAAAAAAATATGTAATTTAAGTTGTGATATGTGTGTGCACGTGTGTGTGGGTGGGTGTGTGCATGCTTTTGACACTTTTTTTTTTTCAGGCATTATCTTCGAAATCCAATTCCAATGTAGCAATGTAGCAAACAATAATGGCAATAATAATAATGAAGAGAGATAGCAAAAACCGACTCCAGCTCAACTCTAAATCTACACCTTCACATAAAAGTTACTCCAGTGTTATAATTTCAATCTGACCAATAAAGTTGTAGAGCTTGCTAGAGCTTTTCCAGTTCAAAAGCTGTAGAGGTCTGAAGTGTAAAAGTGTAGGGTAGAAGGGAAGCAATGCCAAGGTCTAATTCTGATTTTTTTTTAATTAGCTTGGTCATTTTTAAATTACCCGGGGTGTTTGTGTGTGTATGTGTGTGTGTGGGGGGGTTGAGAGTTGAATTTAACACCTTTAACAGGATAATTCTGCATATACCTCTGAAGTATGTCTTCATTAAGCAAGACATACATGAGAGATATTAAAGAAGAACTATGGGGAGGGGGTGGGGAAACAAAGCATACAGGGAGTGCCCTTAATCTCTATGATCTATATCTCTTATGCTCTTGTGCCATACTTTACAGCTGTGGATAAATGCAAGCACAGGATTCTATGGGAGGAGGCTCAAAGGAGCCACGGTGGAAAGATAGAATATGACGGTATCCCTTTCATGCACCTTAACAAAAACATCTACGAGTGCGAGTACGGCAAGGATCACAAGTTCAAGACCAAGGTGCGGGCCAAAGCAGCAAGAGCAGAGAAACGGGTAGGTCTCAATGGCATAGTGATAGATGATACTGAATCACTGTGAGTTAGGTAATAATAATGTGTTTGAACTCTATACTTGCTTTATTAATAGGAAACTGGACAACAAGAATAGTAATTGTTATTTGTTCATACAGCATGTTCTGTTATGTTATGTTATGTGGTGGTGAAAAAGCACTTTCCAAGGCATCATTGCTGCAGTCATTGGAATCAAAACCACATTTACAACATCACGCTCTCTCTCTCTTTTTGTATTCCCTTGGAGCATTCTAGATTGATGATTATCTGGCCTCTTGTTGAATGTATGGTCGGTAATATACGGTTGGCCCCTCACAACAGACAGATCTATCTTCCATTCACTCTGCTGTGTAGACTGTGCGATCTACATGTATGTAGGCACATGCGAGTTGTCTGAACACGACTGCTGCTGCTTCTTATAGGTGAGCGTAGTTCAAAGGCTGTTTTACACAATAAAGCATGCAAAGTGGAATAAATCATAATATTGGTGAACTTCATTCGTTCCTTGAAAAAATAAACATATATATGCATGCAAAGTTTTGTGATCTCTTAATGGAAAAGGGGAAATTCTACTTCATTTCCAACACTTGTTCTTGCTGTCATATAAAAGTAAGTTTGCACAGCAGAGTGGATGGAAGATATTTGCCTTTTGTGAGGGGCTGATTATATTACTGACCGTATAGTTAACAAGAAGCCAATCATAATTGTAGATAACAATAATAATGATAATAATTGTTTTGGATATAAACTCCAAATTTTATTGTCCAAGAATGGAAATTCATTTTGCCCAATTGATCGTGGGCCCGGCAGCCACTGAGCAGCGCCAGATCGACGTTGCTCTAACCTTTTCAACTGTTGAACGGCAAACAAGGTAGCAGCAACTCCCATCTTTTAACGTCTTTTGGTATGACGCGGCCGGGGTTTGAACCCACGACCTCCCGATTGTGAGGGCAGCCGCTCTACTCACTGAGCCAACACATCGGTACAGATAGTACACATTTGTGGTCATTTTCATGAAGTCCTGACATATTACTTGCTCCTTTGTTGAACACTACATGTATGTCTAATTTCTCAGAAAAGAGAGACTGGTAACTCCAACAGCGCCAGGAATCTTATCCAGGACACAAAGAAGAAAGACTGCCAGGCCAAACTGGTCATGAAAGAAGTGATGAAGTTTCCAGAATTCAAGGTTTGTACACCCGCGTCCTCAAAATAGAATTTCTCCACGTCGTTGATGGGGCCTAGTCACTTTCGTGATATTCATTGCATTATATTCATTCCATTGGAAGAAGAGAGCGTGATTTGATTACTCTATGCATGGCTGAAAGTCTTTACATAAATGCCCAGCTCACATACAGGCAGTGGCAGATCCAGAGGGGGGTGCAACCGGCGCACGCCCCCCCCCTTTATTTTTCATTAAAAAAAAAAGAAAAAAAATGAAATGAAACCCGGAAGTGGCACCAGAAATATTAGTTGCGCCCCTTTACAGAATTTCTAGATCCGCTCCTGTACAGGTGTATTACTATTTTTACAGTGTGAAATATTGAAAGAGCCCAGGCATTGATTCATTCAATCTCTTCTGTGGACTCTGTTCACTTTAGATAGCTGAAAAGTATGAAGTTTGATTCTACCTTAAAGGGGCATAGTCCCGGTAGTGTAGAGGGCGCTGTTGATGATGCTGCCGATCACCGTTAGCATAGATACGAAGATTACCGAAGTTGAGCTGTCATCAAGAGTAAAGTGCGTAGGTGTTGCTAAGTAACGTTGCCTTTGTTGTCTTCCTCTGCGCATCGCGCAGTCTGTAGTAATGTTAGGGTGCGTGCATATGTGCTTCTTATTATGACATCACAAAAGAAGTTTGCTGAAGCTGTCATCCCCCTCAGCCGAATCATGAGCCGAAGTGTGATCGGACCACGGACTACAGTGAATCGGACTTCTTCGGACTCGGGGAAAGTGGGCCAAAGCGTAAGCACCAAATAGGAGTCGATAGCGTAGGTCTCTATAGGAAACTTGCGCCGTGCGCCCGTGTACGCATTTGACTAAAACACCGGGACCATGCACCTTTAAATTGCTGAACTAAAAAGCATTCTCACAGCGTTTAGCAAGCAATTCAGTTTGGATTTATTGCCTTGCATCTTTTGACACTTCCTCATACTAAGTGGCATTGTCATGAAATCATTTCTGGATATTGTTTTATTTTATTTATGTATTTATTTTTTATATATTCTTCTCTTAATTTCACTGTTGTGTAGATCACAAAGAATTCAAACTATGATCGCCGCCAGGCAGCGCAGAGAGCATGGAGTGCAATAGAAGCTGGCAAGACAAACGGAGAGAGAAGAATCTATATCTACCTCCCTGAGGAATGCGAGCATGAAGGACATCCCGTGGGAAAGGTGAAAGATATTGGCTTATACTTCCTAGCACTTCAGTGCCTTGAGTACAACTGATAGTTTGATTTTTTTCCCGAGGACTGTACACTGACTAAAAGATTTTCTTTAATTTTTCTATTCATTCGTCCTCCGCTAAAAGAGATGAAAGCGATTTGACTGTTTTGAGTTTACTGCAGAACAAAGAAGTAAAATAGAGAGAAACACAGAAAGAAGATACAAAAAGAAAATAGAAATGATGAAGCGACTCTGTCTGGAAATGTGTGTTTCATACACATTGCGATTGCAGTGGGAAAACCAGTTCTATTGTGTCTTAACTGCCTAACGTTATATACCCTGTAATGATGTGGGTTTTTTTTCTGTTTTTTTAAAACAAAATTAAAGTCTATTTTCTGTATTAGAAAGCATTTGCGACCAATTTTCAAATTATCTGAATTTTAACAACTGTGGCAATACTTCGGTTACAGCCAGCCAACAGTGATCCTTTATATATTCTGACCAAGACCATGATCTGAATAACTCAAACAGTCACATTCCCACCATAGATCTGCGGGGCTCGTCAGCGCGTTGACCACCGCATCATTGAGTACATCCAGCGTATGGTAGGTGCCGGGGTGACAAGTGTGGGTGAGATGAGGCTACACATAGAGAGGTTCGTCTCGGGTGCCCTCTTCTGGGGCAAGCCCGGCCCAGACCTTAGCAACAGGCGGTATTTCCCGGAAGACAGCGACATCAGGTAAGGAAATTTTGTTCATTTCTTTCATTTAATTTATTTTCTTAATTGGAGAGGATTGATATAACTCTGAATTTCCTTGTGCGATTTCCACTATAATGTGAGTGCCAACACATACAGAGGTGGTGATAACCTTGCTCTGATAAAAGTGATGATTGCAGTTGCGCCTATTGATGATAGGATTCACCTCCCTCTGTGCATTTGTGGCATGGTACCATTAGCATCAGTGCTTTCCTATCTGTTTCATATTAAAACAAATGATGAAAAGGGTGATGTTGTTACAGCGTGATGTTAATGACCTGGATCGATATATAGATTTTTTTTTTTTCATTCCATTGTACCAGTGTTTGAGCCCAAAATGTTGTGGGGTTAGGAACAGAAAGACTATGTATCACATTTGTTGTTGTAGATACATGTACATGAAGCCAAGATCTTGCATATTGAGACATTCTTCCTTGGATTCTGTTCCTCCTCCAACGACTATCACCACCATAATCTCCATCCTCACACCAACCACCATCACTACTGCCATCACCACTGCCATCCCTACTACCACCATCACCACACACACCATCACCACAACAACCTCACCATCACTACCACAACTGTCAACACTGCCATCCCTACTCTACCATCCCTACCACTACCAACACCATCAACACTGCCATCACTATTATCACCATGCCTGCCATCAACACCATCACCAACTGCACCATCACCAACATTACCAACACCACCACCAACATTACCACCAACATCACTACCACTACCAATTGCACCAACACCACCACCATCATCATCACCACCAACATCACTACCACTACCACATCACAACCATCACCAATTGCACTGCAACCACCTCTGTCACCACCACTACCAATTCTACCATGACCATGCCTGCCACCACCACCACCCTCATCACTACCATCACTACCACTTGCCACCAATATCATCCCAGATATCACATGTATTCTGCAGAGGCCAAGAAGAAACTCAGCAAGACAAATCAGTCAAATCTGGAGGTCAAGATATCAGAGTGGCAGAAGGACGATCCTGCACAACTCTTCTTCTATCGCAAAGGTGGTAAAAAGGTAGAATATTTTGGTTTATTGAAGTCCCTGTATTGTGTAAATGGCAGCATTGCGTAGTCAAAAGTGTTAGTTCAAGAAATCAAGGGAAAAGGCATACCCCTGTTTGAAGCATAATACAAGATTTTTATAGTCGCAATGGATGCTGAAATATTAGCTTGAAGTAAAAATGCTATGACATATGATTTAATGTCACAATGAAAAAAAAAGAATGATAATGAAAAAAAAAATAGAATTCTCTGGAAAGGTTTCTAGAGACAGAATTTGATTAACTAGAGAATATTTCATTTCTAAACCAAGCTATAATTTGATCAAGAGCGTGGCATAGCTGTTGTGGTGCCCAAATGACTAATTTAAGATGTGATGATGTAGAGGTTAGTGATACAATGCAGATCACTTTATCAGTGGGTCTTGTGTGTATGAAAACAACAACAACAACAAGTTGTGATGGATTGCAAGTGGGAAAGTGTTCTATCCCCCAGCATACTTTCATGTGGGTGCTCCTCTGATATGGCCCCATGGGAGTGTTGATTTCTCTCTTTTTTCTTTTTTTTTTACACCCACATTGTCAAAATCCTTTGTGCAGCTGAGATGTACAGTAGGCTTGCTCTTGCGTCAAGAACAAAATTGTTGGATGCGTCTAAAAAAGGTTGAATATATTGCAGTCAATGAAAAAGCGCTGTTGCAGAGATATTTGTCTCCTCACTACTACACAAGTTCTGCAAAATCTGTTTTTGCAGACCCACAGGTCTGAGGGAAATTTAGGGAATCAGAAGCAGTTCAATAGTGAACAGCAGTTACAACCTGTGCCACATACTCAACAACAGGAGCATTCCTTGCAGCAACAAGTACTTCAGCAATACCAGGCAACCCAACAACTTGTGCAACACCAACAACACATGCTGTCCCAGGATGGAAGCCAGCAACATGCCCAGCAGCTAGAAGCCAAGCATCTAGCACAGTCCCAGCAACTGCCGCAATCCAATCACCACCAGCAACATCAGCAAATGTTGCAGCAACTTCCTCTCGAGCACCTGCAGCAGATGCAGGTCTTTCACCAGCATCTCATCAATGCATCATCACAGCAACTACCAGCACCACCACTGCAACCACTACAACCCCCACCACCACCACCACCAGCAGCATCTCAGCAACAGACTCAGCAACAACTGGGGCAACACTCAGAAACTCTTCAGCTTCCATCGCAGCAAAGTCTTCCACAGCAACCACTCCCTCTGCCAGATCCAACGCAGGCAGTTGTTCAGGTCCAGTCACAACCTCCAAGGCCACTGGAGCCCCAGCAGCAGCAGCAACAACATTTGCAGGTGCAGCAACCAGTGCCGATGGTGACACCAACTGGGGACAACATGCTTCTGGTCCATCAGACTGCGTGGCAGCAATACCTGCTGGCAAGATATGGCAATGAGTTATGTGTGCTTGATCCTGTGTATAGGACCACAGGGTAAGAATAATTTGTCTTTGTTTACATGAAAAGCCCCCAAATAAGAATGCTTCGTTTCAGCTGCATGGAGAATGCCAGTATTCATAATAAACTAAAAATTATTACACACAAATTTCCAAAGTGAAAAACTTCACAAATATATCTTACAGCACTGCAAGACCTCCATGTTGCTCAGGATATCCCAAAACTATGAACATCTTTTTGAAAACTTTGGCTTCTAAATTTCATTTGTAGAAACTGTTTATTGTGGTAATTTGAATTTTATATCTGTAGAGCCAAGTAATCCCACAGTTTTGGAGAAGCATGTGTAAGTATGCAGTGTAGTATTGTCTTTACTTAATGTGTTAGGGTTAAGCATCACAGCATATCTTGTCAGCTGCAATGACCTATTTGGTGTGATGGTGAGACTAGAGTTTTTTTATATTTTTATTTAGTGGTGTGCCTCTGAACTTGACCTTTAATAATGCCTTGGGAATGATCGATAGATCAAATGAAACACTGTAGTGTTGTGGGAACTAGTGTTTGTCATTCAAGTTTGATACAGATAATCCTTGAAAAATTAGGAGCTACCACATAATACGTGTATATATGCATTAAAGTTATGGACACAACATATATGTGTCATATGTTATGAGATTATATCAAACATTGTTGTTGCTTACTGTAAAAGTGGAATTTTCGCGGTGTTGAAATTTTTCCCACACTTCACGCAATCAGAAACTAGCATGAAAATAAGAGCATTCAAATATTTATGCTTGTTTTATGCTGCAGTAGCACATGTCTTGACTCCGCAGAATTAAAAACGAAACCGATCTTACCCAGCTGAGCGTGAAAAATTACACACACGAAAATATCCACTTTTACAGTAAAAGGTGATACGGGACTAAGATGGAAATATTTGCTAATCAGGACTACGACTTATTCATCTCTAATGCCTCATGCGAATTAATTGAGAATTTGTTGGTATCCCTCACACCTCAAACCATTGTCCAGAGCCTGTACAAAAGATGTGGTCATTCATTGTCTATCCCAGGTGCAGTTTACCCGTCTACCTCATTCTGGTGAAGACCAACTGCGACTACCAGGTGGTGGCTACGTTCGTTGTCGAGGAGGCGCAGCAGGGCCAGATTGTTGAAGCCCTGTCTGTCCTCAAGGAGTGGAATCCCTCATGGCTGCCGGCCAACTTTGTGACTGATGCCGCCATTGACGATGTGAACGCAGTCCAGCAGAGCTTCCCAGGTTTGTTATGGAGTGTCATTGACCCTCACACGATCACTATCTTAAAATGCTGTTAGCATTACATACGTTCTATAAACATGCTGCTGTTTGGACTGAAAGAGGTATAGAGGAAGAAGAGGTAATAAAAACTGGTTAGATTCACTAAATCAGCACAAAATCAGTAAAAAGATTACACAAAGTTGCCAATTTAAAGAGAAACAGAAATTTTAATCTTCTAAAATGTGTTGCCAATTTTCTTCCACCAAAGCAAGCAATTTTATATTACAATAACAAAAGGTGAAATATCATTTTTCTTCACTCTACAAATGTACCTTGAAAAAAGTAAAAAAGAAAATAATAATGATGAATAAAAATCATAATAAAGAGTAAATACAGTACCAAGCCAAAGAAGTGTTACAGTGGTTTTTGAGATATCATGGCTTAGAGAATCTATAGAGTGAATGGTTGTCTTGATCTTTCTAATCAACTATGATGATTGTTTCTTGAATTCCACTGGTACCATCATTTCTTATTGATGCCAAGGTTACTCTGTCTACTTCTGCGACTACCACCGGCAGTATGCCTGGGACCATTGGCTGGGCTCCGAGTCTAACGGTCATCGGAGCCTCCGCCAGAGCGTGCTTCCCCTCCTGGAGCGGGTGGCGGGCTCCGGCACAGAGGGGGAGTACTATGCGGCTGTGATCCACCTCCAAGCTAGCCCCGCATGGAGTGAGAATGCAGGGCTGAGAGAGTGGCTGGGGCGTCTCTGGCTCCCTACCCACCAAGTGAGTGGGACCTTTAACCCATTTAGGATGAGTCCCGAGTATACTCGGGCAGGTGTCTATGGGAAATGTATGTTCTAGCAAAATCAGCCCGTCCTCAATGGGTTAATCTTACCCGGGATGCCAACGTGATTTCCTCTGTTCCTCTTTCTTATATGTTTTCTTTCTTTCATTCTTTCTTTTTTTTCTTTCTCTCTTTCTTTCTTTCTTTTTTTCTTTCTTTCTTCCTTGCTCTGGTACTTTATCTTCTTCCCTTCTTTTTTTTTTCCTTTTCTCCTCCCTCTTTTTCTTCTACAAGTGTGTTTTTATGTATTCTTCATCTTCTTTGTATATCTTCTACTTCCTATTCTTTGTCATCATTTTCTTGTCATTCTTTTTCTTCACCTGCTTCTTCATCATTTTCTTCTTTCTTTCCTTTCTCTGATCTATTCTGAAGCTAGCAGTCATTTCAAGCAAAATGATTCTGAACCCAATTTATGCGTATTTCAGTTTTGTTTTGCATTTTATTTATTGCAGTCACCTTTAAATGAGACTGTTGTATTGGCACGTCTGAGAGGGCTTATACAACTTGCTTTGCAGCCAAGTATTTTTAAGTTTCAGACAATTGAGTAGAATGGCAGTAAAATAAAATAGCTTGACAAGCTACAAACATTGTAAGGCTGAGAGAATGGGCTCACAGACTTCTTGCAATACTTGAACAATAAACCATCTACAGGATGTATTTCAAATAGTATTCTTTGTTGAAAATAACCACTAAATCATGTCATTGTGTTTTGGTATATGCAACAGTGTTCACTTGACAAATATGATAAATTAGTTTCTAATAGATTTGATGCATTTTGTTGTAGCGATGGGTACGTGCCTTTAGGAAGCAAAGCTTCATCAAGGCAGTCAACACCAGTGCGGGCGTCGGCCTCCAGAACAAACTCTTCCGCACCACCTGCCTCTCATCCGACAAGCAACCAAAACTAACCCAGCTTATCTCCCACATCCTCCACAGATTCCTACCCAAGAACAAATCCGCGTAAGACCAATAACCAATTTTTTATGGAATTTTTGTTTGTTGTATGTGATTTGCCTGCTATTTTTGTGTATGTTTGTTTCTTTTCTTTGTTTCTTTGATTTAACTCACTTGTTTGTCTCCAGCATCAGGATTATTAATATGATTTTGATATGAAATACTTACAAACAATCTGTAAGACATTGTAGCCTTCATACAAACAAAGCGTGTAGTTGAAATAGTAGGTAATTGATCGATTCATCTAGTCGTACAGGACCCCGTTTTATCAAGATATAAGCGATTATGAATTTCCTTACCACACGAGCTGCCATAGACTTATGATAGAAATCGACTGTATGATAAATCATAACTCTTCGTAAAACAGAGCCCAGGTCTCTTTGATACATACATTTAGGTTTGACACACATTTTTACCTCACCAGGGTTTCCTTGAAGAATGACATACTGAAGAAGAAGAAGAAGAATAAAAAATTATTGATATGACTTATGAAGAACGTGCTGTGCATTACATTTTACTATCCTGGTTAAAGCTGTACAGTTTACTGTGTACTCATACACTATAAGGCTATCACATCCCCTAGTAGTCATATCCACAAGAGTTGAGGAGAACTGTGACAAGAATAATGAGATCATGAAACCTTCTTTGCAGATACTTCCAGTCCAACTCCAAAGCGGACGATGGCTGCCGGAAGTACAGCAGCACCGTCCCCACCTTCTTGCACAAGCGGCCCCGCCCCTTCCTCCAGGCTTGCCTGCAGCAGTGGAAGGCCACCAGGAGCGTCAGGGTAGAACACGTCAAGCTCCTCGACGCCAGCTGCGGCATCTTCCACGTGCAGCCGACATCAAGGTCCGCCACGCCGGACCCCCTGACCGTCAACCTGATGCGGCCGGACTGCAGCTGCAAGACCTGGGACCGGACGGCCCTGCCCTGCAAGCACATCCTGGCCATCCTTGTCCACGTGGACTCCTGGTCCTGGTCAGACCTGCCGACGTCATACACGGAGTCACCGTACTTTAGCATAGACTACGACTTCGTCCACAAGATCGTGGGCAAGCAGCCAATTATTGCCCGGACTGGGAGCGAAGATCCCAACGGTGATCTTCAGCATGCAGAAGCACATCTGGACATTGCAGCTCGAGAAATTGAGCAGACGACGCCATTGAAGCCATCCCTCCTCATCGGGAGGGATGGAAATGACAACGGGGCGGCTGAGCCTCTACAGGACAGTCTTCCAAAGAAGTGCCATGCTGTCCTCGAGCGCCTCCACGGCAAAGTCGCCCTGGTGGAGGACGAGAAGATCTTGACCAGCGTCCTTGCCATTCTCGAGAAAACAGAGTCAGCAGTTGACAGGTACATCCCTAGAGAGATGGTCCAGGGAGAGAACAGTGCAGGAAGGCCAAGATCAAAGCGCAGAAAACTGGCCAATCAGAATTCAACCTGAGACTCCCTTCAAAAAACATCAACAGAGCCAACACACTATTTGTCTTTGCAGACCTTTGTAACTTGTGTTATTCTGTTTATCTATGGCTGTGTTTATCAACTTCCCCTGTTTAAACTACTTTCGAAAGCCCTTTCGATAGCCCTTTCGAAAGCCCTGTCCACTCCCCTGTACTATTAATGTGCCGCTTGTTTTTGTCGGCTGCGTTTATCAACTTTCCCCTGTTTAAACGGCTTTCGATAGCCCTTTCGATAGCCCTTTCGAAAGCCCTTTTCCATAGCCTTTTCGAGAGCCCTAAAGCCCTGACTGCCTGTACTATTAATGTGCCGCTTGTTTTCTAAGAAGGGACGGCGAAAAGCAATTACCATCATAAAGACATAATTATCTTCCTTTGAGAGTGACGAGTCATGATACAATGCCACATGAATCAATTGTCTGGCCTATCTGTGAGGCAGCTCCAGTTTAGCACATACTTCAAATATTTCTGAGTGGCGGCATGAGACATGGGATCAAAGGGAATGAGACTGCTTTGTTACTCTATTTCTCAAACCTTGTTGGTGAAAGAAACACCTCCTTGTTCCAAGCATGTGCGTGCATTACACACAGCTGTATACACCTGTGTACACGTACTCGTGTGCACTTTACGTGGCGCGCGTCTTTTCAGAAACCGGAAACGCATGGTTGCGTAACCGCAGTAGGGCGACCTAAAGGGCTTTCAAAACAGCTTTGCGTTTATCAACTTCGAAAGGCTTTTACAAACAGGTTTCTGATAACCTGTTTAGGAAACCTGTTTGGATCGTCACAAATTTTGGGCTTTCGAAAAGGCTTTCCTAAAGGGCTTTCAAAACTGCTTTGCGTTTATCAACTCTTGAAAATTCCTGGAAAGCTGTTTGGATAACCTGTTTCTGCCGAGAAAGGAGAGTTGATAAACGCACCCTTTCGTAAAAGGCTTTCCTAAAGGGCTTTCAAAACAGCTTTGCGTTTGTCAACTCGTAAAAATTCCTGGAAAGCTGTTTGGATAACCTGTTTCTGCCGAGAAAAGGAGTTGATAAACGCAGCCAAAGAATGGTCAGCTGTGTCACAACGCAGCAAACGTAACGTGACACATGCACTCCTACTGGTGTGTGCCTGATGAAGAGGTACGAATCATCATAGTTGAATGTATTTACAGTTTCCATGGCAACAGTTTTTTTTTTTCTTATGATCCTGTTCACAAGTGATTTACATGTTCCGTTGGTGATGGCAGAAGAAATGATACAATGATTGCAAGAAATTTATCACTTTCATCAGGCACTTAATTTCCAGATTGTTGTGACGTGCATGATCGTCACATTTTCCGATACCAATTTCTCTAGTATTTTTCCATGGTGCTAAGGAAGTCTTCCAGTTGTCTGGTGGATCAAACACTTTTGTGTTTGGTCCACATGGTAACCACAAATCAAAGAGTATCTTGTCAATGCTGCTATGACCCTGCCTCACTTCAAGACCATCCAAAGCATTTTGCAGTTGAAGTCTCTTACTACAAAAGGAACAAATTTATATCCCCCCAAAAAAGTATACTTCAGGTGCAATTTTCATAAGATTGTATTTGATACACTGTGAAATCATTTGGAGTGTGTGAAGTAATTGGGCATTTGTGTTACTGGATTGTAGTACTCTAGTATCTTAAAGTTGTGATCATAAAGTCAATTCTTCTTTATTTTTTCTGCAAGTACAAGAAAACCTACTTTTCTTTTGACAGTAATGTCAACAAATGACTGGGGTAAGAGTTTGTGGGGTTTTTTTTGAGGGGGTGGTGGGAAGGGGGTTGTTTCCTTTTGATTTTCTTTTGGGAATCCTGTGTTCTTCCTTATTTACTTTTAAGTACAGTAGATGTGTGATCATTTTCAGTTTGGTGCTACACTGATATGAATGCATTTTTTTGATGATGTGCTCAACGTTTTGCTCAATCAGACAGCACCATGCAGAAAAGCAGTTAATTTTGACATAGTTGTCTGATGAAGTCAACAAAATTAAAGAATAATGCCACTGTCATCACTTTGTGGCGGAGGCATTAAAAAAGATGGAAATGCATTTTACTGGAAACTCATGGTAGTGAGAAGGGAGTTTGCCAGAAACTCTGTGTGTTAAGTTAAACGTGTGAACCGAGTGTAGTCATGCACTATAAGGATTCACCAGTACTTTTCCCATGATGTACTACATGTACCTGCCTTGACCTTGTATTTGTATATAATGAATGCAGAAACTATGGTGTTTTAGGATATAAGATTGTTTGCTTATTTGTTTTTGTTTGGATAGCCAGCAACTTTGCAATGTGCATATTTCTGAGAGCTAAGCCCAGTAAAAAGAAAGAAAAATGTAGTTGGGGAGAAGTCTTCAGTTTGATTGATCTCTAACACAAAATCATGATAGACTTTTAATGTTGTATTCAAAGAAAAGAATAAAATAAGTTTGTCTCTGTTTGTTTTGTTTGAATAATATACCATTAAATACAAAGGATCTATGAAGGCCTTGTTACAGACAAATTCACGATTCCAGTTTCACAGTCCCACACAGATATTTATGTGAGTGCTCACACAAATTTATGCTTGCATAGTAAAAGAACAAGAGATACTGATTGCAAATGCATGACTAATATCAAGTGTTCACTTCTCCACCATATTACAAATATTTTTTAAAAGAAGCTTGTCAGTACTCTGCTTTCCTGAAATTTCTTCGATAAGTACTATCCTTGGGAGCTTGTATTTTTGGGGTAAAGTTTTTGTGATTGTGATCGATAATTGCTTTTATAAAATGGGTTCAAGAATGTAGCCAATTGGAAGCGCTGAAATGAGTCACGTGTGCGTACATTAATTTCTCACTAACATCCGCGGCCTGACGTCACAAATGTTTACACTAGCAGTGCGCACTCTATCAGTTGTTACAAGTGCGTCGCGCGCTACTATACGCGCTGTCAATCCTGTAAACAACTTCTAGTTCGGGCTGCCGGCCGGCCTTTCTTGTGTGCATGACATGTGTGGCGTACGTATACTCTTATACGTACAGTACTTATATGTGCGGGATTTCCGAGTGCGACATGCGTAAATGTTTGGGACGAACATCTTCGGACATCTTACAAAGGTACGTGAAAAATGCTGTTAGTTTTCGACCCATTTTATAAAACAAATGATGCACAGGATTATTTCGTGGCGTTAGTGGAGATGCAGCTCACTCTCGGGTATTTACAATGTAGTGCAACATGCACTCGGCTTCGTCTCGTGCATGTTTCACAATTGTAAATACCCTCGAGTGCGCTACATCTCCACTAACGCACTCTATCCTGTGCATCATCTGTATAAGATCCTGTGTGTGCAATGTTTTCACCAGACTTCTAGTAAGTCTCTCCTCTCAAGATATCTATTGGAAGTGCCAAAACTTTTTGAAATATGTTTGAATTGTTGTCAAGTGCATTACTCCAATTTATTGCCAGGTAAGGTTTTGAATACAGTAGACCTCAAAGGACATTGAATAACAAGAGTGTAAAATGCAAAATCTTTACATTCACACTAAGGAATTGGACTGCATACCATGTTAAACTTTAAAGTATGTTACCAGCAAATTACAATTATGGTGCTGTTTATATGTTGTATTCGTGCAAAAAGTTATTCTGCTTCTTTTTTTTTAAATGAGAAACATTGCCATGTTTTCGAACAGCACACAAAGGTTGTGGAGGGGGAATTTTTTCAACAATTTCCTTTCAGTCATACTGTGATGGCACTACATTAAGCTGCTTTCCAAATCAGGTGCTTCTGCTATTGTTCCTACTTGAGATTATTTTTTTGTGTAATCAGGTATGTTTGTTTGTTTTTTTCTGTCATATCAATTTGACCAGGAAACTTATGCATTTGAATTCTCTTAGTACAACAAAGCACTGCACAACCAGTCACAGTTTATGTTCTTATTTGTATGGGTAATATCCCAACCTTGGAGCAGGGCTGTTACCTTTTTGGCAGTACTTTCTAGCCAAAAAAAAAAAAAAGAAAAAAGAAAGAAAAAAGAAATAGATAAAAAATACTGCAGGTTTCATGGAAAATACTCTTTTTTTTTCTCCAAAATTGTATTATTACACATGTCTATTGCAGGAAAATTTAAAATATTGTTTTTTCCATCAAAGTTATTCCTCTTCAGTCACTGAAATACGGCAGTGCTGTTTACAAGGCCAGCACCCTTGTTGAAAGGGCTACAATTTCCCCCATAAGCATCTCGATACATTTTCTGTTATGGGTATTCTGGACTAAGTGAATGTTATGTACAATGCTCGAGAAAAAAAAGAAAGAAATGGAACATCTCTCCACAACTCCACTCTGTGCAAATATGTTCTCTGTCTCATTAGGAAAACGAGCAGTACTTTGAAGAGAAACAGTTTATTTGCCAGGCCATGTCTGTCTAATCCTAATCAGTACTGTTATATTTATTGTGTTTATTCTTGCACAGTACTCGAACAGTTGCAGATGTCAACATTGTACTATTGGGAGGTGTGATGATGCAAATGTGTAACTTCTAACCCTGTAAGTTACGAACATATTTCAGAGAGAAATCAAAATAATGTAATACATTGTATATGTATCCATTTACTTGTTTTGAGAGTTTTTGTCCTTTTGACTGTTTACAAGCAGTACTTGATATGTGCTTTTTCTTTAGTGTCTATTTGCCGCTCCATCCTGTGTGCAAAGACCACAATGTGTATAACATGTAATGTTCCAATGATAGATCTTTATAGACTTCTTATCATTTCTTGTTTTTATTCATTCAGAAAAAAAGAAAGTGAGAATTTTGTTGTCTGCTCCTTTAAAGTTTACTCTAGGTTAGGATAAGTTGCCAGAGATGATATTGGCAAGATATTGTGCTATATTTGATGCAGTCTTTGAAGAACATAAAGTTTGAAACTGCTTGTGCTATTTTTATTTATGAATCATTACTTTCTTCCATGTGTGCTTTTTTGAACTTGAAGAAATTTACAGAGCCATTTTAAAATATTTCTGTAGAATTTTCAAGTACGATATTAGCTTTCAGATTGACATATAATGCTTGCCCTTGTACTGTGACATTGCGAGGTGTAAAAATGTGTACCCGGTACATGTTTGTTTTGTTTTGTTTTGTTTTTTTTTGCATATTTGTCATCATTGCTTCATAGGAACCATTGAACAACTATATGGGCATTTGATTTTACCTCAAGTCTATCCACATATTACATTGATACATGTGTTTAAAGGGGAAGGCTAGTAACTGATCAGTGGGAATCAGTGGAAATGCTGGGAGATGATTGTTCCAATCCTTATGGGATTCATTCAAGAGTTCATTGCATATCTATTGTTGTGTGAAAATGATTTGCTTCAGAACGGTCTCATATTCAAGTAATGTGCAGTTTAATGCTTCCAGGTTAGCGTCCCTGGTCAGTGATGGAGCATTAATCTGCACATTACTTGAATATGAGACCGTTCTGAAGCAAATCATTTTCACACAACAATAGATATCCAATTAACTCTTGAATGAATCCCATAAGGATTGGAACAATCATCTCCCAGCATTTCCACTGATTCCCACTGATCAGTTACTAGCCTTCCCCTTTAAATGACCGAGTTCACAAATATATTTATCATACTCTTTTTTTTTCCTGTGCTGTCACACCCTTTGTGATAGATACAGATACAGACAGCCAAAGGTAAATGCAGTATTAAATATTAAACTAAATGACAAACTTAAATTAATGTCTCTACCATTTTCTCCAAATTTGCTACATGTAAATCTCATCTGTTTCTAGTACATGTATCAATGCCTTCTTGTAAAATGATTTTGTTTTGCTGGGCAGTTTCCTCTTCAATACCCCTTATATACCCAGGCACTTAAACTCTAACTTCCCAAGTTTTTTCAACACCATTCAGTGATCCATCCAATCTTGACCTTATTGTAAAGTTAGCAAGCACAGTCGGGTGCAGCAATGTGCCCCAGTCTAAACAGGAAGGCCATGGTGACACAATAGGGATTAAGGGAATGAAGTCATCTCTATTCATTGATACTGTTCTTCGTAGTTTCCAGACATGTGGCAATCTGGCAAAGAAAGCACAGTGAAGGATTAGCCCTCACTGTGCATTGTTCCCCCACTCCCTGGAGTGCTTCCTTTGCCAAGTTCGGATGGATTACTGAGTGCTGAGATAAAAAAGCTTTTCAAGATCAGCTAAATGCCAGGGGTCATGAAGGGTAAAGGGACTATCATAATGTACTTGTGGCAAAATAAGGCATTATCACTCTCATTCACCTGATGTTATGATACACAGTAGATCCAGTACACAAAACTATAAAATGTGTCCTACTGTATGTGCTGCTGTATCTTGCCATGTCACCAGTATTAGATTTCTACTTTTGTAAAAGTACATGTATGTAATAAAATACAAATAGTGCTAAAACACATTGACTTTTTTTCTGTTTGTACCTACATGTGTGTGTGTGTGTGTGTTTGTTTGTTTGTGTTTGTGTGTGGGGATGTCACTGTGCATGTTAGATTTAAAGTATGTGAGTTGAAATGGCAGGAGTGTATTAAACTTTGTATCACCTGTGAAATGAAGAAGAATCATGTGTGATAATGATGGTTAAGATATAACATGGACAAGATGTTGATGCCAACAGTGATCATTACACAAGCAAACAGAAATTTGGACTGAGCACAGTCAATTTGTTTCAATTGTCAATTACAATCAAGCAGTTTGCTCAGATCACAGAGAACCCACCCAACTGTACTAAAAAGTACATTTCAAAACTACAACAGACACTCACACACACACACACACACACGCACGCACACACACGCGCACATACACACATTCACAGACACCAGTGTTCCTGCAAAGGAAATCATCAAACACATATCTCACCATGCAAAAAAAAAAAAAGAAAAAGAGAAATCCAACAATGAAAAAGGGATGGAAACAATTCAATATGCTCGAGAAATTGCATAATACCAGGGCTCTCAGAGAATGTCAGTTTAATGCCTTATAATCGTGCACCACAACTAAACCTGAAATTAAATACATGCAAAAACCACATACTATACGAGTTGAAATTTTCCAGTGGTTATATTTTCTCAAATTCCCCTTGAACCATGAAAATAACAGTGTGTGAATATAAAAACATGGATTGTGTGCAACTACACATGGAAGTAGGAACCACACATCCAGCACACTACGTGGGCTATCACATAACTGTATCTGGGACATGAAAACATGCATGTACACAGTACTTTTTAATAAATTTATGCAGAACACTGTTCTTGTTCATGTCCAGGGAATTAAGTCGAAATATTCAGCACTACTATTGTTGCTTGTTCACTCATTCTTACCTATTTTGTGAAAGGAGAAGTAATGATTACTAGACCCTCACAACCACAAAATCAACACAAGAAAGAGAAAGAAGTCTGACGAGGAGCAATTTGAGAAAATGACTTTTCACAAATAAATTCAGCTCATATGGTACAATAGTACAAGGATTACATTTATTCTATCAATAGTAGGATACTCCACTCAATTTGAATGTGTGGAGTACACACTGAAATATGTATGAGCTGTGTCTTGTATACGTCTTTTTACAGGGCATTCCATACATGTAGGCCTACGGTCAAACCTGCCTTGCAGCAGCCACACATCTATAGCGGCCACCTGCTGTATGAGGCCACTTTAAAAAAAAAATACCCCTGAAAGAAAAAACAATTTTAAAGACCTCATCAATAGTGGCCACCTGTCTATAATGGCCATTTTTTCCCTTAGGTGGCCACTATAGATGGGTTTAACTGGGTTTAACTAGATGGGTTTAACTTCAGAAATCTGGGGAAAAAAAATGATAATTGGCAATAACATATAGCCATCAAACATTGTCAAATTGCATTTCTGTTCAGTCCAATGTCAACATCTGGGGGAACAAAATACCATAGGAAACAAGAGAAGCATGCTATATAGAACAGTCCCTGTGTTTGTTAGATTTGTCTACTGTCACTGTCCGTTCAAGCAAGCATTGATGCAGTAGAGATTTGATACAAAGCATTTATACGGAGAAACACAAACACTGAATGTGAAACCACTATAAATTGAACATAATGCCAAGATCGCTCTTTATCCGTCTCTTGTTCTTTGATTTTCAAATCTTACAAACTAAAGTAAAAAACAAAGTACTGTTTCAAAGACCATCCAGTTCAATGTATTATGAACACTATAATCAATATTTTACTGTCTTTCCCTATACGACACGTGTGTATATTCAAAATCAGATCTTGCACAGGTTGTCTTACAGTCTTACATCAGAGTTGCAACTAAACGCTGAGAAAAATCAGCTCATGTAGTGCAGATTTTTATGCAAGAACAATGATTGCAGATTGAAGGGTCAAATTCTTACAGTGTACATCATGTCTCTGTACATGTATGTTGCTTTTTATCAACATCAACTACAGGGTAAGCATGCATGCACTTTTTGGTTACGTGTACAGTGTATGCATACAATTGCACACAAACATATCGTCGCTGGGGTGACAAGACCTTGTATCTGACATTTTTGTGAAAATTACGTTTTTAGATTAATGGTCAAATAATGGGTTAAGTGATGTCCAGGCCAAATCCCAACTGTCTTACTCCAAAAATGAAGCCACCATGGCATGTCAAATGAAAGGTCATCCCATTCGCTATAGTGCTTTGGCTGCCATTGTTTTTGGCTCTCCTGAAAATTAGACATTTTTTAGATACGAGGTCTTGTCACCCCAGCGACGATATACGGTGTCCTTGTCAGCATATTAAATAGTAATGCTACTGGAACATTGGGCCATGATTTTCTACTTCTGGGTATCTTTCTTGTTTAACAAAACCAAATGATGTGGACAACCCACCTTAATGTACAATTGTAGCTTACAGCTCTATGATTGTTAATCAGGAGTCATCACAAAAATTCCAATGGATTACCAAAAATCAGTATAAAGTCAGAAATCAGTAGTTTAAGCTGGTACGTAGGGCCTCTTCCCACTTTTTGATGATGCAAGATTTCAGGTAAGTATCAAATTCAAACATAAAATTATTTTACGGCAATGAATTATCATATTACTCTGTGGTCACCAGCAGCCTTTTTCTTCTTGATTAGACACACAATGCCTTTCAAACAAAAGCTACTTCTGCCTATATCAGTTTTTAGATTGTTTAATTAACACAAGTTTGCTTCACAAGCAGACAATAGACCCAGCCTTTGGATTTTGCGTAGGGATTGTGTTCCACTGAGGACACAAACATCCCGGCGGCTACCTGATCTGCTGCTGGACATTTTCCGTTAGATCTGTCTTGTGGTCCTTGGGGTTGGGCATGGCCTCGTAGGACACCAGCAAGACTCCCTGTCTCTGGGCCTGCAAGATTTGAAGAGAAGGTTGGTTCACATGGAAAAAACTCTTTCAAACAGTGATTACAAAGCCAACTGAACTAGCTGGACCTAGCGACAAGATTAACACACTGACATTTTTTTTTTTAAAGAGATGAATTTGAGGAAAGGTAAAAGACAAAAACACAAACAAACAAAATACAATTTTAGAAAGAAAGCACTAGTGGTGTTTCATGTATCTGTTATCTACGACTTTTAGTTCTAAGTCACATCAGCTTTAATACGCATATACTTATTTCACAAATTATATCAAAATCTTCTACAGGATTATCACTCAAAAAAAAAAAAGTTTGGGAGAATGATATGTTCTGAACATCTAGATAAAAACTGCAAATATCCTCTTACTAGGATTTTTAAATTTTGCAAAACCAGATGTGTCCGAGTCATGATGTAGCAATCCATTATGAAAATGGGTGAAATATGAAAATGGGTGAAATTATGAAAATGGGTGAAATTGTTGTGCACAAGAGGTGCATGTCAATTTTTAGTGGAAAATCTTTCACTCAGCTGGACAGTACTCACCTCCGTAAATTCACCTCTCAGACCGATGTAGTAGATTTTGGAAGTGTCAGCACCAAAGTTCCTCGAGAAGTGTATGGAGAGATGATTGACGTTGAAGAACCGCGCTGCCCTGCAAAGTCCAAACAAAGAACCTTACAAACAGGCACAACAGCTGTTCCAACCAAATTTAATGCAAATCAAAGATGGCTCATATTCAATATTCAATTTTTTTTTTTTCCTGACCAATCCTAAAAGTCCTAAAATCAAAAGCACTCATATATTCAGGTATCAAAATGAGATAAGTTGTATTCTGTGTCATCAGCTAATACAGCATTACTGAAATATATTGCAAAGCAAGAAAGGGAGCATGTTGCCTTCAATTCAGCAATGCCACTTGTAATCAAGCTTACAGCCTCCATTTTCTCCTCCCACATAGCGATACAGTTTGGGAACACTTCAACTTGTCATAACTAAGGATCAGCACTATACTGTAAATCTCTAGAATCCAAAGACTCCTTGAGGAAAACATGTAATATCACTTTCTTATCAATCTGATAGACAGTACCACAGACTGCATTCATAGCACAAAAATTTGTACAAGTGAGAGTGGCAAAATACAAACTTGTATTTACAACAGCTCATATTCTTTATAGCACAACTTAACAGCATTGAAATAATCTGACCAAATATTCCTGAGACAAACTAGTTTTGAGAAATGATCAATTAGTACTACACAAGAGCCAAGATACACTGATAGTATGATCACCTTAAAAAATGAAACAAATGGGCTACAAAATTTGTTAAAAACAAGGCAAGTACCAAAATGTGTCTCACCCATTCGCATAGATAACTCCCAGAAGTTCATTGACCCCGCCTATGACCTTTGACTTTGCGGTGACCTTCAACTCCCCAAGGGCCATTTATCAGCCAAGTTTGGTCACAAACGACATATGGATCAGAAGTTATGAGCCATAATCAAAACATGACGTAAAAACTCACTTGGTGGCGTATTCCAGCTCTCCCCGGTCATCTCTGTGCATTTCAAACAGCTGGTCTGGCTCTGCTCTCACATCGTCAAAGGTCATGTGAGGCTGGTTCTTGTATCTGCGAAGTGCAAACAAAGCATGATAATTACTCTCTATGGCTTCATCTCTGCTTGGGTGATGTAATATCTTAGCAGAATGAAGGAAGTTTCATCCTTTGCTTCACACTACACAAAAGAAATATTTCATAAAATCATCATGTGGTTTATACTATCGGTCCGACTAGGATAATGTGTGCAAAATACATATTGCAGAAATTCATGTCTTCATCATTATTTATTTGTTCTTCTTTTCTTTCTTTCTTTTTTTGCCAGGGAGGTAAATATTGTGACACAAAATGCTAGTACATGTGACTAGTATCAGTGCAGCTCCCTATCAAACATTGCACATCTACATTATTTTGTATTTTTGTAAACATACACACACGTTATGTGACTACACATGGCATTACAGGGAGTTATACATTTTCCAGAGTTACAGGGGGCATTGACATTCACATTGTATCTTACAAACTGACAAGCAAACAAAAAACTCTACTTCATGTAGCTGTCATAAAATCCAAGGGAAATTCAACTTACAATTTCATTTCAGCGGGATGAGTATCATCTTCTCCTCCAATTACGATGATCCCCTTTAGTTTCACATTTCCAGTAAACCTGAATCCATCAAATTACAAAATGTGCAAGCTTTGCAGTAATTGTTATTTGTAAGAAAAACAAAAACAAAAACAAAAACCACCATAAAATATTGCAAAGAACATAATCATTGCCATTTAACTCACACCTAAGCTCATCAAATCATATGAATTCTCTCTATAACATTCTCGGAAGGTGGTCTTGACCTTTTATCTGACGAGACCCAACATTGTGATTTTAAGTATTCTCTTGATTACAAAGTATGCTTAAAGTTACAGCATTTCTTACAAAGTGCCATTAATTGACATCTAGAGTTGATTTTATAATCATACCGAAATTTCAACAATTTAATGCTGACATTTCTCTTTACACCAAATTTTACTATCTAAAAGTGAATCAATTATTCTATTCATAATTGAATTGAGATAGTGGCTGTTGACTGCGGTGTGACCTTTGTTTTTTAACCTTTTGATTTGATACATGTATCTGATCAGATTATTATTGCATAAACATACACTTCATTTCCCTTTCTACTTTTGTTCAATGAATAGCAAGGAAAGCATAACAGTTTTAATAGGTTGAATACATTATTCTCCATGCTAAAATTTGTTATATAATGTTGACATTTGTTCTGTTCTTATTTGAAAATATCCTCTATTTTGAAAATACTTGTTAACAGTTACACCAACAAAGATATGCAGAATGTATTTTTTATCATAAACTGGATGTGCAACGATTAAATGACACTACACTACAGATGGAAAGTAAAAGACAGTTTTCTGTTAACTTACGGAATATTGAATAGAAGCTCTTCATCATCATCGCTTTCCACAAACTGCGAGTATAAGGATAATGAAACAATGTACATGTACCCGGTATAAACATTAGATAGACATGATGTCTGGGGAAAAACTTGACAAAAAAACAAACAAACAAGAAACTGTCATTCTATTGCCATTTTAATCAAATTATAACAGACATTGCCATGATTGGCACAACAGTCAAGAAATTTTCTTCTTTGCAATTTCTATCAACCCACTGAACACCAATTTTCCACATGTACAACAGAAGAAGACTAATTTTACTACAAACAAGTTTTGCAAAATCATGAATTTATAGGCCCCATCACAGTGTGCGTGCATCTGTGCGTTAGCAAGAAAGGTTAGACTAGGTTTAGGGTTAGGTTACTATGTAGGGGTGCTGGCCAGGGTTGTATACGTGGTTAAATTAGTCGATGGAAATCGTAGATCTAGGATAGGAAGTCTTTCCAAGAATAACTGGGAATAAGAATAGAAACAAAAAAAAAATAAGAAAAAGGAAGGACAAAAGATGTTATGCTGTGGAAATCGGCAATGCTGCTGTATCGATAACATGTAAGCGCTGTTTGGTGGGGCAGCATTCACGAGTAGATACTGTGGAAGAAAGCCCCGTAGGGTCTACACTACAGACAGGCAGGGCCCGGGTGGGTGCCAGGTGGGGCCTATTTCAGTTCGGGAAACCCACCCACAAGGGGGCCCCCTCCTTATAAGTAACCCGTCCCCCTTATAAGTAACCCCCGGGGCACCCCTTATAAGGAGTCTCCACGCTTTTTTGCAATGCAACGCGAAAATGAAAGGACTGCGGCAATTCGCTTGATTATGTCCATAAAGCTTCACAAGTTTCCTAGTTACTCACGAAATTTGAGCAAAATCGGTTTGAGGCATCATATCTAAAACCATGGATTTAAATGCGATGTCAAACGACCCATGTGAATGCTGAAATGCGAGCGATTACTGGCGTGAGTGTCGCCAGGCGCGGCGGCGCGGCAATGCTTGAGTGCAGACGTGGCGACTGAGTACGAAGAGTCTTCGTACTCAGTCGCCACGTCTGCACTCAAGCATTGCCGCGCCGCCGCGCCTGGCGACACTCACGCCAGTAATCGCTCGCATTTCAGCATTCACATGGGTCGTTTGACATCGCATTTAAATCCATGATTTTAGATATGATGCCTCAAACCGATTTTGCTCAAATTTCTTGAGTAACTAGGAAACTTGTGAAGCTTTATGGACATAATCAAGCGAATTGCCGCAGTCCTTTCATTTTCGCGTTGCATTGCAAAAAAGCGTGGAGACTCCTTATAAGGGGTGCCCCGGGGGTTACTTATAAGGGGGACGGGGTTACTTATAAGGGGGACGGGTTACTTATAAGGAGGGGCCCCCCTTGTGAGTGGGTTTCCCGAACTGATTTCATGGGGATGTCACAAATTGTTCAGACTCAGAGTGATCCAGTTGTTTCTTCTTCTTCTTCTTTTTAAAAATTATTCTAACTTGGCCATACAACCACACGCGATAAGCGTGTGCTTATGCTGGTGCTGGCTGAAGTGAACGAGCACTGTCGCGGTCACTGCCTTCAACCTTGAAAATGAAAGTCTGACAAAGAACCTGCAAAAAGAAACAAAACAAACAAGTTCACAAACACTTGCCGAGTAAACAAGTCAGAAGTCCACTAACACGTTAGCTAGACTAGTTAGCATCAGCACAAGGGGTCTAAATGTCATCCCCTTCTTCAGTAGACCCGGCTTAATTGCCTGGCATTTGTAGATTTTAATTTAGGCTAGTTATTCAATACTGTCCAACACGCCACACGATCACCCATATAGGCCATTGGCATCACTTAGGCATCAGCAATCAGTGCATCACG
Organism: Diadema antillarum; assembly: GCF_040938485.1. Taxonomy (NCBI): domain Eukaryota; kingdom Metazoa; phylum Echinodermata; class Echinoidea; order Diadematoida; family Diadematidae; genus Diadema; species Diadema antillarum. The sequence continues at coordinate 2,740,181 of NW_027271466.1, read as the reverse complement.
TCCAAAGTCCAAAGGGAACTGGTGGAATCACACGGAAAAAAGTACGTGGGACTACATGAAATCGCAACATCGCGATTTTTATGAGTTACCTTTGAGTGATCAAGCCTTTCTTCCCAAGGTTTGAAGACTAGCTTGCCCGACCCTTCCGTGGCTTCGTTAAGACATTCCACTCTCTCTGTGTCAATTTTTGTGTAGAGAGAAAATAATGCCCCTCTTTCTGGGCTTTCGTGATCATGTCCACCGCATCCGTGGTCTCCGTGACTGTGCCCGTGCGACATTTTCACTGTGTAACCTTTGACATATGTAAATATTCGAGACTTCCGTCAAATGTAAATATGAAACGACTGTTGAAAAGTCTAGCAGTTGCTATGACAACTAGGAAAAGGTACGTGAACGTCTATTGGTAGTCTCATGCCCGTGAAGAGTCAATCAACCAATGACAGATAGCGGATCTTAGCCACTCTGCACATTTGTTATCGTTGCTAGGCAGCGATCACCTGTGTACGGGAAATAATGAGGAGGAGTCGCTTTGGCCAATGTTTTGGCAGCACGCTTTCGATATCGAGATCATTCATTGGTGTGCTTGCATTAGACTAACGTGATACAGGAAAACTGACGAGACGAACAGACATCAGTGCCGAAGGAATTAGCCAGGATTTAGTAGTTTTACATCACTGCAATACAGAGGTTGGTAAAAGACACAAATTGTGATTATGCTTCTCGACAATTCTGTCATGTTTATCAGATATCTAACTCCAACTGTTAACCTTTCCCCCTGCAATTAATAAGGTTTCAGCACACACTTTGTTTTCTGTTTTTAATGGGGTGTTACTGAAGGGATGGATTCTGCAGCAGGATCTAAGAAATGGTGGGTTTACCCGAAATGGTTCTAGTATTGGGATCTAATTCTGACGCCAATGCATGGTCAGTTTCTACTTCTGATTAAATTTACACAGACACAGTCGATGAAGAATGATGGTGAAATGTTTGGACTGGTTACACACTTAACTGGTCTTTTTTAGTTTATCTTTGAATCTAACTGTTAGAAAGTTAGAAGAGCACATATCTCACAAGCACAGTTAGGCCTAAACGTTAACACTAACACAGTCTAGGCTTACTCTAATAAAGTCTAGATTTTAAAGGCTAAAACAAAAAAGTCTAAAGTCTGAAGTCAATTTTCTATAGGGTCTACATTCTAGACCCTTCTAACTGTTACATGAAATATTTCTGATGAAATTCACAGTGATTGTTTTGGCTTTTGAAGCTGAGTAACAAGTTAGGGGTTCTGTGCAGACTATCCCGCCTTCACGTTTGTCTATTGTCAACGTTATTCTATGAATATGATGATTTCTAATGGTACTGTATCTCAACTTTCTGAATTCTTTTTTTTTTCTTCAGATAACAAAACAAAGATGTCCATCAAAACAGATATTGCCAGCAAGCCGGTAAACCACTTTGCCCCTTCAGACTGGCATACAAACAGTCACCTGCTTTCCACAAATGCGGAGCGTCTCCGTGATAATTCACACTCCACACGCCAAGAGTCTAGCCATCTACGCAATGAGACCTACAACCGCACATCATGGGGAATCCACGACAACACAACCCGCCTCTCGAACAGGATCGACGACATCGAGACGTGGCGGGAAACCCTGGAGAAGACTCTTGCTGATGTCGACGAGGAGATCAGGAAATTGGAGGATGACAAGGAGTTGGCTGAGAGGGCACTAGAGGCAAAGGCCCTTCCCCTTGATGTTGCTTCAGAGTGCAAGACACTGCGTGACGGAAGGCGCGAAATCGATGTTGTAGATGACCTAGCAAATTCTGAAATAATCAAGGTGAGCAGTACATATTTAGTAACGGGATAAACTCTAGGCTGAACTGCCATTGTCACAAAAGAGCTCTAAGATTTGAAGACAACAAGTATGTAATATCCTCCATTTGATTTACACACAAAAAAAAATCAGTTTTTTTTTAATGTTTTATGATAATAAAGTCAAATCAAGTAATTTGTCAATTGATGAAGATGATGATGATAATATCACTCACAACATTAATTGTACGACACCATTGCACATATCTGTAATAACAAACAAACAAACAAACAAACAGGCACAGACTCCTCCAAGAAAGTTAGTATTAAAAATCGTGCAAAAACATGCGAGTCTTGTGTGAAGTTTGGAAGTGCTGCACGTCAATTGTATGGAGAAATGATGGGAGTTAGTAGGTAAAGAGCAACAAAACTTTTTATGGTCTGGTAATTGATGAAATTTTGAAAGTCAAATAAAGCAAAAACTAAGTTTCTTCTTTTTTTTTTCCTCCATCAGGAAATTGATGTCATCGAGGGGATCAAGGATGCACTCCAGTCTAAGGTCAGCTCCGCCTTCGAACAGCTCTGTCTCCTCCAGGAGGCCCGTCAGCAGCTGGCCGCTGACCTAAGGGATAAGACGGAGGCCAAGAAGATTGACACCTACTGCCACGACCTGAGCATCAACTCGCCAGACATCTGCTACCAGCCAAATTCCACCAGGACACCCAAGGGGTAAGGATCTGATAGGAAACGATTTTCATTAATAGTGGCAGCATCACTGAACGCCAAGTGCCTGTACAAGTAGCTGATGCTTTCCGTTGGTGCCCTGGAATTTTTACTTTAGTGCAAATTCAGTGTTTATTAATTGAATGTAACAATAATTTCTGCATCCAGTAAAATAAAAACATGCATGTTTTGGTGGGTTGCTATGGTGTTCAATGCAATGAAAATTAGTTGAAGAATTGAAGGGTCTGAATATCATGCTAGTGAAGAAATATATCACATTTCTATTCAGAAACATTAACTGTCACTTACATGTATTGCAGATCATTCATTATTTCCATGAATGTATGTTTTGAGAGCAAGAAGTATGTATTGGAAATAACTGAATTCATGTAACATCACATTAAACAGAACCCATTTCAAGTTTCATATCTCGACATGGAAACATAGTAATTGTTCATTGGTTTCAATTGCTGACGCGTACAGGAGTACCACCCCACAGACATGGGAAGACTTCTCCCGCTACAACAAGGACCGCGCTGACGCCGAGATGCGCGCCTCCCAGCGCCTGCGTGAGGCCATCCACAGCACCGTGGCCCAGACCGACAACGACCTGGAGGCCCAGCGGCAGGCCACCGAGTTCGCCCTGCGCAAGAGGATCCATGAGATGAAGAGGGCCAAGGATGAGGACGAGTGGCAGAAGAAGAATGTAAGTGTCCCTGTCACATCTGTCTCCTTCACTCACTACACTATCTGTAGCTCTGCATGGCAGAAGACGCAGACTCGTTGCGTAACCGGTCTCTTGGTCCATTGGATTACTGCATGTCTTTTGACAGTGTTGTTACAATGAGCTCAAAATCCGTTCAATATTTACTGGACATTCTGTTACAACAGGTTTCTACAAGAAGTAAAATCCAAAAAGAAAATGGAATCTCTTGGAACACAAACATTGCTTGCATGTGTATTATTGTAAAGGTCATGCAAGTGATCACTGTGCTGAGCTTTAAATGTATAAGTTGTGAAAACAGTTGAAAGGAGATTAAAAACTAAAAGAATTAACTGCAGGTGTCAAGTCACCCATAGATATCACCAAGATTATTCATCTGTTTTAAGTTTTGAACTTAGCATGTTAACATACAAAGAGGTCAGATTTCACAAAACCCTTTTATAACATGGTGATTTTGCACATCTCAACTCTTCATATTTCTTAGTTCTGCACCCTGATATAGTGACATACCTGATATATTTTAGGGCCTTGCAATATAACAAAGTTGCCCTGTAAGGCATGTTTTTAATGGAAAAATATGCGCTGCCCTTCCACAGACCGAGGAGGAGATCGCCAAGCAGGAGCGCAACATCCGCGAGATGGAGCAGGCGATCAAGGACAAGGAGAACCCACTGAAGCTGGCCATGACGCGGCTGGAGAACCGCACCTACCGCCCCAACGTGGAGCTGTGTCGGGACAACGCCCAGTATGGTCTGGTCAACGAGGTGCACGAGATCCAAGACAGCATCAAGGCGCTTGAGAAGAAACTCCAGGACTCACAGTGAGTTTTGCTGCTGCTGCTGTTGTTGTTGTTGTTGGTGTTGTTGTTGTTGCTGCTGCTGCTGTTGTTTTTGGTTTTTGGGGTTTTGCAAACAAGATCTTCACCAACCCTCTGCTCCTACAGAACATACAGTAGAATCGAGAGAACATGCATTGCTTTGGTGCGCACGAAACTAGAGGCAGTTAATATATGAATAGGAGTGACTTGGCTGTATCATTTCAAATTGTCAGGGAATATGCAGCAAGTAATGAATGAAGCTCACTGTCTCTCACCCAGACATCAGCATGAATACTTGTTAATCTATTAAATAGTTCAGTGGCCTTTTGAAAACTAACTGAAGAAATTGACATCTTTTCCAGAGTATTTTGTTCTTGTTTGGTTGGGTCCTTTTTATTTTCTGTTCTGCCTGTCTTTGTACTGATGAAAATTATGCCTTATTTGGTGGGAGGGCAAGCAGTTATATTTTTTATGTGTATCAAAAGAAATGATATTCTTAACAGAGTGAAGGAACATAACTTCATAGATATTTAGGTACTCACACATGTACCTACGTACATACATTGTTTGTGTGTGCACTGGTGTGATTAACTGACATAAGAACCAGGAAGTTGACAATGACGTGTGCTAAAACTGTCTTTTTCCACTCTTGCAGCAATGCACGTGATGCTTGCGAGAAGCAGCTCTACCGCATCAACAAGGACCTGGAACTCAAGAACAATTCCCTGGACCTCGACAACAAGTGCATGCAGGTGCGCGGCAAGCTCACCCATGGCCCAGTCACGCAGACCATGAACAACCTGTCCACATTCAAGACGGACCGCGAGCTCTACACCGCACAGAGGAATCTCCTAGCTTAAAGGAGAAAGCATATCAAGAACTACAATGTTAGGTACCTTCTCTTCCTTGGGTTTAAATTTGAAAGACTGATGCATGCATGATACCAGTTTATGTGCGAGCAGACAAAGATATTTCTCCATCCTTTGCTCCCGCCACTTCAAGTGTCGCTTCTTCAACTTGGAATGGTTTGGGAATCTTGATTAAAAGAAAGCAGTGTGCCCACTGCGAGAGAAAGAGAAGAGAAGATACAAGCTTAGCTGACATGTCGTCCCGGTGACCGCATCCAGGCCAGGTTCTCAAGGAACTACAGAACAAGAATTTCTAGAAGATTTCTAGACATTTCTGTTATGTTTTTGATGTTGCTGACCAACTGCATGAAGCCCATTAAAGAAGACCAAGAATCAATATTTTCCTGGTCAATTCTTGCTCAGCTCAGTGATGTCATATTTTTTTTGTGTATTTTTTTTTTTAATGTCCAGATGTATTCTGCTAAGAAACTGGCATATCACGTAGCAGTTATGCTGTATATGCAGTGTGTATGTTTTGTACAGAAAAGATCAATCGGGTTTGACATTTCAATGAGGCAATTGATAAATACACTTTTTCAATTACTGCTTTGTCATTTATGGGTAGCATTTTAATTCTCTGCAAAATGAATGGGGGGCATGAAGCCAATGTATGCAATGCAAATATGAAGTTTAGACATTGTGAGGAGCTGATTCATGTGAATTTGTTAATCAAGCTTAGAAAAGATGCATATTCTGCTATTATCCGTCCAGTTAGGTGAGGCTCTGCAATATCAATCATCTAGAAGAACATGATGATAGCCCTCTAGATAGTAATACGGAGCCCATTACATTTATTTGCATGTTAGCTGCATTTTAGATCTTCATTATATAAGGATGTTGTGGATCATGTCTGTTGTATATATTTCTTACTTCGTATGAAAATATGGATGTAAGTATGCCATCTTTCATGTATAAAACATATATTGCACTACACAAAATAAAGTGATCTTAATGTGAAAACTTGTAGTATTGTCCCTTATTTCAGCATGACTGGATGTATGTCTTTACTTATCTTTAACAGTGAGATTAAGTGTAAGAAAGTTAAAGGACAAGTTCACCTTCATGTACAAGTGGATTGAGTGAATGCGACAATATTAGTAGAACACATCAGTGAAAGTTTGAGGAAAATCCGACAATCCGTTCAAAAGTTATGAATTTTTTAAGTATCTGCGCAATTACTGCTGGATGAGAAGACTACTACAGTGTGTGATGCCACATGCGTACAATGATATAATGAAAATAAAAAGAGAATTTCACAAAATTTGACTTTTTGAATAAAGTGCACATTTCTCGGACTTGTTACTGATGTATGTTAAGGATAATATTATTCCCCTTGCCTTCTGAAAGAGAGAAGTCGAGTGTTCTTTTGTTATGCGAGAAAAGTGAAAATAAGGTGAATTTTCTTTATACTTTCTTTATACCGTTGTACTCATGTGACATCACAAGCTAAAGTAGTATTCTCATCCAGCCATGACTGAGCAGAAACTTTAAAAATTCATAACTTTTGAACAGATTGGCGGATTTTCCCCAAACTTTCACTGATGTGTTCTACTAATATTGCTGCATTCACTCAACCCACATGTCTATGAAGGTGAACTTATCCTTTAATAGTCTTCAGTATACAGTGTATTAAAATAATTTATGACAAAGTCCCCTGTGCTCCACATGCTGACAAAAATGATGTACGTGTATATCATTAGCCAGAAAATCAGGACTTCACACAATATTTCATGCCACTTTGGGTTCTCATCTGACAAGTGACACACAATTATAGTCAATTGGTACAATTGCCAATCGTACAGTACACTCCTGTTGTAATGAACACAGATATAATGAAATTCTTGTGACAACGAAATCAAACTTCAGGTCCTAACATTATCATCTATATAATCTTTATACACTATACTGATTGGTTATAACGAAATTCCGTTATAATGAAAGAAAACCGCCGGTCTTGAGGACTTCATTCTAACGAGAGTACACTGTACTAACTCAAAGACAACTTTATGCAGCCTAGCTTCCGGCGTATTAGGCGTACAAAAAAAAAAGAGGAAAAATTGCACAATGTTGATCGATACATGTTTTTGACAATTTATGACGCACTTTCACCAACTCCCAGAAAATGTTTCAATATGTTGTGTTTCTTATAGGACCAGTGCTAATGCCAAGACATGAACAAGCAATCATACATTCCTTTTACAACCTTATGTAAACATTACAGTGCACTCCCGGTATAACAAACACAGTTATAACAAAATTCCAGTTACAACGAAGTAAAAAATCAGCCTGCAACATCATCCGCTCAATGTATTTTAATTGTTTATTTGTTTGGTTATAACAAAATTTTGATATAACAAAAGGAAACTGCCGGTCGCGAAGACTTTGGTATAACGGCAGTCAACTGTACTAGCACATAGCCCAAACATTTTACACTCAAAATCACACACAATACTATTACACAGAAGTGGAAATTAACACTAACATTCTTCTGGTATTAAGGGTAGTTTAGTGGTGACATCATGTCAAGATCTGAGAGATTTATGAAGGTGATTTGGCACTGAAGCAAATCTACACATCATGTTGTACTAGACTGATTTTGACCATTCTCAGGATTTGGCGAACAGGAAACATCTCACAATGGGTCCATGCTCTTCCACTATAAGAGGACTTCACACACTCGATGGAATTAAAGCCATCAATATACCTCTCTTTTTTTTTTTCCACTGAAGACATTAAAATGATTAACATGCACAACAGCAGATCCTACGACAATCTTTTTTTAATACATCTTTGGCTGCTATTGGATTTGTGTAGTTGCTGTGAGTGTAATTCTAAATATTGTATGCAAACAGACCAAGTGATATACATTTTTAGACACATTCACAAACGCAAAGAAAATGCTACACTGCAAAATGTACCACAGTTGAGACCTCTTCCTTTGTATCACAACCATTGAAGACTTTTATTGAAAGAGACACTGTCTTTTTAACAAGCCCTTTTACATATTAACATAGTGGAGCATTTGAATCCAGGAATGAATATATCAAAGATCATAGAGTAGGGGGCCCTTCCATGAGGTTTGCAATTATTCTACATTACATTGCAATGATTGCAGTTACTGCAGCAACAACTGACTGATATTCTTTTGGCTGTTGCCATAGTAACTGCACATTATTGCGGCTTTCACTAACTGCAGATCTCATTATGGAATGGGCCTCTGGTTTTATCTAACTTTGCTTTCAATACTTATGACACATTTTGAGGCAGAGGAAGACTGCAATTGTCTATACCACAAGAAACCTTGAAATCCAACATTTAAATACAGCTTCATGTCCATTATAGTTGCAGTTGTATATCCACTAAAGTCAACTAGATATTCGATGCCTGGCTGTAGACATGTTAAATTTCAAGTAACATCTATGGACCTCACACAAACCCATATGAAAGTCACTTTAAGAATGGACGGATGCCTGATTTAATATAGTACTGTAACTTGCATGAGAAGTGTTGATGCAAAAGGGGTAAATTTAAAAGATTTCTCTATAAATTATTTCACAGAATGAACATACAATGTATTTCTCTGCACATTCTCTAAGAATTGCCTTTTTTCCTTTCACTGCTGCTTCTCCTTCCTCCTCCCTCTTTTTTCTTCCTCTATCACTTCCAGAAATACATAGTGGCCTTCCACTATATAAGATAAAGGAAAAGTAAATCAAACAAACAAACAAAAACCTAACAAAGACTGCTGTTTGAGCAGAGTTGTTGTCCCCTTATTCAAATCATACCCCTCATTTGTATTAGCACAGCTAATCAGGTTAGGTTGACATCTGTGCACAATAAATGTTTTCTTTTTTTCTTCTTCTTCTTCTTCTTTTTAGCAGCCCGAGTGGGTGCACTGTAATCAACATCTATCCTTCTTTCATAATCTGTATTCTTCCATAGCATTTTACATTGCAGTGCTCTGTAAATCTACTTTGAATTGTTTTGTTTCCTTTTGATTTTTCTAAAGTATAGATTGAATATTTGTAATTATGATGGGAAATATATACGAATATGGACACATAAATTGACTGCAACATAAAAAAATTCCAACCTCAAGTTCGTTCTACTAAAGCAAATAATCATACAAAGCTGATAATACTGCCAAAAAGATGCCGCCATTTGCCACAAGAACTGCTGCTCCACTGTAACCTGAGTGTTAGTGATCTCCCTTCTTTAGTCATGCTGCTATCGAAATGCAAACTTGCCACGCTTTATGTCTATGATGTCATACACAGCTGAGAGTCACTGTTCTATCTGTGAGGCAAGGTCAAGATTGTCAGAATCTGCCACACGGCATGAACGCACAGCCTTGAAGATGCGGCTCTTAATCAGATAGAGCATGTGGGTTGTTTTGCAAAATCCACATAGATTGAATCCTAATCCTGCGGATGTGAAAAGAAGTCAGTAATCTGACAAACCATTCTGTGGCTTGCACGCCTTGCACAGCTGATGCAGCCAGATCAGGAGAGACGTCTTGGTCATGCATAAAACCATCACAGATGCCGCACTTCACTCCAGGCTCCAAAAATACAAGCTGTGTTCCTGCCTCGGTACAGATATGCAACGGAAAACCGGTGTCAGCCGAGTCACACACATCCTGCCGTCATCTGTTTGCAACTGAAAGACATTGTTGAATCACAAACGCGTTGTCATAGCAATGGAGGAACGTCGGGATCATCCACAAAGTCCTCGCTGTTGCTGCGCTCCTCAACCACTGGTCTCCTACCAAGAAGTGGGCCCCTGCTGGGCTCCCCGCTTCCCTTGGTCACCATCAGGTCTACCTGCTTGCCACTCTTGGGGTCCACCTCCAGCCGCTGGAGCTTTTGCCTGTTGGAGAAGAAGAGAATAGGTTGTTCAGAAACTTTGACAGAATAATATTGTAGGTATGGAAACACAGACAAAATCAAGTACAAAGATTTTAAAAGTAGTATTGCAAATTTCATCATAAGATGTCTTATTTCCAATACTACATGTAAGAACACACAAAATACAAAAACTTAACATTTCAACATTCTGTGACGTGAGGCAGACTGTGTGAATGAACATCCCGGGGGACATCAGGAAAGACAAGGGACACACACTATAAAGAAATGGACTTGTAAACCACCATGACATTGAACGACAATGGCTTAGGACAGGTGACAATAGAGGGCGCCTCATTCCCAACCCTCGCATCATGCATGAGAATGCGATTGGATGAGGCAAAGTCCATTATTTTGTCCTGCATGCATTATACAATCTACAACAAAGAGAAAAGGAAGATACTTAGGTACGTGTATATGGAAGTTTCAGCATATTTCAAACTTTTCTACCCTTGTAGTTGTACATTACATTTGTCCAGGGAAAGGTAAATTTGATACACATATCATACAACAACATTGAAAGTGGATGTTTATGCATTCAAACAACTACATGGAAGGTGATTGGTCTTCATAAGTGACATATTTATCCACTTTATTCATGAAACATGTAGTGATAGTAAAACATATCTTATCTACTTCAGAGCCATCTACAGAGTGGATGACAAAATAATGTGACCAAAAAGAAAGTACACAAACTCTAAATCATTAATGGAGCTTTCAACTTACTCAACAGACTGCTGTGTCTTTGTGGTCTGTTCCTGACCATTGGAGCTTGGTTTTGCTGCTACTTTCTTTGGCTTTATGTATTCTCTGACCTGCAATAGATGAGTGAACAAGCGAAACGTCACAATGATTGTCACATTCCATGTGAATGGGTCATCACATAGAGCATCTGAGCTGAGGAACAAATGCCCAGTTTAAAATTGTTAATGCACATCTCATATCAGACTGAAGTTACTGGTTCTTGATTTGTACCCTAGCCTTACGACTGAATGAGGTAGCCAATTTTCTTGCATTTCCACTACTTAATGAGGCCCCATCTATTACAAGCCAATAAACAAAAACAAAACATACACACAAGTACCAAATCATACACATATAGCAATTGATAAGGGCAGTAAAATATATCAATACAAACTGGGATGGCCTATGTGCAAATTTCACAAAATATTGCTTGAACTCTGACCTTTGGCATGGTGATCAGTAGGTGACCCGTAGTCTTTGACCTTTTGGCCTCACTTGCATCAGCCCTCACTTCTTCAGTGAGGACAAGCTGTAGTATCTGCAAGGTAAAATCACATACATGCAACAACAGTCATGAAAAGCTGTCAATATAGTGATTGCTGATGATGACTAAGATGATGATGCTGATAATTTAAAAGGAAAAAGAAAAGAATAATAACAAATCACCTACGATAGTCTTGATAAGGACACATAAAGCAATGTGATAAGCATCAACAATAATGATGACGAGGATATTTACCACTTTAACTCCTACCAGCTGTGATGAGAGCAAAAGAAAGAGTACAAAATCCTCTATGACCTATGGGCAACAGCATTGCTCTAGTAAATCACAAATAAGACTATGATCAAAGCCACTTCAGCGTCAGCATCAGCATCAGCAAGTTCATTTTTACTACAAGAGTTTTATCTATTCTTTGTTACATGTATACACTCTTTCTCATTTTTGCTATATTACATATCACAATGTTCACATTCATATTCTATTCATATTCAATTTTTCTGCCCTGTATCAAAGCACTTAGAAGCGCCCGCATGAAGGACTTTTAATATAAATGTCATTTATTATTGTTATTAATCATTATGTGTCATACCTTCATTCACATTGATCTCATCTGTTCATATCATCCTCACCTTTCCCTTGAGAACTACTTTCACGTGCGTAGGCTGCACGTCCACGTCAATGAGTGAGGTGTCCAGATGTTTGAAGCACGCCACGTCCAGCTCAAACTGGTTCTCCTCCTCGTTGTCCGTCACACTGAAGTCAATTCTGCGACAAAGATAAAGTGCCACTGACCGATTCAAGAACACACACCATGCAATAATGTTTCCTCGAACCTTTGATATCTCTTGCCCTCCACCATAACATGTTAAGCTTTCATATTTGGATTTTGTAAATCATTCCCCCCCCCCAAAAAAAAACAAAACAAAACAAAAACCACCAACAACAAACAAACAAACAACAACAATATTAAAACAACAACAAACACGCACACAAGTAAACACACAAAGATCCCAATAAACAATTGCCATGATATGAATCAGGCAAAGGACTAGGAGGATTAAACATAATTCCTATTCATGGACGGCACGTACTAGGACATCTGTGTTGAGAGGTAAACACAGCACAATAGGGTTTCACTGTAGCAACCCTCATCAGGGATTGGTGCAAGAGTTAGTTTGGAGGTTGCATGAAGGAATCCACTGCTAAAGTTGCCAGTAAGTCTGAATGTGGATGTGTGTTTTTCTCACATCACACACACAATTTTTGTATGAGCTTCAACGGAAATTAGCACCAAGTTTGGAAGTGAAAGCTATGGTACTTTATAGGTAACAGTCTGTGTTCCTTTATTGTCCAATTCTACCACACATGCAGATGTGACACGACGCTATATAAATGTGACAATCATTTAATATGTAATCCACACCATACCATCATACACACACTGTTTAATATGGATATACACAATAATCTACTGTCTTCCTACTCTTAATGGCATCAGATGTGTTAATATTCAAAAGACTGAAATTACAGGAAAATGTGCATACATCATTCTTTAGACAGTGAATTTTTCTTCCATTTATCCCCTGAAAAGGCACAAAAGGACAATAGCTGTGCAGTGCCATGATGTTTCTAAACATAACCAGCACTACAGAGATTCTGACAAACTTACTTGGCTTCATTGACGTTCAGAACTTTGCCGTCATCTGTGGTAAGTCGGACGACCCTCTTGGCCGGATGGGGACCCCTTTTCTTACTGCAAACAATGAATAGACATAATATGGCAAATAACACAGATGTCTACATATTCACAGTGCCAGCTATGGAAGCTAGCACAAATGATAATTCTCTCCACACTAGTGGCCAACGCTGACATATTAATCCTATGAAATGTGCATGTATGCATGGATGGGTATGTATGTTTGAACGAACATACATTCACACAGGTCATATGAAGTGGTTGGTGCACCATGTAACATTTGTGATGCGATGGGTCCTTTTCATTGTCTTATTGAATGTGGTACGATGAAGTATGAAAATTAGGTCATTATGCTTTGACAGATTTTACATGGTATATTTTTGAGTGAGTAATTTTTTGTGCATGGCCAGGAGAGATGAATTTTGCATGTTTTTAATTCAATTAGCATATATCAGTACTAAAGCACTCAAACAGCTCACCGTTGCCATGGAAGTTCAGGAGCTTTGGCAGCATTTACTCCAGTGAAAGGTTACTGGTTCACATTACGACAGCAAATTCACTCATGCTACAGAACTAGCAAATGTGGAAAAAACTTCAAATAACATAACAGTTACAGATATATACTCCTACAAAATATCTACCTTGAGACCAAAACTATGAAATGATACCACATACAGTGTATAATGAGCACAAAATGTAAATGCCTTTAGTTTGGGGCTAGTTTGACTTGCTTAAAGTGCACAAAAAAATTCCATGCCACAAAATGTCCACTTTTAGAGTAGTCTATGTGTTTCACACTCACCTTCTCTCCTCTTCCTCTTGCCTCTTCTTCTCCTGGACATGGTATATTTTTGAGTGAGTAATTTTTTGTGCATGGCCAGGAGAGATGAATTTTGCATGTTTTTAATTCAATTAGCATATATCAGTACTAAAGCACTCAAACAGCTCACCGTTGCCATGGAAGTTCAGGAGCTTCGGCAGCATTTACTCCAGTGAAAGGTTACTGGTTCACATTACGACAGCAAATTCACTCATGCTACAGAACTAGCAAATGTGGAAAAAACTTCAAATAACATAACAGTTACAGATATATACTCCTACAAAATATCTACCTTGAGACCAAAACTATGAAATGATACCACATACAGTGTATAATGAGCACAAAATGTAAATGCCTTTAGCTTGGGGCTAGTTTCACTTGCTTAAAGTGCACAAAAAATTCCATGCCACAAAATGTCCACTTTTAGAGTAGTCTATGTGTTTCACACTCACCTTCTCTCCTCTTCCTCTTGCCTCTTCTTCTCCTGGACGTGATCGCTGATGGCCTTGCGGGATTCTGGAGTGTAGCCAACCTTCTCATTCCAGAAGCTGTAATAAGAATGAGATTCAAATGTTATTCTTGTTTCAAATCATGTCGAGCCAACTTTATCAAATGTGTTCATTAGCAACTTCTTCTTCTTCTTCTTCTGATTAAGTCTGCCTCCTTCAATAGGCTAAAGATTCTTGCAGACTGTGCTATTTACACTATAATACAGTTTATTTACAGTTATTTACAAGCACATAACAAATTTGAAGAAAATAACTAGCCACTGTGATCAACCGTTAGTCTGTTACGGTTAGTATATTAGGTATGATTATATCCTTGTTAGCTGCACTAACTTGGTATGTATGTGCATTGCATCCTTCAAAGCGTTTAAACCATATCCAGCTAACTCTCTCCACTGGTATATCGACAATTCAGTGGGCACATGTGCATGCAGGTGGGGGGGGGGGGGATAGGTTATGACGGTGTTAACGCACATTAGACTCAAATGTGACACTGTGATATGAAAGACAAATAAATGTATCTGATATGATTTACTACTACTACTACTACTACTACTACTACTACTACTACTACTACTACTGCTACTACTACTACTACTACTACCACTACTACTACTACTACTACTACTACTACTACTACTACTACTACCACTACTACTACTACTACTACTACTACTACATAACGGACACACATCTGAGACCAAGTACACAAAGCTTTGCAAAATATCTCTGTCCAACATCTGGGCATGAACTAGGTATGATTATATCCTTGTTAGTTGCACTGTTGTGGAAAAAAAGCAGAATCCCTGTTATTCACACTGTACAGTTGCATGTATGCACATGGTATAGCTCAAGATGGGTGTGGTGTGAGCAGAAGACCACAGAGCAATAAAAGCTCAAGAAAGGGCTGGACCATGCAACTTACTTTTCTTCTTCTTCCTCCTCTTCCTTCTTTGTGACATCATCATCATTCTGAGATTCACCCTTGTGCTGCATGTCACTGAGGAAATAGATATCAAACAAAGAAAAAAAAAAAGGAAATCATTCACAATATCCACATTATGAATGACATGCTGAAAGAATGTCACAAATGAAGTTTCAATTTCATAGGGCAGTAGCCAAATCTTTAACTTAACATTGAATGTGTGGAGCCCTTGAATGTAATCACTGAACAAAATTATATCAGGAAAAGAACCAAAATCATATTTTAACTGCCAAGAAGTGTGAGCTGAAAGTGTATGGGGTGGATGTTCCTGTGTGAAGAGTTTGCAGCAACCTGAGAACACAAACTCACGATTGGTTGATGTCGGTGTACCATCTCTTGTCGAAGCCTTTCGATGCCTTCTTTTCCGCTTTCTCCTTCATGTGGTTCTCTGCTTCAGCCTTCTCGTTTTCCTTTTGTCAAAAAGAGTGAAATAAGGAGAGCTACAGGTACAAGTGTACATCCAATGTGGTGCAAATGCCAAAGGTTGATAAAATAGAAAATCCATTTGATTTCATGCCGAGCAAAAAACAGAGGAAACTTAAAGGGATTGTATAGTTTTGGTTGAGACCTAATATTAGGTTTCTAACATTTTTTTGTGAGATAATGAGAAACCTCTTATGAATTATGAAAGATCATGTAATTCCATGAGGAATTCAACATTTATTTGATGAAATTGGTTTTGAAATGGCTGAGATATCCAAAAACGAGCGATTCCGATAAAGTGTGGGACCCAGCTTTTGTTATGATCACTTTGTTTTACTTTGTTTTTGGATGTTTCAGTCATTCCAAACCCGATTTTCATCAAATAAACTTTGAATTCCTCTTAAAATGGTTTGCTCTGTACTATTTCATATGTGTTTTCTTGGTATCTCGCAAAAAATTAAAAGCCCAATTCTCATCTCCACCAATACTGTACCATCCCTTTAAAACTAGAATTGTGTGTACATACATGTATGTTGGAAACTTATGAGGCCATGTCATCACCATTTATTCTATGTTGCATACAAAGTCATTTCGAGTATTGATCACTGTTATGTTCAAATTTGAGAATGTTTAAAATTCTGTAACTTTCTGCTTTTTGGTCCAATCCTGATGAAACCTCCCCCATTTCCGTTTATTCCACTTCACTCCATTCATCAAAGCCAACTAGAACAAAGTATTGCATTTCACTTTCGCCCGTTCATTTATTTGTGGCTGCACTTCTCTTCTTCTTTTAACCAGTTGAGGATGAGTTTATTTCAGTATAATATGTATTTGGCATAGTTACCTGCTCGAGTATGGTCAGGACTAGTCCTTCAAAGGGGTTAACATTTCTCTTGCAATCACATCAACATTTCCTGAACTGTGAAAGTCTGCCTAAGAGTGGAAGGACGAGTAAGAAGTTTGGTCAGTAGTCCATTACTACACCTTAACTGAGAGATTAGCCATTTTCTGTTGACCGATCACTCTGTCCATCATTACACCTTTCACTGAGAGGCTAGCCATTCTTCAATGACCAGTCCATCCATCATTAAAGGGATGGTATAGTATTGGTGGGGATGAGGATTAAGCTTTTAACTTTTTGCGAGGTATTGAGAAACCACTTATGAAATGTTACAGAGCATACCATTTTAAGACAAATTCAAAGTTCATTTGATGAAGATTGGTTTTTAAATGGCTGAGATATCCAAAAACAAAGTATAACAAAGATACACTAATGAATGGTGGGTCCCACCTTTTATTAGTATCGCTTGTATTGGATATCTCAGCCATTTCAAAACCAATTTTCATCAAATAAAAGTTGAATTCTTCTTGGAATTACATGCTCTTTCATATTTCATAAGAGGTTTCTCATTATTGCACCAGAAAGGTTAGAAACCTAAAGCCAGCTCCCAACCAAAACTATATCTATTCCTTTAAACCTTTTGCCATGAGACTGGCCACTCTCTGATGACCGGTCACTCCCTACTCACCCTCTTCAACTGATACTCTCTCTGCTGCTCCAGGATTTGGGGACGGATCGCATCGAGCTCCTGGATGGCGGCAATCCTCTCCGATTTCTCAATCTCTTTTCCATCTAATCTCTGACAAGAAACATAATATATACATAAGAACATTATGAATGCATTTATGATTTCCACAGTTCAAACAACAAATTATCACACAGAGTAAAAAAAAAACCAACAAAAAAAACAAAACAAAACAAAACAAAACAAAGTAACCACAACACCAACATCAGAAGATGGATACTGTAAAAGTAGAATACTTATACAAGATTGAGTTTATACCCGCTGGACTACCTACAGTGGGACTGCACCTTTAAACTTTCGCAGATGAGGACACAGTATGTATTTATGTACAAACTTTAGTACCTGAACAAATGTTAGTGGGATATCATCATATTTTTCCCATTGTTCAGTCATCGGCAGAATCTCATCTCACATTGTCGTATTTGTTTGCTTGTTTCTTGTATAAGTTGCTGGTTTGTCAAAATTCATTGTTTTAGTTTTTGTTTTGGATTTTTACTTTGTTTAGGTTGTTTTCCAATTAGTTGCATTTTTCTTCTTGTCCCTTTTTTTTTTGGGGGGGGGGGGCACTTGAGATCTTAGACTAGGAAATTTGCTGAAAAGGGACTCACTCATGATTGACCTGGTAATGACAATTATGACAATTATGAGAATAACAATAATAACAAAATAATACTGGTAATCATCATCATCATAGTCATCATCATCATAATCATAATAATGACAAAGTAATAATGATGACAATATAATATTGATAGAAACTATTATCATCACAGTCATTATCTTCATCATAAATGTAATTGTAAGAATTTGAAGATTAAAAAAAAAGCAAGACAAGAGTAATAATCGCTGGTTTACCTCCAGCTGTGGGAGTGTAGCAATGACATACTGCCTATAGCCTTCATACTCCGTGCAGGGATTGCCTGTCAAAAACCTACAAGGGAAGCGAGAAAAAAAACATGAATAATGAACCAAGATTTTTTTTTTTTTTTTCAAATACATGATGTTTTTCGCAACATTGTAGACATCGTAGTTGTTGTTTTTTCCACATTATTTGTTTTTACGTACTGCACAAACAAAATTAAAATATGGCTCTTCATGCTGTTAGTACGTTTCATCTATCAGTTCAAATTATGTTGTTTTATCAACTAAATGTAAAATGTAGATACGCATGTGCTCACAGAGTCACCATCCCTATCTAACTTCCTATAGTGATACTTCTGTACAGAGAGATTCACCCTTTACTATAGTGGAGCCTGCCACGGTTATTCATCAACAATCATTACCCAATTCAACATGACCTAGGTGTACAATAGGAAGCCCACTCACGTGTGCCTTAATCTAACAGGAAGGCCATTATGATACAATAGTGATTAGGGGGATTAGGGGGATTTGGTAATCTCTCCTCATTGACAATTACTGTCCAGAAATCTATGCCAATCACAAAGAAATCACTCTCCTGTGTGTGGAAAGCTTGGAACAAAACATAGTAGGGGTCAAAGATCCTATGTTATACATACCCAGTCTTTAAACAGTGGAAAATCCTGAGAATGGTCAGAATATATATATCAGTGGCAAGAAATTTGCTCCTGCGACAATTGCTCAGTCTAATTTTCTCCAAGGACTATAGGGTTAGGATTGAGGTTGCGATAGGGTTTTAGGTTTAGTTTGATATTAGGATTAGGGTTAGGGTTATGTTTGTGGGTAGAAATTATGCTTTGGCTTAGCGTGCAGATATTTCATGGGAGCAAAAGTTGCAAGAGCAAATGTCATGGAATCGTACAAACCATTACAACTAATGCAGATGTCAAGAAACTCAATACAGCAATTGCCTGTGAAGCATAAACACTACAACACACACTACACACACACCAAAAAAAAAAAAAAATCTTAGATGGAGCAACATATGACTTACATTTCTCTGAGATTGTAGTTGTCCCGAAGAGACTCTATGCTTGTCACTTCTCCAACAAAGTTCACTGTCAGGTCAAGTTTCTTCAGTGATTCACATCCTGTACAGGTCATCATATGATGTGAAAAATGTCATCTTAATCATACTTCACTACAATGTACAATTTATCATGCTGTCATACTTGTTTGCCTTCCCTTCTGCCAAAATAAGAGAGAACTTTGATCCCAATAAACCATTCTACTGATCATACATTCACGCTGCGACCGACTTCCTTTTCATAAAATATTTTAGTTAGACTAATTAATGGTAAAAAATGAAACTTCACATGCACTGAAATTAGACATTGACTTTTACATTACTGTCAAATTTGATTGCAAAACCAGATTTCTGGATTATCCCTATGATACAGGATTACCTAGTACAAAAATGTGATTCAACATTACATGGGAGTTGCCGTGTGAAATGTGAATTTTGCATCATGTCTTACGCCCATGACACTGGACTCTACATCAAACTCACATCGCTTCTTCCTTGACCAATTCTACATCCTCTACACTTGCAGCATTTCACTGAATAAAGTTCTACAGGTTTACAAGTGCAGATCTCTGCACACATGTCTCGGCTTCAGCTTGTGTTGTTTATTGCTGGATCACACCAGATAAACCAGTATATTTGGATGGTTATTGCTCTTAAACTTGTCAAGTACAATTACAAGTAACCAATTGTTAGTCTCATTATCTCAGTACTTCATTCACTGTGCATTCATTTGTTTGTTTGTTTGTTTGACTATGTCCTTGTCTATGGTGGGGGGGGGGGGGGGGGGGGAGATTAGTAATGGAGTCTTACTGAGACTCACCTGACAGATTTTCAATCCTTTCAATGTTATTGAGGGCGAGATTCAGGTACTCCAGTTTCTTGAGGCGACCTACATTTTCTGTGAAATAAGAATACAAAGGAATATCACTTGCAGAATTAATAAATAAATAAATAAATAAATAAATAAATAAATAAATAAATAGATAAATAAATAAATAAATAAATACAGTTTCTTGAGGTGACCTACATTTTCTGTGAAATAAGAATACAAAGGAATATCACTTGCAGAATTAATAAATAAACAAATAAATAAATAAATGAATAAATAAATAAATAAATAAATATATAAATAAATAAATAAATAAATAGATAGATAAACAAATCACAGTATAAGAATAATGCTTTGAACAGAACACATTTGCAAATGAGCATATCAAATACAACTAAAATTCTGATAAGCTTTGGAGAAACTTCAGTTGTACGGTCACATTGTGTCTCCATTTGAAAACCAAATTTGCATTGTATCCATTGATCGCCAATAGTTTTAAAGATTCAATTATATTTCCACCAACAGTAAGTTTGGTGCAGATCAAGGACTATCATTTCATTAGCAATGAATCAATTATGTGCATCTTTCATTAATCATAACAAAAAAAAACCCAAATATAACCATTGTAAATTCTACATTCAGAATATCCCCTTTGCAAAAAAAAATCAAATTAATTCCATTCACATATTTTCCAAAACTTCACATCCATTCATCCCAGATCCATTAAATCGTACACTGTATGTAGGTACTCTACAAAAGCAAAGGATAGTGTATACAATATTACTCACCTATTCTAGGAATTAGATTACTCTGAAGATACAGAATCTTCAGGTCTCTGCACCACTTGTCCAGAAATTCAATCCTGAATTGATATGAAAATAGCACAAAATCACAAAAACACAAGATCAGTCAAATGATTATATGCATTATTGAGCTTACACAGTATACAACCACCATACAAACCCATGTCATTTTTTTACAGATTTCTTTCTTTAATTCTTTCGTTTTTCGTAAATGAAATATTCATCTTTAAAAGAATACAGAGAAACAAACTTAAGAGCTTGGTAAAATATGAATGAAGTCTGACAAATGATGGCTATTTACATTAGAGTAATCTAGATCAATATTGTGTTGTACCACAGGCATTCCAAAGGGGGAAAAAAAAGAGCTGTCGTGGTCATGTGACTGTTATATTACATGCACAGTATACAGTGTATAGTGCATGTAGTAGTATGTGCATGAAAGCTGAAAGCAAGATTGTCAGTGCATGAAAGCTGAAAGCAAGATTGTCAGCTGAGAATCAATCTAACAGGGATTTCAGTGCATCATGCTACAAATACAACAGAGTTAGTGACCATTCTTTACACTGGGAAAGCAAAGCTCTCTTCAACATTGACTGATAACAACAAATAAATCCATTCCTCTCATTGGCAAATTTGACTTACTTTTCTATATCTTGTTGATGAAGCGACACTTCTTCCAGAGTTGATATTTGCATCTCATTGTGCTCCGCTCTCTTCCGAACCATGTCTTCTGTGACTATACATTCATGGCAAAACACAAATTGATATGTGAATACATGAATGAATGAATGAATGAATGAATGAATGAATGAATGAATGAATGAATGAATGAATGAATGAATGAATGTAAATGAAAATAAATAAAAAAATAAATAAGTAAATAAATAAATAGATAAATGAATGAAAAAGTTTTTATGTACTTTCTGAGCTTGCTTTGTGACAATTTACTTTATTAAATGCATTGATCAGTATCATATTGGAAATGTGCATATAAAGACTGTTTATTATTACTGTCAATGTAATTATTCCTATTATTATCATACTTCGTCTCTCTACTCATCCCATTAGACAAATTTTACCTCTGTTATTATTATTTTCTCAAGATGGCATTTCAGGGCTTTTTGGGTTACAACATACAAAAGTCGGTAATGTACTCACTGCGCACCATCTTGACTGGAAAACTGGGATAAAAGTGAACTTCACAAAATGCCAATTGTCTGTGCTCCAACGTTGTATCTGGTACACCACTTCCTTCACCTAGCTAGCAGGGTTTTGTGGCATGATCTACACTTAAGTATTTCCCTGTTGTTGAGGGTGAGGACGGTGCAAAGAAAGAGGAACAAATTGGGAGAATGAGTAAACAACATTCTTGCTTTGGTTATGTGTCACAAAGAGGCAAGAAGTCCATGTGTGCCTTCCACCCAAACTTGAAACAAACACACTAAACAAACTAGAGAAGGACTCTGAGCTCTGAGAGCGCAGACCTCCGCTAAGCAGCTCAACCTTATTCCCACCACTGATCTTGTTCTTCCATAGAGATCAGTGACTTACACCCATACGTATGGATGCTGAAAGTCGCCCGATTTCTCAATTTAGAAATATTTTGTAAAAATGTTATGTCATCAACTTCCAGCTGCGTGGCACGCCTCATCTTAGCACTAGCAGAAACAAGAGCATGCACTTAAGTGTGCTGATGAAAACCTTAAAAAAATGTGCAACTTGAACTCTTAAGTCTCAAGTTCATCGACCCTACCTGCCAAAATATTGAAAATCCGTCATAAAATCCACAAAATTCCTGGATCACTACCAAAATTTAATCATCCGTTACTTGATTCTCAACCTTTCCTGCAGTGCAAGTTTCATCCAAATCCGTTTACAACTTTTTGAATTATTTTGCACAAAGATGAACAAACAAACCAACAAACAAACAAATGCCAAAGAAAATACGACCTCCTCCCTTGGCAGAGGTAACAAACAGAAATGTTAGATCTATATCTATGCATGTGTGTAGTCACTCTGACCTGTGATCTCCAGAAATATTTTCTAATTGCATGGTTTCTACATGTACGATCAAACTTGTTGTAGAATCATTTTGATACAACAGAATGTAACTCACGAACTTGACTCGAGTTCTGGGTACTTAAAGGACAAGTTCACCTTCATAAACATAAGGATTGAGAGAATGTAGCAATATTAGTAGAACACATCATTGAAAGTTTGAGGAAAATCAGACAATCCGTTCGAAAGTTATGAATTTTTGAAGTTTTTGTGCAGTACCCGCTGGATGAGAAGACTACTGCAGTGTATGAATAACTTAGATGTCACATGCGTACAACAATATAAGGACAACATAAAGAGAATTTCACAAAATTCCATCTTTTGAAAAAAGTACACATTCCCCTGACTTGTTACCGACAAATGTTATGGGTAATATTATTCCCCCTGCCTTTAGAAAGAGGCAAGTCAAGTGCTCTTTTATTATGCGAAAAAAGTGAAAATATGTTGAATTTTCTTTTACATTTTCTTTATACTGTTGTACGCATATGACTCACAAGCTGTAGTAGTCTCCTCATCCAGCGGTTCCAACACAAAAATTTTAAAAATTCATAACTTCTGCATCGATTGTCCAATTTTCCTCAAACTTTCACTGATGTGTTCTACTATTAAATATTGTTGCATTTTCTCAATCCTTATGTTTATGAAGGTGAACTTGTCCTTTGACTATACACTAACAACCTGCCCAGGCCATAACTTAAGTGGAACCAGTAGTCCAGGCGCAGCGACCCAGAAAAAATGACTTCGTTCAACCCACCCCGAAGAAAAGGTTTGACTGCATGGGGTGGTCGGTTTGTGATATCAAATTGTGGTATCAATGAAATTTTACAGGCCATTTTAGTTGCGACATGACCATATTCTTAGAGGAAGCGTCTGCACACACTAAGACTACTACACTTACCACTAGCACTACTACAGGCGCCAATGCCAGTGGTGCGTGTTATAGTCTTAGCGTACAAAGACTTTTTCCGCGACAAACATCGGTTTTTGCGTGCAAACTAACTTTTCACGCTAAGCTGGGGTCGGTGTAGTGTAGTTTCCAGACATTTTTATTTCGTCTTTATTTCTCCGAGTTGAAGCAAGCCAAGTGAGAGTGCATACCCAGCGATTGTGACGCCCGAACCGTTTTTTGTGGCAATCATTGAGCATACACCCTCACTCGGCTTAGCGCAATACAGCGGGCTTCTGCACAATACACAAGCTGTAACTCAGAGAAATAAAGGTGAAATAAAAACAGCTAGAAATTAAGACTAGGGTCGGTAACGCTTGTCGCTATTGTGGCACTGAAAATGACAAAATTATCACAGTTTTTGCATTTATTTCACGAAGGATTCATCGGAACGCCTTAAAACTATATATGTAAATGTTGCTAGAGATGTCAGCAATACAATGGGATACATTGTAAGGTATAATATTGTGCATGGTTACCATGGTAACCGGATGCCTACAGGTGATTGGTAACTCCCAAAAATATCTGGAATTTGGACAGGTTTGTTTCTTTTGCCTTTCGTGCACATCAGTCATTGTAGATGAGCTCTACACTGTAAAATTAGTCTGGATAAAAAGGGAAAAGACGCCCAAGATTTTTCCCTCATTCTCTCCTCAGCATTAATTCATTACTGCACGTTTTGAATAAAATCTACATATCATAATATTTCATTTTATTCTATATATATATATATATATATATATATATATATATATATATGTATATATATTTTTTACAATAGCTAATGAACACAAAAGTACGCTTAATTCTTTGATGGATAATCCAGCGCACGTGTATATTCCTTCTTTAGAAAGGAATTTATCGGTATTCTTGAATAAACTTCCTTTAAGAACATAAACAATCAATTGCTTTCCTCTGCTCTTTTCCAGGATTGTTTTGAATAACCATCGCTCTGTAAATACTCGAAAGAGCCACTATAGAATATTGGCTTTACTTTCTGTATTCATCTTATTTTTAAGGGAAATTTGTGTCCATACATTATTGAAAACTATATACATTTGCCTATGCGTTGAAGTCAAATTTGTGTTGAAAGTACGACGGATGCAACTTTTTCATGCATTTTACTATTCGAAAATGATATCTTTCTTTCAATGGCCGTTTATTATGCCTTTGCTTACAAATTTTGCTGTAACTTGAGAATGCTTCAAAATATTCTTCACATATACCTGATGTCGTACACTTTATGCAGAAGGAAGGACATGCGTATTGAGCTTTTTGAAATTATGGGCTTTAGTTATTGACAACTAAATTCTGATTGGATAATACTGGTTGCCATGGCAACAGGGAAAACTTTTTTAACGAAAATCAATAAGAAATTGTGTGCTTTTTTATTGCATCTATAAGATAAAAAAAAAAATGTTTGCAGCAGCAGGAGGCATTTTGGGGGTTACCAGTCACCTTTAGGCATCCAGTTACCATGGTAACCATGCACAATATTATAACTTACAATGAATCCCACTGTATGGATGACATCTCTAGCAACATGTACATATATAGTTCTATGCAGTTTTGATGAATTCTTCATGAAATAAATGCAAAAACTGTGTGAGTTTGTCGTTTTCAGTGCCCCAAATAGCGACAAGCGTTTACCAATCCTAGTCTTAATTTCTAGCCGTTTTTTCCGTCTTTATTTGTCTGAGTTGCAGCTTGTGTATTATGTAGAAGCCCGCTGTATATATTGCGCTAAGTGGAGTGAGAGCACACACTCAGTGATTGCGATTCGGTCGTCACAATCACCGGGTATGCGCTTTCACTCGGCTTGCTTGAATTCTTGAAATAAAGACGAAATAAAAACGGCTAGAAACTGCACTACACGGAACCCAGCTTTGGCGTGAAAAGTTAGTTTGCAGGCAAAACCCTTGCTTATCGAAGAAAAAGTATATGCGCGCTAAGACTACTACACGCAGCACTGGCACTGGCGCCTGTAGCAGTGCTAGTGGTGCGTGTAATAGTCTTGGCGTGCGCAGACTCTTTTACGTTTGTTCCAACAAATCATGATGAAAAGTGGCCAGTAAAATTCTACTGACACCACAATTTGGAACCACATACTACCTGGGGATGTTCATAGAGGTCCCATCTACCACCTTGTCTGGTCAAAGCTTTTCTGCGGGGTGGGTTGATCGAACTCCTTAATTAAGCCTCTTAGTCTTACAGGAATTAGCGCCTTGACTAAACAGTTACAGAAAGAAACCAGGATACGGCAACGTGTTGAACATGTTGCCGTTGATACACACACACAAAACAAACAAACAAACAACAAACGAGGAAAGTTAGGGTCTACACTATTGACAGTATTCGTATGGTATTACTATTACCTGTGTCCATAATTTAGAAACATAGACGTCATAGTCTAGTCATCATTCATGTTCCCACCACTCAAGTCTAGATCGATTGGTGACAATGGACATCTTATGATGTCCGGTCGTAATGAATCATCGCATGATGCGACTAGACTACGCTAAGCCACTAAATCTAGATTATACTACGTGTACTAGATTGTTCTAACATTAGCAAGTTCATGAGTTAGAATTCCAGATTAGAATAGAAATGCAGTAAGACACTAACACGATATTTCACGTATCGGACTGGGGGCTGATCGTCCGTTCGGAATTTCGTTAACCCCATAAAGTCAACTGAAGAGACCGTAGAACTTGAAGCTTATCCACAAATTATAGTCCCTGTTAACACACATAATACTCGGCAGCCTACAATTTACCAGCAAAGGAAGCTTCGGTGTATCAAACTTTGCGGTACAATCGCAAACGAATCACCTCGTAGTCGTATGGACAGGTTCGCATCACGGCACCAACAATCAGCGCTTCGATCTCCCGATCCCATACACAGTTCTGCATGCATATCATGCGCCTTTTGAACAGACCGCATATCGCGATAGTAAACAACCGCGATGGTGACGACCTTCGATTGACCCCATTAGCAGTGTGAGGGTAAAATGATGAAAAGGAGATACTGTGTACCTGCTGTATCGTGTTTTTATTCAAAATACAACCAAAAACAATCCAACAAAACAAGGACGCAAATAAATGGTGGAGTAAGAAACCGTTTCTGTAAATGTATTACATTTTATGGACCCCCCCCCCTTAGTCCTATATACTAGCCTTGTATAATCTGCGGAGCATTTTGATATTCACATGTTCACCTGCTCCCTCCGATGTCGTTTCATTTCTGTTGGAATTCACTCAATGTTGCCAGCTAGGGCAAGCCTCTGCTGGTGTGGTTGATAGTTTCAAGGGCAACTTCGTGTGAACAAAGCATTCATAAAATCTGAATACATTAAAAACTGCATGGTCTATTGTGAAGTGTGGTCAGACTCAACGAGGATTCAGATCCAAATCATTATTACACTGGATGTGCACCTATAAATTCTACTATATATAGGTTCCATGACATTTGCTCCCGGCGACAATTATTGCTCCCATGTAATATATGCACGCTATGCCAAACATAAATTCTACCCGCAAACATTTGAAATACCCATAACCCTAATCCTAATCCTCACAGCAAACTAAACCTAAAACTCTATAGCACAACCGGGTATAAGTCCCCGGAGAAAATAGAAGACCGGTGCAATCATTGCATCTGTATATAGGCCTGAGTCACCATTATCAATTTGTATGATGTCGTTTATTTGGGGAGCATGTTTGTCTCTATATCAATATAGAAAATGAAGATCACAATTTGATCTTGCGCGTTTGTTCGCAGAATGTATAGGAGCCTAAATGATGCTGATGTATGCATGTACAACATGCACTGCAAAAAGTCCGGTGTTAAATAGTGAACACCGAGCTGGTGTTAAATTTTCGGTGCTCATTTATGGTGTTAAATTAACACCTCCGGGTGTCATTTCCAAATATAAAACTGGTTTTTTTTTTTGAAGAGTTTCTTAGTAACTGCACTTCTTGTTGATTTTTAATTTAAACAAGACGATCAAGAATTTTACATTAAAATACTAGATTTTTGAAAAAATGTGAAAATAAATTTACACCTGACCAGCTGGTGTGGTCTCTTATTGAAGCTGGACGGGTGTTAAACCATTGATATTAACACCAACAAATATTAAATCAACACCATGTGGTGTCATTTTTGAATTAACACCAGTACAGTGTCAAAATAACACCAGGTACAGTGTCAAATTAACGCCACGAAGTGTCAGGTGAACACTTTTCAACACCATCATAGTGCATTTTCTAGTATACACCTGTGATGTGGTCCTCTATTGAAGTTTGATCGGTGTTAGATTTAACACCCATGGTGTTAAATCTAACACCGATGTTTTTACAGTGTGGCTCACGAAGAGCCATGATCTAGATGCATAAAATCATGCATGACTATACCACTTCCTTCCTGCAGCTTTGAATATCTATATCTTTTTTCAGATGATCAATAAAACTTACTAAATTGACTTCTTTTTTTTTTCAAATCAACAAAAACACACAACTTTGCAAAAAGAAAGGGAAAGGCCTATTATCACAGCCTAGGTACGATGAATCAAATCGATGAAATTCTGATAAACGGGAGGTCTGAATATAATCCGTTCTGTTCTACATTCTCTTCCTCCATCTCCACTCATTCCCCTGACTTTTTTTTTAATTCTTCCTCTTCTTTTTCTTCTTCTTTTTCTCAGACCTCATCCTTCTCATTCTCCACCTCCACATTTTATTCCTTATTCTCATTCTATACTTTGGTTTTCTCTGTCCGGCATTTTCAAGCTAGGTTTTGTTCTCATTTCTGCACTTCAGTTTACTTGTTACAGTTTTTTTCTATGTTATCCCCTTCTACTTCTTCCTCATTTTCGTTGATCTTCTTCTTCTTCTTCTTCTTCTTCTTCTTCTTCTTCTTCGTCTTCTTCTTTTCAAACGGTTTACCTTTCTTGAACATCAATTCGGTATCCCGAAGTTATACTCCGAAGGTTCGTTAGTCCGAAAATTGAAATAAAAATTCTGTATATATCTGTATACCCATCCAGGATCACTAACGGCATAACAACCCCACCCCCCCCCCCAAAAAAAAAAGAAAAGAAAAAGAAAAAATACAGGCCTTTTAAATATGCGAATTGGCGCCGACCGCCTTTTTCGCGGCATGGAAACTTTTGCGAATTGCACTCCGTGCACTGATGTGCAGACAAGAGCTATACCGCAAGTTTCATCATGCACGCGTACATTTCTGGTTGACAGTCTGTGTTGATGCATTCCGAAGTTATCGTTAATCCGACAAAATGAAATAAGGGTTAAGGATCGTTATTCTAAAAAGGTTCGTTAATCTGGAAATGAATTAAAGATTCGTTATACCCATTGTTTGATCGTTCGAGCCTTATTTAATTTTCTAATTAACAAACCTTCAGAATAGCTAAATTTATATATTTCAACCTTATTTCATTTTCAGATTAAACTAACCTTCAGAATAATGAACCTTCGGAATGACAACATGCACGAAGTTGACGTTCGGATTGCCGAACCCGATTTTCATCATAGGATTAACGAATATCTAATACATGTATTATCATGTTCATGGACTTTGTTTGCAATGGTTTGCTTGGGAATAACGAACTTTTGGAATATTAATGAACCTTATTTCATGTCTGGATTAACAAACCTTTGGAATAACGAACATCTTGTCCTCCTGAGCAAGCCCTATGAAGCTTCAGTCACGTGGTACACCCAACTCCTTCCTCCAGTATTATTGTATACAATAGGCCTAACATTCAAGTGGTATCGTTCTTTCACTTTCGCAATTATAGTTCAATAAACTCTCAAAAGCTGCAATATCGGGCCTATAAAGCCAACAAAACTGAATTGATAGTCCTTTCCATTGAAAGTGATAAAAGGATGGGAAATCCCCTCAATGCACTGACGATCGAATGTAGGCCTTATAATAACTGCACAGGAGATGGGAAAATAGCAAAGTTGAGTATAATGAACAAGTGAACAAAAACGTATTATCAAAACAAAATTCGCTTACTTCCCAAGTACGGATAATTTGCTGAGAGAATGAAGACGAGGAGACAAAAGGTATATATTGCTTTATAGAAGCGGAAATTAACATTGTGAATGTAGGCCTATGGCCAAGCAATAACTATGTAAAACCGGGGAGGTGAGGTCTCACCTCCCCGGTAAAACAGAATATAGGAAATGACAAGTTCCCCAGCCTCCCGTAGTTCGTCTATTTAGAAAGATGTTGTTGTTCCAACTCGGAGCAATCTCAAATGCGATCCATGTCATTGAATGAAATGATTGTGAAATGATTGTGAAACGACAATGACTGTATAAAGTGCCATTCTGGACAGTGCCCTGCTTTCGCTCTCAGCCCACTCACCAGCTCTCTCTCTCTCTCTCTCTCCCTGTGTTTTATCATCATTCTATAACACCACATAATTATTTTCCTTCTATTAATTCTCCTTCTTTTGTTAATTCTCCTTCTTCTTCTTATAATAAACATTCTCATTGTATCGTCCTCCTTCTCCTTCCTCGTTCGATCATCTTCCCTTTTGATCCTCTTTAATTCTCTTCTCTTGATAATTATATTTAATACGTCTTTGTCATGTTTGTCATATACGTTTTTCTGTTTCCCTCGCTGCGATATACCATTACCTATATTTTGTCCGGTCGCTGCCCATGAAATATAGGAGCTGACTTGCAGAACAACTACAACATAAACAGCGACGATAAGAGCAACAACCAAGACGGAAGTTATAGGATAAAATAAAAAAGTCACCTAGACTTCAGGACATTCGTTTAAACGAGTTGAAGAGGAAGGGAGAAAGAATGTGAGATTCTGAGACGAATAAACGTGAGGGGAGGAAGAGAAAGAGCAAAGCAATGAGTTTATGTTCTTTTTAATTCTTCACAATTCTGAATTTACGGAAAGATAATGATTATTCCATGTACTATATGTTTATGTGTGTTGTTTGATTTATCATATCATTATTTTTCTTTAGTTTCCGAGCCCCCCCCCCCCAAAAAAAAAATAAATAAATAAAAACTATCAGAGGTTCACATGACAAGGAAAATATAAAATAAATTACAGAGCGGTTTTGTGCTGATTTATTAATCCATTATAAATCTATTTTTTCTTTAAGCATTTAATTACGCGTTTATGTGTGTTTGTGTGTGGGTGCGTGTGCGTGTGTGTGTGTGTGTGTGTGTGTGTGTGTGTGTGTTTGGGAGGGGTTGATGGCAAGATATGGCAGTATATTGAAAAATATAATTTATATGAAGAGTTTGTTCGCAAAAACCGATAAGTTCATTTTTGAAGATGTTGAAGTACGGTCTCTGTCATAAAGTACAAAATAATACCTTTTGAATGATATTGGTCACTACATATAAAGGTACATTTTTAAAGTTACTTTCAAAAGGAGCAAATATCTTCTTATTATTCTCTTTATTTTTCTTGACCTTTAATCGCAAATATCTCTATTTGTGAAATATGGACTTATCGGTTTTTGCGAACAAACTCTTCATATATTTTTTTTTTGTTTGTTCCTGTTACACCCAGATTGGGTTAATTCATAAATTATTTGAATGAAATCAATAAATGTCAAGGAAAAAAAAATGACGTAGTCTATTGATAGGAAAAATGCGTGTTTTGCCAAAATGTTGTAATCCCAGGGCCAAACCAAACAATAATTACAAGAAAAAGCACCTTTTTATAAAGTAATACAAAAGTAATGTGGCATCAACACCGTGGACAAACTGACACAAGAAAGTATATTTAAAGTAGTGCATGTAATCTTAACCTCACATGATGCGTCTATACAGTTCGTTATTCCAAAGGTTCGTTTTCCGAAGGTTCGATAATCCGAAAACGAAGTTCAGGTTGGTAATTCCGAAGGTTCTATGGATAGTAAGCATCTTCTCCCCAGCATCCAATTAACAAACTTTGTTTCATTTTCAGATTAACGAACATGTATATTTAGGGATTAATGAACCTTATTTCATTTTCAAATCAACGAACCTTATTTCATTTTCGGTTATCAATACGAACCTACGATTGAAAGAACGAACCTACGAACCCAGTTACGTGGATAACGCCATAAATGTTCAGATTAACATACTTCAGAAACGAACATCCTATACTGTAAGGTTATTGCATAGAATATGTGTGATTCGGAATACCGAACTTTCGGAAAACCGAACATTACCCGCGTTGAGTCAAAAGTTAATAAAGGAGGCCCCATGTCACAGTGGAAATTGACAAAAGTTGCCAAAAATTGACAAAATTGACCAAAGTTGCACAAAATTGTACAAAATTGCATAAACTTTTCACAAAGTTGCTCAAAATTGCGCAAAGTTGTACAAAGTTGCATAAACTTTTCACAAAGTTGCACAAAATTGCGCAAAATTGTACAAAGTTGCACAAACTTTTCTCAAAGTTGCACTAAATTGCGCAAAATTGTACTAAGTTGCACAAACTTTTCTCAAAGTTGCACTAAATTGCGCAAAATTGTACAAAGTTGCACAAACTTTTCTCAAAGTTGCACTAAATTGCGCAAAATTGTACAAAGTTGCACTAAATTGCGCAAAATTGTACAAAGTTGCACTAAATTGCGCAAAATTGTACAAAGTTGCACTAAATTGCGCAAAATTGTACAAAGTTGCACTAAAAATTGCGCAAAATTGTACAAAGTTGCACTAAATTGCGCAAAATTGTACAAAGTTGCACTAAATTGCATAAACTTCTCACGAAGTTGCACAAAAATGTGCAAAGTTGTACAAAGTTGCATGACCTTCTCACAAAGTTGCAAAAAATTGCGCAAAGTTGTACAAAGTTACATTAACTTTTCACAAAGTTATGCAAAATTGCGCAAAGGTTCACAAAGTCACATAAAATTGTAGGGGCAAGCATGGTGTCACCGGACACCATGGTATTACCGGACACGCACATTTTTGCGTACTAATGACATTCTGTACGCGCGAGACTTCGTAGATTAGCCTCACAGAACTTTGTGTGGACCGAAATCGCAAAAAACGCCACATAAAAATGTAAAAAAAAAACGAAAAAATTCACATTTTACCTCAAATTTATAGTTGAGTGACCCGTACCTTGTTTATAGTTAATATTTATGCATGTTTGAATCACATTTCGCGACTGAAATTCTATGAAATCCCACTCACATACAGGAAAAATGCTGAAGATTCTATTAGAACCAAAAGTTCACTGATCAATATCGGAAAAATTGTAGCTATCGTCCTCAAACGCGAACGATGCGGAATAGTTGTGCGCTAAGGGGCACGCAACTCATCACCCGCGCGTGCAGCTCCCATAGACAAAGCACGTATACTCTAACCAGTTGTCGATTTCTCACAAGGTTTTATTGCGTGAACTGTTCGAAATGGTCAAGACAGACATTTTACTGTAAAATACGAAATTTGAGCTTCATTTGCAGATTTTTTTGTGTGTCATCCGCTCGGTGAGAATGTGTATGGTGATTTGTGGGATGAATTGTGATTCTGGTGCAAGGATTAGGTGCGAAAGACCTCGATTATTCGATTACGAAAATAGCGTCCGGTAATACAATGCGATTTTGCACCGCGCAAAAAACCACTATTTTTAGAGGGGTATGTTTGAAGCATATTTTCTAAAAACTGGAACGAAGAAATGACGTAAGTTGGCTGAATTCGTAATTTCCATGAGTCTGTGAATAAGTGGTGTTGTTTTTAGCCGAAATTTCACTCTATGAGTACGGAATTCAAAGCCACAAAGAAAAGCGTCCGGTAATAGGATGTTCCACCCTACTAAGTTCCATTAACCCGTTGAAGACGAGCTGATTTTGCTATTACACGCAATTCTTATGACCCCAGCCCGATTATACCCGGGACTCGTCTTCAACGGGTTAACTTCTCACAAAATTCCACTTTAATTCTTCTCCCTTCCCCAAATGAGGTCCAAATGTGCTTGCTCCGTACATTCTGTGCGTTTTCCTATCTTGTTAACTCTAATATCTTTGGTACTATCAAAGAGTTAACAAGATAGGAAAGCGTGCAGTATGCATGGAGCAAGCACATTTGGACCGCAATCGGCAGTCAGGCACAAGATCGAAATACCGTTCTTCCCCAAAAGAACGGTTTATGGTTGTTTTGGGGCCTGATGAATAATACATAAACCTTAGTCCCGTCATGCTTTGCGATGCGTTGCGTGTTATACCTATGGCCAACAAATGTTTGGTTTGCAGTACCGTTTTTCAAAAAATATTTACGGAAAATGTCATGGCTCAATATTTTTTACAAAGCGCATGAATCATGAAGAATACATAATGATACTTCTCTGTTAATATAAAAGAAAATGAGCCATGACATTTTTGAGAATTTCCACTGGAATACGTAATTAGGCTCGATATTTTTGAAGATTTGAACGAACCGTTCCTTATAGACGTGTTCGAACAGGCGCTTTGTCAAATAACGCAATCTGGTAAGGGTATTGTTTGTTATCAGTTGGGTTGCAACTCGCTAATGTTTATCAATGTAACATCTTATCGTGAAGCTCAGAGACATAGAGTAGAAGGGGGGGGGTGGAGCAGAATAGATGATTTGGTAATGTAGACAAACTATGTATTCACCTGTCAAATACAACCACATCACAATAGTCAGAAGGCGAACTGCATACATTAGTATTGCCAAGTCGGACAAACATTGTAGCTTGTCAAACCTATAGCAACATTCACAGCGGGTGACGATCATTCCATCCATTACAATGTTATTGTTTGTTATCAGGTGAACAAATGTTTGCTTATCGAAATTTAACAAAGGTGTGTGCATAAAATTTGACATTACGAAACCCCTCTATTGAACCGGGGGGTAAGATTATGTAATTGTTCTTGTTTTGATTTCTTATATACCAAGATATGCAATTGAATTATGACAAACGAGCAGGGGAAAACATTCTAAAACGGTACTAAAAACATCTCCCGCTCTGCGTATGGGTCAACACCCTGTTTGGTTTTCAAATTATGGGGTTTGCTTCTCCTGCTTGACCCCCCCCCCCCCCCCCCCCCCCACCAAGCATGCACATCAGGCCAGGTAGTTTTTGGACCATAGTAATCGCGAAATGGAACTGCATTGTCTTAGAATAAAAGCGCTACATATTGAGACACTAAAAATATGTGTGTTTGTGTGTATGTATGTATGTATGTATGTGTGTGTGTGTGCGTGTGTGTATACTACTAATAACGTAACAAAACTGCAATACCTTCAAAAAGAAACTATACTGAGAAATATTCTGTGCATGTGTGTGTGTTTGTGTGTGTGTGTGTGTGTGTGTGTGTGAGAATGAAGTTACCATGTCACCCGTTCACGTATACGCAACTCCTATCATTCTTGCGTGCAGATCGATTAATAATTTTGATGTTTTTGGTTGTTTTGAATAAACGACTGCGTAGAGTCTATGTAGCACGATCTCTACGCCATCACGCGGCGGGTGATTGAAAACAGCCAAAAACCATTCTTTTCCATAAGATCGGTAAATCGATCTTGCGCCTGACTGATCGGGCAGAACTATAATCACAGAGCTAAGAACACAACTCAGTCCGCCCGCAAGCATTGATTATTTATAAGATAAATGGTGTTAATATTATCTTTAAAAGATTTTAAAATTATACACGATTTTTGTGATATAAAGTGCTTGAATCGTAACAAAATATTTTAGAAAAATAAGGATTAATTCGTGTACATGAAAAATAGGCAATGCCACAATACGCCAAAACACAATCAGTGACAAAAGAAATAAGCGCATCAATCACCAATCAGTTGCGTCGAATTTATTGATCACGCGCCTTGCCATGATTAAGTTTCACTGCGCAATATATGGGTGATTGCGCACGCGTCCATTTGTATTGTACATTAATTGGATTTATAAAATGGGTTCAAGAATGTAGCCAATTGGAAGCGCTGAAATGAGTCACGTGTGCGTGCATTATTTTCTTCAGGTAAGCACTAAGAAGAGTCTCTCTTCCACCTCCCTGGCCTGACGTACGTCACAATAGCCGGGTTCACACGTACACCAATTAGCGGGATACAAATCTCGAGATTTGCATCGCGATCGTCATCCCGAGTTTTTTGCACGTGTGGACAGAAAAAACCCGAAAATTAGCGGGATAAGCATCGCGATGCTAATCCCAAGAAATCTTGCGCTGGTTCGTCAATTAGCGGGATAATTGGCCGCGCGCTGGTACGTGTGAACGGTCGGGATTACAATCTCGAGTTTTTATATCCCATCATGCAATGCGCACATCACAACAGCGAGGCCTCTGCGAAGAGGTCCTTCACCTCTTTGGAGCACAACAACAACAGCGCGCGAACCACACCACTGACGCGTAAAAGACAATGGACAAAGGTAAGTGCGCGCAAGCAGTGACAGAAGCCGGGTTCACACGTACACCAATTAGCGGGATACAAATCTCGAGATTTGCATCGCGATCGTCATCCCTAGTTTTTTGCACGTGTGGACAGAAAAAACCCGAAAATTAGCGGGATAAGCATCGCGATGCTAATCCCAAGAAATCTTGCGCTGGTTCGTCAATTAGCGGGATAATTGGCCGCGCGCTGGTACGTGTGAACGGTCGGGATTACAATCTCGAGTTTTTACATCCCATCATGCAATGCGCACATCACAACAGCGAGGCCTCTGCGAAGAGGTCCTTCACCTCTTTGGAGAACAATAACAACAGCGCGCGAACCACACCACTGACGCGTAAAAGACAATGGACAAAGGTAAGTGCGCGCAAGCAGTGATAGAGAAGGGCGCTGCGTGACCCAGTTTGCAGGCTTTGTTGTTGTCTCTATCGGCACTTAGCGGGATAATTCGGTACGTGTGGACGCTCGCCAAATTAGCGGGATACCGATCGCGATCGCCATCCCGCTAATTTGGTACGTGTGGACGCTCGCCAAAAAACTCGGGATGAGCATCGCGATCGTCATCCCGCTAATTTGTACGTGTGAACCCGGCTAGAGAAGGGCGCTGTGTGACCCAGTTTGCAGGCTTTGTTGTTGTCTCTATCGGCAATTAGCGGGATAATTCGGTACGTGTGGACGCTCGCCAAATTAGCGGGATAGGCCTACCGATCGCGATCGCCATCCCGCTAATTTGGTACGTGTGGACGCTCGCCAAAAAACTCGGGATGAGCATCGCGATCGTCATCCCGCTAATTTGTACGTGTGAACCCGGCTATTGTTTTACACTAGCAGTGCGCACTCAGTTGTTACAAGTGCGTCACGCGCTACTATACGCGCTGTCAATCCTGTAAACAACTTCTAGTTCGGGCCGCGGACTGCCACAACAGCCGGTGTAGCGGCAGATAGCGTTCCGCGGCGTTTTTTTTTTGTTCTAAAACAGTATCCGCCGGCAGATCGTGTCCTAACACTGGCGGATACTGTTCTGAAGCGCAGGTATCGTTACTATCGTTGCTTCTCACTGTGGTTTCTTCTTTTCGCTGATTCTGCCAATGCGCCCCTGCTTGTTCGCTGCTTCCATTTCGAGTTTCACGTACAATAACTCTATATTTGCTGCTTCCGCCCCTCGCTGCTGCTGTTTCGCTGCCTCCACTTACACTCCAGACCGGTATTCCGAGGTTACAACAGCTAGCTCTGGTCCGCACGTATCTTTTTTTTTCGTAGCCATGCGAGAAATTATCTTATAGATATATGCTTTTGAATAGCATTATGATCCCTCCCCCTCCCTCCCCCACCCCCTCCCCTCGGCTCCCCCTCAAACGAGAAAATGAAAGGGAGGCAGAATTCACTCCAGTGCACATGGTGCAGGTATCATGCCTAGGTGAATGCAGCACTTTGCCTACTAAAATGTCCGCAGATTATAAAAATATCAACAGATTATAAAAATGTCAACCGTGAGTCCCTGTAACGTATTCAAAGAGAGGAATAAGTCCGCCCTGTTGTGTATTCATAGGGAGGCAGAATTCACTCCATCTCGTGACGATTCATGCAGCATTTTGCTTACTAAAATGGCTGCAGTAGCCACTTGGAACCTAATCCGCGCAGCGCGGAACTCTTTCGACACAGTCCCTGACGAAGATCACGTGCACGCGGCAGGTTAAGCAACGCTATTACAACGTAGTAGCCTGTACGTACAAAATCCGCCGCTGTACAGTATCTGCCGTCACTAATCGCGGCAGATTTCAGCCCATGTCGGAACGATAACTGCCGATTGAAACGATAACTGCCGGCGGATACTGTTCTAGAACAAAAAACGCCGCGGAACGCTATCTGCCGCTACACCGGCGGCCTTTCTTGTGCATAACAGTACGTGGCGTACGTATACTCTTATACGTACGTACAGTACTTACAGTGTGCGGGATTTCCGAGTGCGACGTGCGTAAATGTTTGGGACGAACATCTTCGGACATCTTGACTTTTGAGCGAGTGCTACATGTAGCTGACTGGTATTGACCCACAAAGGTACGTGAATAATGCTGTTAGTTTTCGACCCATTTTATAAAACTAATGATGCACAGGATTATTTCGTGGCGTTAGTGAAGGTGCGGCTCACTCTCGAGTATTGACAACGGTTGCAAACATGCACTCGGCTGCGCCTCGTGCATGTCGCACCATTGTCAATACTCTCGAGCGCGCCGCACCTTCACTAACACACTCTATCCTGTGCATCATTAGTATATTATAAAATGGGTTCAAGAATGTAGCCAAGTGGAAGCGCTGAAATGAGTCACGTGTGCGTGCATTATTTTCTTCAGGTAAGCACTAAGAAGAGTCTCTCTTCCACCTCCCTGGCCTGACGTACGTCACAATGTTTTACACTAGCAGTGCGCACTCAATCAGTTGTTACAAGTGCGTCACGCGCTACTATACGCGCTGTCAATCCTGTAAACAACTTCTAGTTCGGGCCGCGGGCTGCCACAACAGCCGGCGGCCTTTCTTGTGCATAACAGTACGTGGCGTACGTATACTCTTATACGAACGTACAGTACTTATAGTGTGCGGGATTTCCGAGTGCGACGTGCGTAAATGTTTGGGACGAACATCTTCGGACACCGTTTGAGCGAGTGCTACATGTAGCTGACTGGTATTGACCCACAAAGGTACGTGAATAATGCTGTTAGTTTTCGACCCATTTTATAAAACTAATGATGCACAGGATTATTTCGTGGCGTTAGTGAAGGTGCGGCTCACTCTCGAGTATTGACAACGGTTGCAAACATGCACTCGGCTGCGCCTCGTGCATGTCGCACCATTGTCAACACTCTCGAGCGCGCCGCACCTTCACTAACACACTCTATCCTGCGCATCATTAGTATATTATAAAATGGGTTCAAGAATGTAGCCAAGTGGAAGCGCTGAAATGAGTCACGTGTGCGTGCATTATTTTCTTCAGGTAAGCACTAAGAAGAGTCTCTCTTCCACCTCCCTGGCCTGATGTACGTCACAATGTTTTACACTAGCAGTGCGCACTCAATCAGTTGTTACAAGTGCGTCACGCGCTACTATACGCGCTGTCAATCCTGTAAACAACTTCTAGTTCGGGCCGCGGGCTGCCACAACAGCCGGCGGCCTTTCTTGTGCATAACAGTACGTGGCGTACGTATACTCTTATACGTACGTACAGTACTTATAGTGTGCGGGATTTCCGAGTGCGACGTGCGTAAATGTTTGGGACGAACATCTTCGGACACCTTGACTTTTGAGCGAGTGCTACATGTAGCTGACTGGTATTGACCCACAAAGGTACGTGAATAATGCTGTTAGTTTTCGACCCATTTTATAAATCTAATGATGCACAGGATTATTTCGTGGCGTTAGTGAAGGTGCGGCTCACTCTCGAGTATTGACAACGGTTGCAAACATGCACTCGGCTGCGCCTCGTGCATGTCGCACCATTGTCAATACTCTCGAGCGCGCCACACCTTCACTAACACACTCTATCCTGTGCATCATTAGTATAATTGCGTACCACTATAACTGAGAAACTACCCACCAAGTGCGACTGAGTATACCCGCGTATGAATTAATTAGCACGCTTGATGACCGCGCGCTGTCCATTTGTTTTGTACATGAAAATCGCGCAGTTCCCAGTCTTTTCAATAGTATTAAGCGTCTTTGGTACTATGCTATATCCAGTGGTTAGAGATCGAAGGATAAAACCCAAACAAACTAAGAGATGACGTCATTTCGATTCATGGTGCGCCGGACGTGTCAAAACTTGAACTACTTGAAAAACGATTCTTTGCAAATTTGCGGCTGTTTCATTGGTTGAAAGTTAAAATGAGGTCTGTATCGATATTCACAAGAGATATCGATACGCCATCTTCATTCTTTTTCTCAAGTCGAATACTGTATAGTCGAGTCGAGTCAAGATACAAAAATATGTCGTCAAAAGCGAGCCCACTGCTGAAGAAACTCATGGAGTCTCATTTAGATATTAGACCAAGTGACTTGATCATTATTAATGATAAACACATAAAACAAATTATTTCTGATTTACGCGATTTCTTTAATTTTAAAGTGTTTATAATTCCATTTGATCAATTTTTTTTTTTTAAATCATGATGATTATAATTTCATAACCCACATGTTACCGGAACAAGATAACACAGGAAGCCATGTACATGGCATCTGATATAAAGGTAAGCCCTAAGATTTATATTACTATTAGTCTATTCGAATTTGGAACAATTTAAAAAAATATATATTTATTTATTGTTTTGTGTTTGTTTTTATTTACATTTTTTTGTGTGTTGTGGTTGTAATAGAACGTGGCTCTAAAGGCAGTTTGGATTATTTAGGAATGGGGTGGGGGTTTTTCATTGCATTAGGCAGCTTTCTAACGCCAGACCGAACGTCAAGCTTAGTACGAGGTGACGTCTCAAATTCTTACCCTCGGGTCGTCTTCTAAATCTGAGGACGGGAGTCGGTGGAGATTTCCCCGATTCCACGTCGTCGCGACTTGTAACGACGTGAGTGACACTGTATTTCTTTGTAAGGCCTAGATCTATATGATTATGGATAATAATCTAATTCTGCTAGGTTTAATCTTCACGGGCCTAAAAGATAGATTGAAGTGTTAAAATTCACATAAGTTAAAGAGAGAGAGAGAGTGAGAGGGTGGGGGGGGGGGGGGGGGGTTATGAGGCATTTCCCCCATCAGAAATGTTCCCCCCCCCCCCAGTTAACCCAAACACTAAAAATGACCTCTAACATGTTGTTAGAGACTTTAGAGGTCACAGTCGCCAATTCCCCCGAAAATGTCAATCCAACTTAACACCCCAGGTTCTTCCTTCCCCTTGGCCTTCTTCTTCTTTCCTCTTTTTTTCTCTTTTCCTTTCCCCTTTCTCTTCTTCCATACCTAAAGAAAATTTGTGACAAATTTTAGACAAGTTGTCTGATTTTACCAACATCAGCAAAGAATAAGGGGAAAGCACGAATGACAATAAATCAGAGCGAAGAGATTGTGTTACATGCAGTCTCTTCGGCTCGATAAGAAACTTGACACCCCACCTCTCTCCCCTTGTGGAAATTTCCACAAAAGCAGGTGCAACACCCCGGAGGTGCGTGCCAGACGAAAGAATGCGCGCGCTGGAATAAACAGCGTGTAAATATCCTGGAAATATCGATCGAAGAACCAGCTCATTAGTTGAATTAAAGGAATCATTGCAAAAATATCGTGATTCTATAGCCTTTCTTTTGGCGCATAGTAGGAAACATCAAACAGTCGAATATAGTGTACTTGATCGAATATCTTATGTTCCCTGAACACTAAAAAAAAAAAAAAGATCGATTAATCAGTCAATTAAAAATGCAATCACAGAAATAAAAAGGTCTCGTATGCCCAGAGAAATTCACTACGAGTAGGTTCAATGAGATGCAGTCATCACCTGGTTAGACAGCAAAATCGTGACAATTAATTTCAGTTCACGCTCATCATAACTGCTTATTACTTATCAAAGTTTTGGCCAGGGAGGTCTTTCTTCCACCTCCCTGGTTTTGGCTATCAACATTCGTTCGTACGTGTTTTTTGTTTGTTTGTTTGTTTTGTATGTTTTTCCTCAAGTGAAAGACGTAATGATTTCTTCGTATCGAACGTAGACTATGTTTACCGTTTATCCAAACAGTAGGCGCCTAGGCGTACTTTCTGAATATATTCAGAAATTTCTATCAACATTTTAAATATATTACAAGACTCCCAAATACCAGTTGAAAAAAAAATAAGAAATCGAATTTTTGAGATATGAACAACAACAAAAAATAACTAGATCTGTCGTCTTTGGGACACGATACATACATGGTATAAGTATGAACTTGATAGGCATATCACTTTCTGAGCTAACCTCTGCACAACTTTTGGGGAGAAATAAAGAAAGAAAGAAAGAAGAAGAAGAAGAAGAAGAAGAAAGAAAGAAAGAAAGAATCCGTACAGATACAGAAGGTGATTCGAGAGGATACTCGGATCACCTAAAAATGCATAGGAAAAGACCACTTCAACTTCGAATGACTTCGAATTTCTCAAAACCGTTCCCTAGTTCATGGACATCCCATAGAAACGCGTGTTTTGATATATAGGCCTACACGTTGCTATGGCATGTCCTCGAACTATTATATCTAGTTTCGCGAAACTACGGCCTGGCATGGCCACAGTAATTTTTTTCCGTAACCTCCCGCCTCCCCTTCCCCGATTCGAAAACAGCTTGATTGAAGCCCCTGCCTATATTTAAACACGAACCTTATTAAACCCTAAGTTAGGTACATGGTTTATATGGCTAGTGTTTGAATAGAATTTACTATTTTAAGTTAATAATAGACTGTCAGTATTGCAACTGATTAACAAATTGCCCTACATCGACGTAAATATTTTGTTCATAAATATGAATAAGACTCTCAGTAGTTCCATAATCGTTTGTGTGTCGATCGGCAGGTTAGGGTTACGGAAAAAATAATCGCGGCCTGGCCTCTGCTCTGCCATGCCTCGTCTTCTGTACACGTGTATGTACGCCTGTACTGTACGCCTGTACTGTATACATGTACAACACGGTCCACATCACGCACATGGTTTTGCAGCAGATTTCACGGTCGACGGTCGGTCGATGCTACACTTCAGCAGTGAATGCGATTGAAGGATAGCGAGCTTCGCGATGCCGCGGGCTGTATGTGATGATTTTAATCACAAATCGTGTTTGGTAGTGTGGTTTTTTGAGCAAATTTGTGCTCAAACCTTCTGAAAAGACCTTTAGTCTGACATCAGATAGAAAAAGAAGACATACGAGAATGAAGTGAGTATCAGTATGTTATAATAAAACTGAATGAAAATTGTGTCAGTTTCGCGTTTTCAGGAGCCGGTGAATTTGCCCGGCTCGCGATCGCGAGTTTGTTTTATTCTGTTACGGAGGGATACCATGCAAGAAGCCTCGCAAAATTACATGACGGTCCTATTATAAAATGGGTTCAAGAATGTAGCCAATAGGAAGCGCTGAAATGAGACACACCTCCTTCCTTTACTTCAGTACAACTGCACTGCCTGTAATCCTATGGTAGATTGCCGATCGTCTGTGCGCGCGGCGGCTCCTTTGATGAATTGCGTGCATACGCGTACGCGCCGTCAATCCTGTAAACAACTTCTAGTTCGGGCTGCCGGCCGGCCGGCCTGTCTTCCCTTGTGCATAACATATGTGGCGTACGTACGTATACTGTACTATACGTACACTTTGTACAGTACAGTAGACCAAGCGTTATGGGACCGGACACGTACATGGAGTCACTTTGAAGAGCAAATCCAACGATTTAGCAGGTTAATTCTCACGCCGTTTTCAGAGTATGTTGTCTAGTAGGCCTATATGAGAAGTCTATATCAAGTCTTTAAGGTAAAGGGTGCATATTCTATGTAAAATAAGTAAGTTTTCATGCGGGTGTCCGGAAACCCAACCCCCCATTATACTTATACTGTATGTGCGGGACTTCCGCGAGTGCGACGTGCGTAAAAGTTTGGGACGAACATCTTCGGACGTCTTGATCCACAAAGGTACGTGAAAAACGCTGAAAAATGATGTTAGTTTTCGAATTTTCGACCCATTTTATAAAACAAATGATGCACAGGATTATTTCGTGGCGTTAGTGTAGGCGTAGCTCACTCTCGGGTATTTACAATGTAGTGCATGTTTCCCAATTGTAAATACCCTCGAGTGCACTACGCCTACACTAACGCACTCTATCCTGTGCATCATTAGTAGGCCTATATTATAAAATCAGAGACTCCAACTCTCCCGTTTTCGACGGGAGATCTCCCGCCGAAAGCCCATTTTTGCAAAATCTCCCGTTCTCCCGTTTGAGATTTGATTTCTCCCGCCCTGGCTCTGTGTCTCCCGTTGGAAAGGATTTCTTACTTATTGCTATCGTATATCGGGTGAAAAAAATAAGCCTTAGATAGCACCAGAGAACATCTAGAACCCTAGGAACTTCGCGCTTCGCACACATCAACTTGGAGTCTCCCGTTTGCTAGGGGTTTCGGGCGGGAGAATCTCCAGATCAGAAGGTGCTTGGGGTTGGAGTCTCTGTAAAATGGGTTCAAGAATGTAGCCAATAGGAAGCGCTGAAATGAGACACACCTCCTTCCTTTACTTCAG
This sequence comes from Diadema antillarum, assembly GCF_040938485.1. Lineage (NCBI taxonomy): Eukaryota > Metazoa > Echinodermata > Echinoidea > Diadematoida > Diadematidae > Diadema > Diadema antillarum. The sequence goes on along the minus strand of NW_027271466.1, from coordinate 2,695,802 downwards.
TACAACTGCACTGCCTGTAATCCTATGGTAGATTGCCGATCGTCTGTGCGCGCGGCGGCTCCTTCGATGAATTGCATGCATACGCGTACGCGCTGTCAATCCTGTAAACAACTTCTAGTTCGGGCTGCCGGCCGGCGCTCCGGCCGGCCTGTCTTCCCTTGTGCATAACATATGTGGCGTACGTACGTACTATACGTACACTTTGTACAGTACAGTAGACCAAGCGTTATGGGACCGGACGCGTACATGGAGTCACTTTGAAGAGCAAATCCAACGATTTAGCAGGTTAATTCTCACGCCGTTTTCAGAGTATGTTGTCTAGTAGGCCTATATGAGGGGTCTATATCAAGTCTTTAAGGTAAAGGGTGCATATTCTATGTAAAATAAGTAAGTTTTCATGCGGGTGTCCGGAAACCCAACCCCCCGTTATACTTATACTGTATGTGCGGGACTTCCGCGAGTGCGACGTGCGTAAAAGTTTGGGACGAACATCTTCGGACGTCTTGACCCACAAAGGTACGTGAAAAACGCTGAAAAATGATGTTAGTTTTCGAATTTTCGACCCATTTTATAAAACAAATGATGCACAGGATTATTTCGTGGCGTCAGTGTAGGCGTAGCTCACTCTCGGGTATTTACAATGTAGTGCAACATGCACTCGGCTTCGCCTCGTGCATGTTTCACAATTGTAAATACCCTCGAGTGCACTACGCCTACACTAACGCACTCTATCCTGTGCATCATTTGTATATTAACGAACCTTTTGACACACTCTGGTTAAATGACCGACTATGACGCACATAATGGGTCAGTATGTGACGGACATTTTGCTCCCGTGACGGTACCACGCATCATCAAATTGGTGGTACTTGACGCGACCATGACGCACTTTTCCCGGGGGTCAAGAGGTGCGTCATACAAATGACAGCTGCATAAACATATACACTCGTGGCTATCTGGTTCAATGCTCAGACACTTCTGCTTGGAGAACAGTTGCTCTAGTTTGCGTTCCTAACAAGAAATATTATCCGTAGTGTTGCTCCACATAACAAGTCATGATGTACAATTTTATTATAACTAGCGGGTACCCGTGCTTCGCAGTGGCCATGGCCACTGTGCACAGTGAACGCGTCGCCGCAGTTACCGTGCATTCGCGTCTGACGCGAGCATCACCGTCATCGCGCGTATAACATGACCCTGATGTTGCAACGCGTAATCCATGTGTAGGACCGCATAGCAACCGGCTTGTGCCGAAAGGGTGGGTTGGGTGGTGGCGCGTCGCGTTAATGGGAACACCACCCTTCGTCCAAAGCCCCCCCCCCCCCCCCCCCCCGGTTTTGCCGAAAGGGTGCGTTGGGAGCGTTGGATCGCGTCGCGTTGACTGGAACCCCACCCTTCGTCCAAACCCCCCCCCCCCCGGTTTTGCCGAAAGGGTGCGTTGGTACTTTTTCTCTTTTTCTCATGTAACCCTATAAAGCCCAAGCTATCTTGATGTTATTGTTTGATGTTTTCATCGTCACATTCGGCACATGGGTAGAGCAACTCATAGTCTACATGACCGCATACTTGATTTTTTTTTTTCATGGTGACACATAGAGGGCGCTATTCACCAAAATATAAAGAAATACATAGGAAATATGCTAAAAACATGATTTTTCTGTATAATTTCTTTATCCCCACTATGTGTTATCATAGACCAATATTTTTTCATATTTGCCACAAATGATTTGCAAGTCAAAGCTCATTATTTTTTATGGTCGAAATTTCTCAAGGTCACTACATGGGGGCGCTATTCATAACAAAATAAAGAAATACATTATGAGACCTGTGATGTATTGTTAGGAATAGGGTACATGCAGGTAATATGAGACTATTAAGCTCATTTGCATAAATGGCATGAAGATGAATACAGAGAAACCGATCAAACTTTGTTTTTGGGAATTAGCAACTATTCATCCTTCCTTTTATATAGCATTTGCACCAATCAAATATTTTTGTTGACAGTTAATATGCAAATTATGACATCATCGCAGAAGTCTCATATTACCTGCATGTGCAGGTAATATGAGACTGTGCATGGTAGACATTGTGTCAATGTTAAAATGACAATCTTATGTCTTAAATTCATGACTTTTTCTCTATTGGTGTTGTTTGACTATTTAATTTTGATAGATATCATATGAATATTATCTAAAACTGAGACAAATAACACAATTTTAAGCCAAAAGTTGATTTTAAGCATGAAACGCCATTTTCCGTGTGTTTGTACACAAATCTCAGAAATTCTCAAATTTGACGCCGACATGAGATTTCATTACCGACATGAGATTATTACGTTAAAGGACAAGTTCACCTTCATAAACATAAGGATTGAGAAAATGCAACAATATTAGTAGAACACATCAGTGAAAGTTTGAGGAAAATTGGACAATCGATGCAAAAGTTATGAATCTTTTAAATTTTTGTGTTGGAACCGCTGGATGAGGAGACTACTACAGCTTGTGAGTCATATGCGTACAACAGTATAAAGAAAATATAAAAGAAAATTCAACATATTTTCATTTTTTTCGCATAATAAAAGAGCAATTGACTTGCCTCTTTCTAAAGGCAGGGGGAATAATATTACCCATAACATTTATCGGTAACGAGTCAGGGGAAAGTGTACTTTTTTCAAAAGATGGAATTTTGTGAAATTCTCTTTATATTTTCCTTATATTGTTGTACGCATGTGACATCTAAGTTATTCATACACTGCAGTAGTCTTCTCATCCAGCGGGTACTGCAAAAAAACTTCAAAAATTCATAACTTTTGAACGGATTGTCTGATTTTCCTCAAACTTTCAATGATGTGTTCTACTAATATTGCTACATTCTCTCAATCCTTATGTTTATAAAGGTGAAGTTGTCCTTTAAGGTCTTTTACTTTTATTTTTACAAAATAGGTATCAAATGTTGCACAAAAGTTCAAAGAAAAAAGATAATCCTGATGAGCATTTTATTATGTTTTATTATTCTTTTTTTTTTTTGCAACTGAGCTAGGCCTGGCCTAGCTCAGTTGCAAAAAGAAAATTGAATAAAAAATAATAAAAACCGCGGAAATATCACACAAAACGTTGAGACCCCAGTCTTTTATGGTTAAAACTATGAAAATTGTGAATTCAAATGTTTGAAGTAATCGTGTACAGTATCTAACACCTATAAAATAACACTTAAACTAAAGATTATAGCACACCAAATTAATTGTGGCATTAATTTGAAAGCACCCTATCTAAAGTACACAAATATTAATTTACATACATGTTCATATAGCTGTGTGTTGTACTTTGTGATACATTTTTTATATACTTTGAATATAAAAACTGTCAGAGAAGAAGATGAGGTCTTTTGATGTTGGCTTCTATCTAATTAGGCAAGTCACTTGAAATCAGAGATGTCAATAAAACCTGTCCGCCATGTTGACGTCTCATATTACCTGCAGCTTGTTGGGTCTTGTTGGTCCCCTTTGAAGCCATATAACACATATCTAGTACAGTACATAGACCAAAACACACTTTCTTTGGTTAAACCAATCAATGAGCTTACGTAAAATGTAAAGAATTGATTTCACACACAATAACTTTACTTACACCAGTGTAATTGGTGAAATGTCAAATCTTATATCAAGGCTAAAAAATACTGTAATTTTTACATATCTTTTCAGTATTTGGTGATATTCTCACCAAACTTTCAGTCAGCGAGCAGGAAAATCATCAAGAACTAAGCACAGTGATGATATAAATCTATAGATGGCGCTATATGCATTTTGGAAGTGGTTCAGGTGGAGTAATAAGGGTTTTTAAGTCACGCGTGCCATATTACCTGCAGTCTCATATTACCTGCATGTACCCTAGGTACATGCATATAGTTATCATATTTCATATACCAATAATATCGGAATTTTAAGTTTGCAGATTGATAATGTGATAAACAAATGATATTAGAGGTATAACTTGGGTGGAGGAATCAAAATGACACAAAATAGAATGGCAATCTTTGGAAAATACTGTTATTTTCAAGTACCTCTATTATATCTACTGTTTTATGGCATTGTCACAGAAAAACAAAGGAAATAATAGGAAGAACATTTCAGGGCCATAATTACTTCACATTTTGCTCCTTCAGCAAATTTCAGCCAAGAAACGCCCATTTTATACATTATAATATGGGTAATTGGAATTGGAACAGAAAAATATGCAAAATCTGACTGACATGGTTGTCAGTTTTATTGTTGCCATGGCAACCAGCAATATCAAATATAGCTTAATCATATGTCAAAATGTTTGGAATAAGATTTTTAGAAAAGTCACCAAATTTGGTTAAAACTGAATTAAGGGCGAAGGAGTGGCGAATGAAAATCGGGTAGGGGGCACAATGTGCCCCCCCCCCCTTGGGCTTTATAGGGTTAAAAGACGAGTTTTGAATTCATATCTAACCAACTGATATTAAACAACAAATAGCAATTAGACCAAACAGTAATTGGACGAAATGATGACTAGACCAACTGGTATATATTAGACCAACTGATATTAAACAGTCTATTAGACCAACTGGCTGTAGACCAAGTTGTAATAGAGTGTAAACCGATCCGGACGATAGCCTCTTTGAAATGGTTGTTTGAAGGTTAAATATAAATTCAATTCTTTTGATATTACGTAAGAAAAAGTACCAACGCACCCTTTCGGCAAAACCGGGGGGGGGGGGGGGGGGGGGGGGCTTTGGACGAAGGGTGGGGTTCCAGTCAACGCGACGCGACCCAACGCTCCCAACGCACCCTTTCGGCAAAACCGGGGGGGCTTTGGACGAAGGGTGGTGTTCCCATTAACGCGACGCGCCACCACCCAACCCACCCTTTCGGCACAAGCCATAGCAACCAAGCTGTTTATTATTCATTTTTTTTTTGTTATTTGCATAGTAAACGATTGACCCCCTACTCTAACCTACCCATTGCACATCTTAGATACCTGTTCTATCATTGTACGGGGTCAGTTCAGTATGAAAGTACATCGTTTAGGAGCCTATTCGTGAACAGACAAAGAGAGAGTCTCTGATTTTATTAGTTTAGATTTCAAACGGGTTAAGTTTGCATCATGTTTGCTCTAAATAGTAGGTGCCAAAAGAGGTGTTGCTAATGAGTAATGACATCCAAATAGTAGGCCTAATAATGTTACTTCTGAAAAACTGTTGCTGCTTATTGTCAATTAGAGAATGAAGGTATTGTTTTTAGTTGCTGACGTGCATCTGTCGTCTCATATAACACAGGCGATATCAAGAACTGTGAGGCGTAGCCGAACGGTTCTAATCAGAGACTCCAACCCAAGCGCCTTCTGATCTGGAGATTCTCCCGCCTGAAACCCCTAGCAAACGGGAGACTCCAAGTTGATGTGTGAGAAGCGCGAAGTTCCTAGGATTCTAGATGTTCTCTGGTGCTATCAAAGGCTTGTTTTTTCAACATACGATAGAAATAAGTAAGAAATCCTTTCCACCGGGAGACACAGAGCCAGGGCGGGAGAAATCAAATCTCAAACGGGAGAACGGGAGATTGTGCAAAAATGGGCTTTCGGCGGGAGATCTCCCGTCGAAAACGGGAGAGTTGGAGTCTCTGTTCTATGCTAAAAATAATGGAATCCGATCGCTTGTTATATGATATATAGATGCAAGTCAGCAGCTAAAAACAATACCTTTATTCTCATTCTTAAACACTTCAATTCAAGATTGGTTTTAATTTTAAAAATAGACTAACTTTTAGACTAGGCAATTTTTACATTTTTTACACAAAATATTACCTGGGCTTTAGAATCGATCAGTCCCGTTATTACTATGCGGCTCCAATTGGTTCGAGCAGCGCGTGTGCGCATTGCGTAGACGTGCACATGCTGCAGCCATGTGTATGTAACACGGCCAGGAACCAATGAAATTTCAAGAACTGACTAAAGTGTTTAAGAATGGTTGATAAAGTTTAGTGATAATGTTTGTGAGACAAATATTTCACCTTTATAAAACATTGTTAGAATTACACGCTTCATATAAACTGTGAAAAGTGTTAGTCATGATGAGAAGTACATAGGCTTAGGACATGATGATTTTGATTGGTGGGGGGGGGGGGGGTTGGGACTGAGATGCAATGAAATTTCTGTCCAATGTTATGCATTCCAGGAGGCAAAGCTACTTGGCAGGGGTTCCAGGGGGAAAGCCCCTTATTGAGGATCATGGCAAAAATGTGACCGTCCACAACGAATCACTCGTTAAGTTGGTACCAAGGTGAGTCTGGTTTCTGGGTTCTGTTCGTTTCCAGTGGAAGAATTGAACAGGTGTTCTCTACGATAATGTGATCCATGGGCGTTTGTTTGCATTGATTGAATGAAGTATGTTATACATGACCGACCCAGTTACCACCCATTGCCTTTTATCGTTCTTCGTAATCAACAATGCCCAGGGATTGCACTATGGTACAGAACACCTAATCAATTCTTCTACTGAAAACAAACAGAAACTAGTCTCAAGTCGGTGCCGACTTTACAAGCGATTTGTGGTGGATGGTCACAAATATGCTGATGCCTTAATGAGATAACGAAGGTCTAGTAGATTTGTTCATAGGGTCTTCCTTTGCATATGAAGTGATGGCTTGAGAAAACTACTGGTAACCACAGTATTTCATGTGTTTTTACTACTATGTAAAGTGTGCTTGTGCATGTCAACCAAAATCAGTATCAGGTAGCCATTGCACATAGATATACCACTATTGTTATTTATATTAGGCCATATGAGCCGACCCATTCATTTTTAACAGAATTTTTATTGGACTTTTTTTATGGGAGTATCCGCTACAGACCCTATATGCATTCCACCATGCGGAACAGCATTACAATTGAAATTGCCGCCATCGTGGAGGACATGGCTTGTCATGTACACCATTTCGCTGGTTTGCATCAGAGTTGACAACCCATTGATACCGGGAATCGGTTGACCAGGCAACATTTCAATATAACCATTGTTTTCTGGCATCTTGTAGGGGCAGAAATTCTATGCATAGGGTCTATTGCATTTGCAAATGAAAGTGAGTCAGAATTCCCAGTTACACCAGCCCAAATCAAATTATTGTCCCCTGGATTTACATTTGGAAAACTGTTTATAAACAATGTCCCTGCTGTACATGTATCACAAGCAGTGGTGTGTGTATTGTGTAAAAGTATATTTCTTATATTTAAGAATCCCTATATTCCTTAGTTTCTTTTTGTTTGTTTGTTTGTTTTGTTTATTTTTTAAAGATATCGAAATGACAAAACTGGCTCAAAGCCTGTTCACTTACTCCTTTATCTAATTTTTATTTTCTTGTGACAGCTTCTAAAATCCACCAAGAACTAGTAAGAGAACTTAAGTCTGATGGAAAATGGTCAGAAAATTGTAACAAGCTCCTCTGCAGCACAGATGCTTCGTTTCTCCTTTATGAGTTTGACCGATTCAGGAGCATGACTGGCAAAGTTTATGGCGATAAGACCTATGAAGTACTGACAATAAATCCAGTTATGTTCTGGTGTCCAGTGATGGACTGTAAATCAAAGAAAGGTATGATACAATTATCTATAATGGAGCTCTAGGGTCATTCCATGCCAATTCACCCAATGAAAGTGCAATTTTGCACCCTTCCGTCTCAGAATTTGCTCAAATTTGGTACACATAAAGTTTAACATTACCTTCCCATGAAACAAAAAAAAGCCATTCCGAGCTATGGCCCGCCCTATTTGATTCGTTTTGGCAAAAATGGTTGTGACCTTCCATTTCAACGGCACAATGCGTCTGAACTGGTTGACCAATTTTTGTGAAACTGGTACCATTCAAAATGAAATTCAAAGAGGAATTCAAAAATGGTATCAAACATATTATTGGAGAAAGTTAAAGTGCTATGACCTTTGACCTTTCCTTTAACCTTGCTTTTGCCCCCCAGACGAATAATATTTTTACTTGATTTTTATGTATGTTAATTGTCAGTATAGTATTAACATAACATGTAAATATCTAGGATGATATTTTATTTCTTCACCTTTAAAAACTCTTTTTAATGCAATTTACAAAGTTACTGTTACCCCCACATACTGATATTTTGTTGGTAATGTGTGTACAAGACTCCATTATAAATGAATACTTTCAAACTAAAGTAACATTACAATCAAATGCAATAATGTATTCCATATCTGTTGCTGATGCTTCAAAGATCTCAAGGATGTATCCAGTTTGGGACAGTAGAGCTGACTACATGTAGGAAGCATTTTGTTTCTGTCAAAACTGCAGATTTCTGATGATTTGTATATGTATACCTATTGCACCCCAATCAAAAGGGCTAAACAAATGTCTCTCTTCATAAGCAAATGGAGTCTACGTACATGTATACATTATCATTGTGTTTAATGTTTCCTTTATTACCTGAAATGTTTAGTTTTCTGTTTTAATTGAATGTAATTTAACTTCAGTTTGGAAGTATTCAAGTAAGCCTGAAGACACGTGAAAAGAACGTCGCTGCATTATTTTTTTCGCAAAAGTTCTTAATTTTTTTAATTATTATAATTTATGCAAATGAGGTGCATCAAATTTCATAAAATTCACAAATATATCAATATTTCCTTCAAAAATTATAATTGGATTCTAATTCTTTGCAGAAAGTATCCCAGAAGCATTGTCAACAAGATTATATGGTAATATTTTCAAATTTCAAAACATTTTCTTTGTATTGTATTGTTTTCCGAATTTCTTATGTATTCTATTGTTTTTATTTCTTATGTATTTCCTTGTTTTTAAGATTTTTTTTTGTTTTCTAATCTAAAATTAGTTGATGTGAAGTCACATAACATCTTTTAAATGGCCTAGAAGATTGAAAAAGCTGTGTTTTAGAGCAATTTATGAAATATGCTGCTTTGCACACAAACGTATGGGAAAAGCAGGTTTTTGCCAAATTTTGGGCAGACATGCACTTACGAAATGTCACGTGACCTCGCGACCGGTGGTCGGATTTTCGCAAAATTTATTTCAAAAGAAAAAAAAAGTCACCAAAAATTATCACGCGATCAGCGGCGGTCGCGCGGCAGCAGAAAATTTTTGTACGGGGGGGGGGGGGGGTCAATTTGACCCCCCCAGTGGACATAGGGTTAAGGGAATCTCTTAACCATGATTAAGTTAAAGGAAGCACATAGTTTAAGGGACTCATGGCGAGTGTTTTATTACACAAGTGTTAATGGTGAAAATGGCCACAGGACAAAAGTTCCTTCTAAGTCAGCAATATTTAATTCTCCATTTTCAGTGCCACAAAAATCTTCTTAATGTGTGTAATTATGGAAGTTATATCTCACTATAATAAATGCTTTTTCCTGACCCCCCCCCCCCTACTATACTTCATGATCAATTTTGCCAAAACTGGTTTATGTCATTAAGAGACAATGCCGACGAACTGTTCAATACAGTTAGAGGAAGGGTGGTAAACAAAATCCAGCAGTCATATCACATGTATCACATTTTTAAGTATAATAAATTGTTTCTTCCATTACAAAATATTTTTGCAAGCAGGTCTTTTTATTTTGTTCACTAGTACCACATAAAATACTCCAGGCATTGCATGTCATCGTTAGATTTGCGATAGTATATTTAATTAGTTAATGCTAGAGTTCCATGTAATTATCTCCCAAAGAATTTAAAAGGTGGGTGATCCGTTCCACAGCATCATCCCCCACTTTACCGTATTGCATATATGGAGATTTTGGAACCACATGAATGTTAATATTTTCTCCATGATCCCTTTAGATATGAACAAAATATTATAGAGGGCTAGAGGATTAAAAAATTAATAAAGAAATCTTTTATATACATGCACATCTGACATTGCACCATTCTTGGTGTCCTCATACTCTGTGACTGAAGTACATGTATGAATACAGAGTTTCAAAGATGATGTTCAACTATGTGATTGTTTGGCAGAAGTGCATGACCACAGGAAAGATGCAATAGTATTATTATAAAGTCCTGATATTTGAAATCATATACAAGATAAGATTTTGAGACGAATGAAAGAGAGCAGGCACCAAAAGTCAATATATTTTGAAAACCTGCTCAAAGTGGCATTGTATTGTGTGCAGGTGCTAAAAATTGCTAAAAAATGTTTGATATTGTGCAAAGTTCCCTTAAATTGTGCAAACTTTTCCAAAGTTTCCTGAAAATGTGCTAAGTTGCACAAAATTGCTGGAAATGGCGCAAAGTTGGGCAAAATTGCCTAAAATGGCGCAAAGTTGTACAAAATTGCCTGAAATGGTGCAAAGTTGCGCAAAATTGCCCGAAATGGCGCAAAATTGCACAGAAATGCCGGAAAATGGCACGAAGTTGCGTAAAATTGCTGGACATGGCGCAAAGTTGCGCAAAATTGCCGGAAGTTGCGGAAAATTGTCAGAAATGGGCACAAAATTGCCGGAAGTTGCGGAAAATTGCCAGAAATGGGCGCAAAATTGCCGGAAATGGCGCAAGGTTGCGCAAAATTGCCGGAAATGGCGCAAGGTTGCGCAAAATTGCCGGAAATGGCGCAAGGTTGCGCAAAATTGCCGGAAATGGTGCAAGGTTGCGCAAAATTGCCGGAAGTTGCGGAAAATTGCCAGAAATGGGCGCAAAATTGCCGGAAATGGCGCAAAGTTGCGCAAGCAAATGCAAAGTTGCCTAAACTTGCATGTCAACTTTGCATAATGTTGCGCAATCTTTGTCAATTTTGTCAATTTTTGGCAACTTTTGTCAATTTCCATTGTGACATGGGGCCTCATAAACACTCAGCTGCATGGCGCACCTCACCCAAGCAGAAAAGCACTTTAGTGCGCGCAGGCAAACCTCAAATACGCGCAGCCTGAACTCCCAAGTTCATTGACCCTACCTGCCAAAATGTCAAAAATCCTTCATAAATTCCCCCAAAATTCTCGGATCACTACCAAAAGTTAATCGTTTGGTGCTTGTGTAATTCTCAACCTTTCCTGCAAGTTTCATCCCAATCCGTTCACTACTTTTTTAGTTATTTTGCACACGGACAAACTAACTAACAAACCAACGGTAACGAAAACATAACCTCCTCGAAGCCGCCACTCAAAAATATTTGAAGTATAATGTGTCAAACTGGAGCTGTCTCACAGATAGGGAGACAATTGGTTCATGTGGCATTGCATCATGACTCGTCACTCTCAATGGAAGATTATGTCTCTATGATGGTAATTACTTTTCGCTATCCCTACTTACGAAGGATGGGCGGTAGACAATGGTAAAGGCTCCGGGGTGCGCGAATAGAAATATATTGCTCAAATATTGCTGAACAGATATCCAAATTACTCGACTGTACGTGTCTGTACGCTAATCTGACATATTAATTCATAAAGAACTATACTTGAAGATGATATACCATATTAGTTTCATTTGGCGGAAATAAGGAGAAATGTGATAAAACCGGCTTTCCATGAGGGTAAAATTTGAAACACTTTCACAAAATACAGCTCAGATTTACACTTTTGCACATATTTTCGAACGGAGTTGACTTTTGTTTCATATGCTTTATCATTAGGTGAAATTTCATTGCATTGATAATTATACAACCGAGCAGCATATACCCGATTATGTTAGCATTAAAAATGAATCTTCAGATTGCTCAGAAAGATGGCGGCTTCAAGCATCAAACATCAAAGGCACAATGCACCTGTGGAATTCTTTTGTCCTTCCATAGAAAACTGACAGCTATAGTCAGTTGTAACTCCATCTCTCGAACCTCCTTGCTCCGACTTGACATTTTTTTTTTAATTCATGTTCAAACAAAGAATGAACTTGGGGGTACCATCGCAGGTGACCAGAATGCATGTCCGTCAATCAACACAATCATCTACTCCATTGTTTTGCATTGAATACATCAATTGACTTTTTCCATTAAAATTTCAAATGATAAATAGGCCTATGTGGCTTGGTGTCCGATGGAGGAATATTATTTGTCGATATTTCATGAATAATCATTACATCACTGGGAATGCTTATATCTCAGCGAATTTAGAAACAAAATATGCCCGATGCAGTGGCGGCTCCGCAGGGGGGAGCACATCGGGCGCGCGCACCTTTATCCTTTATTTTTTGTTTAAACAAAATGTTTAATTTTATTTTGTATGCAAAAGGCGCCCCGGCCTCTTTACGGAATTCCTGGATCCGCCCCTGCGTTGGTACAACCCCCACCCCACCCCACCCCCCCCCCCAAAAAAAAAAAACTCCTTTTCTGCTCATATGTGCAAGGTGGAACACCTAACTTGCTTTTTTTTTTGTGGATAATGTGCACGACCTGGTGCACTCTTGCTGTGGAGTACCGGTTTTACATGAAGTATATACTTTAGAAGTAGGCCCTATATGCATTATTAGCTATAACGTTCCCTGATTGGCCGTTTGTTTGTGTTCAGCATTATAGGCTTGTATTCAATTTCTGTAAAATATTCATATGTTTCTGTTGGAAATGAAAAAAAGGATGAATGAATGAATGAATGAATGAATGAATGGATGAATAACTGTATTATAGGTTTTTGCGGTATATTTCGCTATAAGTTCGCTAGTCAAATTGATGTCATGATATTTCGATCATTCAATTTCGAGGGTTTCGGCTATATACGCGGCCGTTTTGTCTTTCAAATTCATTTCCGATCAGTCGAATCAGCATTCATGAAAATGTCACTCAAATCTTGAAATGTTGTCATTCAAATTCGCATAAAGTAGGCCTTCTCCAACTTTGAGAAACAGACAATCAAGTTCATGAGAAATGATGGAATGACGCTGTGTTGCGCAATGCCGCTTTATAAAGCATTCAAATTCGTTTCGGAAGTATTTCGAGCAATCAAACTAGCTCGACAGCAGTGATAGTCCTATCTCATAATCATAAACATAATGATGTGTTTTCATCTATTATTTATGCTTTAAGCGCTCGCAGCCATGTATTTTTAATATTTTCATTTATTTTTGGATATAGGCACATGTAATCTTATATATTGTTTAGACCTAATGAAATGGCATCCCGTCAGTATTTACATTTTTATTCACAATAATTGAATAATTGCAACAAAATAAACAAATGCTCATTGGAAGGTTCGCGCCGTATCAGGGTATCCCCCGACAGATGCCCGAGGACGATCCTCCGGCTAAATACTGGAAGTGATCTAATAATGTTAGAGTAAAGATTGGGGTTAGGGTTATGTTTAGCACTTGTTTAGTGTTAGGATTAGGGTTATGTTTAGGGTTAGAGTTTGGGTTAGGGTTAGGATTATGTTCAGGATTAGGATAAGGATTGGGGTCTGGTTTATGGGTCAGGGGAAAATTACGTCTGTGGCGCCCCACCCCACTTTTTTTTCACAAGATAAAGGAATCGAGTGTTTGCCACCCCCCCATTTTTGTTTTGTTTTGTTTTGTTTTGTTTTTTTGCATGAAAATACGGTGAGAGGGAAGTGGCAGCAAAAATATGAAGACTTTTTTTTTCTTGTCAGCCAACTTTCGGCGGAAAATCACACCTCAAAAATATGAAGACTTTTTTGTTGTTGTTTCTCTTTTCTTTTGCTTTTCTTTCTGCTTGACAGACGGTTTTGACACTCCCCACTTTCAAAACGTATAATTATATTAATAGCGTCGCCCTGCATAATGCGCAAATGAAGTCAATGGTAATTTGGATATCCATTTCTCTGTGTGTAATAATGTAGTAGATATATCCTTGATTATTATAGTAGCCATTGCGTTTCTCAACTTTCTTGATTTAAGCCAATTTAAGAAATCATCCCAGGGGCATCGTTCCGTGTTAATGATGTGGGTGGGGCAAAATATGGAAAATATGTGCGAGAGAGCGGAGCGACCGAGAGGGGAAGGGAATGGGAGGGGCATGCAGGGGGTATAAGATCAGTTTTCACGATTGTTAGGGGGGACTTGGAGTTGGACTATCTGACGAGGGAGCGGAGAGCTGGGGAGAGTGAAGGAGGGGGTATCCCCTACCCTCCTTCACGAGGAAGATTTTGCATTTTTCAGACCTGAAATTCAGCGATCTGGTGCATATTTTTGCTGAAATTCTAGATTCTTTTTCCTGTCAAAAAAAGGGAGAAAAATATTCACAGATAATTAATTGAACGACTAAGTCGCGGTATCTCGGCTCTTGTTTCGCTAGGAGTGCGACATCATTGTGTAGAACTACAATGATACATAGAAGTTGTTAGGGGGAGGGTGTGGGAGGGGTAATCCCCTTCCACATGCACGACGTCCATGCTTTTGCATCTTTAGGTTTGACATAGACCTATACTTATAGAACGATCTGATGCGCATTCTTGTGGGATAATCGGAAATATTGTCAATCCCCAAAGTGTGCAGAGTCTAAATGAATTGATGGGCGGGGGAAATGTAAATTTAAAGAGGATGAGGAAACTTTTAAATTTATTAGAATTGAAGTGAGAGATCTTATGCACACTTAAATGAAACATTTTGAAATCTGTAAACCTTTCTTTTATGTAATAATATACAATAATAGTAAGGTCTTATTTACCCCGGGCAGCCTCTTCAGTGTAACCACTGCTCTACCAGAGGGCTCTGCTATTATTATTACCCTATAGCATTGCCAGGTACCCATTTATACACCTGGGTCGAGAGGGACATAGTGGGTAAAAACATCTTGTCCAAGGACGTAAGCACTGGGCGGGATTCGAACTCGGGTCCTCCGATCAGGAGTCGGAAGTCTTATCCACGTTATGCCACAGCGCCCCCACATAATAGGAAAAGGACCGAACGGGATGCGGGAGAGCCTATCCCCCTCCCACACAAGGGAGATTTTGCACTGGGTATCAGGTATCTGAAATTCAGAGATTTTATGGTGCACACTTTTAGTGAGATATTCGAGTTTTGTTTCGATGAAGAGAGTAAGAATTGCAAAATGTAAAGTAGAATAAGGAGAATGGGGGGGGGGGGTGACTATGGTGACTCCCACAAGAGAGAGATTTTGCATTTTCAGAATTGAAATTCAAGGAATAATTGATGCATAATATTGGTGAAATATTTGACAGTTTTCTATCAAGAAAGCAGGAAAATGTTCCTTATTTCAGGAATTATTGGGGTCATACTGAAACGTTTGCCCCCCTAGCCCTCCAGGATCGACAACCCTGCATACAAGGAAGCTTTTGTATTTTTAGAATTAAGATGAAAATATCTCGTAAATAAATGTATGATGGAATTAGGTAAATTTTCATTCCCACAAGGGAGTGTACTATGGAGGGAAACCCTCCATTTATCAAAGTATCTATCTCCCACCCACCGACGGAACTTTCGTCTTTTTTTCACCGAAGTGACAGACCTGGTGCACATTGAGATGAAACATTTGAAAATCTGTCAATCTAAGTGCATCAAGTAGAACGAGGACCAAACGGACAGGGTATGGAAGGGGTAAGCCTATCCCCTCTCCCTCTCACGCGAGGGAGATGTTGTATTTTCAGAATTGAGATTCAGCCATCTTTGGCTGAAATATTTAGACAGTTTTCTATCAAAAAAAAAACAGCAAGAAAATTTCCACATCTCACAAATTATAAGAGGGGGAGCAAAATTACATGTTTGCCCCTAATACTTTAATGGGGGAACCACCCCCTCCCCACCCCCACCCCCATCGACGCCTTTGCATTATGAGGGAACTTTTGTAAATTTATAAGTGAAAGATCTGCTGCACACCCTTTGATAAGATATTAGGAATTATTACCCATATTATAAGGTAGTTTTGCCGGGCAATAATATTGTACTTCGTATTTTGCATGGCCGGGAAACACCAGTTTCCAGCGGGCTGCACACTCTTTGATAAAAATAATGTTAGGAAATACGTCAAACTCAAAAGTGCTCATACGAAGAATGTCGAGAGGGACCTGCGAGGGAGCTTTTGCATTTTTACGATTGCAATTCAACGATCTGGTGCATATAGGCCCCTATTGTACTTCTGGTGGTATTTTGACAATTTTCCATTAAAAAAAAGTTTGAGATTTGTCCTCATCTCGGGAACTGTTTTTTTTTTTTTGTACTTTTTTTTTTTTCTTTTTTCTTTTTTTTTTCTTTTCTTTTTTGTTTTTGTTTTTGTTTTTGTTTTTGTTTTTTTTTTTTTTTGGGGGGGGGGGACATAATGATTTGTTTGCCCCAAACATTTCCATGGGGGCGGGACAAATGCCCCTTTGCCCCCCCCCCCCCCCCCCCCCCGTAGGATGACATGACTGTTGCAGCTGCCCGTCGCTGACCCTTCGCTGCTAAATGCCTGTCACACCTTTCCGTGTTAGCTACGCGGGCTTGTTGCGAGTAGGGATTTTTCAAGCACGCAGGAGAATAATGTTGGTGAGTTCCGTACTTGCGTTTATACTGCTAGACGCGTGCTATTCACCTGCTACTTGCGTGTATTCCGTGTGACCTGCGTGAGAGCTTTGAAACCGATCCATTTCAAAGCTACGAGTGACGTATACGGGGACTGCTTGCGTTACAGCTGCGAAGTACCTGCGTGGGAGTTGCCTGCGAGGTACTGCCGCTAAGGCCTCCTACTGGTGTTCTGCGTGGAACTCTGAAACCTCTCAAACCCCCGCGACTCATCCGGAACGAGTTTTGAGCATGTTCAAGGCCTTGTCACACCGTGTCTTGGGAAGCCTAGCGGGTTGACTTGCGGGGGAAAAATGTTTGCTACCCGTACCTCCCAGTATAGTTGGTCCGCACCTGACAGTAACTAGCGCGTATATCTCGCCTGTATGATAGTTGCCCGGATCGAGGTGCGCCCGCAAGTCCGATTTACCAGCAGCCAAGTTTTGAGCATGATCAAAACTCGTTCCGGGTGAGTCGCGGGGATTGCAGAGATCCACGCAGAACGCCAGCAGGAGACCCTTAGTGATAGCAACTCCCACGCAGGTATTTCGCAGCTGTAACGCAGGTAGGCCTACTTCGCAGTCCCCGGGATGCAGCCAAGATGATAACATTCTGTGGGACTTCTGCCATTCCTTCAGAGGGATTCCTTCACCGAGTTGTCAGCCCTCACTCGCCACCCATGCGCCTGACACGCAGGTTACACGGAAGTAGAAAGTAGCACGGGTCCAGCAGGCAAGACGTATGCGACACTTGCCCAAATCTTTGCACGTCCACCTACAAAAATTGTCCTGCGTGCCGGAAAATCCCCTAACGCAACAAGCCCGCCTATAACTTGCCCGGAAAGGTGTGACAAGGCCTATGATGGTTGCGGGTGAATAGGACTTGCGTGAGCAACTCCGGGTAACTACGGGTGAGATACGTGCTAGGAACTGTCACGTGCGGGTCATCTGCGGGGACCTCCGGGTAGTAAAAATTGTTCTTCGCAAGTCGCACGCAAGGCTTGCGACCTATTATCATTATTATTTTTATTTCATTGCAAACCGCTAGAATTACGAAGGGGGGGGGGGAGCCGACAGTTTCTGCAGGCGTATGAAAACTGTTATGAGCTTGTGGGATTATATTCTTGTGCGGCTAAAAGTACATGCAGTATACCCCCCACCCCCCACCCCCCCCCCCCCCCCCCACACACACACACACACCCCGATCCGGGAAACCAATCTATCGAGTTATTACTGAAAGTAGAGTGCTGACTTCCGACCGAAATCAACATGATGGAAATCACAGGTAAACATGTATAATATAGGGCCTGTACAATCGAAAGAAAGCGTTCAGATGAACACAGCCAAAACTAAATTTGTGCCAGAAGTGCCTACATTACACCAATCAGAGAAGAGACCACGCGCATCAGTTCTTTAATAGCGTACATTAATGTACCTTCTTGCTTATTCAAGATGGTGCATGGTCAAATGCCGGCAGCTTGGAGCTGCTGCTGGCCTGAGATTCTTGCGGAAACGACTGTCGAGAAAGTTCAATCATTCACCATTTTTATAAAACAAATAATGGGCATCGATTATTTGGCCTGGCGTTCGGTGGAGATCGCGGTGACTTGGGTCAATGCCCACCCAATACCCCAATTCCACGGCTCCTATAAGACAGACACAAGGGGGACAATATCGATGGGAATCCCTGGCTAACCCCTGGCCCCTTGTGCGCTTTGAGCCGATTGGCACAGATGAGCATATTAATACTGTCCAACACTAACTGTCCGTCCCTTTAGCACAGAAAGGGTTAAGGGACGGATTAGACAGGGATGTTGACTGACAAGAATATACAGAGTTATCATAGATATTGAATGGATGCCCTTCATAATATGGCACATAAATCTTACAGGAAGATTGATCATTTTACACACACACACACATGACAAAATGGGTTAAATTACAATTAATCAAACATGATGTTGAAGTTACCTTTGATAGTCTCGTCGAAGACGGGCTTGGCAAATTTGACAGTACATGTAGGATCATAGATCTCCACGTTTGCTGCTAGACCTCACACTACCCAGATCCGGGGAACCTGTCTATCGAGCTAGCTGACTTCCAACCAAACTCAAAGTGATGTACAGTACACAATCATGTAGCCTACAGTAAAGAATTAAGAAGGTCAAATGAACAACGGCCACAAACTTTACACCCCAAATTTAGACATCACACCAATCAGAAGTGATCACACTATACTAATTGTATAATAGTTCTTCAAAGCCGCGCGCGAGCTTACAAAATGGCTTCCCAAGTAACGTGAGCTATCCATGCACTAAACTCTATGGTACCAGTAGCTGTATAAGCAGGGAGGCGAAAGGTTCTCCCCGGGGGCCTTCCTGCAGGAAGGCGCTACCCATTGTACACGCTGTAAAATAGTGATGAATTCCAATCATATGATTGGATGAGAGCTATCAGGTGACCATCCTTTCTTTTTTGCCTAATCGTCCAACGCTATGCTACGTACTTTTCACCGGGCGTTGGTATCCGGTACTACAGTAACTATTGTCTACTTACAACATAACCTTTTGTCAAGGCCCTCTCGCTGAATGGTGAAGCGAGCCCAGCCGAGTTAGGTTGCTGTCGCGCTCGGCTGGGCTCGCCTCGCTTACCTGTTACAGCGAGAGGGCCTTGCAAAAACCCAAGTACAACGAAGCTCTATGTGTGTGGTTCTATGAGCTTGCGTGCTCCTGCATGCTGGCCTGGGAATCTCTAGCGAAAATAACCGCTGTGGAATTTCAGACTCGTCACCGTACTATAAAACAAATAATACACACTACTTGGTCGGGCGTTCTTAAAATTATCGATCCTCCGCAAACTGTTACAGCCATATGATAATTCTCATTGGCTTCGTCTCATACGCCTGTTCGCGAGTGTTCCAGAGTATCTGTCATGTCTGTGGGGGTTATTATCTTACACGTAATACCTATGTGTATAGTGTGCATTGAACACTATAGAGTTCATACTCAGGTCAGAGGGCTGGGCTTGCAACGCGCCTTTTCTCAAAATGGCGGACAATGGCGCGCGTTCGCTAGCTTCTTCACTGAACTCAATGACGACATTCCATCACAGAATTATAACTCTGCATTCCACGTTGGAAGAGTTCGGTGATGGCGCCCTGTCTCTCCTGTATATAGCCGTCAGAAGGCTCTGACACATGTAATGCATGGTTTCCTTACATCTATGGTTATGCTAGTCTGCGTTCGCTTACGATTACTAGTAAGTTGGTAATCCCATATGGGCAAGAGACTATAAGGAAGTACCGGTAATGACAAAATTTTTGTTTCATGATTAATGCAAAATTGTCCAAGACCTACTTAGTAATCAGGGGCGGATCCAGGAATTCTGTAAAAAGGGGGGGGGGGGTGACTAATATTTCTGGTGCCACTTCCGGGTCTCATTTCATTTTTTTTTTTCATTTTTTTTCCTTTTGTTTTTAGCGAAAAATAAAGGGGGGGGGGGTGCGTGCGCCGGTTGCGCCCCCTCTAGATCCGCCACTGGTAATTGCATTATAAATTAATTTGAAATCGCTGCTTTACTACGTATTTCACTCTGGAAATACACACCCTGCACGACCCGCAGAACAATGAATGAAGGAAAGTTAGAGTCTTTACAGATCACAGTGAACCAAAGAGCTATTCTCAGTTAGTATACTATACAGTGTCAGCGTCAGCGTACCTAATTCTATCATAACACACCCATAAACTCACACATATAAAACGCATACACACACACACAAAAAAAAAAACCCCGTTATTCCTATATTTAGGGCCTACACTAAGCTTATTTCACTATTTGGTAATATATGGAAAGCTATTGTCAAATATAAAATTTGAGGCTGGTACATCAAGGCTATGGTCCTTAAAACACGTTAAATACAAAATTAGTGATGTTGATAATTGATGTTTAATAGAACGAACAGACCGCTTTTTTTTGGGGGGGGGGGGGGAGGGGGTATATTATGAGTCTTTGCCTTTTCTTTTGTAAGTTTGTTCACCTCCTCTTTTTCTTTTCCTTGCTCTGCTTTTCTCTACCTATCTCTGACTATTATTGACTCTTATACTGTATCAATTCGGTATATGATTTTCATGATTTTTCTTATGTTTTGTATATGCATTGTAATTGTATTATTTTTGTATTGTATTGTAAATTCGGGACCCTGTGGAAGAACAGACATATTTTGAAAATATGACTGAACAGGCAATTCCCCGTTTCCTCTGTACGTATATGTAATGTTATATGCAACTTGTAATATGTGAACTTTTATATGCAGACGGAAATAAAAACAAACAAACAAACAACCGCTATGATCTTTGGTAGCAATGCAAAAATAATATCACTGCCGCGGAAAGAAATTCACTCAGAGAGAAAGACTGTATAGATAAAAACGTATTTGACATGCATTGTATTACAAGACAGGGACAACGAAACATTCTTTTTTTAATCATTCCATTTTTTTAGCGTATTGTGTGGGGTAATGTGTGGGTTGAAGGTGTATATTGCTCGTATATGGACCATGGGGCTGGGCTATACGCTTCATGTATGGGCAACTACCTTTTATAGGCAAACCTTATAAGGTTGTGAAAGATAACTCTTGAGGTGGATTTTCGATTCACACAGAACATGAATGAACAGTTTAATCTCTCATAATTGAAAAAAAAAGGATCACAATTATGTACAACCTAAAAATAAGTAATATTTCTATGTCAATGTTGGAACCTGCATTTAGGAAATAGCGGCATGTATTATGAATAATATGTCAAGGTTCGACACAAGTCATGGCCGGTGCCACGTTTTCAAAAGTGGGGGGCGGGGGCACTTCTGGGTTTCATTTCATTTCATTTTATTTCAATTTATTTTCATATTTCTCACATTTTACATTAAAGTATATAAATACGAAAATTATACAGAACATAATTTAAATGGAACTTCACCGAAATGTTCAAAAGTTTGTCTTGGTATAAACACAAGGTCTGTATACATGCGAGTTAAACTAAGGTCATAATGCGAAAAATATGATGGGGCCTTTGTAAAAGCGAGCTTGTAGAGCCGCAGGTCCCGTGATAGAATCAGATTCGGGGAAGTATGAAATGCAGTTTGGTTTTTTTTTATGTGTTTTATTGGAATAAAAAACAAATCAATACATGAACATGTAAATAAGAACAATCATCGGGAAAGAGAAAAAAATAGAAAGAAGAAAAAAAAAGCAGCACTACTCAAGCAATAGCAAATGGTTCTAGATGTGATTTAAAAGCAGCCACTTTGTCTCATACAAGATATTATCTATGTACAATGTATAACAAATATGATACGATATACATTCTTCAAAAAAATTTAAAGTAGATAACACAAAAATAACATGGATTATAAATTTGTGTTACGTACAATTGATAAGAGGAAATAATTATAAAATGCCAAGAGAACCATTAAACAACACCAACAGGAGGGCACGGGACTGATTTCTATGCACATTTTATCACAGAACTGAACAATTATATTCAAAACACGATTAATTCTAATACATTTGGATATATAAATGTGTAACTGAAAGAACAAAACAAAACCCATATCACTTGAAAGGAATCTCAGCCCATACACCCCCACGCGTGGTGTCCCTTGGTACATCAATTCAAATAAATAACAAATTGAACAGCGTAACGATTATCATTATACATATATTCAAAAAACAAATCTCCATTTCCGGAAATGAATAGGGAGCTTATTATTTTTCTTTGCGATACAAAATTCAAGTTCTTTATTGGTCATAACAAGGCATTTATATCCTTCGAAGCTTAATGGTTTATTTTGAAATTTACATACATAAATATAATATTTAAGTAAAAGAAACAAATAAGTAATAAATTTATCATGTTCAAAACCGAACATTTCTTCAAAAGTTGAAACATTTAGCGGTTTTTGAGTTTTCTGAATAATGATGTCTATAGTTTCATTCCAGATGGGTTTAACTAGAGGACATTCAACAAAAAGATGTACATAGGTTTCAGGGTCAGTGTTACAAAATGAACAGTTTGGGGAGTCATTTCTTTTAATTTTATACAGAAAATCATTCAAGGCAATGGCTCTATGAAATAACTTGAAATAAAAAGAACGCATTCGAGTACTTATTGTGCATTTAAAGTTATTTATATGAGTCTTTTTCCAATCAACTCCATCATGTTCATGGAGGGTATTCCAAAATGAAATTTGTCGTTCTGGAGTACATGATTCTAACATAATATCATATGCATATTTCGAAATTTTGGGAGTTTTCAAGAGCTTGCTTTTAGCGTCGTCAAATATATTGTCAGGGGTTAAGTCGGATGTGACTAGCCAATCATCTGGTATATTTCGCAATAGGAAATTGTATTTGCGCCTGTCTTTTTTACTAATATCATAATCAAGAATAAGTTCTTCAAATAATTTGTAACCAGGGTGGGGAGGATTAAGTAAATCACTAATATATACAATTCCTTTGTCTAACCACTCTTCATACAAAAAATACTGCTTAGACTTAGAGGAAATATGTTTATTAAACCATATGCACTGACAAGAACCAAGTGCAGAGAAAACTGTATCAAACTCGTTTTTAACAAAATTTTCTCTAAATATGTACCATGTTTGAAGAGATTCAGCTAACTGAGTTGATCTTGCTTAAGGCACTTGT
Source organism: Diadema antillarum (assembly GCF_040938485.1). Taxonomy (NCBI): domain Eukaryota; kingdom Metazoa; phylum Echinodermata; class Echinoidea; order Diadematoida; family Diadematidae; genus Diadema; species Diadema antillarum. The sequence goes on along the minus strand of NW_027271466.1, from coordinate 2,672,684 downwards.
CGGAGCATGTGATTTCCATAATATATATTTTATAGTAGAAAAATTATTTAAACTTGACAATTCAATTGACTTCCACATGCTTTGAAAGTTGTCATCAAGAAGCATTTTGACCCATGACATTTTTTGAGCAACTGAGTATGTGTATGGATCAATCATTTTCAAACCTGCTAAAGAGTAGTCATTACACACCAGTTGTCTTTTGACCCTATCACTGCCACCATTCCACACAAATTTGTACAGTGTTGTATTCAGCTGTTTAAAAAAATTCTTAGGAATTCTAGTACACAGCACTGAAAATAAATAAAGAATTTGTGGCAGCAATAGGGTCTTTATGACACAGATCTTCCCAACTAGAGATAAATTTCTTGCGCGCCAACAATTTTAAGGTATTTTCAATGGATTTGAGTTTTATCTTATGGTTAAGTTTATATAACTGGTCTGAATTTAAAGAAAAATGAATGCCTAAAGTTTTAAAAGTAAATTTATTCCACTTAAGTCCTTTCTCAGAAAATGGAAATCTTTGAGAACCTTTCGTAGAGCCAATCCATATTGCTTCGGATTTAGAAATATTAAGTTTACAGCCAGAGCACTCAGAAAATACAGTAATAGTGTCAAATAATGCTCTAAAGGAGTTATCTGAGCCATCAATAAAACAAGTAGAGTCATCTGCTAACAAAGATATTTTCAGTTCGTTTTCTATAAGGCCAAGTAAAAAAAGAAAGTAGTTTCTCGTCCGGGTTTTTTGAGCAAGGCGATGAGGGAGGTCCTTACTATTTGATATCTTACTATTTTTTCGAGGATTGTCAAAATGAAAGTAATATGTGTTTCTCGTCCGGTAATTCTGAGAAAGGTAACGAGAGAGGGCTTTTTTCTATATCCAATTTATGAAATGAAATATCACTGGTAGCTGTGTTAAATGAGAGACCAGGTCTCAAGTGTATGTCTTGCCTGCACTCTATGCATTTTCAAACAAATAGATATATGTACCATACTTGAAATGAAACTTCATGCATGCAAAAATAAACATTTGCTTTTTCTTTCCACTACGTGACTACAGATGTCAAAGGAAAATGACCATCTTATTACTGGTATTTAGTGTTGTAATGGCATTTCTGATACCAGTGCAGGTAACCTACTTGCAATTCTGATGTATTGTGCTATTAATTGAAACAGGTATAAAACATGTCTTTCAACAAATGTTCGACTGAAATAAATTCCATGATATTCAAAACACTGCTTTATTTATCATTGGTGTTTGTGACTTTTTGTGTCCACACAGCTGGTATGTACAGTATCTGCATTTCTTCACAGTACAATTGTAGCACATTCAACTGGAAACTGGCTTGTACAATTGCAGATGGATGTCAAAATTATACTGATATGGCATTATAGCATTAAACATTTAAAGATGTTTCTTCATGTTCTAAAAAGACAGTTGATAATCACTCACCATTTGGATGATGAATGATTGCATATACCACACTACAGATGATACGACTCACGGCCGTGTCCGTGAATTTACATCGTAAAGAAAAGTATCCCGCAGAAATATGAGACAAACCAGAATCCGTGGAAAAGTTATTTATTTTGTAGATACACCCATTTAATAATTCTACATTTGCTGGAAAAGCACATTCATTTTTTCTTCAAAATTAATACATCGCCGTCAGATGCAACGTTACAGAGCAGAGTGTACGGACCTCTACACATTCGAATGTGTTCATGCGTGCGTGCAGACAGCTGACAGAGCGGGGATAGGGACCCTGGACAGCTACAGACACGCACACTTTGCCAATATACGGTGGTGGCCTAAACGGCCACTGCACTGACACCGTACCTTCCGACACTGCACACACATGCACATAGTCACAATGACATGAAAATGTATACAAACTCGATACAATCCTCACAAGCATTTGTACAGTACAATTCATCCGCTTAAAATATGAGAAACGGGGAAAAATACGAACAATGCGCGAAATATGCGTGGAATATCAGCGATTGATCGCAAAAAATGTTGCCGCTATCGCGTTCACGACGTACCGAGTGCGCTGTACATCACAGCTAGCCCAGGCGCAGGCCCGCGCGCCCATCCAACTACAGTTCGACTGCTTTGTGGGTCATTACTTCTTGCCGAGCTCGCAGTGTGAAATGCACTCGTTACATACGCACTACAGAAGCTACTGTATACAGCTGTTCTACAGCTAAGTAGAGGACGCAAGGCGTAATTAGAAATGAGACATCTCGATTGGTAGGTGAATTGTCGATTTTTTTCTTTTTTCGGCGGCCGAAAAAATAGTAAATATCAAAAAAGTCGATGCGGCAACTGAAAATCGATGCGGGCGGGGAGCGGGCTGGGACGAGAATTATGAATTTCTTGGCATTTTCAGCGCCATTTTGAAAATAGTAAATAGTAAAAAAATCGATGCGGCGGCCAAAATCGATGCGCGCGAGGACGAGAAACTGGTTTGTTTTTTTACTTGGCCTAACTGGGATACCTTTGATATTGGGGTTCTGACGAAGAGCAAGAGCCATACATTCAATAACTAACAAAAATAAATATGGGGATATGGGACACCCTTGGAAAATACCTCTTTCCATATCAATTGGTTTGGTCAAATATCCATAGTTTGAAACATAACTTTTTCTATCTAAATAAAAAACCTTTATCCAATCAATGAAACCATCACTGAAATTAAATTTTCTAAGTACATGAAAAAGGAAATTATGGGAAACACTGTCAAAGGCTTTTTGGATATCAAGGAGAAGGATTCCACCAGGAATTTGATTCAATTCTGTATATTCAATAATATCGATAATTAGTCGGATATTATTTCCAATATGCCTTCCTTTCAAAAAACCAGATTGGTCTGGGTGAATCAAGTCTGAAAGATATTTTTTGAGGCGATTTGCTAAAGTTTTGGCTAAGATTTTATAATCTACTGTTAAGAGAGATATTGGTCTGTAATTTTTCAAATAGGAGACATTCCTGTCTTTTTTCGGTATCAAGGTAATAACACCATTTCTTTGTGAGCTGGAAATTCGTCCATTTTGTAAAGAAAAATTAAATGTGTTAACAAGCATATCAGAAATATCTTTCCAAAACACAATATAAAATTCTACTGGTAATCCATCTAAACCTGTTGATTTATTGTGTTTCATTTTTAGAGATGGGTTTATCAAGTAAGACCTTATCGGCGTCACACAGCTGGGGGAATTCAACAGAGTCTAAAAAATGTTCTATTTTATTACTCTCCTGATCACACTGTTTTTTGTACAGGGTTTGATAAAATGAATTAATTTGTTCTATTATAGTGTGTTGATTAACAATTATATCATCATCATCATTCTTTATTTTAAAAATACCTTTTTTCTCTCCACTTCTTTTTTCTAAGTTACAAAAATATTTGGAGCTCTTTTCCCCATCTTCAGCCCATCGTAGTCGTGAACGGACAATTCAACTGGCTTCAACTTCTAAGATATCATTCAAAGCATGTATCAAAGATTCTTTTTCATTAATAAGATCATTGTTATTTAAATCAGTACTTAATTTTTTCTCCACATCTTCTATTTCTGCCAAAAGGTGTTTTTTTTTTGCAAAGTCCTTTTCCTTCTTTTTACGTGTACAGTATTCTATACATGTACCAGTAATAGTGCACTTTAGAGAGTCCCATAATACATTCGGATTGCAATTGCTATTAGAATGAATTAATTTAAATTCTTCTATTTTGTCCTTAACCATTCTACTAAAATTTGCATCGTCATGTAAATATTTACAATTTAATTTCCAAAATCCTGGACCCCTTAGTGGTTGGGCTCCTTTAAAATGCAGTGTAACAGGGGAATGGTCCGATTGAATTCCTGGGATTATTTTTGATTGCAAACAATTTGTAACAAAATTATCTGACACTAAAATAAAATCAATCCTGGACAGTACTTTAGGGTTTTTTTTTGATGTCTTGTATATTGCTTTAGGTTTGGATGAAAACTGCGCCAAATGTCACAAAGATTAAATTCTTCCATTAGTGTTATTAATGTTTCTCTTGCTTTGACATTTGAGTGTGTTTCCCTACCCCCCCCCCCCCCTTATAATCCAAGGGCCCAAGAACTGAATTAAAATCCCCGGCACATAAAATAGAGGTATAATCGAATTTATCCATTTTACTAAAAACTTCAAGAAAAAAAATTTTGATCATCACTATTTGGACCATACAGATTTACTAAAATTACAGGTACATCATTAATGATAGCAGACACGATCAGGTATCTACCGTTAGGATCAATATAAGTAGAGTTAACGACCAACGACACTATGTTTCGAATTAAAATGGCTACTCCTCTACTATTTGATGTGTGGCTCGAGAACCATGCTTTTTCACCCCATTGTTGTTTCCAAAAATTTTCATCAGATTTAGAAGAATGAGTTTCTTGAAGAAATATTATGTCACTTTCAATACTTCTCATATAATGAAAAATTTTACGTCTTTTTACATGATCTTGAATTCCCCTGCAATTAAATGTAATGAATTTAAGATTTGATTTGCTATTCATATTTTTTGAATGGGGAATAAGACCAACATATTATCAATGTTGTAGACAAAACTCAAACAACAATGAGCTAGCGACAAAATAAGAGATAAAATGACTGCCACTAAGTGATCATAAGTTTCAATGTAGGTTACCATAAAAGTAAATAAAGGCTGCATAACATTGGAGGCTGCAATAGCATGACTGAAATAATAATAATATTAAAAAAAAGAAAGAAAGAGAGAAAGAGAGAGAGAAAAAAAAGATTAGAAAGCAAGCAAACAAGAGCGCAGGTGCACAAAAACGCAAAATCCAGGGCTTCAAATCACAACACAGCCCTGGACAAAAGTGCAAAAACCAAATGCAAAAAGCGCAGCATTCGGCCAAATTTCACATGTATAAGTTTTGAATTGTGACATCAAAAAAAAAAAAAAAAAATCTAACCTTCTTTCAAACATGGATAAAAATAATAATAATAATAATAATTAAAAAAATGATGAACTAATAATGAAACTATACAACTTGTAAACCAACAACATACTAACGTGTAAACTGTCAACACTCACACAGTGGAAAAATGTGTAAGTGATCATAGTAAGAGTTCATCTTGCCAGAGTCACCTATAGATAAAACTTAAAATGGAAATGTCTATCATCAGTCACCTCATTTGTAGGGAAGAATAATAATAAACATGTACATTTAGTAGCTACTATGATTAATAAGAGAGACTATAAGTAATAATCATTGAATATACTAGTACATTATAAAGCTTAATGAAAATGGCTATCACCAAACCTCTAGAGTTCAGGATTTATGGTAATTATCATCTGAAATACTCAGATCTCTTTTAAGGAATGTTCTTGTCCGCTGACTACAATGTAGGGACTGTAGTTTAGGATTTTCATTTGAGTTTCTCAACTTACTCCTAAATTTTTACTTTAATTACTAAATAAAAAAAATTCATACTCTCTAATCATCTACGCTACAACATCAATAATATATCATCTGCATAACTACATCATTTCTTGTATAAACTAAACTGATATAGGAAAAAACAAACAAAAAAACAAAAACAAAAACAGATTACTTCATACAAAAGTAGTTCTCTGTTTTTTTCACTGTAGCGTCTTTTATGCTCTTGTGATATCTGAGTTCTTGTATCCACAACTCAATCCTTTTCCTTTTCCAGAATTTTACTTTACTTGAATGAGTTTGCCAGCAGGACTTCTGAAGCACAGATTGTCAGGGTATGTAAAGAAGGGCTTCTTGCCCTCCTCTTTCAGCTGTTGAAACTTTGTTTGCTTCTTTTTTCGGAGTTGGAGCACTCTCCAAGAGCGCCCTCCCTCATGCAGTTATTTTTTAAAGACCGTACTATAACTAGGGGAACCGATTAAAACGAACAAAATCAGATAATAAGTGAAAAAGATACACAAAGACCATATGTTGCAACTATAACCTACTATACAAGTAAGGACATTGGGACAACAACGACTGAGATTGTAAGGATGCAAGTGGGTGTGAAGGTATAGATGATGGCGTAACAATTTGGCATAAATACATAAATAGAAAGTGGGATGATAAGAAGTTTATCATGAATGTTTAGACAATACAAACAAGGACAATAGAGCTCAGGAGTCAAATTCCAGCAGGGGTCGTAATCCATACAGGCCGTGTGACCATGGTAACAGACAGCTGCCACGCGCAAGAATTCCGATAATCTATCGAGTGTAACAATAGTTGATAGAGAGCGCAACAGGCAGACTGATAAAAAATAATGTACATGGTTAGGATCCCGTCGGACTTCTAATAAAAGATAACAAGACAAGGGGGAAAATACAGAGCAACAAGTACTTGGTACACTATGCATGCCGTAGCTGCTTAAAAGATATTGCTTCAATTTTCGTTTGAATGAGGTTAAAGTGGTGCAACTTATAAGTTGTTCCGTATAGGGAGTTCATTCCAATGCTTATATATATATATATATATATATTTTTTTTTTTTTTTTTCGCGAAAATTGTTCGGGTACGTGGAGGGTGATACGCATGACGTTGGTGGGTTGGATAATCATGACTGTGTGATTTCCTATAACCTTTGGGAAAATACATCTGGTAATTGCCCAGTTAAGAATTGAAACATAAACAGGACAACGTTGTAAAAAATATCTCAGAAATTGTCAAATTTTATTACTCACAAAAAGTCCATTCGTGTGAGATCCCAGCGTGGTTTACAATTGAAGACCCGAATAGGCCTATAAGAACGACCCAAGTCCAATTTTTGGCCACATTCAGTTTGACATGGGAAATTGTAGCTTATATGCATTGACTCATCTTGTGTATAAATGATAAATCCTAATTACCCCCGAAAGTGCCTGAAATGAATGAGTGAAATCTTATATGAATGTAAGAATGACCCAAGTCCAGGACTTGGGTCATTTTTTACATTCATATTATAGCGCCCTCTATCATCGCTTCTCTCATCTCATAATAGCAGCCTATCATGTATATATGATTCAAAGAACGACCCAAGTCCATCACATAAAATGGCCTCTCCACAATTAATGTAAATGTTAATTGTCATAACGATATATATGTTCTAATTTGTATGTACAATGTTGCCTTCCCATCACAGTTGAATGGAATATTATTGGACAAATAAAAAAGATATGAAGTTTTTTTTTTAAAGTTTACTCGAAATGGCCTTCCATGGACTTGGGTCGTTCTTCAGGCATATATTCAGATACTCAATTCTAATAGCGCGTTTTTGCACAATAAATAAAGAATCGATAAGGTTTTTAGAAGCATTTCCCCACGCCAGAATCCCATGATTAAGATAGGTAGATATAAAGGTTGAATAATGTATACTCTGCCCGTCCGTAGAATATTACATGGAAAATAATAGCTGAGTTTCATTAGAACCCCTGTATTTTTAGCAATAATTCTATACTTTATACATATTTATACTAACATGGGTTCTCCAAGATAAATCACTATAAATATAAAGACCCCAAAATTTCGTACTATTGGCCTGTGGCAGATCAATGTTGTTGATATTGACAGAGATAGGTAACACAGGTGGGGAATTACTAAACAAAATAATGAGTTTTTTCAATGTTTAAGGATAGTTTATTTGCAAAAATCCAAGATTGAGCAGAAACAAGTTCTTCATTTATTATGTTTATTATAAGCGCATCAGGATTTTGATGAGAAAAGAACAAATTTGTATCGTCCGCAAAACAAACGAAGGAAAGGATCTTAGCTGAGTTCTGAATATCGTTAATATTATACAAGATAAAGAGACGTGGACCTAACAGGGAACCCTGAGGAACACCGCAAGCAATCAGTTTAGGTTGGGAGTCGTGACCGTGGATACTTACAAATTGTTTTCTATTTGTCTAATAATCAGTAAACCATTCTAGCGCCTTTCCCCGAATTCCGTAATGATTTAACTTATAAAGTAAATATCATGATCTATTGCATCAAACGCTTTTGATAAGTCAGGTAAAACACCAACAGTATGAGATACATCATCTAATAGCAAGAGCTATCTCACCAATAGACTCATGAGTAATGCGTGAGTTGTACTATGTCTTTTGCGAAATCCAAATTGAGAATCAGTAAATATTTTTGACTGAAGAAGAAAATTGAGGGTACGTTTATACACAAGTCTTTCGAGTGTCTTTGAAAAGGAAGTGAAAAGAGAAATGGGACGATGATTATTAACAAAATCTTTCGCCCTTTTTCTTTTTAAATGGGAGCAACTCTGGCTACTTTAATATCACAAGGAACTTTACCACTAGATAAAGATTGATTTAAGATAAAAGTAAGAAGTGAAAATATTTCATGAATCACATTCTTTACCCAAAAAAAAAAAGTAATTCCATCATACCCGAACTTTCATCAGCTAACAAGCAAAAGAAAAAAATGTCTTTCGACTTGTGGTGCCACTTCCGGGTTTATTCAGCTGACAAGGAAGGGAAAAAAAGGCTTTACAGCGCAAAAACAAAGCCCATACCGTGCTTACACTTCAAGTTGCATGGCATTCTATTTCTAGTGCCACTTTCAGGGTTAAAAAAAAAGTGGAAGGGGGGGGGGGCAAAGTGGTAACACCCTATCTATTCCTGTGGCTTGAGAGGGCTATGTAGAGTGGACTGATATTAAAGCAAACGTAACAAGCATTTTTTTTCCGAATAAATGCTGTCCAATAGAGCCACAGACCAAAAGACACACATTTTTTGTTGTTGAAAATTTGGTGGTCCAACATCAATTTTAGTGTGTAGCACACACACCCATTACTCATGCAGTTCGTGAATAGAAATGTAAAAAAAACAAAACAAAACAAAAATATATTTGCTAGTATAGTATTATGTTGATGGTTCAGATAAAGGCCCTTATGCTTGAATAAAGACGCATCTATATATTTCATGTGCATATGAATTGCTATGCGTGTACATTGTGTGCACGTTTGTGTTGTGTGTGTGCGGGTATGTGTGGGTGTATGTGTATTTACAAATGTAATTATGTGCACACGAATACGTATAATTCAGAATGTACGAAAAAAGTGATACAATAAAGTACAATTCATGTTACATAGTATAATGTTTATGGCTTTTGATGTTACTTATAGCATCTCGAGTCCGACATATTAAACAGCCTCTACTAGCATCAACATTTTTGCGCCATCAACGTTGAAAACTTTGTATTCACACCTCCACACTACCCCCACAGAACTCTCAGTTCAGTGACTATACCCCTTTTCTTTTCTTTTTTTCTTCCAAACACTCCAGACACACAGACACACAGACACACACACACCACCACCACCACAACCACCACCACTACCACCAACAACAAAAACAACTACTACTCAAATCAGCCTACACTTTCCCAACGCCCCAAGCAAGACAAACAGTTTGCTTAGTTAAGCCGTGATTCAATTACTTTTATACTTTGATATTATTTCATTGCAATTACCACCATGGATTTATGTTATATACCGTAGCTGTTTATTGGTGTTGTTGTGGCATGTATACTTGCAGCTGTGCAATATGAACAATACACAAACACACACACACATACACATCTATCCTCACTAAAGTATAAATGACATGGCATGACATAGTTACAACACTGGTCGAAAGCGAATAGGTAAATGCGACAGTGCGAACGGTCAATGGCGCCCCCTGCCACGCCCCGCCGATTAAAAAGGCAAGGGACCTCCAAGCAGTACCCCAAAGGGCGCCAATCAACAACCACGTGACAGAGAGGCGCCACGCTTCTGACTGCATAAATGAAACAATGAAACACGATCATCATCGGCATACATACTTGGGCGGCTACATGTCAAAGATTAGATTTCAATAATTTGCACGACACTGTACGGCATGAACACTTGCCAAAACTTTTAATTGTCTTTGTATTTTTTCGTCTCTGTACAGCTGAAGAGAAACTTTGCAAAGTCATGATATCCTCAACATCAATTATGTTGCAAAATGCATGCATATCTTAATACGTAGAGTACGTACCATAATAATTTTGAAATTACAATAAGTTCTGAAGTATTTTTCTTCAGATTACTGGATACGCCCACGAAAAACAAAACAAACAAACTAAGATTCTGCCAGTGACATCATCAGTCAGTCATTGCTAAAGTAATGATTAACAAAAGACCTTGGGATGCACCTTTCGCTATAGACTGAGCATAACTTGCACATGTTGGTAACATTATTGACAGAAGATATTGCAGGACAAGCATATTATATAGATTTGCATTATTTCGCTTTGAAAACGAGTGAAGTGCCTATCCAAGTTTTTAAAAAAAATGTGTGAAGAGTTGAAATATGAACATGAGCTGATTACTCATACAGGAGTGTATGACTATAATGATATCTTCGCACACATTAATTTGTTTGCCTGCGTACTCTGTCTTGTCATAAAGGGGAATGAAACCCAAATATGGATTGAGTGAATGCAGTAGCATTAGTAGGACACAGCATGTTTATAGCCCTGTTTTTTTCTTACATTTTTTTTTCTCTTTTTTTGGCGTCTCAACCTGTACGTCAATGATTATTTTCTCAAATTTTTGTCACACGGCTTAATGAACAGTATCTGTACTATAACATTACTTTATTCTATGTTTAAAGCTTCTCGTACTTTGTATCAATAACCATTTATGATATGCTTATTCATTAGCACAATATTTATGATATATCAATTTCAAATACTTTAACGGAGATTTGGATAAAGTTGGTACAGTGTACACATGCACGTTCAATGGAGCATGTTTATATGGATATATGTGTTCATAGAAAAAAAAAATAGAGGAAAAGAAATCCTTTTCAGCATCCCCTATTCATGTTCGTTTTCTATCCTTTTAAGTGGCTGTGTGCAAGTGTATTTTGGTGTGTGTATGTGTGTGTGTGTATGTGTTATTGGATATTACAAACATTTATTTTCTATCCATTTACGTGGGCGTGTACATATGTATTTCCGTGTGTGTGTGTGTGTGTGTGTGTGTGTGTGTGTGTGTATGTACATTTACAAAAATGGGAATATTTTGAGACTTCGTTGAATAAACCAGTCTGAAGCTACGTGCAACGTCTGTGACTTTTATGAAAATAGTAAGGTTTCCATAGTATTCCACTCTTTCTTTTCTTCATTTTTTTCCCTTTCCTTTATTCCTCCTCCTCTTCTTCTTCTTCTTCTTTTTTTTTCTCTTGTGTTGTTTTGTATTTTCTCCCCCTCCTTTCCCATGCGTTCCTGTCAGCCTGTTGGCGGGCTGATTATATAACTATATTTACTATATTGTGATGTGTAGGCAAGAGCAGTTAACCAAATTAGGTGCATGTGTATGTGTGTGTGTATGGGTGTGTTTGTGTGTTGCATGTGTACAGATAGGGGTGGGGGAGGAAACAGGAAGGGAGGGAACTGGTGGGGGTGGTCATAGGGACTCAGTAAGGGATATGAGTTAGTAGGTGGGCGGGTATTGGTTGATAAATAATATGGTTCCATTATTTATTACTGTATAATTTTGCTGCATAATTCATTTGGATGATTATTAAGATTAATGCTAGAAGAATTGAATTATCACTGTTAAATTTAAGCAATTTTTTTGAGAGCATAGGGGAAGTGACTGTATGTAAATTGATAATTGTTCATGAAAATGTAATTTTTGTTATGTCATTATGTACAGCAATAGCAAATTTGCTATTATGATCACAAATGTATATTTTCGTCATTTCAATTGTAGCAGATGAAAATTGTTATTTTTTTTCTATTACTTTGAATGGAACAGAATAAACATCGTTGAAAAACAAAAAAAAAGTGTGTTATTGAGTATAACAGACATCTATTTCCCTGGAAATTTCTATAAAATATTTGAGATAGATATATATGATATATCACATAGATTTATGAGACACACAACCATTAGGGAGACAATTTGTGCATGATTTCAGAGAGAGAGAGAGAAAATTAAAGAAAAGGTTGACATGGAACTTCAGCAGGACTCATTGAAAAGGAGAAGCATGGTAAAGGTCCTCCTTACAGGTAAGAATTCTATATTCAGTGTTCTATTCAGACAGAGATATGTGTGTGTGTGTGTGTGTGTGAGACAGAGAGAATATTATACAAAATTACTTAACCAGTTACCCCCCCCCCCCCCACACAATGCTAAAAAGGAAACACTAACAACGATTTTGAATAAATTTGTACTACATGTACCTAATTCAAGAATTACCATGACTAATAATATCACATTTACCACATCTTGCATAATTTTCTCATTTTATTTAAAGTTCATTGACCAACGAATAGAGTGTATAATGTGATACTAGTAATTGTATTTGAACATTTCATATCAATGAATGAAAATATGAGACATTTGATTTATCATCTTTGTAATATACATCCTAATATTTCACAAAGGTGCATAAAATATTCATGGCTCACAATCCAAGTCACTTATCGATAACAGACACCTTTAATCAAGGTCTCATTATTTCAGAATGTCTGCAGCATCATTGAACTTCAAAGCAGTCATGCAGTTGGTGGATAAATCATTTGTAGTTTGACATCGATTTTTTATATTACAGTTCACAATGTTGCACATCACTAGACATATCTTTGGTCGGCGGTCATTTCTCAAACCAAGCAAAAACATCACGGTATGAGACATTGATTATACATATACATTATGACACTGATTTTTACATTTACATTTCATGCATACTACATTTGACATCATACAACAAAAATGGAATTTTTCTCGAAAGACAGTACAGCTGGATATGGTAGCAGCATTATATTACTGCCTGCACAATTAAGGCATCATTCCTCAAACAATAACTAGAGGAGCACTCAAAAAGAGCAGACCTCCGCCAGTCAGCCATGATTAATATATCACCATTTCATAGGCAGTATCTCTTTAACACAAACATAGAGATATAGGGACATCTACATGTACATCTGGTGAAAATTTGATCATCCATTGCTGAGTAATTTGAAGATTAAGCTTAATTTATGACCTATACGATACCTTTAACCTCATGACCCCAAATTTAATTGTTTCTTTCATACTTCATTCCTTCATCATTTGTTCAGTTTTATGGAGCAAACAGTGGCGTTATATGGAACTATTTATGGAGCAGCATGAGATGTTTAATAAACTTAGCAATCACTTTAACATAACTTCGGCCTCATGCCAAAAGGGCACTAATAGTATACAAAGTCTATGGTGTTAAGGCCCTTTTGGCATGAGGCCGACGATAATCTTATGCTGCAGTAAAAGTCCTTTTTCCACCTGTCACTTGAATGCCAAACCACACACCAAGGCAGATGAGCAGCTTAACTTAGCAGATAAAGATTTAAAAAACAAAAACAAAAACACCCAAAGGTTTGAGAAAGAGATATTATGATAATTACTCAATATCAGTATGAGACCACGGCCAAGGAGTTTTGGATCTTCCCACTAAATGGGAAAGAGATAAGATGGTGGTGAAGGTCTCCCTACAATGAAGAGCCTTGCTCTGAAGATGAAGGTGATAGTTCAAGCACAAAGGAAGCCAGGAAAAACAAACAAACAAACAAACAAACGAACAAACAAGCATAAGCTACAAATTGCCAGGGATGAGATGATAGATTCACAAGCAGGTCTGGCTAAGTTCTGTTCAACTGCTTTTTGAAATCTGGATGTAGGTCTTTGTGATGGAACTGAAAAATTGGATGACAGAATCTCAACATCACATCATCATGAAGCAAATACTTGAAGTACGGAGGGGATTTCATGAAGCGTTTCAGTCGGATACTATTTTGACAAACTGTTACAAGCTGCTGAAATCCTTGCATCTGAGTGGCTGAGAGCAAATTTGTACGACAACTTTGTCGGACAAAATGCTTCATGAAATGCCACCCTGGACTCTGTTTCATCAAAGTTGTCAGCCCTGACAAGTTGTCAGTCTTTGACAATCACCATGGTAGCAGTCAGTGACAAGAGCTTCTCAGCCAATCAAAACCAAGGATTTTACTAAAATTGACAGAGACTGACAAGTTGTCAGGGCTGACAACTCTCATGAAACGGTGCCCTGATCTCACTCAAAGAAGATGATAGTTCGACAAAAAGTTTGAACTCATGTCTCTTCAAAGAAGCCTACGAAGTCTTATCATACGCCATCACCAAAACCAGACAATTGTCAGGATCAGGTTGAAGAGAGAGTCCAACCAGAACACCCCAAGGCTGAGCATGAAACAGATGATTAACCCGTTGAGGACAAGTACCGAGTATACTTGGGCAGGGTGTCTATGTGAAATGTGTATTGTAGTAAAATAAATCCGTCCTAAACGTATTAACTCCATCAAGAATGATGGTCAAACAATGACTGCACTGATGTGCTGATAGAGCAGATGAGGATGACAATGCTAAATTTACTGGAGCCAGCAGTTTTTGGAGGAGATCCCTTATCCTACCCTACATGGAAACATAGTTTTGATGTTCTCCTTGAGCACAGTGGGGTCAAACCAATGGACAGATTTTCCTACCTGTGGAAGCAACTGAAAGTCCAACCACTTGACTTGCTGAATACAAAGAGGCAAAGACGTCAAGCTTGTAAACAGCACTACAATATTCTTAACAAAGGCATAGGGTCAAAAAGGTTTAAAGTTGCAGGGTGTATCTTTACCTATCCTGCAGTCAACAGGTGAGGCAATGCAATTTGTGAAAAACATGTTGTTTTTTTTTCATGAAAACAGCAGTATTCAGGGAGAAAAAAAAACATACAAAAATATTAAGAAAAAGAAAGAGTTGGTATCATTGGAAAGGTTCAAAACTTCACTGAGTGCAAAATTTTCATACAGAGGAAAGATAAAATGACATTCACAACTTTTTCTAATACATCTCATCAATCAATTAATCAAGATGTCACAAAGGAGTAGAAAGAGCAGAACGATTGTACAGGTACCAGGTATGGCTGTTACATTCCATTTTGACAAATCAAAGGTTTCACGACATACAAATGCATCTTGATTTGTGTTGATACATGATACCCTCAACATCTGCAGTCTGCAGTGAAACGAATATCTAGAAACAATCCATATATTTTTAAACAATTTTTCTTCTTTTTTCTCTTCAGATTACTTGGATATGCCCACAACAAGAAGAAAATTCCAAACCGAGATTCTGGTTGTAACCTCATCTGTCAATCATTACAGTACTAATATGATTAACGAAAGACATTGAAATGCACCCTTCCCAAGACAAAGCATAACTTGCATGTTCCCTCGCCATGTTTTTTGTTAGTCAAATTAATATCACAGAAACATGCAAGTAATGCTGAGTCATAACACACCTACCCTACATTAGCCATGTTCAGACGTATTTCTAGTCGGAGTAAGATTTTATCGCATAGCAATTAAAATTCTAATTGATACTTATCTTACCACTACCCTGTGTCCACACGATGGTCTGGGAAGAAACTCTGACCAATTTACCACAGCCTTTGCGGGGATCAATGTTAAGGGTTGGTGTAACTTGCGGAAGTGGTAGTGCCGCGCATGTCGACCATACAATTGTTTTTTACCAGCAGCATTTGCCTTGTCCATTCTTTTTGATGAGAATTTCTGAGCGCTAGCTTCTTCGTCGCGATCGGCTAGGTTAGAATTGCACTGCATGTGCATGTGTACTTACAAAATGTCAACATTGCGATTTGACCCCGGAAGTTTTACCTAGGTCGTAAGGTATGTAAGGTCATAGATACTCGGAGGGCTTGTCCGCACGGGCAATTTACTTCGACCGGCTAGTTGTGGTAGCGAGATACATCTTGAGAAAACTCAGGAGTATCTTGGTCTGAGGAAGAGGTCGTGGCAAGTTCCCCAATCGGAGGAAGTTACCACGACTTTGTTCAGACGGGCACTACTCCAACCTTTCTTCCGAACAAGCTTCCTTCGACCCTTCCTCGGAAGTTACTCCGACCTAAACCGCCTTTGTC
Source organism: Diadema antillarum (assembly GCF_040938485.1). Taxonomy (NCBI): domain Eukaryota; kingdom Metazoa; phylum Echinodermata; class Echinoidea; order Diadematoida; family Diadematidae; genus Diadema; species Diadema antillarum. The sequence goes on along the minus strand of NW_027271466.1, from coordinate 2,656,681 downwards.
TGAACACAGCATCTGGGGGGCGTTTCATCAACGAGTTCGTCGGAGTTTTCACCGACAAATTTGCTATCAGCCAATCAGACGCAAGGATTTCATTAGCTTTTAACAGTTGTCAGTGTAAATCCTTGCGTCTGATTGGCTGATAGCAAATTTGTCGGTGAAAATTCCGACGAACTCGTAGATGAAACGCCCCCCTGGTGGCAATATTACAAAGTGAGCCATTGTAACCCCCCTCCACCACTACCCCCCCCCCCCCCCATCTGAAAAAAGGCCTTGAATAATAGAAATTATGCATATGCCTTGCATCATGATTGACTTCACTACTGCAGGCTTGTAGCTCCATGTCACTCATAACTTGGCTGGAGCTAGCGAGCCAATCACAGGCTTGTCGAGGAATTCCTTCCACCAATCAGGTCGCTGCAGGCAGCCCGGGGTCTGGAGGATTGCATTGTACAGCCGCTTGTAGATCTGTTGGTGAGAGTGTCAGAAATTATACCATTCATATGACAAGGAACTCTAATGAAAAAATAATGTTTCACTTTTGTCATCCGCTGCACCAAAAGGGAAGAAAAAGATGGGTGTTCTTTCACAAAGAACATTGCAATCACTCTCAGTTTCATAACTTGCAATTACCACGGCAACAGTTAAGCTTCACAACACTGATTTGTTGTTGCCTTGCTGCTACCAAAGCAAATCACATGTTTCTTTGGAACAAAGTTTGCAGCGCTTGATTAAAATGTAAAAATGCGTGTGTGTGTGTGTGTGTGTGTGTGTATTTTTCAAACACCAGTAGTAAATTTGGACCGTTTTTAACTTTTTTTTTCCATAATTAAAAAAACCCCAAAATTTTCTCTCAGTAACTTTGACAGCTTCAGATGGCATCTTTAGGGGAGCAGCTACTATCAAACACAAAGAAAGAATCACACTTCAAAAGGCATCTGGAGTGGCATTTACTATTAACATGGTCTGAATGCAATTCTCATGGTGCTGCGTTTATCCAAACCATCATCAAATTGTGATTCGAGTTTCATCACTGTGCAGCTGCTTTGCGCAGTGCGACCCGGGAAGCAGAGGTCAACTGAGGCCCGTGTTGTAACCTGCGGGTTGTATACTGCATGGAAGTTGGCCTGCCAGCTCTGAGATACAAATGCCTTTCAAAACGACATTGCATTTATCCACTATCAGAGAGGCTGTGGTCTCAAACATTTTTCAAAACGCCCTTTGAATGGCATTTCAAATTAGCATTTCTAACTGGGTTTGAAAATACGGTTGCATTTATCTATCACCCAAAAATGCCTCAAATGGGTTTAGGATTGTGATTCTGCCTCAGAAAATTTTTACATAAACGCACGCTAAGATTACAGCAGGGACTAAATCATACCCTTGGACTGAAATGAAACCATTGTTACCCTGGTCCTTTGGTAAAATATACAATTATCAAACAATATGCAAATCTACAAGAGCCCACAGGTGACTGCCATACTTACATAATAAACACTACAACTCCACCAAGGCTTAATGTATCCATTTCCAGACAATAATATATGTGTACAAATAATATCAAGCACGTAAAAGCAGTATACATATTCTGAATATACCAAAATAGTATAATCATGAAATGGTTGTGAAGCCAAAATGCATTATATTTACTAAATTATGATGAAAATGGAAGAAAACTGTGAGGTAGGGATTGTATAATATGCACTCCCGTCGAAGCCACGTATCAAAAGCTCTACAGGAATAACTAGAAATGTCGCTACAGCGACTTGTTATACCCCCGTCAAACAACATTTCATAAGCTTTGGTCAAAACAACATTTGATAAGCTTTGGTCAAAAAACTGAGGAAGTAGTTAAATCTGCAAGATCTTTCCTTGATCTTCTGCCATTAATATGCTGTTACCATGGCAACGTACTTTCAGGTACTATCGAAAAATGCGTCTTGCACATCTACAACCAAAGGCACACGTCTGTACCAAGTTTCATGGAAATTGGGCAAAAACTGAGGAAGTAGTTTGCAACACAAAATTTTCCATCATTTTGGCTCATAATATGTGAGCTGTTACCATGGCAACATACTTTTTGTCACTGTCAAGAAATGTGTCATGCTGACCTATATCCTAAGACAAACATTCAATATGAATTCCATGAGAATTGGAAGAACACTGATGAAGCAGTTTTGCCATGAAGCATTTTGCCCTATATTTTACCAATAACATGCCGTTACCATGGCAACGCACTTTTTGCCACTGCGGAAATATGTGTCTTGCACATTAACATATTCAGATGAACATCTGTACCTAATTTCATAAAAATTGATCAAAAACTGTGGGAGGAGTTCGCGACGCAAGATTTGTACCCATTTTTGCCCATAATATGCTGTTACCATGGCAACGTACTTTTGAGTACTGTCAAAAAATACGTCTTGCACATCTACAACCCAAGGCACACATCTGTGCCAAGTCTTATGGGAATCGGTTGAAAACTGAGGAAGTAGTTCGCGACGCAAGATTTGCAACGGACCGACCGCCCGACCGACCGCCCGACCGACCGCCCGACCGACCGCCCGACCGACCGCCCGACCGACCGCCCGACCGACCGTCCGCTGATTCCTATATACCCCCTTCAAACTTCGTTTGGCGGGGGTATAAGAAGTAAGAGATAACTATAAAGAAACAATTAGGTAACCGCTGCCCAGCAACTCCATTATTTTATCTCATCACTGTATTACCTCTCCATCTGCACATCCAATGGGGGAGTTGAGGATGAAATCGGGAGGGGCCAGCACATCAACGAGCGCCACTGCCTCGTTCTTGAGATCCTTGCACAGAGCTAGGATGCCATCCCGGATTGATTGGGCAGGCTGCGGTCCAGACATGTACCCCCCTGAGAGTAAAAGACCCATGGGGTATGAGGAATACTTTGGTTAGTGTATGATCATGCCTTGCATGAGTTCCACAAAATAAAGTACCAGGTAGTCAGTACAAACGAGGAAGAGATGTGACAAATGTGTAGAAGATGAGAAGAGTCTGTGAGATAACTGGTTAATTACTAGAATGCAAGTTACAACTGGGAAAATTGAATAAAGGCGAGGGTTCAAGTTTGACCCTTTGAGCACTTACGCACTTATCATAGTTATCTTATCTTGCATGCTGTTGTTTGGGCCATGATGTAGCTATGAGGAATAACAGCACATTTTGAATACAGAACTCACTACTTGTCTATACACAGGGAATCACAGAGTAAAAAACATTCGGTACTAGTATTGTCGGTCATAACTTATTCTCATCAATTTCTTGAAACATGAAGTAATGATTACTAGACTGCAAAATTAACAACATGCAAAAAATGTTTGATGAGTAGCAATTTGCTAAAATATCTATTTGCAAAATTTGACCCCAGACAGTAAAAGAACATACCTTGGTAAAGAGTAGCCATGTGCTTCTCCAGCCTCCAAAGACCATAGAGACTACAGAGCTTGGTCAAAACTGTCGTCTGCTCAGGGAGAAGATCGTTGGTCCTGATGAAGTCCGCAAAGCGAGACAAGAACGTCAGCTGCAATGGATGGAGAAAGAGATGAACAGCACAGCGAGGAGAATAGACATTGTCATTTCCACTGTCTTGGAGCAAGAGGGAAGTCGTCACAAAGATACTGATAGAAATGATATATCTTAGTATCTCAACAGAAACACATTGACAGAAGTGCTATATCTTGGTAGAAAGATATTGACAGAAGCAACATATTTTGGCAGAAACAGTAAAAGCATATTGACAGAAACGATATATCTTGGTAGAAATATATTGACAGAAGTAATATATCTTGGTAGAAATATATTGACAGGAGTAACATATATTATCTTGATAGCAACATATTGACAAAAATGATATATCTTGGTAGAAATATATTGAAAGAAGTAATACATCTTGGTAGAAGCATAATGACAGAAATGATATACCTTGGTAGAAATGTGATGACAGAAAGGATATATCTTTGAAGCGATATATTGACAGAAGTAGCAACATATTGACGGAAAGATATATCTTGGTAGAAATATATTGACAGAAGTAATATATCTTGGTACAAACATATTGTCAGAATTACCATATCTTGGTACAAACATTAAGAGAAATGATATATTTAGGCATAAAAAAAAAGGCCCGAGGTACCTCTATGAAGGCGATGGCCAATGTGCGGCAGTGGAAGACTTGGCTTTCGTTTCTAGCAGTGAACATATCATTTCCATCCATGAGCTGCTTCTGAAACTTCTGCCCACTCTCCGTCAGTAGGTAGACCACCAGCCACTGGTAGGCATCCACGATAACTGGGGACATTGACAACATATGACAGGTAAAAATAAAACTTTATAGTTTAAAGGGAAAGTAAAACTCTATCCTACGCCATAATTGACTTTACTTAAGACAAACTTTCAAGTCAAACTAACAGAACAATGTAGATTTCAGTAATTCCGCACACGATAAGGTACCGACGCAGTCCGACTTTACTTACTTTGGCCATCACTTTTCTGGATCTCTCTATTATTCAGACGAGAAATGGCACACAATTGTCGTATACAACACAAAGAAAATCTCTTGTATACTAGGCAATAGGAAAGTTTCTCATACTTTGCAAATTTGGTACTGAATAACTGAAAAGGCAAGATGAGACAGAGATTGGACATTTCATGTATTTTTTACTCCTCTCTCCAACACAAACATAAAATAAAACGAAAAGTTGCTACGAGTCAATTTCCTATCTGTGCATCTTTCCAGAGAAGGAACTAATACCAAATGAGTTTTATACTTTAAGCACCTTCATGAAACAGTTCAATAATTGATCCATGAATGCACTCTAGCAAGACACTGCCAATGACAGCCTGCAATATATATTTCTTCTCTATCCCATTACAACAAAGTAATTTAAAAAAAAAATGGACACAGAATATCCTCACCTTTTGGATTCCTCACATCAGCATCTGGGAGAAATCTCTGGCTAGTGATCAAGTCAATGGAGTTCAGGAAGTCCACAGACCCCATCGGAGATGTCACCTTCTTTCCTGTAAGCAGAAATTTATCTTTAGTACTTCAAAATCCATAGAACGTAGTAAGGAAGTGAAAGTTGCAGATATTTACAGTTTAATCTTCTCTTCACATCATAATGATGTACTTGGATGATTCACTGTCAATTTCTTAGAGCTTCTTAATCTTCCCTTTATATTTCTACACTTTTTACATTCATGTACTCATGTTGAAAGTTGCAATACTGTTACATTTCTTCATGTCATCAATGTGTAGAATGTACATCTTGTCATGATGCCTCTGTTTTTATTCCATTGGAATCTGAAAATCAATTGATCAATCGATCGATCAATCAATCAATCAATCAATCAATCAATCAATCAATCAATCAATCAATCAATCAATCAATCAATCAATCAATCAATCAATCAATCAATCAATCAATCAATCAATCAATCAATCAATCAATCAATCAATCAATCAATCAAGTTCATGTTGTGTATTTTACAATTCCGTGACCATGCACTAGAAAATGAAAGTTCACAATGCAGTGAACATACTGAAAAAATGAAAGCTGGTGATAAAAACAAGAGGCTACAAGGAAACATCTCCCTGCTAACATTTGACCTCATGGCTGAAAATACTGTTCTGGTATCTAGAGTAGTTGCATTTGAGCATAAAAGAAATTACCCCCTGACAATTGAACTGGGCTAAAATGATAAGGCAAATCTCTTGAATCCGTATTCTTGCACAAAATCAAATTATGCTACAACTGCAGACCACCACCACAGCCTTGAAAAACGTGCCCTGGTAAGCAAACACTACAAGTGATGTATCTGTATTCTCAAATAATATCTTTTTGGCAAAGGCAGGCATATACTAAAGAATGATATAACTACTGTATACAGACACTCTCAGAGACCCCGGCAAACAAGAAATGACACCCAGCTGTCACTCTGCTGGTAGCAGGATAGACTCCTCCTCACCTTTCTGTAGCCTGAGAGCCATAGCCAGAAGATAGTTGCTTGTCTGCTGTAGCAAGACATTGTTGTCGCCCTCGTACGTACAATTTGGATCATTATCATCCCTCAGGACACCAAATCTGTTTACTGCAGAGTTCAAAAGAATCAAAATACAGGCGACTCCTATTAAGAATATAGTTCTTGGGACCACAGTTTTCTTTTGTTACATCAAAATTTCATTTTAGCCAAACGAACAGAGTATAATAAGGTATATAATACACAAATATGATATTTTGGGGACCTGAATTTTTACTTCGTTGTTACAAAATTTCTTTATAATTGTGTTTGTTGTAAGGACAGCACCCTGTAGTTACTACTGATTTAAAAAAGAACTAAAACTTTGTTCTTGCTTTCATTCATCCAGGGCAGCCTCTGGTATTAGCACTGCCATTCCAGGGGGCCATTTTTCTATCATTACCCCAGCATTGCCAGGTACCCATTCACACACATACATCCTGTACGCGGGACAGAGTGGGTATTGAAATACAATTTGTCCAAGGATGTATGCAACATGCACTGTATAAATTGATGCAGAATTTGAGCCTGGGATATGCTGTTTACAAAGTTAGCAACTCATATAGTTGTGTTTCTACTATGAAAATCAAGATTTTAACTAAATATCCACTTCCTACTAAAACGAGTTCCATCAGACTTACCCCAGAGGTAGCCATGACCCCCGCAGGCCTCCCTACACTCCTGGATACAGTCCCTGGCTAACCAGCTGCTCATGGGTTTGCTGGCAGAACTCAGCACATGTATCTCCTTGCCAACCTCAAGCTATTACACACGCAATGATAAAGTGGAATTTTGTTATTTAAACACAACATAAAAACCATGACAATATCCTTGTTATATCAGGGTACAAAAAGAAATATTAGGATTTGGGAAATGCAAACCACCTTGTTGCAAGAGGGGTTGGTTAAATGTGGCCTCTTTACAAGATTCCACTGTGCACACATGTGGCCATAAATGAAAAGAAACTGTTACTGACTACATTGACAAATAATAGTTACATTATTATAAACATAAGACTGAATTTTGAGAAATTGTGTCAAATGGTCTTCTGCCATCTGTACCTTCTTACACTGCTGATTTCAATAATTTGAATATAAAATCAGCAAAGTAAGCTCAGTGCAAAAGGGTGTTAACCCCAAAAACTGTTGTGTGTCAGAACCCGCCTGGTTCTCCGCTCATGACACGCAGTGTGACTGCAGTAAATGAATAGCCAAGTAGTCACTTCCATCTTTTTTCCTTTAACATAATCACAACAGTAATTTTTCATGTAGTAGTATGTATAGATCTCATATTGTTTGTTTTTGATAATCTCCAAATGCTGCACTATGAGACATGAATACAATCATGAATCATGTTGAGTCATACATGATAACATCCCAAAAGAAAAAAAAATGGGAAACATGAATGTGAACCAAATTAACCCGTTCCTTCCGCAATTCTCTGAGTGCTTTTAATGCCCCCAAACGAGATTCTTTTTACCTGTCAACAGAGAGGCAGACAGGTTGGTAATCCACCTGTGTGAAGGCAGTGAAGCGGTACATTGTATCCCCTTTCCATGGTCAACTACATGTGCCAGTGAACAATGAAAATATCGATCGGGTGCCAGGTATGAATAGAGTGTGCGCTGATTAGCTTACATAATCTTTTGTTCTACACAAAACCAGGTACCTGAATGAGGTGACTGGGGTCAGTGAACCCAGGTATCTAACTGATCTCAGCCTTGATCGCTATGTACATGTTCGTACGAGTTTACAGCAGAACAAGTGAAAAACTAAATCAGGAAAAAGGTACATTATACTGTGAAATACGCATTTTTCAAACAGAACGAGAACAAATGCTGGTAGAATAAACTCTGATCTTTTTATCAAACCCACTCTTCTGGGCACTTTAACACAAAGAAACATGAATTTAGGCCACTAAAGCAGGCACTCTTGTCTTCATTTTGGGAACCTGGTAAACCAGGTTCACATATATCAGTTGCTCCCACGGGAACCTTGCATACCAGGTTCCCGTAAGGAACGGGTTAAGAAAGGTACAAAAAAATTGACAAATAACTCATTCTTAAAAGCCTGTCCGAGGCTTTTGTTATTGTACATTACTTTCTATCACAAACCACATACAATTTTATAATGACCACTCAGAATTGAGTACAGGAGAATAGAGATTCATTAATAAACTAAGCTACAACTGTATTTCTGTTTTAAAGCCATGATACAAAAGCTGTGATGTAAATGCAGTTAAATTGTGCAAAAATGCTTCAATGTTTTGTTTACCACGCAATATACATGGAAAATAGGCATATCTCCAATCTGTATTCATTATATAACTATTCTCATTACCGAATCTGTGTTTTTTTTTCCTTGAGATCAACACTGTACCCGATGTACTTACAGCATTGATATTCTTGTCTCCTCTTGCCACGGCGCTGCGGAAAAGAGCGAGCTGCTCCCCCAAGTCCCTGCTGAATCGGTGGACAACGTATGCAGCTGCTATGTATGGAATCAGTCTCCATTGCTGCCAAGGAGAGGAAGATCAATAATTATTATCTTTTTTAATCACAAAATATATATTGACATATCTAGTGCATTTACAGTCAATTTCTCCCAAGTCACTAGTCGCTTCTTGGTTGCACATGGCAGCTAATGACCCTTTGTTCATAAAACGAAGCGGGTTCTAAAACGGACCAATGGTTACAAACAAACAACTGATGCTATAAACAGCTTGTTAGTATTTATTGTGTGGTTGCTTTACCTGTCTTCACAAAGAAAAACTGGGAGGAACCCAAGTGATTTTATCTTTAATACTCAATTATAGGCCAGTGTATGTTGACATCTCCTTTATTCTAAATCAATTGCAGCTACATCACTGAACACAGACACACTTCATTATGACAGAAATGGTTCCAAACCTTTACAGATTTGAATGTTTATTATTCAGTTTCCTGATCATGTATCTCATTACCTTAGTTTTAATGTTAGCAAGATTCCTTAAGAGAATCTATTAAAGCAAGACTACAATAGATGAGACCTGACATTGTCACTGGATTGCTACAGGATGTCTGACCTGCATCTGGTATTCCAGCACGGGGAGCTCTTCATCGGGCGTTGGTCCAAACTGCCTCCTTGCAGCCGAGTACCTCACAGCGATGGCGATGGCCATTTTTAGGTTGCAGGCGGCCATGGCGGTGATACCTACCCTGCCACCAGACAGGGCCGCTAGGGATGCAGCGAACCGCTCCTTTGGGTCCTGGCAAAATATCAAACAATCTCCCTCATCATCTTTCCTCGAAGCAGCACTTAATACATTTACAAGTTCTGACTATGCACACTGAATGATAAAAAGGTCTGTAGTTCATCATTCACCGGTAGTAATGTTCTGCACAAGGGGATTTCAAAGTACTTGTGTGAAATGAATTAAACCTCCCAGTCCCACAACTCAAAATGCCATTGCTACTGTAAAAGTGGATAATTTCACACGACTAATTTTTCGCGCTTGGTCAGTTAAGAAGAGTTTTGCGTGTTTTTAATTCTGTGGACTCAAGACCTCAGCTACTAGAACATATGGCACGCAAAAATATTCGCGTGCTTTCATTTTCGTGCTAGCTTCTGGTTGCGCGAAATGCGCGAAAATTTCAACACCGTGAAAATTTCCACTTTTACAGTATTCAATTTTATAGAGACAAGTTGCAAATGGTAATGAAATTTAGGGTTAAGTGAGCATGCATTGCATAATACATTGTATACTAATCATTCTCCCCATATTATAATCCAGTCAATCTTGTGTCAATTGGCCCTAGACCTTGTTTCAGACAGAAAAAGGAACACTCACTATCTGCAACACATTGACAATACTTGCAATTACCATTCAATATAGAGGCGCATGCTTTTGAAATGACATGCTGTTGAATGAATCCCACACATTTCAGAAAATCCATATTCTTGTCAATTCACCACATTCAATTCTATCCTCTTTCTACGCTCTTCTCCTGCCAAACAATGATCTGGTTAAGGACTACATACTTATGGTGTCACTGCAAATCTTTCTCCCTCCCTAATTCACCACATGTTTTCATCCATTCCTATTAACTTTCTTTCCCTGTTTTTTCTATTGAATCATTTTAGATTTTGACCAAATCCTTGGAGCACTTTTCTTAACCATCTTCCATGCTACATTGGAGGACTTCATTCATACAGACAGATCATACTGAAATACAGTCAATTCTGTGAATTTTAGGCCCTGAGTGTATATCTCCTTTCTCTTCCATACATGCTACTGGAGTACACTAAATTGTAATGTTCTTGTAACAATACAGCACATTTCGTAGCAGACCTAAATTTGACAAAGAAAAGAACTCACTGACACATAACACAACATCAAATTTGTAGTTCTTAGTTTGCAAGAATTCCTACATAGAAATGCAAATAAAACATTTCTTTCCTTCCTGATATTTTATCATACTTCAGTGAAAAAAAAAAAATCATCACAATCATCACTTGTCTCATTTCAGAATTCATGCTGTTCCATGTGAAATCTCATTTCAAATTCTGGGGTACTATCAATGTACGATAAATAGCCATCATTGTAAAGATTTGTATTCTAACCTCAATGGTAGTGACAAACTTGCCACTCTCGGTGACATCGCCGATCCGGTTCAAGAGATTCTCCCTCGGGATACGAACGTTGCTGAATGCAACAAATCTGAAGGTCAATGGCATAGACATTTAGCAGTGCTCAGCTTCATGTCAATCAGTTAAAGGACAAGTTCACCTTCATAAACATAAGGATTGAGAAAATGCAACAATATTAGTAGAACACATCAGTGAAAGTTTGAGGAAAATTGGACAATCGATGCAAAAGTTATGAATTTTTTAAATTTTTGTGTTGGAACCGCTGGATTAGGAGACTACTACAGCTTGTGAGTCATATGCGTACAACAGTATAAAGAAAATGTAAAAGAAAATTCAACATATTTTCACTTTTTTCGCATAATAAAAGAGCACTTGACTTGCCTCTTTCTAAAGGCAGGGGGAATAATATCACCCATAAGATTTGTCGGTAACAAGTCAGGGGAATGTGTACTTTTTTCAAAAGATGGAATTTTGTGAAATTCTCTTTATATTTTCCTTATATTGTTGTACGCATGTGACATCTAAGTTATTCATACACTGCAGTAGTCTTCTCATCCAGCGGATACTGCACAAAAACTTCAAAAATTCATAACTTTTGAACGGATTGTCTGATTTTCCTCAAACTTTCAATGATGTGTTCTACTAATATTGCTACATTCTCTCAATCCTTATGTTTATGAAGGTGAACTTGTCCTTTAACATTCACAAGCATGCATCATAAGGTAAATAACTGTCAAGCTTTACTTTGATAACTCCACTGAGCAGGTGCAATATAACTGAAAATATTTTTTCTGCCCTGGTAGCAGATAAAGCACTACTACCCAGGATGGTGACAAAACATTTGCTCCTTGCTCCTGTCAATTTATGATGACAATAGTCATAACAATATTTCATGGAGCATTCTCAGATTGAAAAAGTATTGAAAGCAAGAGAATATTAAAAAAAAAAAAAGAATTAACATAAGATAAAGAGGGGACGCGCACCTGGTGCGCACCCCTCTGGATCCATCACTGCACCTGCATTCATAATATTCAAAGTAGTTGGTCCCACATATGCATGTTGGTGTGTGCACTCTATCAATGGAGCTGCATTGAACTTTGACTCTTGAATATGTTATGTAGAAATATGGCAGTCTTGATATAAACCTGTCCCAGGATTGTGGATTTCTTGCTTTCCTGAATCTGGAGTTAAGGGCACTTTGTTCCCTATCTTTAGGCTATATTCAGAAATTAAAAAATATATATTACAATAGTTCTCAACATTACTTCATAACATTTAATGGCAATCACTCACCCATTGTCCAGTCCATTGGTACCAAGTTTTACCCCAAGGTCCCCAACGAGAACTCCAGGAAGGGCCTGGAGAGTGCGGGGATCTCTGACAGGCACCACAAATGTATTGAGGCCATGGCACGCTCCGTCGGGTGTGTAGAGTTGGGCGAAGACGATGGTGTGAGTGGCAGACTTCCCTAGGACTCCCACCCACACTTTGGTGGCCTCAAAGTCTGGTGTGTTCAGCACAAATTCCTGGTATTCCAAATTTGGTTTAAGAATATACCAAAAAGAAACACAATAAAAACACATACAAATATCAAGAAAGCTTGAGTTTTGTCAATATAATAGTATCAGGGTGCAAGTATCTCATGTAACATACTTGTGCCAAATACTGCCAAAATCTACCATGAGAATATTCATTCAATCATAATACCAAAATGTGAGGCAGTTAGATAAATGGAGGTATGCCTCAAAGACTTAATTTCTTCCCTTCCCATTAGGGGTGGAGGCATGATGAACAAAAATGTCATAAGTGAAATGTCCTCGCTTACAGAGAGTTCAGAATGCTGCCTCTAGACTTGTGTACCATGTTCGTTCACGTTCTCATGCCACTCCTCTTATACGTCAACTCCACTGGCTGCCAGTCAGAGCAAGAATATCCTTCAAGCTTCTCCTACTGGTCTACAAAGTAGTCAACAATAGAGCTCCAGAGTACATTGGGGAGTGTCTGGTACGACACTCTCACTCTAGGCATGCTCGTCTTTCATCATCCGTTACCTTTACTCAACCACACACGAAAAAACTAGCTGGTGATGCAGCTTTCTCTTCGTCTGCTCCTAGGCTGTGGAATAAGCTCCCTCCTCTTCTCAAATCATCACCAACACTTGCTCATTTCACACAAAACTTGAAGACTTATTTATTTTGATGTCCCTATATGTGCACTGGACTTGAACTGTCGCTGCCTGGTATTTTGTATATATTTTATCTCCTATGGCAGGGCTCGACACTAACGGTGGCCCGGTGGCCCGGTGGCCCGGGGCCACCAAAATTGAAAGTCGGGCCACCAAATTTCAAAAAAGCGCAAATTTTTTTGAAAAGTATGTCAATTAATTCGTAACTTTTTGCACCGGAAATTAGCAGTTATATTTGTTTAAAGGATGGATGAAAAGGACTGAATGAGTGCCTGAGAGTGAGTGTTGCGAGTTTGTTGAGGTTTATTTATGAGTAGATGTATGTCCAACTTCCAATTCTTACTATGACTGGATAAAACTTAGATATTTGACTCAATAAAAAAAACAGGACTTTTAATGTTTTTTTATTTATTTTTTTTTCAGGGTCACCAAATTTTTCTCTCGGGCCACCAAAATTTTGAAATTGAGGATTTTGGTGGCCCCATCGGGCCACCAAACAAAAAAGTTAGTGTCGAGCCCTGCCTATGGCGACCAGGGATGACATGTCACAGCGCTTCGTATCCAGTGGAAAAGGCGCTCTATAAATGTCTACCATTATTATTATTAACAGATAATAGTTAACCTGTTGACAACGAGTCCCGAGTATACTCGGTCAAGTGTCTATGGGAAATGCGTGTTGTAGCAAAATCACACCGTCCTCAACAGGTTAAGGGTATAGTTGCAGCTTTCATGGTTTCCATGCTTTATAGTGCGTGTTATAAGTGACACTGACCAAAATATTTCAAACGAAAAAGGCATATAAAGTCACATTTATCAGCTTCATCGCAGTTTAGGAAGTCTACATAATTAAATATCCTGTTTGACTGTGTGACCTTCTATTCATTTTGACAAGTATGGAGTGAACTTTAATGTACTTTGCTCTAAAGATAGAGCACAGAAACAATACACGATTGAGCTCTACAGATCCTGAGAAGGTCCTGGGATATTAAACAAGAAATAAACCAAACAGTCCAGGGCACATAAACAATTCATAGGAAAAAGAAAAATCTGTTTGATCTTGAAAATGAAATACACTTATATTTCTAAATATTTCACCTTCATGAAAAAAGAGTCTCACTTTTTCTTTTCTCATTGTCAGTCTTGCTCTTTTTCTCACTATTTTTCTAGCAGATAGTCTAACAACAGAATGAGGTGGCATGGAATCATAAACTTTGGATTTTTTTCACATATCAAATACTCTTGACTCACTATAGAAATTCAAAAAAGCAGCATTGTGCATAGTAAACTTAATGGACAATTAGTTGATACAACTCGTAATCTTGTAAAGGAAACATTTCATAAAAATTTGAGCACTTACAATACAAGAGCATCACCTTTAAAGGCCCTTAATTTCTACTTGACTTGCTATATCAAAATCATGCAAACATGGAATTTGCACAGTGTGAAGTGTTCATTCCCATCTTTTGAAAACATCTATAATACACAAAAGTGTAGAACAAGGTTTCAGTGGTTATAGTGCATAGAAATTCTGTCTATATCACTGATGTGTGCCCAACTTTATACCCATTCTTATCTCATGCAAGCTCATACAGTTCACAATCACACAAATCTTCCAAATGTTTGCTGTTTGATTGTGCTGCCAGATACCTGTGTAGTGGGGTCATAGGTCGCCGTTGTACGCATGGCCTTTGCGTTTGTTCCGTGAGATAGTTCGGTGAGAGAAAAACAGCCCATGGCCTGGAATGGGGATGAAAAAAAGTAACCCAGAAAACAAAACAACACATTACATTGCTCAATTTCAAATGAATAAAATTGTAACATTCTTGTCGTTCCTTTTATGTTTTTTTTTTTAATCATTTCATCTGTTGTTACTACACAAACATGCTACCAAACCCCACAATCTACCTTATTCTTCAAGTACAGCAGAGACCCCAACCCCCAGCACCTTCTGATCTGGAGATTCTCCCGCCTGAAACCCCTAGCAAACGGGAGACTCCAAGTTGATGTGTGCGAAGCGCGAAGTTCCTAGGGTTCTAAATGCTCTCTGGTGCTTTCTAAGGCTTATTTTTTCAACATACAATAGCAATAAGTAAGAAATTCTTCCCAACTGGAGACACAGAGCCAGGGCGGGAGAGATTAAATCTCAAGCGGGAGAACGGGAGATTTTGCAAAAATGGGTTTTCGGCGGGAGATCTCCCGTCGAAAACGGGAGAGTTGGAGTCTCTGGTACAGTAGACACCCTTTATAATGAAGTCATTGGGACTGGCAGTTTTCTTTCGTTATATCGAAATTTCATTATAACCAAACAAATAAACAATAAAAATACATAGAGTGGATAATGTTGCCTCCTGAAATTTTACTTCGCTGTAACCGGAATTTTGTTAAAACCGTGTTCGTTATAATGGGAGTGCACTGTACTCAGTTTCAGTGTAGTCCATGACAATTATGGAGTGACACTTTGCTATCAAAAGCTATAAAATAATACATAAATGCTTCACAATACAAACTGTGAAACAAAAACAAATGTCCAAAGACATTCAGATTTTTCCAAGTAAAGACCTTAAGACCACGCCAGAGGCACTGCCTTTGTTATCCTTCAAATCTTTGAAAGTTTAACATTTGATGAAATATAATGACCATCATTAATCATTATTACATCAGCAAAACTATAAATCCCCCATCCCCCCCCAAAAAAAAAAAAATCACACAAAATAAAACAAAACAAAACAAAACAAAACAAAACAAGCCTACTGCTATCAGAAGATTTAGATTATTAACGACACCATACAGGGAACAAAGGTTTAGCACTTTTTAGAGGCAACGTTCACATGGCTACATTCATCATTGGCAAGATGCCAGAAGCATTTTACCAAAGTATACAAACTAAAATTGTATTAAAAATCAATTCACTGTCGAAAAAAAAAAAAAAATGGATCTACTTACCTCCAGCTTCTCACACTGTGCAGCAAACTTCTCATGTCTGGCCGTACCAGTGGCTCTCACTGTTTCACCAAACATCTAAATTTATAGCAAAGGAGGAGGCAAAAGTAAAGAGAGGGATGGGTGGGGGGGGGGGGGGGGAGGTAAGGGAGTAAGGACAGGGAGAGGGTTATCCAGAGGGAAAGACTGTTACCCCAAATGGCCCTCCCTTCTCACGGGTACAGATATTGGCACAAGGTTGAAAGTTTTAAAATGTTATCACAGTTTGATTTAAGATAGCTAGTGCAGACAGGGAGGTGGAATATAACCTCCCTGGTGCAGACACCAGAAAGTTAAAGCCTAGAACATTGGAATGCTCCTTTATAGGAGAGGAGTAAATGCACATCAGATGCTGGTTTTGTTCCAGAGACCAGTCCAGGGAAATGAAAAATAATGCAAAGCCCTCGGGGAACTGAAATGAGTAAGAAGGGTACAAAATTTAAAAAAAAACAAAACAAAAAAACAAAAAAAACAAAACAAAACCACTAGCAATATTTTCACAATAATTACATTTTACAGCATTTTGTAATTATATCATCACTAGATTGTTTATGACCATTTAATTTATTCCATACTTTTCTTATCATACATGTAGGAGTGCTACATACAGATGAAAACAAGTCTTGCAGATTTGAAGTCCTGAGGTGATTTATTCTGAGGCTGCTTGCCCTCAGCAAGACTTCCCACAATGATTTAATAATTTACATAAAATTAATAAAATATATTTGCATATAAAATATCCATTTGCAAATTTGAAATAACTCAGAGAATAGCCAATAGAAATGAAAGAAATGGGGGAGGCCAACTAAAATGTAAGAGCCTAATTCACCCAAATTGCAATTGAAAGCCAAAGGATGAAGATGGCATCTAGCTGGGATGAATGCCTACAGGGTAACACAGAATATTGAACAGAAGAATCAGATGTGATAGAAGAGATGAGTGAGAGTGGGTGACTACCTCGAGACCTATACTACTTAACTGAGCTAAATATCAAACTGGAAATGGGGGGGGGGGGGGGGGGAAGAATTCAACTTTCAACTAACTGTCTTACGGTACATTATTATTGAAACTGGAAAGACATATGAGGAGGATTCGAATGAACACCAATTAGCAGGTTACAAAACTCGAGTTATTTGCACATGTAGACACACAAAATCCCCCAAATTAGCACTATCAGCAGCACAATGCTAAACCCAAGAAATCTTGCTTTTATTTTTGAATTAATCTCGCGCTAATTTGCCCAGCCGGTGCGTGTGAACGGTCGGGTTTAGAAACTCAGAGTTTTTACTGTATATCCCATCATTCAATGTGCACATCACAACAGTGAGGGCTCCGCGAAGAGATCCTTGACCTCTCTGGCGCGTCACAACAACAGGACACGAACCACACCACTTGTGACGCGCAAAAAAACAATGGGCAAAGAGAAGTGCAGGCAATGAAGTGTGCTTTGCGATTCAGTTTGCAAGTTTGGCTGACACCTTGATCTGCAATTAGCAGGTTATTTTTTTTGTACATGTGAAGAGTCTTTGCAAATAACTGGAGTTTCTGGGGTAACCCGCTATTTTGTGCGTGTGAATGCTATTGATGAGCTCAGCTCACCACTTTGTTCAAACCAAACTTGGCTGATACGGCACTATCGTAGCTGACGAGGGCCTCAGTCAACCAGGAGTGTCGCATGTCACTGTTGGACAGGGAGTCCGGGAAGCCATACTCCAGCAGACGACGGGTGCAGAGGAAAGTCTTGCGCCGAGCCTCGTCCAGAGGTAGCAGCGTTGGGCTGTGCTGGAACAAAGGATCTTGCTCAAGGGTCTTCCACACCCTGTACTGAGTAAGGAAAAATCCACACACCCAAAAATATGAAACATTGATACACATCAGTTCTATGGGCTGATTCAGCTCGTGAAATTAGTTCCATGAAAGAGCAAAACTCTCCCATTTTATGAATAAATTGTCGCTGAATATTTAGTTAAGATAATGCATTAATTCGGAGTCCAGTTTGCAGTTTAACATTATCCCTGATAGTGATACAGAGACTCTGATAGTCATCATCACAGTCACACATTAACCAATTGAGGACTGACTGATTTGCTTCAACACACATTTCCCTGCATAGTCATAGACATACAATTATATGACATGCTTCCTTCATAATTATACTTAGCTCAGTACAACATAGCCTACAATATGCTGTGAGAACCTGTGCATAAACCCTATAGCCTTAATGCTAAATTCCTATAATTATGGTCTATCTCGCACCGATTCTAAGGCCTTAAAAACTAAAAAGTGCATGAATAAAAAATGATTGCCCCGGGCCCGGATTGCTATCGTTAATACCTGAAACTTAATGGCTTCTTCTCCTTCAATAGCAACTTTCAGAGCCTTCCAATTAAAAGATGCATTTCTCCGATAGGAATCCAGTGGACCAGCCGGCATATCAGGTAAAACGTCAAATACATCCGTGTTCTGTGGACTGCTTTCTGCTGCTGGTGATGTGACCGTTCCATCCATTTCACAAGCTACGGATACGCGACGCTGCACCAAGCCAGGACTTCGGGGCCACACGCACGACGATATGCCGATGTTCAAAGTCCGCACGAGACAGACAGGCAATCACCGCAATCGCAGATTTTATAAAGTTTCGACAAATGGAATCCACCTTTGGGGAGACAACTGATTTGTTACAATATTTCCAGCCCTATTGGTAGACAAAACTTAAAATTTTCGGCATCCACCGGGAAACGTCTTCGAAGATTTTTCTTCTCGCCACTCGATGTGTCCGTGGTTGTATGGATCCAATGTAAGACTGCACATCATCGTACAGCTGGCTCTCTAGTACCGGTGGTCGACGTGACCCAGTTCTATCGTGTGTCAACAAGGTACGTGTTGTGTAATCCGGGGGTGTGTGTCGGGAAGTAGTGTGTGTCCTCCAGCAGTACAGAGATGATCAGTGGGTGTGTGTAATCGTGTGCGAGCGACTTACGGGTACTGCGAAGTACCTGCGTTGGAGTTGCCTGCAAGGTGCTGCCGGTAAGCGTCTCCTACTGGTGTTCTGCGTGTACCCACGCGACTCACTCGGAACATATTTTGAGCATGCTCAACTCCTTGTCGTAACGTATCTGGGGAAGTTTTGCGGGTTGACTTGCGGGGAAGCAAATTTGCTGTACGGGTAGCGTTTTTTTTTTAAAGACGGCACAGATTGGGGCATGGCGCGTGTTAAACCTATGCGGGAAAAATGTTGGGTTAGGGTTTTTGGTTAGGGTTAGGGTTAGGATTAGGGTTAGGGTTAGGGTTGGGGTTAGGGTTAGGGTTAGGGTTTGATGGTTAGGGTTAGGATTAGGATTAGGGTTAGGTTTAGGGATAGGGTCCCCAATAGATTTTTAGGGTCCCCAATCTGCGCCGTCTAAAAAAAACACGCGGGCAACCCCGAAGCTCTCCGCAGTTGGCCCGCACCTGACAGTACCTAGCGAGTATCTCGCCCGTATGTGCCCGGATGTGCCCACGCAAGTCCGATTTACCCGCAGCCAAGTTAGAGCATGACCAAAACTTTTTCTGGGTGAGTCACAGGGATTACCCGCAGAGGTACACGCAGAACGCCAGTAGGAGGCTCTTAGCGGCGCAACACCTCGCAGGCGCAACTCCCACGCAGGTACTTCGCAGTCCCCGTATGCGGCCAAATTAATTAATGACATTCTGTGGGTTTTTTAGTTCAGTTACCAAAATGTGCAGATTGTCCAAAATGAGCAGGCAAATCCACTTTTAACTGCACATTTGGTAACAGTTGATCCCGTCAGGTAGCTACATATAAACAGGGCCTAGGTGCACTATCGGCACATTTTGGTAACATTTTTTTTTTTTAAAACCAAAATGTGCAGTACTACCAAAATGTGTTACCAAAATGTGCTGTAACAACGTACCGTGTACAGTAATTTCCAGAGTACATTAATCTTTAGTGAAAATCAGATGAACTAAAATTGAGCTTAACCATAAAGTACCAAGTAGTGGAATAATCGGAATTATTCTGAATTCCAATTCTTCCCATTCTTATTGGAAGATTTTGCATATAGATAGCACGAACTGCCCACAGTAGGGCCTATACAAACACTGCTTTTTGCAGTGGACCCCTCATTTTGTTTTCCTCTGAGAATGGATAAAATAGTTAAGTTTAGTCTGAAATCATTTGTAATTTTGTTTTGTTTGGAAGAATACAAATGAAAATGAATTGGGAACTGAATAATGCAAGATTTGAAACATGCACTGAAAAACCCAACTGATGGTCTCTGACACTACATTTTATTCATCTATTTATTTCATTATATTTCATTTTATTTTTTTGTGCTGTATCTTTCTGAGCCTTGAGCATTCTGTGTAGAGTGGATTTGGTGCATCGATCATGAGTTACATGAGTTTTATTGTCATTATGATAGACTTTTTAAAAAAATTTCCTTTATTAATTCTTCAGAGATAATAAATAGCTTTCATTTCAGCCTTTGGAATCTACAGATGTCAATTCATTTTCTTAGCAGATCCATTTAGCAATTATTTCTAGTTCAA
Organism: Diadema antillarum; assembly: GCF_040938485.1. Lineage (NCBI taxonomy): Eukaryota > Metazoa > Echinodermata > Echinoidea > Diadematoida > Diadematidae > Diadema > Diadema antillarum. The sequence continues at coordinate 2,636,290 of NW_027271466.1, read as the reverse complement.
AAAATACGGAATTGTATATTCTTTTAGGCTACCAGTGTTTCTAATATGTTGCCAAGTTTTGAAGAAAAAAACAACAACACACAAATACAACTGCTAATAAAAGGAATTTAACTTTTACCTAATGTTTCGAAAAAGCAAAAATATGTGATCACATATAGCACCTGCTCAATTTTCTCCCAAGACAATAATACTAGAATAAATCATTTTGGAAAATGGCTAACAGGAATATATTAATTCTTGTTCACGGATATTTTGAGAGCGACAGAATGATTTTCAAACTTTTCATATACTTGCCTGTCTTCCCCATTTTAAACATCAATGTATGTTGGATATAAATATATATAAATATATATATATATATATATATATATATATATATATATATATATATATATATATATATATATATAGCTATACACACATAGATACACAGGCCTATATATGTATGGCTTGGTGAGCAAAGTCTGACAATTGTTTAAACTGCGCCACCAAAACATATATTGAATGTCTTTGACTATTAAAAATCATGAGACATCTATCATTTGCAATCATGAGATGTGCACAGTGAGTCACCGCACATCAAACGTACAGACGATCACATAAATCATGACATGTAGCACTCTATATTTCATTGCTTCACAACTTTATTAGTCGAGGGACAGTCATGGCATTAACATTTAACATTTGCTATGCTCCTTTCTTGACAACACTTACTTTACTGTAAAACTAGAAACATTCACAGCAGGAAACTTTCGCAAATCAGAGTTGACATCCTTTTTCGCGGCATGAAACTTTCCCAAAATGTCACTGGCATTCAATGCATTGTGTGGACAGAACCTTTCACATCCACTTTACTTTTGCAAACCTTGGCTTCTCGCGAAATTTGTGAAAGTTTCATGCATGCCAGAAATCAATATATGAGGCATAGAGTATATGTACATTATCGTACTAATATGAATTTCGGAAAATCAAGACTGAAATCCACACATAGCAAGCTTACATAAAAAAAGGTAATTGAAAATACTTTGGTGCAAATTACATACAGTATAAACATAGATGAAAGAGAAAAACTAAGAGCTGCAGTATGGAGGAACACATTCCTTTAGTAATATGCAAATACATTGACGAAACTTGGAATATGCATCAACTAATGGTGAGAACACACAAAAAATTAAAACACAACAAACTACTGATACAAATATTCAGCTTGATTGCTATATCTGACATTGATCTTTCAGCTGCATTACTGATATGACAAGATCATTTTGAGATAAAAAGAGACATTTTTAATACTGAAGATTGTGAATGACATGCATACTAATATTAAGATGATGAACTTGAGAGACACCTTCGAAAGCCTGCTTTATCATCCAACATTAGATGGCTCTGGCTTAGGGTTAATTAATCTTCAGTAGCTGTTCACTAGCTTTAAGTCTAGCATCATACATCACTTACCCTCTGTAGACAATTTGTACAACAATGCAATGCTTCTACATTCTTTTCCTTTTCTGTATATTGCAAAGCCTTCGTAAAACAATAACCCTGGACCTCATCAGATACAGTGCTTGTGGTTAACCTTGGGGGGCATTTCATGAAGGTACTTGTCAGATAAAATATCTGACAAGTCAATTATATCCGATAAGTTTTGAGAAATTCTTTATTCTGATTGGCTGATTTCTCTGAACTTGTCGGATATAATTGATTTGTTGGACATTTTATCCGACAAGTTCCTTCATGAAATGCCCCCCTGATAATACCACAAGCAACAATGCCACAAGCAACAATACCACAAGCAACAATGCCACAAGCAACAATGCTCACAACAATCAGGGGCTTTTTCAAGCATTTTATTTAGTCTTTGGGACGGTTTAATAAAAGCAATGCACACACACCATTGCCATCCGTCAGTAAAAATATTACTTACTGGATTCAAAAGTTGCAAGAAGCCTGGACAAACTGAAAATCCACATAATCCATATCTATTTGAAGTCAAAAGACACAGTTGGACATTAACCTGTTGAAGACGAGTTCCGAGCGGAGAATACTCGGGCAGGTGTCAATGGGAAATTTGTGTTATAGCAAATCAGTCCGTCCTCAACAGTCTCTCGTAGACCAGCAACCCTAAAACATTATCAATGCTTTATACAAATAAGTCCCTGTAGGTAATAAGGGAGTATACGTTGTGCAATGACAGAAGTGTCATGTTAGCCCACACATACCCTTAAACAAGACCAGATAGCTTTCTTAACCCTTTACGTTTCCCCGCACCTTGCTCATAACTTTCTGAGCTGTCGTAGTGATGGCACATTGCTCAATTCTTCTGGAAAACTTGGCCTCCATTGCAAAAGTAAGATGGCCCACTCCAGTACAGTATAAGAATGTAACAGTGCCACATATAGGTTTTACTGTGATACAAATTGGAGCATAACAATTACTGGTACATGATTCACATGCTTGCAACAGCTAGGATGTGAACACCTCATTATGATGTATCAGTAAAGACAGCAAACTGGTTGCTTTGTTGATCTAAAAATAAAACACAGTGAGGGACGAATAACACAGAACTGTAAGATATTCATAAATTGGGAGTATAATCCACCACACCTAAAATGTCACACTTATGCACAATCATTTATGCACACATTCATTTGCTATAACACCTGCATACTCTCCATTCTACAACATATTTCTTCACACCTGAAGAGCATTTTTGAAACTTGAATCTTCACAAGTGTAATTGAGCTGCATAACTGCAATGTTTGGCAAGATACAAGTGAAGAGTTTGGGAAACATTGAAAAGAGGAAAAGATCAAATCATAAGAATTAAAACAAAAGGAATGATTATAGCAGCCTGTGCACATTACTGTTATTGAAACACATAATTTGTGGTCTTTTCGATGCAATTACAAATTCAACTACCTCATTTCAGTGCACTCTAAGATTCTACAAGCAAAACTTTCACAAATATATCCACATAATTATCTACTACCTGAAAGCTGCAAAACGTTGCCAGATCATCTGATAATGAGCTTGATTCTAATTTCTCATTGTCTATATTCCTACAGTACTTGCATATATGACAATAAATTGCACCAAAATTTGGGCAAGAATTTAGGACAATACTGCAGAGTATCACAGCAAGTTTGTTGAGGTTCACGATGATCAATGACTAAGTGAGCATAATTATATCAAGATTGATCCGAAACAGTACCAAGGTACAGGGCACTCCCGCTATGATGAACATCGTTATAGCGAAATTCCTGTTACAACAAAGTATAAATTCAGGTCGCAATATTATCCGCTCTTTGCATTTCCGTTGTTTATTTGTTCAGTTATAACAAAATTTTGATATAATGCAAGAAAACTGCCGGTCCCCGAGAACTTTGTTTTAACGGGAATCCACTGAAACAGGAAGTTTGGAATCTTGCATTAAAAGACCCTATCATGGTATCTCGTACTGGGTCCTACGTCTCCAAGCAAATTAAGCAATGGCTCTGAATTTCACTTGTAAGCCCTATTTAAAGGCTTCGATGATTCTCCTCATTTCAATCTTTTGGTCTGTTTGTCTAAATCTTATGTACACATTTTGGTGCCAAGTAGCATGCCCAGTAAATATCATTAAATAATTACAGATACAGCATGAGTTGTGCCTTTCTCACACACTTTGTAGGTATCACATCACTACCACATTGGTCTATACATGTATATGAGAACATACTTCTACACTACATGATCATGTTCTTGAAGATGATTTGAGAAACAAGCAGTACAGAATGTGTTATAGATAATTGCAATGATATTAATTGGTTATTAAATATATCAAATATATTTCATAACCAATGAAATTGTCATTTTCAATGACTGATAATCCATTTCAGTAACATAATTACAACTAATACTACCAAGGAGCTTTATAAAACTTCGTGATACTACAGTGTACCTATATCTTGTCCATTTTCAATCAACTGCATACATGATAGCTGGAAAACCTTAATACAGCTGACAGTGAACTGAAAATAAAACCATTATTGCATCTTAAAATACATGTAGTTTGAGAACTGTTCATTCAATTTTAGCAAGAATTAGAGTTGATTACATGTGTAAACAAAATACAAGAAACAAACAAATAAAGATTTGGCAAAAGGAATATTGTGGTATAAGATTACATCGCAAACATGCAAAATACTTCAATTTTCATACTTATTAAGCTTTACACTCATCACAAACTCATCAAACATCAAGTAATATTGAAGTTCCTAGAACATAATACAACTGATTCATTAGTAGCTCTGCCACTGTAGATGCCAACTGTCAACCCTGTAGATGTATTTTTACTGGGGTATACATGTCATCAATGTTGTCATCCATACCACGATTATTACTGAATAAGTCTCCATTGTCATCATCATCGTCACCATCACCACCATCATCACCATAATTACACCATTCCATCTGTCCTCTTCCAATGGCATCATTTTAATCATTAACCCGTTGGGGACGAGTCCCGGGTATACTCGGGCAAGTGTCTATGGAAAATGCGTGTTGTAGCAAAATCAAACCGTCCTCAACGGGTTAATATCATTGTTAGATAAGCATCACGTTTGAGACGGTAAATTATTGTCATCTTCATTTTCACTATCGATGCTTCCCATTCCTCATCAACACAAAGCAAAATCATCTCTCCATCAGCAACACAACAGTATCATTTTTACCCCGTTGAGGACGAGTCCCAAGTATACTCAGGCAAGTGTCTATGGAAAATGCATATTGTAGCAAAATTAGCCCGTCCTCAACAGGTTAATCTTCAATACTGCCAATGCTGTTTAACCCTACAATCACATCCATTTTATTTACACTCTCAACATCATGATCCATTTCAGTTGCATCTTGACCAGTCACCCCATCCGCATGCAAAATTCAAAGCTTGGCGGTGGGCAGTGAGCCAATCACAGGCTTATCGAGGAACTCCTTCCACCAATCAGGTCGCTGCAGGCATTCCGGGGTTTGGAGGATAGCATTGTACAGCCGCTTGTAGATCTGTGGGTGAGAGTAACACAAATATATACTCCATCACATTACTGTTGATAGTGTTCAAACCAGAATGACTTCAAGACGCATGCTCACTTGGGATATTTAACCCGTTGAGGACAATTAAGTCCAGAGTATACTCGGGTAATTCAGTGTCTATGGGAAATGCATGTTGTAGCAAAATCAGATCGTTCTCAACGGGTTAAAACGAACTCATGAATGCTCTCCCACCATCTGTGGTATTTGCAGTCTTACACAAAATGGATGCACAGTCCCCAGCAATGAAATAGCAATGGAAAAGATTTTTTTTCGTGAGCTCATACTTATAAAGAATATCAAATACCATTTATGCTTGATGCTGACATGATATGCAAAACAAAACTTTGTTTCACATAAGAAACAAAGAATTCACAACATGTGATGGTTTATCGAAGTATACAGGCTATTGGTTTTTCTTCAACGCCGACTTTAAAGGGATAGTATAGTACCGGTATTGGTGGAGATGAGGATTGGGCTTTCAACTTTTTGCGAGATACCAAGAAATCACATATGAAATGATACAGAGCATACCATTCTAAAGGGAATTCAAAGTTTGTTAGATGAAAATCGGTTTGAAATGGCTGAAACATCAAAAAACAAAGTAAAACAAAATGATCCTAATAAATGGTGGATCCCACCTTTTAACATGATTTCTCTGTTTTGGTTATCTCAGCCATTTCAAAACCAATTTTCATCAAATAAGCATTGAATCCCTCTTAGAATTACATGCTTTTTAATATTTCACAAGATATTTCTCATTACCTAATGGAAAAATGTTAAAAACCTGAAGTTAGGTCTCAACCAAACATATAGATCCCTTTAAGGATTGCACAGAAGACACATACGCGGTAAACACAAATGACACAAGAGCAGCTAATCACCTGTCCATCTGAAGAACCAATGGGAGAGTTGAGGATGAAATCAGTGGGGGCAAGGGCATCGACCAGGGAGACCGCATCGTTCTTCAGGTCACCACACAGCTGGAGGATGGCATCTCGAATGAGACGGGCGGTGGCCGCACCCGAAAAGTAACCACCTGTGAGGATCAAAGTATAGCAGCCAGAAGGGAGGGGTGAATTTGACTCATCTTTAAACCTTTGTGTGCTTTTATAAGCACTGATTGGTACAGAAAACCCTATTGCACTTCATATATTCTCCAAAGTCCCTGGCACAAAAAGGGTGAACAGTGCTACATTACATCTTGGTACTCCTTTATACTGCTATACAGAAATGAAATGGTAAAAAAACTAGCCATTAAAAAAAAAAATGTTCTATCAGGCTCTGCACTATTGTTTTAGTTGTTTAGGCTTACTTGTTGCGCAACACTGCCCAAGGGTATACTTTATTGACAAATTTAACGCTGACAGATTTTTCATGATTTCATTGCAAGAAACATGACTGAAATAAGATAAACTAAAAGAGTCAAAGAATCAAAAGAAAACAAGAAAGAATGTGAAAAAAAAACCTTTCCCTGTAATTCACGCACGTACGAAGTCTTGTGAAGCACTGGCATTTCTCACCAAGTTTCAGTCAATGTACAGCATGTAAAGACAACTTAATTTTGTTATGACAGTTGATGATCTGTTTGCACAAACTGCAGATGGTGCTTACAGATGGTGATGCTGGAAAGGTAACTAACAGGCAATTGTGACCGTGCATCACAAAACGAACAAAAAGTCGCACCCCTTGATTTTACGTGAGACTCGTAAAAAGTGAAATGGGTCAACCAAGTCAATCTTAAGTTTTTTCATAAATTCTGAAAGAGCTGCTCCTCTTCTACATAATTTCTAAGTTTGGGATCATAAAGTGAATGGTAAAGTGTGTGTTCAGCAGTTTTTGTACAACCCTTTTTTCATAGAGTAGTGTGATCAGGTATGCTATACAGAGGCCCCTTTTTCATTTCTTGAAAATCCTTGGCACACTATTCACTTTCAACTTTTATAAGTTTTGAAGGGATAATGCTACTGCTTGAAAGTTGGTATTAATCATGGACAGAATTTGTTAATGGAGCATCCTTAATTTCAGCCCAATCCAATAATCCCTTCATCGTTAGTGCTCCTGTGATTTACATCCTGTTTGTTGTCCCAATCATTACACAGCAGGCATGGCTCGGTAAAGATTAAGTGCTTGAAGAGATCGACTCTGTAGTTCAGAGCCTCTTTTCTCAGTTCACACTTTTCCAGAGTGTGTGCTTTCTTTCCAATATTTAGATAAGTTAAGAGAGTCCATTTGTTTTGGGTTAAACATCATTTTGAAGCTTAGAGTCTGTTCTTTCAGAATCTGCCCTTCACTAAAAATCCATGTCTGGAGACTTTTTGTTGGTTTCGTGATGCAGGGTCACCATGCCGTCAATCCCTCGTTTGAGGCGAGTCCCCAACTGGGGCATACCCAAAGTGGGGTGCGTATATTTGTCGTTTGGGAGTTGGGAGTCGAAGTACTTGTCCATTGCAAATAAACTTTCTGCTCAGGCGTGACAAACCTGGAGGCCAAGCCAGGGTTTGATGACTCCAGCAGCTGTCGTATTACGTAAGAGCATGATAAGGATATCTGCCTGTGGCAGACCATTCAAAGTGAACTCAATTTTCTCTATCCTTTCTAAAGTTTTCAATTTTATATTCTATTGAGAAATTCTATGGTCATCCATTTTACATTTCGAACGAAAAAAATCGACCCGTAAATAACGAAAATACAGGAATAAGAAGGAGAGCATTGCCAGTTTGCCGGTGCTGACAATGTGCTATTTGGCAGTGAGTTACAACGGGGAGGTGAGACTACCTCCCTGGTTACAATCAGCCTGCTGACTGGATCATTGAGAAAGCAGCTGTCGTATTACGTAAGAGCATGATAAGGATATCTGCCTGTGGCAGACCATTCAAAGTGAACTCAATTTTCTCTATCCTTTCTAAAGTTTTCAATTTTATATTCTATTGAGAAATTCTATGGTCATCCATTTTACATTTCGAACGAAAAAAATCGACCCGTAAATAACGAAAATACAGGAATAAGAAGGAGAGCATTGCCAGTTTGCCGGTGCTGACAATGTGCTATTTGGCAGTGAGTTACAACGGGGAGGTGAGACTACCTCCCTGGTTACAATCAGCCTGCTGACTGGATCATTGAGAAAGAGGGCGAGAGGGAGAGAGAGAGAGAGAGGGGGGGGGGGGGGGGGGGGGAGAGCGAGGGGGAGAGAGGGAGGGAGAGGGGGGAGAGATGGGGGAGGGAGAAGGGGAGAGCAAAATGGAATGACAATAGTTACGGTCACTACAGTACAGGCATGCTCTGTCTGCATACGCTGAATGTCTACACTCACACACACACACGTACACACACACACGCACCATGGAGCTACATGGCCCATGCCAAAACCAAAACAATCTCCTCCTCTCGCGGTGCCCCCCCCCCCCCCCCCCCCCCCCCCTCCTGTGGCGCTGTGGCGATGACTGATGCTTAGATTAGGCCAGGGTCAAGAAACAGGTGTTTTATATCTTTGACTTTAAGTCATTGATTGCCAAGATATGCACTGGCATTATTTACTGGGGTGTAGCCTCTTCAAACGAGAGATTTGCGTCATGATTGGAAAAAAAAATGTCTGGATGTTTCCACATGACCTGCAATTCTTCACAGAGTGAAACCATCATGCATGGAGGCAAATGCTAACATACAAACCTTGGTAGAGTGTGGACATGTGTTTCTCAAGGCTCCACAGACCAAACAGACTGCAGAGTTTGGTGAGGACAGCCCGCTGCTCAGGGAGTAGATCGGCGCCCTCAACGTACTGCCAGAACTGATCCAACAGTGTGTGCTACAGTCCAAATGGGGATAGGAAATCATTCATTCATAAGTACTACTTCACATCAAAGTCTAGTGGGTCAAAAGTGTCGGAAACCCTTCTCAATACTTATAAAGTGTTATATAATGTGTTACTCGAAAGGAATAAAAAAAAAAACCCTCAAAAACTTGTTGAGAATGTTGTAGTATGGTACATGAATTCACATTTTTTTTTTCCACTCAATTTATCTTTGCAAGCTCACAAAGCATAGCTCCTGCACACACTTTACACTGTCTGATACATCATCCAACATGAGTGGATGGTTCAAATTGACAGGGTCATCCACTCGCTGATGTGCACTAAGTACATGACATTCAGCACAAGCTGAGTAGAGACTGGTCCTCTTGTTGACTTTAGACCACAATCCAGCTATCTTCTCAGATGGAAAAATGAAACAAACAAAATTCCATTTTGAAAGAGCTGTCATCCATCATGACAGCAAATCAATCATAAATATAGACAGCCCGTTAGGTGATTGATGAGCTTAACCAATTGAAGATGGACTGATTTTGTTATAGCACGCATTTCCCATACACACCTGCCCGAGTATTCTCGGGAATCGTCTTCAACAGGTTAATACTCTAAACCAATGTTCCATGGGGTTTGATGCTCACCTGAGCTTCAAAGAGGAAAAGACTTGGGCTTTGAACAAACATCATGTGTTGACTCACAAGGATGTCATTAACTGAACCAACTTTTGTCAGATATATGTAGCCATCTCTTCACAGGCCTTATATGAACAGAATCTTCACAGTTTAAAGTGCCTGTATGCACTCCAGCAAAAGGTTCATGTACTACTACTGAACGGATGCAGGATGAGGCTCAAAATCTATAGTGTTCTTGCTCTCACCAGGGTCCAAATGTAGAACAATATACAGTCTGAATTAGTTTTGCATTCCCTACTCCTGATAGGATAACACTAGCTGCATTTCGTACAGCTATTCTGATCACAAAGTTTTGACAGAAATGGTGTACAGGATTATTCTTCCCTCAGGGTGAGTTTAACAGTGAATAATTAACAGACATTGCCCAGTTTGGCTGCAATTTTATCCTGCACTTTGACAAAGACGAGGGACAAGGTTTAATTCATTTTCTTGGTGGACCAAATACAAGAACGTACTGCCTACAGCACAGACCCTAACCAACAGCATCTGGTCTAGGTCTTAGGAAGAACTGATGGGGAATATAGGAACAGACCTGCATGTAGACCAGGGCCAGGGAGCGGCAGAAGTAGACCTGAGAGTCGTTCCGGGCGGTGAAGGCATCCTTGCCGTTCATCAGTTCGTGCTGTACTTTGTGGGAGCTCTCCTGGAGGAGGTACACCACCAGCCAGCGATAGGCATCGATGATCACTGGTGGGGATTTGATTCAAAGAAACATCAATGAAATCAATGAAATATTCAAGAAACTAGAGCAGCATTCTGAGAGTGCAGTCCTACACCAAGCAGTTAATTTCCAGCAATGATCTTGTTCTTCCATAGAGATCAGTGATTTCGACCCATATGCATGCTGAAAATCGCCCAAATTCTCAGTATAGAAGCCTTTTGTTACATCATCAACCCTCAGGTGCACGGTGCAACTCGCCCCAGCAGAAACTAGAGCACGCACTTTAGTGTGCATATGAAAACCTCAAAAATGCACAGCTTGAACTCCAAAGTTTTTTGACCCTACCTGCCAAAATATCAAAAATCCTTCATAAAATCCATAAAAATTTCAAGATCACTGCCAGAATTGAATCATCTGTTCCTTGTGTCATTCTCAAACTCTTCTGCAAGTTTCATCCAAATCCGTTCCTAACTTTTTGAGTCATTTTGCACATGGACAAACAAACAAACGGTAATGAAAACATGACCTCCTCCCTTGGCGGAGGTAACAAAGTTATCATCCACATTGATACACACAAGAGCAAATACGGTGGAACATCGTTTTAAAGAGGTCTGATATCAAAACCCTCTCATACCACAGTGATTTTGCAAGTCTCAACTCTTTGTATTTCCTTGTTTTTGTATCATGTTACAGTGAGAAACCTGATATAACAAGGTAATTGTCATGGTTTTTAGGCCCTTGTGCAACAAACTCTGGAGAGAAAAGTGTGCACAAGGGAAGAAGTTGACACAAGATAAAACAAGGAAATTAAATATAGAGAGTAAAAAAAAACACCCAATACCTAGGATCAACACCAGCCAGGCAAATGGGATTCAAGCAGGTATCAATTTAATGAATTATATATTGTAGTCATTACTACCATTTGCAATGAGGTTTACAATGATTTAGATAAATTGTTCAGGATTCACAGTTAATTAATCATAACCCTTGATAATGCTATCATTCATGATATAACTTGGAGCACATCATGTTAAGTCTTGAGAGAAAGGCAAGCAAGTCAAAAGATGATACGGAGACAAAGTTCATGAGAACAACAGAAAACTAAAGAATCTAAGCAATCTTATGGGGGAAAAAAATTCAAAAATGCATCAAGGAAAATGAGACGAAAAAAAAATGTCAAGATTACAAAGGACCTGTAAAAATCTTACTAGACCACAGAAACAAATAAAGCTTCCTTGCAGAAATTGCTTTTGTATGGTGTGAAAATTCCCCTCTGCTTCATTGAAATGCCCATACCACTACTCAACATCTGTCACTTTGAGCCGTCTCACCTTGGGGTCTGATAACCTCCTCAAGGGTACTTGCTGTGAACCTTTGTTTGATGATGTCAAACATATTGTCCAGAAAGTTCATGGTGCCAACAGGGGAAGAAATGGTCTCTCCTGCAAAAAGATTAAAGGCATGGTATAGTAATATTGTACAGAGATGGTATAAATACTCAATTCAGAGTGATACACACCATTAAAACCAAAACAACAACAACGTATTGGTGGAGATGAGGATTGGGCTTTTAACTTTGTGCGAGATATCAAGAAACCATGTGTGAATTAGTACAGAGCACACCATTCTAAGAGGAATTCAAAGTTTATTTGATGAAAATTGGTTTTGGAATGGCTGAGACATCAAAAACAAAGTAACACAAAGCGACCGTAATAAACTGTCCCGTGGTCTCACCTTTTATCAGGATTACTCTGGGTATCTCAGCCATTTCAAAACAAATTTTCATCAAATCATCTCTGAATTCCTCTTGGAATTACATGCTCTTTCATATTTCATAACAGGTTTCTCATTATCTCACACAAAAATGTTAGAAACCTGAAGTTAGGTCTCAACCGAAATTATTTGATCCCTTTAAACAGAGCAGGATATAGTCAAGTGACAGAGCAATGTATGATTTAATGATTCCATGATAGTCTGAAAAGTTGCATTCATTGGTCCAACATATACCATTCACCTTAGAAGCGAATCATAGGTCTTTGTATTCAGGTACAAAAAGCTGTAGGTTGCTTTGCCATCAAGATAATAAGAGGACAGCAAGCTTACTAGTAAAATCTAGGCTATAGGTTAAAGGTCAGGTGAATAGGGTCATGTTCCACTGACGTGTTCCCTCTAGTAAGGGGCAAAAATATCCTGTCCCTCTTATGGAACAGTGATTGCAGCAGGAGTTCTCGCATCTGAGAGACTCATTAAAAAATTCACATAAACCATCTCACTTTACTCTTTGTGCACACCAGCATTCAAACCTGGAGGTGTTTCATAAAGCTGTTCTTCAGTTACGAACAACTTAAGAACAACTGGAACACATTCTGATGTTCCATACTTATCAGAATTTCAATAATTCAGCACAAGAACTGATCACCAGTCATTCTTAAGTCAGTCGTAACTTTAAGAACAGCTTTATGAAACACCCCCTCATGTTATAATTGCTTAGATACATTGGAACATGCCATTGGACAATGAAACCAATTCCTTGGTGTCTACATCACTGGGATAGTAATGGTTAGTGAACGGTATGAACTTGGAATGATTTTTCAAAAGGGATAAGAAGACTGGGTAATAAAAGAATATTAACTGTGAGCTCACCCCTCCGCTTCGCAGCCGACAGGGCAAGCAGGTGGTTGCTGGTCTGTTGCAGCAGGACGTTGTTGTCGCCCTCGTAGGTGCAGGTAGGGTCATTGTCATCACGCAATACTCCAAACCTGTTGACTGTTGATGTAATGCAGAAGGAACAGATGTCAGCATACAGACAAGAAACAGAGAACTTCAAACTACTACAGAAACACACACACTGAAAATTAGCAATGTTATTGGATTCATGACATCTGATCAATTATTGAATGCATGTTGTATTACCTAATAAACTTGAATCACATGTGTTCGTGTAAATGACAGTGCTTATTCACAGTACATCATTGACTGAAATTTTGTCTCTGCTAATAGCTGTAGGTTTAAGCATTTAAAAATGAGATGACCATAATAAGAGCCTATTATTGTTCTTGTTAAAGGGATGGTATAGTCCTGGCTCAGATGAGGATTCAGGTTTTAACATTTTGTGAGACATTTAGAAACCTCTTTTATGAAATATGAAAGAGCATACAATTCTAAGAGGAATTCAAAGTTATTTGATGAAAATCAGTTTTTAAATAGCTGAGATATCCAAAACAAGTAAAACAAAGTGGTTCTAATAAAAGGTGGGACCCACCTTTTACTAGAACCTCTTTGTTTTTGGATATTCCCTTAGATATCATCATCATCACTTCATATCGTTATTATCATAATTCATCACTAACATCATTATTCCTATTGTTTTTCATATCTTTACTATTGCCATCATTATCATCATTGATCACTGTTATTACCCCAGAGGTATCCATGACCCCCGCAGGCCTCCCTACACTCCTGGATACAGTCTCTGGCTAACCAGCTGCTCATGGGTTTGCTGGCACTGGATAAGGCATGTATCTCCTTTCCTAGCTCTGCCTACAGTCAAGACAATGCAAAACAAAGCAAAAGAAAGGAAAAACACATTTCAAAACCAGAAATATTGAAGCTGGAACAATTAACATATCAATGGGGAAAAAAAAGGGAATCATTCCTCAACAAATGTGGCAATTTCTAAGATGTACGGAAATTTGTCAATCAGTTGCACAACTTGCACAAAACAACTTGATGCAAGAATTTCATGAATTTGAAAAAATATGCAGTACCCACTGCATGCTATAAGGATTAGAACCAGCACTGCCTGTCGGGCAGAAGCTCGGTGGTCTGGTAGAGAAAACGCATGTTCTGTAATAAGGAGGTCATAAGTTCCAATCCTGCCTGAGTATGGATACCCATAATTTTTTCATGGTTACTAATAAAGACACTGCTTAATCTGATACTTATTAATTACGTCAGAGAAGAGCAATTTTTCAATCTGTTGCAATTTCTAAGAATTTCTGAGACCACAAGGAAAGCTTCTGGAATGTTTCTGTAGTACTTATTGTTGCAAAGTCCACCGCCAGTTTGTCCTATCCCCCCAACAAACAAAAATGATTTTGAAGCTGAAAACCTCACAAGCCAACCTGGGATTTGAAGCCACAACCTTACACTGCACCCAGGCACTGAACCTGCAGACCTCAGCCCCCACCACACCCATGTTCTCACCTGTCGCTCACTCTGGTCCCCCATCATGAGGGCTACCTGGCACTCCACGAGACCCTCATACAGTCTGTCACAGAAGTAGTGCAGGATGTAGGCTGCTGCAACGTACGGGATGAGTCTCCATTGCTATGGTATACAACAAGTTTATAGAAAGTTGGCATGCCATATAATCAGACTACATGTAGATCAATGCAAGGAGACACCGGTGTCATACCTGTCCATTTACTTTAGGTACAAGCAGCACACTTGAGGCCACAAAAACACAAAGATTACATGGCATACTTTCATAGACTTAGATTATGTAACTTTTTTCAAGTTTTAGATTTTTTGAGTGATCCACATTTTACAAGCTCCGCTTTCAGGGGATCACTCCTTTCCATCACTACATTTACTTACTGTCACCATTGCAAAGTATGCATTGTTACTATCTTTGCATATTCATTCATTCATATGTTTTGTACCGAACTTATGATGCGTACTTCTTCAAATTATCATCAATTTTATTAATCAAATGTAACTTTGTCTTTGTACTACCTTTTGTTGGATGGGAATAAAGCACAATTGAATTTAACTGAATCGAACTGAACTGAACTTAACCCTTATGTTAGAAACTTTTGGCACCTTTTGGCAGTGTGTCCAAAGCTATGATGGGGTAATCTGTGCAAATCAGCACACAAGGCACACAAAGGGTTAATCCAGAACTCACCTGCATCTGGTACTCAAGCACCGGTAGCTCCTCGTCGGGCGTAGGTCCAAACTGCTTGCGGGCGGCAGAGTACCGGACAGCGATAGTGATGGCCAGTTTGATGTTGCCCAGACCGATGGTGGTGATGCCCACACGGCCGGACGAGAGAGCACCAATGGATGCTCCAAATCTCTTGTTGGGATCCTGGGATAATTCAAGGTGTACAATGGAAATATATCACATCACTTGCCTGTTTCATGGCCTGGGATTAGCATATCATGCCATATACCCTGTATATAATGATCAACACAAAGAGGAAATTAATATACAAATAATTTATGAGTTGTGAGTGCATAGGGCACGAATATCGCACGAGGCGCGAGATGAGCCACTGGTCTATTCAACAAGGCGCGTAGCGCCGCGTTGAATAGACCAGTGGCGAATCTCGAGCCGAGTGCGGTATTACGTGCCCCAATGCACGAACAAAATCATAAATTATTCGTTTTATACAACACCTTGTCCACAATCACAATACAAAATTAGTGACCGCCAACTCAGGAAGGCCCAAAAATAAATGTAACAATTAGGCAGAGAAATGTAAACCACCCTGTGTACTGCTTTCAAACACTCGTCATGATTCGACCACACAGTCACAGGAATCACGAACTCCGCAGGGTCTATACCCATTCTACGCTAACGTTAGATCGAGTTAGGCCTGACTGTTAGGTCGATCTGAGATGTCGGTAGATCTAGTAGTAGGTCTAGACTTTGTCTATTTCCGAAAATGATTTTGTATAAAAACACAGAAAAATAATCAAATTACGGTTTCGATCAACTTGAAATGAAGCCTTGCTGTTGGGATCACTGTGGTCCACGTAGCAGATCAGAGTCAAAAGTAAAAACACAGCAGTAGGTGTAAAGGCCGCGATACATGCAACTAGCTAGGTAAAGTAACTGCGCGTACACGTTAACGTTGCAGTACTCGTACTCCGCCGCGCCTGGTCTGTGAGACTTACCGGCAGCGCAGCGCAGCCGGCCAGCACGTACACTGTACAATGTAGTTTGCTGGCGCTTTGCTACGGGTGTGAGCCACAGAACTCTGTGAGCGGCCATGCATTAGTAGCCCCCCGCGAAGCCGTGCTATAGTACCTTCGAGCCGTGCTATAGGCCCATGCCAGGGGCCTATTGTATGGCTGTCACTCTCAATGAGTTTGATAGGTATTTTCTATTGAATGTCATGTGACATGTTCTTGGCCAATCACAATTCGACATCATTCTGAGGTGTTGTATAATGCTTATTATGTAATGGGTGAAGTACGGCAGAAGACACATCATCTACCCTTCATATAAATGAATGAACAAATATACCTCACATTACACAGCCCACTTTCTTGCCTTGGGAAATTCATTCCTATCAAAAAACAAAAAACAAAAACAAAACAAAAGCATAAAAAAACTTTTGCCCTATTGAGTACATTGGGGAGTGTCTGGTACAACACTCTCACTCTAGGCGCACTCGTCTTTCATCATCCGTTACCTTTACTCAACCACACACAAAAAAACTAGCTGGTGATGCAGCTTTCTCTTCTTGTGCTCCTAGGCTGTGGAATAAGCTCCCTCCTCTTCTCAAATCTTCACCCACACTTGATCATTTCAAACAAAACTTGAAGACTTATTTATTTTGATGTCCCTCTATGTGCACTGGACTTATACTGTCACTGCCTGGTATTTTGTATATATTTTATCTCCTATGGCGACCAGGGATGACATGTCATAGCGCTTTGCATCCAGTAGAAAAGGCGCTCTATAAATGTCTATTATTATTATTATTATTATTGTCAGAAGAGTCCATATGAGCTATTAATACCTATATATTTGTAGTTCGCTGCTAGCCATCTTACCTTGAATGGAGTGACGTACTGACCACCCTCCGTAACATCTCCAGTACGATTGATCAGATTCTTCCTGGGGATGCGGACTTTGTGGAAGGAAACAAACCTGCAGCAGAGAATAATAATGATAATTAGACAAATTTCTATAGCGCAGCTACTATGTAAATATACTCTACTGCACTGTGATGTTACAGAGCTCCTGACATTGTCACTGATTAGACACACGAAAAATAGATAACAAATTAATCAAAGGCTTCTGCAAAAAAGATAAGTCTTCAATAAAGATTTGAAGTGATGATGCCTTCCTCAGTTTCTCGGGTAATTTATTCCAAAGTTTTGGAGCAGCACAGCTGAAGGCAGAGGGGGAGTTATCAAGGCATGCAAAGGTCAAGCAAATTCTGAGTGTTTGGTTTAATCAAAATTGAGAGCAAGGACTGATGATTTTCCTGCTAAGCAAGTTAAAATGATTATTAAAGCAAAATAGTTGCCACATAATGTTACAAAAAAGGTGGACAATTTAGAGAGGAGTTGTGACTGGGAAGGATCATGGAAGATTAGAAGCTCCTAATTTCAAGAACAAAATGAGAACAATGAATTATTGCTCGAAAATGCATATCATAAATAAAAACCTTAATCTATCATTTAATCATATGTTATATTGATAGCTTTACTGTGTTCTAAATTTCATCCAAAATAGTCATAACAGTGACAATCTTAACTTCAAACTCCATAAAAAGTAGAGTCGATGAGTCCATATTATTGTACTCAACATCATGAAAAACATCATTCATGTTCAGTCTGCCCCAACTACATAAATCTACCTAACCCGTTGTGGACGGACTGATTTTGCTACAACACTCATTTCCCATAGACACCCGTTGAGGATTCATCCTCAACGGGTTAATGATGACATCAATGGACTCTGAATATGATCACAAAACTTAATACACAAACACACAAACAAACAAACACACACACACACAAGCAAATCATTACCCGTTATCCAATCCATGCAGCCCAATTTTCTCCCCCAGGTCCCCCACAAAGACGCCAGGGAGGGGCAGGAGGGTCTTGGGGTCCCGTAGGGGGACCACAAAGGAGTTGAGTCCGTGACAGGTGCCATCGTGGGTGTAGAGCTGGGCGTATAGGATGCAGTGGGTGGCCTGTTTACCCAACAGCCCCACCCACACCTTAGCTGCCTCAATGTCTGGTGTGTTAATTACAAACTCCTGCCAGGTTGGATGAGGGGGTAAGGTAAGAAAGAAGGGGAGGTTGGTGGGATCAGAAAGAAGGGTAGGGGAACAAACATAGACAGTATAAATTCATCAATCCACTGGGGTAATCCCTGAGTTTTGGCACTATTTACAGTCAATCTAGATGGAATAACAAGGTTAAAATCATGCAAGATTACCAGGCTCTAACTTTTACCATATTGCGATCTAAGCATTATACGTAAATGATAACACAACTGTGGTATCTGGTCTAAAGGCTGGAGGAAATGCTGCAAATTCAATAACAATTTTCTGCAGCATTCTTACTGCATGTGTTGTGTATTATGTGATCATGTGGCAAATACAATGGACTAATTCAGGGGCCTTGAAAGAGTGGCCATTTTATTACAAATCAGAGTACCAATCTTCTGTGGCAATACACACACACAAAAAAAAAAAACCCACATACATATTACATTAAGGTATCTATATCAGAATACTGTATGTATAGGTGAATACAGAACTGTGAGAAACTAAACATGTGATTGACGGTACATTTATTCTAAACACCTAAACTGCTAAAGCATTAAACAGGGTATCTTTATTCCAAACTCTGTCTTAAAAATATAGGAGTACTACTTAACAAGGATTGCTAATATTACCCATAACTATATTTCTTTACTGTACATGTGTTATGTTGTACAGTGTGCCTGTACCGATATGAAAGTTTAGATTTTATCAATATCGGTTAGATATATGCATCACATATGTCAAGTTCAAATTTCAAATCGAACTTGTGACCAGTTGTAAGATTTTTCGAACTCCACAGGCGCATGTTCTCTCAACCTAACGGACAAACTCTGAGCACCAAATAGTGCTGCAAATATGTTAATAGCCATCCAGTATTTGAAGTTGTGATAACCCTGTTGCATTCAAAAACCGGCCTTTATTCTTACACTGATGGAACAGAACTGATATAAACACTATATACTTTGTACTCTGAGCATGTTGATTTAAAACCTTCCCTTGAAGATAATGGCCTCACTTATCTCTCAAACTTTATTCAATCAAAAGGTCTTTTATTCTCACACGCGCAGTCTAGCAAATGACTTAATGTTCTGCATCCTCTTGTTTTGCAATTCCAATTTAAACTTTTCACGCAAGAAGTTTCATGTAACATAATATGGAAATTTATACATATTTGAGGGTATTCTACATTCCTCAAAAAACGAAAAATGTTGCACTAGACATTTTCAAATCCAAATGTTCAGCTTGTCAGCATCAAGTACAAATAAAGCTCACTGTGTATACTTACATGAATTCCCCAACAGTTTATTTCATCACACTAATGATTTCGCATAAAGTCACTGCATAAGCTAAACCCCTCACAATCACACACTCAAACAAAATACAGCTGTTACAACATGGCATAAAAATTATTAGTCACTGGTGCTACTAAAGTATTCAAATTACCTGGACACAACACTTCCCAAAAGAGGATTTAAAAAAAAAAAAATAGACATGATAGAATTAAGTGCTTTATACAAAGTTGTGACACCTTTAATCATTCCATATCTACAACTGAGATGCCATGAATGGCAGTGCAAACTAAAGAGTACCTGTAGTAAAAAAAAAAACAAAACAAAACAAAAGGAAAAACAGCAACACTTGACTTGATCTCTGTTTTCAATCTTACCTGAGTACTGGGGTCATAGGTCGCGGTTGTCCTCATGGCACGAGTGTTGGAGCCATGCGCCAGCTCAGTGAGAGCAAAGCAGCCCATAATCTGGTCAAAGGTCACACAAGTATGATGTGGGATTAGATCAGTGTTAATCTCAATGAATGCCTTTTCATTTGTTTGTTTGTTTGTGTGTTTGTTTGTGCAGTGAACATTCTTGTTCCATTTACTGTGAAATTTAGCCATGTATACTACTTATCATAAATCTATA
Organism: Diadema antillarum; assembly: GCF_040938485.1. Classification (NCBI taxonomy): domain Eukaryota; kingdom Metazoa; phylum Echinodermata; class Echinoidea; order Diadematoida; family Diadematidae; genus Diadema; species Diadema antillarum. The sequence goes on along the minus strand of NW_027271466.1, from coordinate 2,616,128 downwards.
TGTATACTAGCTTTGCGCAATCCAAATATATTTCAGTGAATGTATCACACATCTTTTTATTGTTTTTCGTAACAATGTTCTTTACATGAATTCTCTTATAAATCAAAGTTCATTCGAGTAAAAATTCAAGAAACTGAAAACATCCAAATCTTTTGGGACAAACAATGCCCAATTTACTACTATCTCAGGAAGGCTAATCAGGTGTAGTATTCTTTTTTAATATACACCAAATAAGGTCAACATTTTGGGCTGACTCTCACTTACTCATTAAATTTCACACAATATTTGGTGATTACACGTCCAACAGTACGAGAGTTAAAAAAATCCAAAAACATGAAAAGCTACTAAATGATTTCTCCTTTTAAGGTAATCTATTTCTTTTTTTTAAATGAGATGGAGGGGGAAAAAGACCTGGGGAATGCTAAGTGAATCTGGTTACACCATCAATTATGCATTGTTACTCTTAAAGAGATTTCTTAAGTATATCAAGTCCTGCTCTTCAAACGTGCACGACTAGAAAGATTGTCAACCCTTAAAAAGATACCTAGATAGATGAATTCGCTCTGATTTGTTTTCATACACTTGTATGTATCATAGTATGTATTTAGAAAAACTACAGCAGCTATTTATCTTACAAAAAAGTTCACTATCATATTGTAATTTGTATGTATATTGGACTATAAAACCCTGGAAAACAAGGAAAAAAATTCACCAATATAAATGTACACACTGTATGTCTGGTGAGGTCACAGAACTTACAACGTAAAACTCAATTGAATGAAAAGTTTGAGTAAACAATGGTGACGTTATGCCACAGACAAGCTCTGGTAACAACCAGTCTCTGGGATAAAAATGGGATGTTCATATCATATTCCCTTATTGACATGTGACATCAGTGAGTTACATGTATACACCGACAGCAGTCTGCATTATAAGTCACTAAGTACCGACGCTTCTCAAACTGAGGTTAAGGAACTCTAAAAAGTTTATTCATTGCAGAGAGCAGGGAGGTGTGACAGCGAAGAGTATGTATTGTATGATGAAAGCACACACTATGAGGGTAAAACTTCCCTCCTCCTCCTCCTCCCCCTCCTCCCCTATACTTCCATTGAAAACTCCATTTCAAAAGATGAGAGCTTTTTGCAATATAATAAAGATTCTAAAAATAATCATATTTCGGAAAACATTTCTTTCGCATGATTACAAGAAAATATTGCATAATCTACTTTGATTAATGCATAATTATTATTTTTGGGGGTGGGGGTGGGTTCAGTTTCGGTTTGGAAATTAAAGAGATGCTTCGAGACACTTCAAATGAAACATAGTGAAAGACAAACAGCTGAACATTGTTTGTATGTAATATCTTAAAGACGAAGTGCAGCAATGGTACGGAATTAAACAGAAATATACTGCATGGAAGAAATCTGATTTTTGGTTTCAATGCCTGGAAATGTAGTTGATAAGTTGGTAAGTTCTCATAATGTGGCATGGGTTCAAGTGCACATTCTGTCAAGTACACAAAATGCCCCTTTACCCTGAAAAAAAAAATGAAGAAAAGAAAAACACAATCTTTCAAGAGCAACGTATATTTGAAAATCTAAGTGTACTGTGGGACAATGAACAACCTTTTTATATCACAAATCTTTGACAAAAAAGAAGATCAAGTCAAAGATCAAAGATCAAATCTACTGTATATCCAAGTCATTGACTATTCCATTAGTCTCTGCTTGCATGAGCCCTTCACAAATTAACCAAATTTCATGATGACTTGTCAATCTACCAGGACAGCAAGGGAAATAAACAGAAAATCCTGAAATAAAATGTCAGGTACCTTCAACAATAACACAGACCACTAAAATGACACACACAGTCTTTCACAGATTATGTGTTTCTGAATGAGTGGATGAAAGGTACAACATAGCAGCTCAATTAGAAAAACAGATGCAGGGCATGTCATCAGAAAGTGAGAAATTTCTATGCGGCTTCTGACTTCGACATTACACACTTCCTTTCAGATGGTACATGTACTTGCTCTTTTCCCTACGCAGGAAATGAACTCTAATGACTCTCTGCATAATTAATCCCTTTTGCGCTGGAGCATTTCCTGAAGAGAAAACTGCTTCAATCAAGAAGTCCACAGAAGAAATTTGGAGCACCAAATATACAATTGATGAAGATTTCATATGTCAGTGAATGCTATAAGACTGAATAATGGATTTATCTGTGCTAGGCTTGAATTACCATTATTTTGCACATAGCATGTTGTATGCGCAGCGCAATAGACATTCAGCAATTGTGTGAGAATTGGGAGTAAATTGAACTTGGTCAATTTGCAAGGATTACATGTGACTACTGCTCAGGTACCAGATGATCAATACGAAAGGGATAACAAAGATTTGTCTCTCTGAAGTTGTTTAAGGGCAGCAAAGGGATTTGAACAAGGGACCTTGGGAAAGATGTTGTCTTTTGTACACTGAGTGATAACAGTTCCACTGGATCTCCTACCAGTAAGAATTTGCGACAGTGTTTCCTGATCCGGTCCCTAACTAAGTATTCACCCTTGCTGCATCTACGTGGGTACCTGCTAATTTAATTACATTGGATTGGTATTTTAGGTTCAATTCCATTTTGAAAAGTATTCAGCCTAGTTTTCAAAGGGTGTTAACATCTGACTTTTAAGCTCCATGGTGGGAAATTGCTAGCTTTGCTAGCATCAGGAATATGAAAGACAACCCACAATTCCTCGTCAAAACCCTTGCAAGTTCAAAATGATTTGGTAAAATTTCATTCATTTGTAAACAAAACAACCAGGTCTTCTACTATGAAAGTACAGACAGACTCATTTTTTCTTTTAAATCAAAATGATATCAAAGTTGAGGATGATACTGACTACTAAAAAATTTGAATAGTCAAATCAGCATGCACAATAAGCATTAAAAAAAAAAGATAAGACACCTTGTAACAACAAGGCTTGGGGGTAAACTGACTTGAGCTTGTTCAGCCAAATTTTGCTATCACCAGTAAAATCCTTTAACATCTTATCTTTTATCTTTTTATTTATTTTTTTCAACAAGCATTATTAATTTGGAGGCTACATATGCAATTGTTTGAACAGTCATTTCACACTTTGTCCAAAGGATTACTCATTACCTCCACCAAGGGAGGAGGTTATGTTTTCATTAGCTTTGGTTTGTTGGTTTGTTTGTTAATAGCTTGTTAGTTTGTTTCTTTGTTTCTTTGTCCATGTGCAAAATAGCTCAAAAAGTTGTCCAAGGATTTGGATGAAACTTGCAGGAAAGGTTGAGAATGACACAAGGAAAGATGATTAAATTTTAGTAGTGATCTGGAAATTTCTATGAATTTTATAATCAGAAGGATTTTCAATATTTTGGCAGGCAGGGTCAATAAACTTGGGAGTTCATGCTGCACATTTTTGAGGTTTTCATACACACAAGGTGCGTGCTCTAGTTTCTGCTAGGGCGAGGTGCGCCTCACAGCTGAGGGTTTATGACGTAACAAAGGCTTCTATACAGTGCACTCCCGGTTTATTATGATAACGAAATTCTGGTTACAACGAAATAGAAATTCAGGCTGCGATGTTACAAAAAATATGTATTTTTATTGTTTATTTGTTCGATTATAACAAAATTTCGATATAACGAAATAAAACTGCTGGTCCCGAGGACTTCTTTATTAACGGGAGTCCACTGTATTGGGAAATCGGGCGATTTTTCAGCATGCACACGTACATGTATGGGTGGAAATCACTGATCTCTATGGAAGAGCAAGATCATCAGTGGAAAGTAGCTGCTCGGCGGAGGTCTGCGCTCTCAGAGTGCTTTTCTAGCTTCAAAAGGTGTACTATACCTACCTCTAATCTTTCGCTCTGCTCAATGATGTCCTCATAGCGTCCAGCACCACTGGCCCTTAGTGTCTGTCCAAACAGCTACATGAGGAGGAGAAAATTGATAATAGATCTTTAGTCTCATTATCACTATTAGATTCACATCTACACCATGTAGTTGTCCTCTGAGAAATAAGGGACAATAAACAATGGATATTATGCTGCATCACAGCCTAATAATCCATGAAGCACAAAGTTCTTATATCAATAATGATAATAATGATAATAATCATACAGGGTACTTATAATGCGCCAATTCCACACAGCTAACGTGCTCAAGGCACAATATTATATTATTACTCTCTGTTATCAATACTCAGTTTTAGATATAATTTGACAATCAGCTGAAATCCTGTCAGAGCTGCAATTCCTAGAATGTTTACTTCAAATCCCCCTTCTCTTTACTCCCAATAGTTTTGTCTCTAGATTCAATTAGGGATGACAAAGTACTGCACCAGCCTCAAAGTATGCATCAATATCTCAAAAGAAAAACACTGGCATTAACTTTACTATCTGCAGATAATATTAGATAATAATAATAATGATAATAATAATAATGATAATAATAATGATAATAATAATAATAATAATAATGATAATAATAATGATGATGATGATGATGGTGATAATAATTGATAATAAATAACACTTAATACTGATGTTTCTAAGCACATTAGTATGGACAAATATTAAATCAAAATACAGCATTTATGTAAATGTTCAACAACATCAACAAAAATTAGGATAACATTTGATAATGATAATGTTTCCATTCACTTATTTCAACTTTAGATAACAAACAAACAAACAAAAATATGTGGTATGAAAACACCACTGGATAAACACTACTGGCCTCACAACAACCTTGTTCAATTCATTCCATTACAGTTATACATTATATAACTTGAAAATGATACCTTGAGAATATGAGGAATAATTGATCTTTTAGGGTATCAAAGCATCCATTTCAGTTTTGCTGTTAGTAAGAGGACCTGGAGGGAGCTCTGCCAGCCTATCATCATTATAATAATTTAAAGAATATATATGCAGACAGAGTAGTTCATGGATCCATCTACACTCTAGCAGAGCAATGATATGCACAGATCTTCACTGATCTGCCATACAGACTGCAGGTTACCCACATTTTTGTTGAGGTTGAACTTGGTGGCAAGAGCCGGCTCATACAGCATCATGGCGTTGTTGAACCAGTGGATGATGTTGGGGTTCTCAATGATGCTCTCCATGGAAATAAAGTTGTAGCGATTCAGCTGCTTGAGCTGCCGGAAGACGAGGGCTCTTGCCTCCTTCATCGTCAGTGGACGCTCGCTGTGCTGGAACAGGGGATCATTCTCCAATGTTCTCCAGATTTTGTACTGAGATGAGGATATCATCACATTGAAAAATAATATTTAATGCTACAAAATAAATTCCAAATATCTGGATGTTTTCCTTCTTTTCTTAATTTCATGAAAACAAATTTCCATCATACATTGTGGTGTGCATCATACAAATGATTTTGACCCTATCACACCTCTCTATAGTCTTCCTGCCATACTATGGCCTGCTATACATCACAAGCTTTACAATGTATAGCATTTTAGTACTCAAATTGATTCCTATAATATTAAGGAGTGGTTCATCTAACCATGTTGAGGAAGAAAACATTGAATGAAGGCATTTTTTTAAAATCTTCTTCATTGCAAACAGTCTCTTTTTTAGTCTGACTTGAGGGTTGATTTCCATAAACTTTGACTCACTGAGTTTTACAAATTGTTTTTAACTTTAAAAATTAGCCTTTTCTTTGGCATTCTAGAAACCCTTCTAGTCATATTCTAGACACCGTGCATGCTTGTAAACATTGTTGATCTGCCCCTGATAGTTAAACTGTAATAAAAAGTAAGTAAATAGTACCAGGGTACTACAGATTCAACAGTAATTAGACGTCTTGCCATAGGCTCTTAAAGTAGTACCTGGTACCCGGTACACTACAATGACAATGTAGAATATATTTCCCTAACTGGATCTGGATAGTCCAACGTTTGCAAGCAATGCTTCCAATGCATGCACTATTGTATTTGGAATCAATATTCTGCAACCTGTATTTAAATCAAATCTTCTGGCTACCATCTACACTAGGCACAGGCACAGGCCACTGTAAATTACAAAAATATAATTTTAATGGTCATTTATCATGATCGTAACTATAGTTAGACCTCTAGTCTTACTAATCTAACGTTAAACATTTTACTAATGCTAGAAGTAGAACTATTAGTCTAAACACCTAACGTTAGAATTCTAGTACAGTAGGCCTACTATTGACGTACGTGGTATCGGATGGAATCCTCCCCTTCGAAGGCAACTTTCAACAATTTCCAGTCGAAACTGGCATTCTCACGGTAGCGATCGAGAGGTCCTGCGGGCATATCAGGCAAGACGTTCAGAATATCTTTTTCCTCTTCCACGGCAGCCGCTGCCGCCGTGTCCGCACCGTCATTCCGTGCCGCTACGCCCGGCGTACTCGACGACCCGATTCCAGCAGCGCTCGCGTGAGCCGCAAGCTTCTCGAGGATGTTGTTTTTCACGTTTGACATGACTTCTGCGTCCTTTACCTGGAGTTGTGAATCTCCTAGAGGTATCTGGGCAATGACTGAGGCTCCTAAAGTAGGCCCTTATCTTCGGTGATGATAGATGTGACGCGAAGTAGGTCTACTTACATGCCGAAATTGTCTCCCCTTCTAGACAATCTAGCCGGTAACGGGCTCCATCCTATTGTACAACCGGCACTTTGACCTTATGTCAACAGACAGCCACGTGATAGTATTTGGGGTCACCGCACTTTTAGAAAACGGCCTCGTGTAACTCGTCCTGGGAGGTGTTGATCCGCCTTCCTGTCTCCAAAAGTTTTTGCTTATCGAAAATGTTTCTTGTTTTCTTTGTCTCTACAATTATTCATTTTCTTTTCTTTCTTTCTTTTTTTCACTGGGCTTTATCATAAACTTTTGTTTACTATGATTCCCAGGTAGGCGCCCTACCAAGGAGGTACCATCAAGAGATGGATCGAGTTCCAACTGCCTACTGGGTATAACTACTAGTATTCAATAAGCTATTTTCTATGAATGGACAAAAGAATTCCACAGGTGCATTTGTGCCTTTGATGTTTGATGCTTGAAGCTGCAATCTTCCTGAACAATCTGAAGATTCATTTTAATTACGCTAACATAATATTGGGTATACATGCTGCTCTATTATATTATCACCATTATAAATATCAGTTGATATATACGCGGTAATAATTAAATGGAATGAAATATCACTTATAAGGATAAAGCATATAAAACAAAGTTAATCCAGTCCAAAAATATGTGCAAAAGTGTAAATCTGATCCAGCTGTATATTGTGAAAGCGTTTGAAATTTTACCCTCGTAGATATAGCCTGTTTTATCACTTAATTCTCTGATTATTGCCAGCAATTTAAATGAAACTATAATATGGTATCATCTTCAAATACAGTTCTATATAAATAGATATGCAGATTAGTGTCCAGACATGTCCAGTTGAATAATTTTTATGTTTATTACAGCAATATATGAGCAATTTCCGTTTGCGCAACCCTGTGTCTTTACCATTCTCTACTGCCCACTGGTTATAAGTATATATAGGGATATAAGTATAGGGATAAAGTAATTACCATAATAAAAACATATATACACTGTACTTCCATAGAGAGTGGCTGGTTATTATGTGCAATGAGACATGAATTCATCATCTTCCTGTCTGTGAGGGAGATGGAGTTAACATATTATACATGTACCAAGTAGTTAAAATATCTTGAGTAGTGGCTAATTAGCATTGGATCAAAGTGAATTAGACTGTGGGTGACTCAACAATCTCTGGAACGTACCTCATGGGCCCTTCTAATAGATATAGTATACACTCATCTTGTTTGCAGTAATCCCAATCACAGCTCCTTAATTGGAAGCTATACCAGGACATACATGTAGGCAACTACATCTGGAGAGTGATGAAAAAAAAGATTGAAAAACGCTAGTATTTTTAGCATATTTTAGCAATTTTCCCTGACACATATTCAAAATATGCCTTTGTTTCATTGTTTGTCTGTTCAGCAGCAATCTCCAGGCTGACACGCTCACAAAACACAGAACAAATAAAAAACAAAAAGATCATACTTTTCCATGATTTAAAGAAAATTTATTTGATGATGAATGTTCTTGAGTTGCATGATTCTCAAAGAATATTTCCTTGTATGTTGACATTTCATATTTCAACCAATAGAGAGAATCAGTGAAAGACAAAAAATATGACCACGTAAAGACAGCACATATAATAATACCCAGTACATGAAGAGAGCACACATCACCATTCTCAGTACCGGTAGCAGAAAAACAAACAAACAAACAAACAAACAAACAAAAAAATAAACCTAAAAGCACAATTTGGCATTGGTACAGGCTGATATCATCTTGACATTACCAGTTTAGTTTCGTTTAAAAACACTGAAAAAAACCCTCAATTTATAGCTGAGAACGAACAAGCCCTCTGAAGAGGTGTCCATTTCACATAATACAGGTTTGCAAAGATCCAAAGTTTTTATACTTGTTGTTACCATGGTAATGACTCCAAGACTCCCATCTGATTGGTTGTGCATGGCTGTTGTCATAGAAACTGGAGTTTTGACATCATGATGTAAATGGAAACCTATTTGTCATACTAAAGAAAAAAAAACTGTCATATTGAATATCATGAATACCCTGTTTTCACTGTGCGCAATGAGTCTATGTTTTGATTCTTTCCTTTACATTGCGATAAAAATATGAATGACTGCTTTAATATGTACCAAACATAAATCAAAACAACTGAAAATTACTAATCAGCATCAATACATCTAAACCTTGCTTGAAGTGTGAAACAAAATATTTGGATTTACAAGATTTTAAGGCAAAATATTTCTTTATGGGGGGGGGGGGGGAGTTGGCAAAACCAGGATAATATAATTTACAAATTTTCATAAATCCCATATACATGAAATTCAAAATAATCAATCTCCCACTACAACACAACAATAAAGAATGTTGAGAATCCTGACAGTGTCTGAATAATTATGCATCCTAAGCCTGAGAAATCAAAACAAACCTACAAACTACTTACTCCCATACACAGAAAATGCATTTGATGTGCAGATATGATACAGACACATCTCAGTCATTTACCCCATTCATTGGGGGCAATGAGTATTGAAGTATGAAGGTGAATGGCAGAGAAAGAAATCATCATGCAATAATACGTACTGTCAAAAGAAAGATGAAATGTTCCCATGTATTTCAATTTCACAAATTTCCCCGAGAGCCAAGATTCGCAAAATTAAAATGCACATGAAAGTTCTTGTCAACACTTTGTTGCACTGAATGCCAGCAGCAATTTGCAAATATTCAATACCATGGAAAAAAGGCAGCAAGCTGAAATTTGCGAAAATTTAATGCCAGGAAATATCTTGGCTTACATTACTTTTCCTTGTACCAGACAAACCTACTTGTGTACCCTGTGATCTGTAATCAATTTCTACTGATGACATGATTACAATACTGCATATTTTTAAATACAATTTCATATCAATGACATCACATAAAGTCATGATTTTGATATGATACTGGCACAAGATAGTACATTTTAAAGACAAAAGATATGGAGTCATGTAACACTGTCCACATTAAGTATAAATGTTTCATGTGCAAATGCATACAATCACATAATTGGAAGCACTTGAACAGAGTCAGAGCAAGAGATTTTACCAATCAAAGCAATATAAAAAATAAAAAATAAATCAGTGGAACCTTGTGACATGTACACGTATGTATAATGAGGCCAGATATAGCAAGACAACCGATATAATGGCGTGATTTTGCCTTTTATTTTATCTCTATCCAGTATGAGTAGATTTTTTTCCCAAAAAGCTCATTATATCAGGGCTCTCCTGTATAAAGATTCTGATGTTGTAGGTGTCAGGTACTCTTTCACTGTGACTGTGCATCACAAAACGAACAAAAAGTCGCACACACTGATTTTGTGCGAGGACTGAAAATAGGTGAAATGGGTCAACCTAGCCGATCTTGACATTTTCATATTTTCTGAAAGAGCAAGTCTACTTCTACATTATGCTAAAATTTGGGATCATAAAACGGGCAGGAAAGTGTGTTTTTTCGCAGTTTATCTCGAACATTTTTTTGGTAGAATAGTGTGATTAGGTGTGTCTTTAGAATCCCTTTTTCATTTCTTAAAAATCTTGTATACACTCCTCACTTTCAACTCTAATAACTTTTGAAAGGATAGTGCTACTGCCTTGAAAGTTGGCATTAATTATTGACAGAATGTGTTAATAAGGCATGCTCAATTTCAGTTTAATCTGATAATCCCTTCATGGTTATTACTCCGGTGGTTTACATCATGTTTTTTGTCCCATTCATTTCACAGCCAGCACGGCTTGGTACAGATTTAGCGCTTGAATAGACACTGTACTTCAGAGCCTCTTTTCTCAGTTCACACTTTTCCTGAGTGTGTGCTTTCTTTCCAATATTCAGATAGGTAAGGAGAGTCCATTTGATTTGAGTTATACATCATTTTAAAGCTTATAGTCTGCTCTTTCAGACTATGCTCTTAACTAAAATTTCATGTCTGGCAACTTTCTGTTCATTTTGTGATGCAGGGTCACTTATAGTCAAACAAATACTTTAACAACTTTCTGCCATGTTCATGTGACAATAATGTCCCACTCCATTTTTTTTCTCTTTAAATTATGAGGCTATGCAAAAACTAAAACAGAATGACAAAAAAGTGCTGAAGAGACCTCGATAAAAGATATTTTTACATGTGTGGCTCTATAAAAGTGGCAGAATCAAGGTAGGAATTTCACTGTAAACCAACATGATTTGCACGTACTGTATTAGAGGTGCTTAAATTATTTTTTTTCTACAACAGAGTTCACTGAGCTGTATTCATTTGTATTCATGATTAAAGGAATGCTCTTAAAATTATCTCATTCACATATTTTCCCTATTGGAAAAATACAACATTGAGCATCAGCCAAAACCTACATTACTAGTCTTCCATAAGTAAGAAAGCGTATATATTGAAGTATATTTCATATTGATGAATATTACACATATACAATGTATCTCAATGTTCATTGCACAATAAATATGCATACATCACACCAGACTGTATTCCAACAGCTCCTGAACCACAGGGAAGTGCAATGGCTGCAATAAAGTTTGTTACTTATTCCATCATCATGGCACTGGATGAAGCATATACCAACACAATTCAAGACTGATCTTTAATGCCAAGTTCATGATCATTCATCTGTCCACTCACAATATACATAAATTGTTTGGTCTCTGCACACAAGAGTTACTCCTAAGCAAAATGCAGATCAAGGTATTGAGGATAATGATAGTGCTAAGCTGTCCTGAAATCACAAAACAGCATACAATGTAGATGCATGAATATTTCATTCTGTTTTCACATCAATCTATGATGATGATAAATAATTTTTTCCCCTATGACAATGATAGATCACAGTGTGACTGTCAGTACATATCAAGTCAATGTCTAAGAGATCTTTAATTGAAGAGATTCTAACAAGAAATCTACCTAATCTTCTCTTGCTTTAACGTTAAAACAAAGTTCTCAGAAGGGCTCAAAACTCACCCTCCACTATTTGGAATTCCCCTAGCAATGTATCAAAAAGCTATACCAAGAAACTTGTCTGGCTGACATAATTTGCTAGGATAATGAGTTGTTTTGTTGCATTTTGAGATCAAAAGTGTGGAATAATAAAAGTTGGTGTACCTGACATTCATTCCTGAAGCACCCTCCCTGTTCAGTAGAAGGTATGTAGAATGTCACTTGTACATCGTGATCAGATCATGCCCTAGCACTAGTATGGCATTTCATGCCCTAGCACTAGTATGGCATTTCATGCAGCTAATGCATGATTGATACTGCCACAGCCAGATATACTGTAATTGATAATAACTATCATTGAATGTGATACATCATGTAACAACTGCGATAGGGTAAGCTTTGAAATTGCAGTACCACCACTGTACAATGTTCTTCAACTTCTTTCTTGACCAATATGTTGCCATCACCTAATAAAATTATGTTACTTCAGCATTATATCATTCGATTTATAAGCATTTGTGTACATCTTAGGGCAAAAATCTACAGTTCTGTAGGCATTATAGAGAATTATGTTTTCACTTTAAAAAGGAAAGAAAGATGGCAGTAGTTCAGGCACATAAACAATGATTGCAAAAACACTTCAGCCCAAGTATAATGCATTCAGAGAAGCAAATTAGGAATGATTTGAATATCTCCCTTTCCCACATCATCCTCACTAGTGTAGAATTCTACCCTTAGTCTCCACTGGGAGAATGACGGATACTATGCTGGCAAGAAGACAGAAGACTCCATACGTACAGATGGTGATCATCACGGAGTGCTTAATCATCACCTGCGGAGGAAAGGACATAGGGTTCATGAAGCATCCGTTTCCATGGAGATTTCCTCACACTCGATGCCAAGGGCATCATTTGTAGAATTACTCAAAGCAAAATTCAGGGAAAAACTTTGGATCCAGTGACAATCTAAATCCTAATTTTAATTCATTTCAGTGACAAGTTTACACCTAAACCATGAATACACTTATGTATTAAAAATCCATACTCCCCTTGATGAAACATATATCAAAATATTAACAATATCAAAGGAGTATTCAATAGGAAAGGTTTTATTGAAAAGCTTGATAGTAGGTACTCAGGGAAATATATCTTAAGATGGTACAATGAGAGACAAGTCCCTTCCCCCTCATCTCTCATGATGCCTTAATACAGGGAAGATCAACTTGAAGGTTGTAAGAAATTGTTTGTTTTTCCTTCCCCCTCCCGACCCCCTTTATCTTTTAAGGTGGGGGGATGTGAGGGGGTGAGGGCTGCATATGAGAACTGTGAACCAAAATTTGTTACAAGCTAATCAGTTTGATAATGAGAAGTGAAACCCATTCTTCAAACTCGGTGCACTCGCACCAACTCCCATCCAGCCTCCCTCCTGACTCACCTGAGCAATGAATGGTGTTAGAATGGCCCCCATTCGAGACGCCGCCACACACAAACCCATTCCTATAGATCTCACATGTGTAGGAAAGACCTAGACAAAGAAACAACAACAACAACAACAAAAAAGCTGACATTTGCAAATGAACTCATCACAACATGGAAGATAATGTTTAATTTTTTTCTATCATCATCACAGCTGCAGCTAAACAATACATGCACACAGACAGGACCTGTTGAAAAATTTTTTTTTCTTTGAACAGAAAAGTGTAAATTTCTAATTTTCACAACACAAAGTCAGTGCTATTTTGCTGAAAAACTATCAGGACATCATTCATCAACCTTTTATGTTTAATATTTTGTAGGAAACATAACATTCATAAATCCAGAGTATCATTCTTTGCCGTGCCCAGCTTTGATTTTCCAATATTTGACATAATCCACACGAAATGTTCTGACAAAAAAAAAAAAAAATTGACAGGGATACATCAATTTACAAAAAGTAAATGGTCATGAGTACTGCAAAACTAGGAATATTCATGTGCATTTCCATTTCGCGAATTTTGCGAGAGCCAAGTTCGGCAAAAATTGAAATGTACACTAAAGATCTTGTCTACACTATATGTGACCCTGCACCTCAAAACAAACAAAAAGTCGCCAGACATGAATTTTTAGTTAATACCATATTCTGAAAGAGCAGACTTTAAGCTTTAAAATTATGTATAACTCAAATCAAATGGACCCTCCTAACCTATCTAAATATTGGAAAGAAAGCACAAACTCAGGAAAGTGTGAACTGAGAAAAGAGGCTCTGAAGTACAGTGTCTATTCAAGCGCTTAATCTTTACCAAACCGTGCTGGCTGTGCGATGAATGGGACAAAAAAACAGGAAGTAAACAACCACAGTAACAACAATGAAGGGATTGTTAGATTAAACTGAAATTAGGTATGCCTCATTAACACATTCTGTCCATAATTGATGCCCACTTTCAAAGCAGTAGCACTATCCTTTCAAAAGTTATTAGAGTTAAAAGTGAAGAGTGTGGACAAGGATTTTCAGAAATGAAAAAGGGATTCTAAAGACACACCTAATCACACTATTCTACCAAAAATGTTTGAGATAAACTGCTAAAAAAACACACTTTCCTGCCCGTCTTATGATACCAAATTTTAGCATAATGTAAAAGAAGACCCGCTCTTTCAGAAAATATGAAAAAGTCAAGTTTGGCTAGGTTGACCCATTTCACTTATTTTCAGTCCTCACGCAAAATCAGTGTGTGCGACTTTATGTTCGTTTTGAGGTGCACGGTCACATATGCACTGAATGTTAGAGGCAACTTGCGAAAATTTCACGCTGCGAATAAGCCGTCGGCTCCCATTCGCAAAAATTTCATGCTGCGAAAATATTGTGTTTTACAGTACCATTGTCAAGATTTCACATGAGGTTTACCATGAGAAGCTCCATTCATGAGGTTTTGCCTTGTCAAATAGACTCGGCAGGGTGCTACAAAACTTTATTTTTACACATGCCCGATCGGGCAAGCAGATTTTCAAATTTGCTGCAAAACACTTGCCCAAACATTAATTTTACTTGCCCGAAAGAAAGTCCAAAATGTAAGAAAATAATATAGAAAATCATGTGCAAGTCAAGGGCTTAATAAAACAGAAGCATTTGAATAAATGGCACACATTAATTTGCATGCTTAAACACAGTGTAGTAAAAAAACTCTGTCTGATCAAGTGTTGCTGTTGCATTGCACTGGGGCTTCTACACGCAAGTGTTGGAAAGTAGCTGAAATGAAACATAAAGTGTGTTGCATCACCCATTATCTTTGGGCTTCTGTATGGTTGACTCTGTGGGTTTGTTGACGGAATAAGTGAAAAAAGATGGCTTTTTGCTTGCCTTATTCGGTCAAGCATTTGTTTTCATTGTTCAAAAACACTTGACTGAATTTAATTTTCACTTGCCCTGGGCAATCGGGCAAGTGCTTATGTAGCAACCTCTAGAGCTCCTCATCTTTCATCAAATGTAAAATCTTGTAACAATGTAAGAATAAAGACCATTCATAATTTGGATATTCATAAGAGGAATGGTCCTGACCCACTCTTCTCAACCTTTTTCAACTCGAGACCCACTTTAACTCCTTCAAACATTTTTTGAGGCTCAGAGTTAGGTCAAAGATAAATATTTTTATCTTATGTTTGGTTGACATTGCTGCCCACTGGTTGAGAAGGGGGGTTCTAGACTAAGGCGTGTTTACAATGACCATTTCTTAGGCCAAGGTGAATGGGGAAACTGTAAGATGAATGGAGAGCCCATTGTGCCCTATCCTAACTGTTCAATGGCATTTGACTGCATCGACTGCAAACAGTACAATGGTATTTTTTTGGCAAATATAATGTGATGAGTAGTCAATCAACTCAGCAGCAAGAAACATTCTAAGTGTGGTATAATGCTCACTCATGTGTGCACTTGTGACAATTATGAGCATAATGCATTCACACATTAACACATACCCACACATTTACACACAAAGAAGGAACAAGACATATTTACACATACAGATATACACATAAGAATATATTTACACATACACATATTCATACACATAAATATACTCATATAGAAACATGGACATGTATACAAAAAGACATTGGCTGTATAATATGTAATATTAAGACCCAGTCACATTGACATGCCGGATCACCCTGGATCTGATCCGGAGTGATCTGGGGAGAGATCCGTGTTGACGCCTTGGACATCCTTGGACATTCGGGAGGCCAACATGGCAACTTTTGGAGGTCAAAAACATCCAGGGACTGCCGTGTTAGCCGAGCAATCCGGGATGGTCCCTGTGGCTGGCGTGTAGCTGGCGTGTTGATCCGTATAGCTGCTGTGTAGACGCCGCACTCTTCCAGCATGGATCGTGCAGTTGCCGGGTGAGTCCAGCATGGTCTTTGTAAACGCCGTGTTGATACCGTGTGCGCAGTCATCAACGCTCGTCGACGCTCCATCCAGAGCGAAACTATCCCGGAACTCCTTGGATCATCGTTATAGATCCTTGAGGATCCGTGTTTATATGTGACCGGGGCTTTAGTTTATGAAGGTAAATAATGGAAAAACTGTTGCCAAATCTCACCTCTGGAGTATACACATAGAGGGCCTGAAAAGCTCCTGATATAGTAGCTCTCGCAACAAAGATTATCGCCAGCTGTACGTTGCTGCATAGGGACAAAGGATAGAGCATAAATGGCATGAAGAGGCTTAGAAAGAAATGGTACATTCAAAACACAAAATATATACACATGCACACACATAAAGAACACATTTTGTCAGTTACAAGGTATGTGAAGCTGTATAGAAATTTTGTAGAAAGGGTTGTGAAAATCCTGCAATCTCATCAGTGGAAAGCAGCACACCAGTACTTTTCTGTCTTTACATTTGACATCAAATAATCAATGCTATCGCTTGTGATAGACATTGTAAACATGCTATCACGCACTTGTAGCAAAAGAGTTCATGTTATTTATTCGCAAGAGGTGGCTAGCCACGCATCCAGTAAATTTACTGTTCATCCAGTAATTATCTATGCATAGTTTCAAGTATGGTAAGCCGAAAAGAAATGCATCCAGCAAATTTGCTAAGAGTCATTAATTACCGGATAAAAAAAAACCAGCAAAATTTTGTCCATTGTTCTGTAAAACAGATGATCCACACATCTTTTCCTGTGTCAGTAGGAAAAGTGTGCATGCAGTAACTATGGAATCTAGTCCGCTTGTACCCCCCTTGGCTGCGCCTTGTGGATGAAATAATTCCATGGTTATCTCATGCACACAATTCCAGTGGCGGATCCAGAGGGGGGGGGGGGTGCATGCCCTCTCTTTATTTTCTGTTAAAACAAAAGAAATCAAAAAAAAATTGGGGGGGGGGGGGGGTCTTGCGCCCCCCTTTAATTTTGTAAAGGCGCCTCCCCTTTACGGAAATCCTGGATCCGACCCTGCAATTCCTACTGATGTACTCAGACCTGTGCACCATTTGTATCCTGACCAGAGAGATAATTATTTGTGTGACCTCCACATTTCTGTTACAATGCACACAAACTACTAATGAGTGAGTATTGAATTCTCTACTGGTAGTGATGACAGATTTCCTCAAGAAATTAGCAACCACAGCAGAGTTTCAGTGAAATTCTAACTTTCTTACCTCTATGCATCATCCAGGCAATATCATTTGAAAACATTCTTCCATATCAAAACACAGAACTTAAAGGTCAAACATTTAGAAGGCAGTACGGCTGTACTTCAGTCTAGGCATATGGCTGTCAGCAGTTTGACAGGATAAATGAGAAACTCACGAAGTTGAGCAAATGAGAAGAAGAAAGACGAACAGCGTCGCTATAAGCATTTCCACTCCCATGGTCCACTTCCTACCCAGCACTTCAATAGCAACCAGCGTCAGGAAGATACCTGCATTAGAAAGACACAAAGTCCTGTTACAATGCCATCTGTTCAAGATGTGCATCTGAAGTATTAAAAAAATAAAAAAGAAAGAAAAAAAAAAAAACTACCTCTCATACAAGAAAAGTAGGTATAAGGTGCCGTTTTGTGAGCACTTCCACCATCTTCTAGATTTTGTCCAATGGCATTTGGTATTGGAGTAGCTTAACTCAAAGTTCAGCACAAACCACACATTATGCACAGGTATTCTGGATCATATAAAGTATGTTCTTTGAAGTTAACCCATTGAAGAGTAGACTCGGGCAGGTGTCTATGGGAGATGCGTGTTGTAGCAAAATCAGTCCGTCCTCAAAGGGTTAAGATATCCCTCAATTATCCTAAGTGAATTTCCTCTTCTATAAGATAATAATGGTGTAAAGAGGTATCGAGGTGTAAAATTTACAAATGCATCATGACCAAGATATCATAATCTTTATATATGGCTATTGTGGTTCCTCATACACCGTCATTATGAGGTACAGTTGAGCCCAATTCTAGTTCCTTTCTCATTTCATTTACTCCCTCCCTATGTTTATCTCTCATCATCACCATCATCACCATTACCATCACCATCATCATCATCACCATTACCATCACCATCATCATCATCACCATTACCATCACCATCATCATCATCACCATCACCACCATCACCACCATTGCCACCATCACCATCATCATCATCATATCATTATCATCATCATCATCATCATCATCATCATCATCATCATCATCATCATCATCATCATCATCATCATCATCATCATCATCATCATCATCATCATCATCATCTCAGGGGAAAGGAGGTCACTGAATGTATGAACATCTCTACCTGGAAATTCAGCAAAGGAACTTTCCAGAAGCTTCAAGTATCCATGAGAGTCCAGAGATTTGCATGCCGCTTGGCACTCCAATTCCGGTTCAGGTTCGGCTGCAATGACCAATCGTGGAAGAAATATGAGCACGTTTTGGATCCAGCTGATAGCATGCACAGAGACTGGTAATTACAACCACATCACTGGCTTATCCTCTTGAAAGATGTGAAAGGTCACATCCCTGTTTTAACCAACCAAATTTCAATTATGGTTTATATCTTAACTTCTTCTTTTTCTTGTCACTGGCTCAAATCTAATAATTACTCATTTGACATCATGTCAAAAGTAGACCAATGTGTATTGTCCACAAATGCACAAGTATATTTGATCTAGAGTGAAAATGCCAATATTTCTGAAAACAAACCAAAACTACTTACCGGCACAAGAATTTCCAGACGAGAAAATCTCTGTTGACATTAGAACTATTCCATAGTACAGGAATGCATTACAAAACCTGAAATGTGAAAAATGAAATAGACAGTTGCAAAAGGCGAGACCTGGTTGGTAATTCTTTCATGTTATCATCTGAAGACAGCGAAAAAAGTCACATGTGGGACTACAAAGGTTGAGCAAAATCATGTGACTTATGTTGGTCTACTTCCTTGCATGCAAGAAATGTGAGATAGCTTTGAACAACACTCAACACCATACAAACAATTCAGTGAAATAAAGAGCACTAACAAAGATTAGCACAGATTGACATAATGGGGTTTCATGAATTATCAACAGCTGCCTAAACAGAAGAAGAAGGAATAATACCAGTGGTCCATCATGCTTAGCAAAACAAATGTTAGAGAATATTAAGTAGAGGGGTGAAAGTTGAGGTTTGAATTTTCTTCCAATTTGTCTCCCTCAAACAAATGAAATTTGCAACATAGTAAATGTTGATCTGTAAATTAACAAACATGTCGGAAAATAAGAACAAGGGACAGCCTGGTGGTAGTCTCTGCCCGGAAAGCAGTAGATGACAGGTTTGAGTCCTGTAGTTCCTTTTTTCCAAACCTCAAACAAATGTTTATTTGAAATTTTTTTGAAAAATGGTGTTCAAACCAAATAAGGGTTCAACAAGTTGCACTATCTGGACTGTTTTGGGAGCACACAAACGCTGACTACAAGTGCCATTTTTCATGATTGAACAACAAATAGAAGCAGTGCATTACATCCACTACAAAACAATTTACTTAAGCTGATAGATTATCACTACTACAGTGTATGCATGTGTTCAAAAGCACATCAAACCCCTATGCAAGCTCAAGAAAACAGACAAAAATAACGAGCGGAAGTTTGGTTGGTACCTTTTTCACCGGTTATCCCCTTTTTCACTGGTTAACTAGACACATTTCTACCTCACAGTAATCACCATGGTAACAGCCAAATCATAACCAATCAGCTACAAACATCTGTATATTGTTGTTGTTACAGTAGCTGCAATCAGCAATACTTTCCAATGACATGAGTTTCTTTGTGAAGCAGGACCCATAATCATGTTCACAATATACATACCACAGAATAATCACAGTTGCCTTATACATACCATAGAATTAAAAGAAGTATTGAAGTGATGGCAAGCTCCTTTGTCCTGAATAATTCGCGTACGGCGCCCTTGGGTTTCTGAAAGAAAAGACAGCATCAAAAGCACTTCAGAGAGTCATCTTGATCCATACAGTGTGAATATCATGTATAGATAGGAAAGTGGAACACATCACTTTATATTGTGAGAGACCAATTTACCAAACCTAAAAATGTCCATGACCATCATAAAATACAGCTTGTATGATTCTCAAGTCTAATGTGTTACTTGTAAATCTGTTATTGGGCAAGCATATTTGTGTCAAATAATTTTATTCAAAATGTAGGTTTGTAGTCAAATACAGAGTAGACAGTATACAAGAAAAATATCAGGATGCACAATGCTAAATTTTCAGCCTTTGATACTCACTGGAGTGATTCATGTCTTCCCCTGCCTCCCCCACATCCCCCCTTCAAATAATGACACAAAAGCAAAAAGAATATCCTTTGTTTTGTTTGTTTTTCCTCTTTTCTTTTCCTTTTTGGTAAAATTAAAAACTCAGAATTTGATTGATGCCTGCTGACATACCAGCTCCACTTTCCTCCTCAGCCGACCAGGAGGGAGGGGTCTGGAGTTCATCCTTGAGATCCTCTTCAGGGTTTCCATGGCGCCCGACATGTCACCTGATACTTGCTGGTATAGGGTGCTCTCTGGCAGAAACTGTGTGACAGAACAAGGTCATGACTATCACATCCCACTGCTTCAAAAGTAATCAATTCACAGGTTTAAACAAAGAAATAACCTTTAAAAAAAAACATGATCATCCCATAAAGCTTAGTGCCATCAGTCAACTTCTTTTCATTGCAAAGAAGGCACATATGGCCCCTTTCACAGACAGTTTAGAGTGCTCACATTGTATTTTTACAAAGAGCACTATATTTGTGCGGTGGAAAGGAACAGCAAGTTTGCATACTATGTACAGTTGAATAGCATTCACAATTCAGAAGATCTGCATATACAGGTGATTCCCATTATAGTAAAGTCCTCAGGACCAGCAGTTTACTTGTCTTACATCAAACTTTTGTTGTAGCAGAACGATAAAGAATATAAAGATATATAGATAATAATTTGTGGGACCTGAATTTTAACTTTGTTGCAGCAAGAGTTCCGTTATAACAGGGGTGCACTGTATGCTGTATGCACAATACGAATAAATGAATACTCTTTCTACAAGCCAGAAAGCAATCATATTTCTCCATGCCTCTTAAAGAGCTTAAAAGTGAAATGATGAGCTGTGTAAGACTTGGTTGTTGTTGTCACGACAGCATCTCTGCAGGCACTTTAGGTAATAGCTGTATCACTAAATGTATCATCAAGTTACAGTTGTTCCTCATAGGCATTCAATACTCTGATAAATATATGACAGTGTTGTTGTTCTTTTGCATCAAATATTCAAAATAGGCCCTATTAAACTGGCAGCAGATTTTTTATTCCTCAAGGGCATGTAATACAAGCTGATAATACTCAGATCTGAGGCTGAGCACTCAGAATACATTATTAAAGGGACTGTACAGTACTGGTCGAGGTAGGGATTCATGTTTTGAACATTCTTAAGTGAGATAATGAAAAGCCTCTTATGAAATATGAAAGAGCATGTAATTTTAAGAAGGATTCAACATTTATTTGATGAAAATTGGTTTTCAAATGGCTGAGATATCCAAAAAAGTGCTAATAATAAAAGGCGACATGCCACGACTTTATTAGGGTCTCTTTGTTTCACCTTGTTTTTGGATATCTCAGCCATTTCAAAACCGATTTTCATCGAATAAACTTTGGATACCCTTAGAACAACATGCTCTTTGACATCTCATAGAGTGGTTTCTGAATATCTCGCAAAATGTTAAAAGCTAAATCTTCACCTCGACCAGAACTGTACACACCCTTTAACCAGCTCATAAAAGTTTGTTGACCTACCTTCATCATAAAGAGGAAAATAAGGAGGGGAGCTGAAGAGAAGGCTAGGAGATAGCGCCATCCAAGCGTTGGCATGATAACCAGTGCTAAGAAAACCTCTAGACAAGCTCCAAGAACCCAGAAAACCTACATCATCAATAAAACAATACATAAAACATTAAAAAGATGATACAAACATATTAGATGAAATCATGGAATTCCTTTATAAGCAGGCCTAACATAAATGCCAAAGTTCTTGCATTTAATATCAAATGTGTAATTCCTTTTAAAGGGAAGGTAAACCCAAAGAGCAATGTGGATTGAGTGAAAGCAGCAACATTAGTAGAACACATCAGTGAAAGTTTGAGGAAAATCGGACAATCGATGCAAAAGTTATGAATTTTTAAAGTTTTGGTGTTGGAACCGTTGGATGAGGAGACTACTAGAGGATATGACGTATGAGTGGACAACAATACAAAGAAAATATAAAGGAAATTCAACAAAAATTCACTTTTCTAGAATTATGAAAGAGCAATGGACCAACCGCTTTCAGAAAGCACAGGGAATAATTGCTACCCTTAACATATGTCAATATCAAGTTGATGGAATTTGTAATTTTCATGAAAAATGGATTTTTGTAGTATTTTCTTTATATTTTCTTGGTATTGTTGTCCACTCATACGTCATAACCTCTAGTAGTCTCCTCATCCAGCGGTTCCAACACCAAAACTTTAAAAATTCATAACTTTTGCATCGATTGTCCGATTTTCTTCAAACTTTCACTGATGTGTTCTACTAATGTTGCTGCTTTCACTCAATCCACATTGCTCTTGGGGTTTATCTTCCCTTTAAGCAAACATTCAGCCACAGCCGGTACTGATGGACTACAAGTAGTAATATATAATGTTACATTTTGTTACAACCAGATTTTTTGAATGACATATTGCAAGAGAGCAGCATGAGTAAACATCGACAAATGTACAGCCAAATTATGAGATGTAACAAGTCAATTTGATGCCTTAAACTGCATAAAATGATGTCTACTGTTTTAAACCCTTCTGTAGTTTTGTCTAGTTTTCTATGAGCCTTCACTTCATCTACCAGTAAAATTACATGACAATTTGTTCCACGGACTGCTGTCCACACCAAAGTGGTTGCACACATCACTGTCGGACCAGTAACTTTTTCAGGAATGGACCAGCAAAGAATGGAAAAAGTGGATACCTACTGGTCTGACAAACAGGCCGGACCAGTAGGAAAAAACAATTGGGGGGGGGGGGGGGGGGGGTAATTTCCATTTATTTATGTATTTATTTGTTTATTTATTTATTTATATATTTATTTATTTATTTTTTATTTATTTATTTATTTATCTATTTTTTTATTTATCTATGTCTATCTATCTATCTATCTATCTATCTATCTATCTATCTATCTATCTATCAATTTATTCATTTGTTCAGTATTCTTTATCCAGTCTTTATTCTATCAGTGGTTTATACGCTATTGTTCTAGGAGGTCCCTGCAACAGAATAATTTAGAACTGACTTTTTATGTTTAACACATTGATTTCTTTATATCAAAATATGAAATTTTATTAAGAAAAAATAGAGAAATAACTAAAACAGAGATAAAAATGTAAAAGAATCTAATATTCTGCGTAGTTTCCACGACACAATGCAGCACAGGATTTTATACATACTTCCAGGAAAACAAGGCACAGACCCCGTCTTTTGGCCGGTAGAAACTCCGCATAGATGACTGCCCTGAATGAATGAAGAAATGACCACACACAAACACACATCACCAGCCATGAGTGAGCACACATTTTCTACTTTATGGTACACATACTTCAGTACAGACACTCAAAAGATGATATGTACAATGTAAGGCCTTTACATCAGTGCAGACATGTGACCAATAAACTATATCTATGGATATTTTTCCCATATGGAATGAGTAACAAACTATTGCATTTGTACACACTCAATGTACATCCATTCTTAAAATCCAGTTCGGATGCACTAGCTGTTGCTATGTCAGCCAAATCTCCGACACGCTCTCTGGTTATCAGGAACGATCCTAGATATACAGGTATGCATGAAATTTGACCACGTCATAAATGTGTGATCATAAAGTACAATTAACAAGTTTGATTATGAACTACACGTAGTAAATGAATGGATGGTCAGGTTAGAGAAGGATACAATGCACCTCTGCATAAATTTACTCTTTACTAACTTTTGGAAAATCCCCTTCACCTAAGTTTACAAGAAACAAGGAAAAGTAGAAATTACGCGGTGCGTAATATATGTCCCCGCCGGAAGTAGCATTTTGTAGCAAAATGTACAATACAGGTAAAAAAATCAAGGTCAAAGGTCAAAGAAGTCAAAGGTCAAAATTCTGTGTAGAAGTTTTGAAGCCCTCAACTAGTGCCATCACATAAAGCAAACGGAATCGAAATCGGGTTAGAAATGGCGAAGGAGTAGCATTTTGTAGCAAAATGTACAATACAGGTAAAAAAAATCAAGGTCAAAGAAGTCAAAGGTCAAAATTCTGTGTAGCACTTTTGAAGCCCTCACCTAGTGCCATCACATAAAGCAAACGGAATCGAAATTGGGTTAGAAATGGCGAAGGAGTAGCATTTTGTAGCAAAATGTACAGTATAGGTCAAAGGTCAAGGTCAAAGGTCACAACTGAAATTCTGTGCAGAAGTTTCAAAGCTCCAATGTAGTGCTATCATATAAAGCAAACAGAATCAAAATTGGCTCATAAATGACAGAGAAGTAGCAAATTGAAGATTTTGATCACACACAGACGCACACACGGACAGACACACGGACACACACACGTACGGAGCCCGTTTCATAGTCCCCTGCTAGAACTCGTTCGGCGGGGACAAAAAACACCTCAGAGCTTCCACAGACCAGCTAGAGTATTTCCAAAGGTTGCCTACAAGATGAAGCTAATGCTGAGGATTCGTGAGGTAGCCGATGTGGCACTGTCTGACAAAATGTTACTAGCATTGAGTTTATTTTGGCACTCCACTATAATTGAATGCACCTGCTTGCCACCCCTCCACCTCCCTCTCCCCCCCCCCCCCCCCCCCCCCCCCCCCCCCCCCCAAAAAAAAAAAAACCCAAACAAACAAACCTTTAAAAAAAAATGAAACTGCTTTTAGATGCTATCAGGAATATCATGCATACTCTAAAAACTGCTGTTGATATGTTAAAATCACTGAGTGTAAATCCTTCACAGAAAAAAAAACAAAGAAATCTCCCAGAAACACATACACACAAATGTTTACTGCTGGTATCCAGTATTTTTTGCATCTATTCTAATACCAGCACAAGTTTTGAAATGACAGGACAGTTCCTGTTCAACTCACGACTGAGATGATCCTCCGAGAGAGACGCCAACGAGACCCCGAAGGATGAGAACCCAGGCAAAGGTTGGGGAGAAGGCGCTCAGGAAACCATAGAGAAAGATGTAGAAGGATGACAACCCCAACGTCTGCAAGAATACACAAGAGTTTGTAAGAATGGGTGGCTCTACCATTTACAAGCACCAACTGAGAAATCAGCTATTATTTTTTTCCCCTGCCTTCTCTCTCCTTCTCAATCTCTCTTATTTATCACTCTCTCTCTCTTACACACACACATATGCGTCTATGGTGGAAACCGAGGACCCGTTTTACCCATAAGAATTTCACCACATAACCGAGGACCTGTGTGTTAGTAGGATTCTTGTAATCCGAGGACTCATTCGTATATTACCATCCAACCGAGGACTTATTACAATAATGCTAATCAAGGACCTACAAACATGTACCCCTACATGCAAAGGCATGCAAAAGCAGACCATTTGGAATGGTCTGTGTACCGAGGACATCCTCGGTTTAAATGTAAAGTTCGTATGTGTGTCCTCGTTTTACACCATGGGTATTCAGTGCACACACACATACTCTCTCTCTCTGTGTCCCACACTCCACAGTGATTGCTACGATTCAGATTCAGATTCAGATCATGCATACATACATACATGCACACATACATATATACGTACATACAAACATACACACATAAAAACATACATACATCATACAAAAAAAAAAAAATTAAATACACAATTATATAATCATGATACTTACAATAGAGCTAATGATCATTCTCTTAATTTTTTAACAATCATATTGCATGAATTACACTTCTCTTCATATATTCATTAATTTCATTGAAATGGGTTGATCCACCACTTACAAGAACTTAATGTAATAGAGAAATCTGCTCTCATTTCTTTTCTGTTTTATTCTAAATACAACAACCCAACCCCCCCCCCCCCTATTTACACTAATACTTTACCTCTATCTTATAGACTTTAAATACAGGCTGGATCATGAAAAGTATGCAAAATACAGCATTTGATATGACCGCCAATTGCAGATACCAATTCGATGATGCATTTCTTTTACAATGGCAACATACTTGAAGACCGCTGTACTACCTACCCATCTCCGTCCATACTTGTCACCAATCAGGCCCCAGACTGGGGCCCCAAGGAAGTAGCCACTGAAGACAAAGGTGGTGATGAGGGCTTGCTCCCAGGGGCCCAGATGCCACTCACACATCAGTTTGTCCGACAGGACACTGACCAGCATGATCTCAAAGGCATCCGCCATCTACAAGGAAGAACCAGAGTTTAATACTTCAAAATCACCTGATACGGAATTGACTCATGATTTGTTTTATTGGTATAGACAAGGTTCTAAAGACATCATGAAGCCATGCTGAGGGGCAAAAACTTTGTGGGAAGGGGAGGGGGCATACACATGGGCAAGCACGTATTAAGCGTTACATCACACATCCCATGATAGGCAGGCTGGTGTGAGGTATGCATACCAAGCACTAGAGCTATGCACTTAATACATACGTGATTTGCTTTTGCCCTCATATGTCACGGAACCTCGTCTATATACATGTAGACAATTAAGAAGCAATGAATACTTGTAAGCAAACTACAAGGAATGACAAGTTCCCTCTGAAAAGACACGGCAATGAGGATAAAGTGCCTTGCCAAGGGGCACACCTACTGCTGCCAGGGGACTTCAACTACATCACAGGGACATCATGATTTGTATTTCACAGTCTTGTACGCCAAGCTTAAACAGCTCAACATCCATTGAAACTTGAATTTCATAATTCTTGAGTACCCTATAGCAATGCTGGCAGATGCTTTCGCTGCACTTGTTTGTTGATCACATTTCACAAGATGAAATCACTGTGTGAATTGAACACGGTAGCAGATGAAATCTTTATACAGTACCTTATTCCAAGAAGCCGCAATTGTCGTGGCAGAATTAACACAAAAATGTGGCGAATATGGAGATTAATACTCACTAAAATTTTATCATCTCTCAAAATGTCTCATCAGGCTCTAACTAAATGCTTGGATGGACCTAAGTGCATAGAACAGGCTTTGGTATTGATATCTAAGTGAGGAAAAGAAAATCAGTGAGCACCTTTCCATACAAATAGAAAGGTAACCATTTCCAACAGTACAGAAACAAACAAAGTCATAGTTACAGCTTAAGTTAAAGTGATTATTGAAACATTTGATAATATCATGTGATAGCTATAGAACTGGTAGAAATTGAAAGAACTTTAGAACGAAAGGTAATATTTGAAACATGTGCCTACTATCATACACAGTCACATGAGTGGTGTAGAATAAATAGAGAAGAAATCTAAATAATTGATGATGGTTTTCAAACACCCCATAGTAAAGATGAAAAAATGAATAATTTTAGTCATGCTGAAATAACAACCAAAATTTTATCACCTGCTTTTGATGCAGGAAATATTCAGTCCAAATTTTTGTGAGATGACAAATAAGTGTTACATCATCATATTTCCCAATATTCTAGAACTATACACTTACTGTACAATGTATATAACAATGGCTGAAGTAAGTAATGCCATCCATAATATAGATACTTTCTAAAAAATGACAAGCAAATAGAACAAACACCAATAACAACCCCCAAAAAACAAAATACATGAAACATGCTCTTTCAGCAGTGTGACAACATTAACAGTGACCTACCCAATTGAAACCAACAATGCCAGAAATCATGATCTGGAACCAACCAAAACCCATGGCATCCACCGCTTCCTCCACTGTGTACTCGCCATCTTGGTCGAAAGACAAAATAAATACGAGAAAGAGAGAGATAACATTATGCATATCATACGTGAGAAAGAGAAGGGGGAAGAAGATTGAAAAGGAGACAGGGGTAGCAGGACAGCTGGGGTATTAAAGGAACAGAGTACAAAATGTACGTGATGTATTTCCTCCATGATAATATTAAGCAGTGTATCGACTTTTTTAAGTCTCTTGTAGAGGAACAAATTTATCAATGGGAATGGTGGCAGATATGAATGAGTGAAAACTATGCAGTGTTCTTTTTAAATTTCATAATGATAATTTTGATATCATAAAATTTGTAAAGAAATAATACAATCTTTTTAAAAAGTACTCATGACCATGCACTGAAAAATAAAAAAAGGTATGCAAGAGAAAAATCAATTGCAAATTTTCAGAAAGATACAACTTTAATGCAGTAAATTATTGGCTGGTCAGTTCAGTGAAAAATCTAGATATTATTGTATGAATGCAACAAGATTGCATAGCAATGTAATTGATTACAAAACCAAATTAATACTGAGATCTTGATGCATGGGGGGGGGGACAATTTACAAGAAAATACACCCTCATACAGTAGATTACAATGTGCCTATTGGAGCTCACTTTCAGAGTTTTTTTCCTGTGCTGTTTGTTTTGAGCTCAGTTTATTAAACATCAAATAAGGGCTTGGACTCAAATGCTATTTAAAGGGGAAGGCTAGTAACTGATCAGTGGGAATTAGTGGAAATGCTGGGAGATGATTGTTCCAATCCTGTATGGGATTCATTCAAGAGTACATTGTATATCTATTGTTGTGTGAAAATTATTTGCTTCAGAATGGTCTCATATTCAAGTAATGAGCAGTTTAATGCCCCGTCACTGACCAGGGACGCTTATCTGGAAACATTAAACTGCACATTACTTGAATATGAGACCATTCTGAAGCAAATAATTTTCACACAACAATAGATATATAATGTACTCTTGAATGAATCCCATAAGGATTGGAACAATCATCTCCCAGCATTTCCACTGATTCCCACTGATCAGTTACTAGCCTTCCCCTTTAAGCATTTTTGCTTAGAAACTGCAAATGCCGATTAATCCATGCTGCAAAAATTTTCACAAATATTGTGCTCTGCAAAAGTAGAGCCAAACACACACACACACACACACACAAACACACACACACACACAAATAAAAAAAAAGAAATGACAAGTATACCAAAAATCTGGGGCAGGTAACAAAATAGGAAAGAAATATACTTTCATATCAAGTATAGTTCACCAAAATAGACCCAGCACACACACAATGACACAAAAACATACACACAAAATTAACCACACAAAGATTCCCACAATGGCTTTACATATTAAAGGGATGAGAATAATACATTGTACATGGGGAACTTCATCTCAGGGCAGTGCTTATGATGTGTATCGTATGGATAGAAAGAAAATCTACGTTATATCATATCTCCACAAGTAATATAGAAGGAGAGCAAAAGTTGTGGGGAAAAGTGAGTGATTAGAATAGTCACATCAAAATAATAAGTTGTGGGGAAACGTGAGTGATTAGAATAGTCACATCAAAATAATAAGTTGTGGGGAAAAGTGAGTGATTAGAACAGTCACTTGTAGGAAGGAATCAGGAGTACATTGGAAATTCATAAAGCTAGAAGGAGCAGATGAAATTGATAATTAAATGTTTCTTCTTAGAGCCTTCATAATCACAGGAAATGCCACACAGGCCATAAAAAGAAAACACCCAATTATATTGAAATACTTAATTACTTTGCAATATTCTTTTTCTTCTCCTTCTGTGCAATCTTATGAGAAATGATGTTACTCATATGACAGGAGAAGCTGCATAGAAATCATCTCATATTGCACATTACTGCATATCAATATTTGTTTTAATAAATATACAACAAGTACAATGTATTACATATAAATCTAGATTTTAAAGCAAAATAAAACTGTCTGATCTTGTAATGATTGCTACCGCACAAAGTAGTGGGAAGGGTGCTCATTAAGTTGACCAAATGTGCCTTGAACTTTGACCTTGGACAGTTTCCTTTGATTCATATGATTTCGCACTCATGTGCATCTTGTGTTTTCTGCTATCATACCGTGCACAGAAATACAATGTAAGCTGAATGAGAGACTCTGAAATTCCTTTGATATTAAAAGTTCTGGAATGCCTGGACAATCTGATGCAAGCGGAAATCTTGTCATATCCAGAACATATTCCTAACCTTATTGCCTGATGCCATCTTCACATGAAAGAGTAAGCAAAGAACTCACTAGCAAATAGGCAACCCACCCCCCCTCCCCCTCCCCCCCTCCCCCCCTCCCCCCCCCCTCCCCCCCCCCCCCCCCCCCCCCCCCCCCCCCCCCCCCCCCATCCTAGCACAGCAGTTGTTATGACATCTAACACTGTTTGGTGAAAACTATTTTGTTCCAGTATACTGTATTCAATCAAGCTTACATGAGAATGTGTGAAATGGTTTCGAAAACAAGATTGTGGGATAATTACTGGCAAAGAATGCTGGTATACTTGCAACATGGGCACACTCTACTTGTGTAAAAGCTCAGCACAGATGGCAGAAACGAAACTTACAAACTGAACTCCAAATCCCATTTATACTGCAGCCAAAAGTCAAGCAACCCTGAACCATTTCTGGTGCTGCTTTCATCAAACACAGACTCATGGTCCATTTACACTGCCTATGTATGTCTTTATGACATGTATACACAAAGTACTGTTTGAGAATCTGCCACTCTGAAGTCGAGGTGACTGACTTCCCACAAATCAATCGTGTGTGCTGATCAAAAATACATTTTTTATACACATTGTACAACTGTGTATGTAAGATTTTTACCTGAGCAATGTAGTGTGAGTGAAACAAAAAAATATTGTCAGTAGAGCCTACTATGTACATGTACATCTGTATTCACACACATAAATTCCTAATCTAATAGTGTGACCCCACTTGTCAGCTTCTGATCTGTAACCTGCAGCCATTTCTCAAACTACATTGTTTACGGTTTGTAACATTAAAGGACAAGTTCACCTTCATAATCATAAGGATTGAGAAAATGCAACAATATTAGTAGAACACATCAGGGAAAGTTTGAGGAAAATTGGACAATCGATCCAAAAGTTATGAATTTTTTAAATTTTTGTGTTGGAAGCGCTGGATGAGGAGACTACTACAGCTTGTGAGTCACATGCGTACAACAGTATAAAGAAAATGTTAAAAAAAATTCAACATATTTTCACTTTTTTCGCATAATAAAAGAGCACTTGACTTGCCTCTTTCTAAAGGCAGGGGGAATAATATTACCCATAACATTTGTCGGTAACGAGTCAGGGGAATGTGTACTTTTTTCAAAAGATGGAATTTTGTGAAATTCTCTTTATATTTTCCTTATATTGTTGTACGCATGTGACATCTAAGTTATTCATACACTGCAGTAGTCTTCTCATCCAGCGGGTACTGCACAAAAACTTCAAAAATTCATAACTTTTGAACGGATTGTCTGATTCTCCTCAAACTTTCAATGATGTGTTCTACTAATATTGCTACATTCTCTCAATCCTTATGTTTATGAAGGTGAACTTGTCCTTTAATAAACTTGTACGGTATGTTCATACTGAGCCCAAAATCACTAAACTGCC
This sequence comes from Diadema antillarum, assembly GCF_040938485.1. Classification (NCBI taxonomy): domain Eukaryota; kingdom Metazoa; phylum Echinodermata; class Echinoidea; order Diadematoida; family Diadematidae; genus Diadema; species Diadema antillarum. Next base: position 2,584,393 of record NW_027271466.1, on the reverse strand, counting down.
TCTGCTGCCATGGTGGTTCAAAGAATGGATTGTACTAGCATAAATATACTTTGCAAAGACAGTTCATAGTGAGTGTGGGCAAGACCTACTGTACTGGTAGAAAAGTTAAGAAGCATATTTTTCTTCAGCTCGTATGAAAAGAGTGTTAGTAATGACATTAGTAATGACCAAACATTTGCATTCTTGAATGACAGTGTTATCGTGCCATGCATGACTGTAGATATAAGATGATGTTTCAATGCAAGAAACAAGGAAACATGCTTCTTTACCACAGGCCTCTTTATTCTCTCCAAATCCCAGAGATGAACTTGCATCGACCTCAAGTAGGCGATCATGTTCCTCACCTTCAAAGTCACTGCTTGCATAGCCAGACACTCTGGGGTCTTCTTCCAAGCGTGAGTATGATAGAGAGGAGTCATTGTTGGCCGTGTTGGGAAAGTTAGGCTGGCTGTTCTGGTCCCCGTGTTCCGCTGCTATAGGGTCTGGGACCATGTGGTTACGGGGCTCCACTTTATCATTAATATCAGCATGGTCCTGGCCCTGGTTATTGTGAGAGTCCAGCTCATACAAATTTGCCATTGCTGGATGGATATCTGGGGATCACTCTATAAAACCAATGCAGCTGGGCTATGCAGAGTCTGTACACCTTCCTTGCAATGAAGTCCAGAAAGAGATTAGGCTTGATCCTTCTCCCGTGGCTGTGCATTGGAAAAAGAAGTTGAATTATTTTATTTCCAAGACTGAAGACAACTTTTGCCCTAAATCAAATTTACAGTAAATACCTCTCATTGAGCCAGGATCAACTTATAGGCCTATAGCTTCCAGTTTCCATAATAAAGATATAGTAAGATATCTTGGTATCAATCATACTTATAGTTCCAGTGGTAGATGTACAATTTGTACATGATCACCATACCAGTTACTATTTTAACAAGCAGTACTCACAGTAATTGCAAACTGCATAAAACGTGTCATAATTATTACCAGGTACAGTGTGTATGCAGTCAAATATCGACAGAAAACCTGAAGGTGTATTGTAGGTCTTGCGAACAATAGGTTTAACCCTCAACGGTGTGGGACCTGCTTTCTACACACAATGGCACACACATGGTACATGTACATACGGAGCCCCAAAGACTTTGTACACAACCTACAATGTACCAGTACTGTAAATCATCTGTGAAGCTGTTGTAACTCATGCTGGTGTATTTTGATATCATTTTTCAAGGTCTTACCCAGCTCTAATTGAGCTGAATCAAAGACTGACAGAAAGAGCACACTAAACATGCTCTCATAATGCCAATTTCAACATACATGTAGGTGGTGCCAGTGAAGTATCCTCTAGGACCCTGTTTACAGTGTGAGGTGAGGCCGCAGCCGAGCCGCAGCCAAGCCCACCTTCATTTCAGTGTAAACGCGCAAAAGGCCAAATGCGAGGCAAAAATTGGCCTCGATTTGGCCACGCTCTGGAGGTGGTCTCAGCCGCGGCCGAGCCGGGGCTGAGCCCGACCTTTTCTCAGTGTAAACACAAACTGGGCCAAATGCGCGACCAATTTTAATCTGGCTTCCAAACCCTCTGCCTGTACTATTTCGCTATTCAGGATATTAACCCCCTCAACGTCGAAAACTAGTATAGTTTTAGGTGGTTTTGTCCTGCAAAGAATTTTTTCCTTCGGCAAAGGCCTTTGCCTGAACGGCGACTTCGTCGCCACGGAATTCAGTTAGCAAAGGGTCTGAAAACCAGACAATACCAAATTGCGTTTGTTTACTAACAGAGTGCCACTAAGACAAAATATTGAAAGGTTTGAATTTAAAGCGCGGCAGAGCCCGGCAGTGTAAACGGACAAAATTGCAGGGCTCGGCCTCGCAATTGAGGCTGGGCTCGGACGCGGCTACTCGGCCTTCTCAAGTAGCAACAGTTCCATTGATGATAGTCCCACTCATAGTGATTCCAGTCAGTGGGAACAATCATCTCAGTTCAACAAAAGGGCTATCCTGGGGTATAGGGGGTGTCACGAGTGGAGTGACAGACGCTCTCCTCCACTGAGGTCAATTTGCATAGAATTTGTAAATAAGCACTTAAGTATGTAAATTGATGTAAATTTTTTAACATGTCAATGGAAAACATTCCAGACCACTCTCGGTAGAGCCACGGTAGTGCTATGTGTGGCAAGGAGCGGCAGTATGACATCAGGCCGTGAAGGGGACATCACGCTGTGGTGCTGTCTCCGTGACACATTGCATGAGAATGGCCACTCGGTAACGGTGACAGGGGCCGCCACCCCAGTCAATATTACTTAGAGATACCCACAGATAGTGGTAAGTGCATTAATTTTGTAATTTTTATATTGTTAATTGGAATAATTCGTTTGTCTAAATGATATCTGAAGTGAGAGTGAATTGTGATAAACGTTTCGGTTAATATGTGATATAGAATATATAATGGCTGTTATGTGTAGTTGCATGAGCCTGAATATATTTGTATAATGAGGTAATTTGAACGTCAGTCAGGATGTGAATGTAATATGAATGTGTTTCAGTGCTCTGGCTTGAAGTTATGTGATTATTTTAATATTTGAAGGGTTTCCGGGTTTCCCGAAGGGTCAAGGGCCCACTGACACTGCAAGAGGCAGGTGCATAAAGGCGTCGTAGACTGTCGACCAGCTCCGAGGCAGTAAGGGAGCATAGACTGTCGACCGGACTTCATTCCTGGATGCTGAGGAGACACCGCTGAGACGTCCGTCGGGAGAGCGACCACGCGAACGGCAATCGCGAAGAGTTGCTACGACAGACCACGCGACAGTCCATCCCAGCACCAGCGTAACGGGGCCCCGTCGTCGACCGACACCGTCGTCGACCTGCATTGTCATCGTCATACATCGTCGTCATAAGCCATCGTCACGCAACGTACACCCGTGACAGCCATTCGAGGTGAAATAAGTCCAATTTAAGTTAAACATAATAAAGTCTTAAGAGCCAGAAAGCCACTGAGCAGGAATGATTTATGTTCGTTTTTTTCTCTTTTTATCATTTGCTGTAACACCAAGATTCACAGTTATAGACAATTAAAATATATGAGTTAACTGAATGCACATTGGTTCCTCCGTTTCGTCTTGTATGAGTTACAGCCTGCCAACAGTTCTCAGAGGTATGAAAATTTCTTTGTTCCGTTTATTTCCACATATAAGGATGGAAATCGGGCAAATTCTGTGACGGGGGGCTAAATCATTTTAGACTTCTAACTTCAGCACAGCCATTCAGTTTGGAAAAGAAGGTGATAACTCCAGTTCTGAGGAGGAAGAGCAGAGGATGGATCATACAATGTCCATGAACATACAAGATCTAGGCCTATAACTTTATTGAACAGTCAATGAAAAGAAGTGAAGCCAGCACCAGAATAAGAAGTTGTGGATGAATACCACACAGACTGCAGAATATTCAGATAGAGCTTAGAGGGCTGGGGAAAGAAAGAAAACTAAAGTGAGTACATTCTGTACAGTACCATTTGTGACATTTTTTTTTTTCATAATTTCAAAAGGGACCGCATTACCATACATTAACTTACCTGCAGGTTATTCTTGAACATAGAGAGGAAAGAGAAATCATTCCATAACTTACCACGCACGGCACGGCTTGACTTCAGAGACAGTCAATCAAGTATTTTGTTCACCAAATGGTTATGGGCACAAGCATGCATGAAAAAGTGGCGATTGTGTAGTCGGTCAAGTAAAGCGTGTCCACGAAATGGTGCCAGATCCATTCATAAGCGAAGCTGGAGCTCTGTGAAAAACCAGGTAGATTAGATTAGGCCTAGGCCTACTGCAACGTAGAATTTGTACAGTTAGCATGTACACTTATAGACAGAAAGATCCGTCTTTCCGGAGGATTCTTTTATATTTTGCCATTAACGCTGTCCTCCGTAATACGAAGGGGATCCGTGAAGCCAGACGTAGTCTCCGCGGAACATTCCCCGACGGACAGATACAGACCGATCTTTCGGTCAAGTACTAGTACACCAATAGTACAGAAGTGTGGACTTGCCGGGGAGCGTTTTTTTTAAAGACGGCACAGATTGGGGCATGGCGCGTGTTAAACCTATGGGAGAAACGTTGGGTTAGGGTTTATGGTTATGGTTATGGTTATGGTTAGGGTTAGGGTTAGGGTTGGGGTCAGGGTTAGGGTTAGGGTTAGGGTTAGGGTTAGGGTTTGATGGTTAGGGTTAGGATTAGGATTAGGGTTAGGTTTAGGGATAGGGTCCCCAATCTGTGCCGTCTAAAAAAAACACGCCGGTAGGGACGTACTGAGGACAATTACAAGCGTTCAGCTGGTTGGTACTTACTTGGCGAGTAGATGTGACTGTACACGTAAACACCGATGTGCACAAGAATCACGTGACACGCTTTTCAGCGGAGTGATCAGCTGATCGCTGTACGCAATCCACATGATCAAATCAAGAGATTTTAAAAGGAATAGAGTGATGAGTACCTGTACAGGCCTAGTTTTCTACTAGTATTGTTTACTACAATCCACGATTATTCCTTGCTGACAACGTGATAAAACGTAGAATTTACGAGAACAGGATGTCATTCCATGTACATTATTATGTAGGCCTACATATTTGTTTTGGGAATGAGATGTTACACAAAGATATTTCTCAAATACAGGAAACTCAAATTACTTGGAGGAATTTCATACTTGGTTCTACAGGAAACCTTGCGTTAGAATGTGTGTGCTTTTTTATTATTGGTATGCAAAACACGATATATTTTCTGTCAGAAATAAAAAGAAATGATTCCATTTTTGCCAGTTGTTTCATTTTTTTGAAGCAAGCGAAGAAAGTAAATGAATACATAAAAAATAAAAGTTTTGTATGCACTATTAGGTGAAGTCGTAATCATGTTCATATGCTATGACATTCAATTGTACCGCAATGTCGAAAGGTGATAGTGTGAAAAAAAGAGTTGATAGCAAATGAATATTCTTTTTTTTTCGACGGTATAGGCCTACATTTTACAAATCTCTCGGACTGTTCTGTTGTATGCTTATCTACAGAATGTCCCAAAAAAAATTACAACCAAATTTTCGCATTGATAACTTCCAAATATGATTAAACTGTCTATATGCTATTTCAGGGTCTTAAAATACAACGTCTTAGCTATATTGTGCCGAAAACCCCATTCAATTTGACCCAGTGGTGACAGAGAAATGTGGATCGTTGTAAAGCATGTCATGCGTGGGTCTGATTCTTCCAAGTTTATCACGTGGATGCTCTTGGAGCAGCAGAACTTGGAGGGAACACTGTAAAAACATTGGTGTTAGATTTAACACCACGGGTGTTAAATCTAACACCACGGGTGTTAAATCTAACACCACGGGTGTTAAATCTAACACCGATCAAACTTCAATAAAGAACCACACCCACAGGTGTTAAAAATGCACTGTGATGGTGTTGAAAAGTGTTCACCTGACACTTCGTGGTGTTAATTTGACACTGTACCTGGTGTTATTTTGACACTGTACTGGTGTTAATTCAAAAATGACACCACATGGTCTTGATTTGATATTTGTTGGTGTTAATATCAATGGTTTAACACCCGTCCAGCCTGAAAGAGACCACACCAGCTGGTGTTACTTTGGTGTAAATTTATTTTCACATTTTTTCAAAAATCTAGTATTTTAATGTAAAATTCTTGATCGTCTTGTTTAAATTAAAAATCAACAAGAAGTGCAGTTACTATAAACTCTTAAAAAAAAACAGTTTAAAATTTGGAAATGACACCCGTAGGTGTTAATTTAACACCATAAATGAGCACCCAAAATTTAACACCAGCTCGGTGTTCACTATTTAACACCGGACTTTTTGCAGTGAAGGGATTCCTGTTGACATGCTCTACAAAACTCCTCATTTCTCTTTGACCACTGAAGCAAATCGGATTGGATTTTGCGTAAGATGTAGGTAGAAAGTTATAGTTTCTTACCCTGAAATTGTATTTGAATTTATTCCTTATTTTTAAAGTTATCATTGCGGGGGGGGGGGGGGGGGGGGGACACACGGTATGTATTTCTTGAATTATATATGACGCATCTATTATTATGGTAAATCTATCAGTTTTCGTGCAGCGATCAGGATTGACTAAGACCCGTCGTCAGTTACTAGTAAACGATTTATTTGTTTATTTAGAAATTGTGGCTTCTTGTTATACCAACGAACGTTTAAACATCTAACATTGTTCATTCTGAAATGAAATGAGAGCAAAATGTATCAGTTATGATGTAATCAGTACTGACGAAGAAGTTTTTTTTAATTCTTTTTCCATCAGGGGTACGTAATTATCTTGTACGTTAATTTGTGTTCTTTTTTTAGTGTATATGTGCATAATGCACATTGCATACATGCATGGCAGTGAAATACAGAAAAAAAAATGTGCTGGTACATGTATTGTCCATTGAGTCTCGAGCGTATTGGTACTGTTAAAAGTAATTCAATTCAAATCAAATTCAATTCAATTAATCCAAAACTTACTAAGTCTCTGAGTTTGATAGGGCCTACCTTCAGCAAAAATATTTACACATGTATAAAGTCGAAAGGTTGTGCGGAGAGGTATAGCGTACACGTGACCTACTAATCAACTATTATGTTGCATTCATCACGCATAAAAACGAATGTTTATGACTGATATTGATGTTGGAACCATATTTCATATTTTGCAATACTGTTTTACAGGTGCATCAACTTTCCCCATAAACTGCCTTAAAATATGAAAATATAATTGGCTGTTTAGGGAAAGGCTATATGAGCAGCCCCCAGTTACGGCACATTTTGGTAAATTGCAAATAAGTTTAGTAAATTACCAAAATGTGCAGGACATTGACGGCACATTTTGGTAACTTTCTGCTCCTCCACAATCATCACAGAAACAAATGAAGAGTTTGTTCGCAAAAACCGGTAAGTCCATTTTCAGGGTTGAAGATTTTGAAGTACGGTCTCTGTCATAAAGTGCAAAATAATATCTTTTAAATGATATATTGGTCACTACATATAAAGGTACATTTTTGAAGTTATGGTCAAAAGAAGCAAAAATGTTCTTATTATTCTCTTTATTTTTCTTGACCTTCAATAGCAAATATCTCCATTTGGCAAATATATGCTACTCTTCAAATTGTAAGTGCGGTTGGTTTTTGTCCCCACCAAGTGAGTTCGGTAGCCTAAAGGCCGTGTCAAACTTTTCCGGGCAAGCTACGCGGGCTTGTTGCGAGTAAGGTTTTTCCAGCACGCAGGAAAATTATCTCGCCCGTAGTTGCCCGGGAGCTGCGCACGCAAGTCCGATTTACCCGCAGCCAAGTTTTGAGCAGCACCTCGCAGGCAACTCCCACGCAGGTACTTCGCAGTCCCCGTATGCGGCCAGCGCGGCCAAGATAATGACATTCTGTCATTTCTGTTGGACTTCTGCCATTCCTTCAGATGAATTTCTGAGTTGTCAGCCCCCACGCGCCTGGCACGCAGGTCTCACAGAATACCCGCAAGAAGAACATAAGTAGCACGCATCCAGCAAGTAAGACACATGCACAACTCGCCCAAATCCTTGTCCGCCCTCAGAAATTGTGCGGTACGCTGGAAAATCCTCACACGCAACAAGCCCGCGTTACGGGTAAAAAGGATTGCGGGGACCTCCGGGTAGTAAAAATTGTTCTTCGCAAGTCGCACGCAAGGCTCCGCTTGCCCAGAAAGATGTGACACGGCCTGTAAGGCCGTGTCACACCTTTCCGGGCAAGCTTCGCGGGCTTGTTGCGAGTAGGGATTTTTCAGCACACAGGAAAATTTTCTGCGGGCGGACAAGAATGTTTATGAGTTTCGCACTTGTGTCTTATTTGCTACACGCGTGCTACTTACCTTCTACTGGTGTGTATTCCGTTTGACCTGCGTGAGAACTTTGAAACCAATCCATTTTCTGTTACGAGCGACCTACGGGTACTGCGAAGTGCCTGCGTTGGAGTTGTCTGCAAGGTGCTGCCGTGTTCTGCGTGTTCCCCCGCGACTCACTCGGAACATATTTTGAACATGCTCAAGGCCCTGTCATACCGTATCTCTGGGGAAGTTTGACTTGCGGGGAAGCAAATTTGCTACCCGGAGCTCTCCGCAGTTGGTCCGCATGTGCACCTGACAGTACCTAGCGCGTATCTCGCCCGGATTTGCCCGGAGGTGTGCACGCAAGTCTGATTTACCCGCAGCTAAGTTTACAGCATGACAAAAACTTTTTCCGGGTGAGTCGTGGAAATTGCACGCAGAGGTACACGCAGAACGCCAGTAGGAGGCCCTTAGCGACAGCACCTCGCAGGCAACTCCCACGCAGGTATTTCGCAGTCCCCGTATGCGGCCAAATAAATGACATTCTGTGGTACTTCTGCCATTCCTTCAGAGGAATTCCTTCACTGAGTTGTCAGCCCCACGCACCTGGCACGCAGGTCACACAGCATACCCGCACGAAAAGCAATCGCAATAGCTCACTCGAGCCTTCAACTCGGGTGAGCTAAATAAGTGTCTTACCTGTCTTTACTGCAGGACCATAATATCACCTTAACTCCTTGACCGTATACAAATCTCAAGCCCATCCATGGGTTTTTAGATCAGTTACCAAAATGTGCAGATTGTCCAAAATGTGCAGACAAATCCACTTTTAACTGCACATTGTGGTAACAGTCGATCCCGCCAGGTTTAATATAGGTGCACTATCGGCACATTTTGGTAAATTACCAAAATGTGCAGTTACCAAAATGTGCCGTAACATATTATAATAGGTACGGCACATTTTGGTAATTTACCAAAATGTGCCGATTTAACAAAATGTGGCGTAACACCCCCATCAAACAAAAATCGCCGGGCTCCTCGCCCTAAACAAGACACGTCAAATCTCTCATTCGCACATTTTCTTTCTGTTTTATTCTTTCTTCTTTTTTGGTGGTCTACAGACCAAATCCATGGATTTCAGTAACTTTTCAGTGTCTGTTTTTTTAAATCATTCTTGAGATAAACGAAAGGGAACATAAATGACATGTATGGATTTGCGCTGTATACAAAGATTGAATGAAATCTCCGCTTCTTGACTTTTAGGTATATTAGATCCGTCTATATCGGTATCGTTGACAAAATCTACGATATGTTATTGTTTTTATAACATGATGATTGCCCTCAACATTTTCCGACTCGAGACGCGTCCCCGTCGACATTTATGACGCCCCTCTTGACATAGATGTTTAAGGGTATACTGGGGTAACGATGATGATAGGGTCGTCTGTATACAGGAGAACAGTTTTACAGTTGAAGAGGTAGCCACATAAGTCCCAAATAATCATTACCAAAGCTGTCTTATTTGCCCGTCATGGGAGTTCCGTATTTAGGAAGTTATTGTTTCATAAACTGAGCCTCGGTCCATCAGACGGGTTGCACATGCCTCAATCGAAAAATGATTTAAAAAAAAAAAACAAAAAAAAAAACTTACCTGTGCTTACATAGCAGATAAAAAGCCAGCATCCCATCAATTTGGACCGGAGTCTTTGGTTACTCACATTCTCCCAATACTGTCCAACACTTCAAGTAGTGACTTCGCCGAAAATCTGGGAGTCAGTCCATCGGCAATCACCAGGCTCTTTCAAAGTCACGGAGTCTTCGCTGGACCCTCATGCAAAAGGATGCTGAATGTGTGCCCCAAAAATTCATCACAGCGCTGGTAGACTCAGATTTCCAAATTTTGGGGAAAAATCGATAAATTTGTTGTTACTGTCAACAACATCCTGAAAAGTAATGCTTACCCTAGGACAGCTACCTATATGATAATATCGACTTCACGGGGTAGGGCTATGCTCATAGCCATCAACCATCGCAATGACCACTGGCATCAAGTTTTATATAAAAAGACCATGTGCTCTTTGCTTCTTTGCAAAAGATGACCCATGAAAAGATGCTCCCACACCGGAAATACGCTAGTGAACCTTTTCTTCTTAACTGCAGAATAAGTAAGGGTCATAATTATTTAATATACCAATTATATGTACCACAATTCAGCCAATGAAGCCCTGCCATTATGACAACGCAGGGAACTGACACAAGGGCCTGCAAAACAATCATGTGCAATGAAGCCAACTTTTTCTACAAAGATTAGTCCACAAATGCCTGGTTATTAAATATCCTCTGGAGGACGGGCACTATCCTAAATCACTGTTCCAAAAAGAGTATCCACGTATGGAATACGACTTGAAAGGGAATTGAACATGTGACTCGTAATCTGAGTGATTGTCGTTACACGGTGTTGTGCATCATTAAGCTGGTTTAAAGCTCACCAGCTGCCTACCTGGTCATGCTTGAAGTGCTATTGTTCACCTGTGCAAGTGACACAGTGGTTTGAATTTCTCACAAACAATTTAAATTACAAAAACACAATTGTACCAATTGCTTACAACCAAAAAGCAATTGTGCTGACGATACTCATGTAATCAAGGTCTACAGGGGAAAAAACAACCATACAAGTGAATTCAAGTATACATCTGCATAATTTCAATTCTTCATTTCTATGAAAATAGGACTTATTTATTATTAGTGAGTTATTTTTACTCACCGTCTTCCTATGTATAGATATGATAGTCTTTTGCATAAACAAGTAAAGTAAGGACAAGCTACTCACTGCAAACATGAGAAAGTAACAAGGCATCATAAATTGAGAAACACTAACGAACACATATTTCCCTTTTTAGAGTGCTTGTGGTTTGAATTTGCGTGACACAATCTCATGAATTGAACTTACAGGCAAGTAACGTAAGATTATTCAAACAATTATGAACTTTGTGAGAATAAATCTATTTCTGGAAAAAAAATCTGGTGCTGTTGGCATTATTTTGGGCATGGTGCTCTGAAATGAAAAAAAGAAAGAATAAAATGACAAAAAGGAAAAACAAGATCGCAAAATAGTTACCTCAATACCAGAAGAGTTGAGCCTTGCAGTCAGAGGGGAGAGTACTCTCCTCTGACTGCATGGAGCCCAAACCCAAAGAGCAATGTGGATTGAGTGAAATTCCACACAAAAGAAATGAAAATTACACATTCCATCAACTTGATACTGACATAAATTATTATGTTAAGGGTACCAATTATTCCCCCTGCTTTTCTGAAAGCGGTTAGTCAAGTGCTTTTTCATAATGCTAGAAAAGTGAATTTTTTTGGAATTGCTCTTTTGGGTTGGGGTTAATCAAGATGGTCATTATTGAATCTCTTACCTACGTGTATACATGTATCAAAATCAGGATATCAAGCATCCATCAAATATGCCAAAATGAAAGATTTTAATGGCAACAAGATTACACATAGATCGCTGACTAACCGTTAGTTGTCATCTTAGTATTGAAAAAGGTTCATCCATCAGTCTATAAGAAATTCACTGTTTGTTGTCCTTTGAGAATGTTTGATATTTTTTGTGACTTGTGTCTTTGTTGTGGTGTATCACCTCTGTTTCCTAATTGTGCTAGAGTGCCAGTGATCTTTCAAAAGGGAAAGAACGCTTTCGGTTGAGACGTTTGTTGAGATGATGAGAAACCTCTTGTAAAATATGGAAGAGCGTGTATACTCTAAGAGGAATTCAAAGTTTATCGAATGAAAATTGGTTTTGAAATGGCTGAGATAGCCAAAACAAAGGGATTTTAATAAAATGTGGGACCCATCTTTTTGGATTGCTTTGTTTTACTTTTTTTTTATATATCTCGGCCATTTCATAATTGATTTTCATCAAATAGATATTGAATTCCTCTTAGAATAATATGCTCTCTATAACATTTCATAGGATATGTCTAGGTATATCTCGCATGAAGTGCATTCAGCTATGAACTCTCCTTGTGGCTCCACTCTCCATAGTGGCACCACTCCCCTGCATCTCCCCTCCAGCAACAGGAGGAGCCTCGACCCTGGATGATGTTATGGTATGAGATTGATATAATAAAAGGGGTTTTCCCGTCAAGTCCTACTAGATTATTTCATGTCAAACTTAATTTCGTTGAAGAAAATGTCAACATTTTAAAGCCATTGCTCTCATCAGATATCAGTAAAAGAGGAAGTGTCTTTAAAAACACTAACTTTCAACAGAGGGCACACAAGCTTTGATCTTTAAACTCTAAACACAAGTTTGAAGAGGTGCGGGGCTTCAACTTTCCTTGTGGAACCCCTTCTCCTCATGGCACCACACCCCGCGTCTCCCCTGCTGCTATGGTATGTTAAAGTGCCAGTTTTCCTTTGGTTGAGTACAAGTTTTCCTTTTGTATCAGGTTCCAAAGTGTGAGTTAAGGATCAAAATCACCAATATGAAATATGCTAGAACATTAGATGGGGGTTTCCCGTCAAGTCCTGCAAGATAATCATGTCAACCTTAATCCCGCTGAAGAAAACCTCAGTATTCTAGAGCCACTGCTCTTATCAAATATCAGTAAAAGAGGAAGTGTGTTTGTTTGTTTGTTTGTTTGTTTGTTTTTTAACCCCCCCCCAAAAAAAAAAAAAAAAAAAACTCACTTTTAAGCGTACGTATAGGGCATCAACCTATCACATCATGTAGTTATCGATGTAATTGGGACCTGTTTACGCCAACTTTTGATGGGATTTTCCCATTTCTGCCAAGAGGTGTTGCGTTTTATTTGTTAATATCCTTTAAGGGGATAGGGGGGGGGGGATTTTGTGCAATGCATCTTTACGTAAACTGGGATAATAAAACCAGAACAAAGAAATATATAACTAGGAACACCTACTTTAATCTTCGATGTGCACGCGTCCACACTACACAGACCTCGCTGACATTGCATAACTTCATAAATAGGGCAATGTTGAAATAAACTTGAATTGATTACTATCGAGATACACTGCACCGCCACACAAAGTAGAATCTTACAATACAATGCAATACAATACAATACAATACAATACAATACAATACAATACAATACAATACAATACAATACAATACAATACAATAAACAATACGATGCGGTGAATGTTGGCTCGTTAGGCTCAGGGCGCTTACAACATTGGAAAAAAGAAGAAGAAAGAGATTAAATCTTTCAGGTTTAATGCAAAAGAAGGCTCTGTTAACAATAACATGTGATATGATATGATATGATTTGATTTGATTTATTGTTATCTGTCGATCCGAGGAGCGCATTTGTGCAATACCATGGCACAGCGCCCCACAATGAGTTCAAAGATGCACACGTCATCCCAAACTTGGCTGGCTCAAAATACCAGTGCTGAAACTCATCATCCTGCCATTGACACTGACATATGTATGCACCTGCCAGTGATTGTCAGAAGGTCTATAGTTTGAAAAACGTTCAGAAAACCCCAGTTGCGCCCAGTCATTGGCTGCACCATGGACCTACTCCACACATGGACTATAAACGAAGGTCTTTCTTTGATCGGACCTGCATCGCAACCTCCTGATAATGTGCATCTTGATTAGTACATTCAGATGTTTGGACAATGACGATTATGTAATCGTTCATCGTCACTGACAAAAGAACCGTTTTCCTCATTTCGGTTTTATTTCGCTGAGGTGCCTTTTCAGACTTAACTGCTTTTGAAAAAATCGACAATGATGAGGAGCAGCACACCTCAAATCATGACAAATTTCGTGTCACACATTTTTAGTAATTACTGACGTGGACGCTTGTGGACGCGCATGATACATGTCGTGTACCATTACTGTCCATGTTTACTCTGAAACAATGTGCGAAAATTGTAAGAAATTAGATTGCATAATCATTACAACCAACCTGTCGAAACACTTGCTTTCTCTTGTTGAGTACGTGCATTTCGCAAATGAAATTAACTGAGCGATGATTTCCCAATGTACACTGTAAAAACATCGGTGTTAGATTTAACACCATGGGTGTTAAATCTAACACCGATCAAACTTCAATAGAGGACCACACCCACAGGTGTAGAAAATGCACTGTGATGGTGTTGAAAAGTGTTCACCTGACACTTCGTGGTGTTATTTTGACACTGTACTGGTGTTAATTCAAAAATGACACCACAGGGTGTTGATTTGATATTTGTTGGTGTTAATATCAATGGTTTAACACCCGTCCAGCTTCAATAAGAGACCACACCAGCTGGTGTTACTGTGGTGTAAATTTATTTTCACATCTTTTCAAAAATCTAGTATTTTAATGTAAAATTCTTGATCGTCTTGTTTAATTTGAAAATCAACAAGAAGTGCAATTACAAAGAAACTCTTCAAAAAAAAAACAGTTTTATATTTAGAAATGACACCCGAAGGTGTTAATTTAACACCATAAATGAGCACCGAAAATTTAACACCAGCTCGATGTTCACTATTTAACACCGGACTTTTTGCAGTGTATATTAATGTATTGCTTATGCATTTTCTTGATTGAAGAGAGTTATTGTCTTCTGCGCATGTAGTTTGTAGATATCTCAAAGCGGCATCTTGTTTTCACTCCAGGCTGTCGGTGATGCACGATGAGATGAAGGCAGGAAAGCATCTTTAAATGTTATTGTGACGCTTTTCTCAGAAACAGGTGTTTGGATTGATAAACGAGCGATGAATGTCCATGTGTGGTGGCTGCACGTGTCGATCTTCTCACCTCGTCTGATCTCGCGGAACCCTATAAGAAGTGTGAGGTACAGAAGGATGATGCGGAATGGAGCGATGCAGTAAACAGCCCCATCTTCGACAATAATTGATGCAGTCGTCGGCCTTATGCCAAAAGGGCACTAATATTGTACAAAGTCTTGGACCTTTTGGCATAAGGCCGACGCAGTCAAGCTGATACAGGGTACTCCATTTCAGGTTAGAGAAAAACGAGTGATAATGCAATCGACTCTATTCAGTGTCAACACCTTTCAATCTTCAGGATTTATTGACAAATCGTTTACATGTACTATCATTAAGTCTAAATCCTGCTCATATGATATTTCTATTTTCTGATGGATGTTTATTGAATACTGTATACCTGTGATGTGGTGAATAAAGTCTTGGACCCGTGTGAGGATGTTACTGTGGGTTCCTATTCTCTGAAATGATAACCTTTTGCAGATCTCTCGTGATCATCGCAACCGGTCAGAAAAGGGGGCATTTTGGACTGGTGGGGTGACAATGGAACTGGCAGAGTCTTAAAGGTCTTACTTACCTTTGGGAGCAGTGATTTTAAAAAAAAAAAATCAAGATGTCACTTTTGATGCATAGACATTGTGTAGGTCAGTTGTATCACAAAACATCCTATCATAATATACAGTAAGATTTTGGCAATAAAGCCTAATGTATAAGGAGATATCACTATTTTTCTCATTAAACCATAACTGTAGACGGTTTAGTCTGGAAGCATTTTTATTATAACTACTGTTTATATTTTGTATATTTAACAATGTACTTAACATCGATTATACTGGTTCAGAATTTTACATAGGTTGTTTCTATCCCTAACTCACATTTTAGAACTATTTTGACCACTAATGCTGGGTTTTTGTTTCATCTGCAAATGGTAAATTATGCCTTTAAGAGAGAGCATGCACTGCCTTTACACAGAGGAGGCAGGTCACGTTGTACAAAGCTTGTACAAGTATAACAATAGTACTTCAGAGACTCGTCACACACATCGAGTTCACGGTGGGATTAATATCACCTGTTCTAATAGTTCCATGACATTTGCTCTTGCGACAATTTCAATGAATGCAGAATGAGTACCATATCTGAGTGAAGCAGTATAATGAACCATGTCAGTGGTGGTTTGTATATGTGACATTTTCCTTTTCTTGATGTGTACATACAAAAATGTGCCTGTAAATCTAAGTGGAATAATGTAGGCCTAC
This sequence comes from Diadema antillarum, assembly GCF_040938485.1. Lineage (NCBI taxonomy): Eukaryota > Metazoa > Echinodermata > Echinoidea > Diadematoida > Diadematidae > Diadema > Diadema antillarum. Next base: position 2,568,534 of record NW_027271466.1, on the reverse strand, counting down.
TGTATAATGTACTCCTACTATGTAGGGCCTGATTTTATCTGTTATAATAATTATGTACTATGCAATTCTGTTCATACTTTGATGCTTCTCTCGGTCTCCCCCTTCTTTCTCTCCGGATAGTCATATTCTATACAAGGCTATTAGATTTTCACTGTAGATTTCTCCCGCTGAAATTATGAACGTTGAGCCAATTGCGCAGACATTTGTTTCTTTTCCTTCATTATCATTTCATATTCAACACCATAGATAGCCTGCATCTAATTGTATCCATTCAGTTACTAGTATTGATTTTGTTTGCTAACTTTTAAACTCGTATCTTCTGTAATTGTCTTGTGTAGAATTAAACTGCGTTATTTGTGTTAGATGTGTCAAACTTTACAGTGTGTTCATTTTATCTCATTGCTATCTATATACATAAAAGTGGACATGAATATGAAATATGAAATTCAATGGTTGATCGATGTGAAGTTGTCGTATCCTTTATGTTTTCTCTGACTAATTTACCCACATTTTGGGATGACCTAACTGAAGGAGCCCTTTGTGTAATGAGATTCATTTCCCCCTTTTTATGAGGGGACTGCATACTGCAAGCTCTGCTTTTTAGCAGTCCCCTCCATTTCCAGCATTTTTTCTGCCATTACCATAATGATATACATTTATTTGTATATCTGTTAATAATTTACCTCTGTCTTTACTCTTTATTACATTTTATCATGTTCATCACATTGTTGTACCGATTTCGCGACAGTATCTGTACATGCGAACATTTTCATTATATTCCTAATTATTTTGTTTATTGGAAATGAAATAAATCAACCTGAACTTGAACTTGAATATTAAACATAAAGGTTAACGTTCAGTCATCAGTCCTGCTTATATGCCCATCATGCATACAGTATGAATACCAAAAGATGCGCAAAATGAGTTATAACTCATTGATATATCGTTCATTAACTTTTTGAAACTCTGGTGGTAATGCAGTACTAGTAATGTTTAATCATGTTAATTTATAATATCAGCCTCATTGCAATCACAGCCGTTTGTTCTTTTTGTAAGTGAAGGGAAAACTAATAATTCCCGTCAGTACAATTTGCCATTCGTTATCAGCACTGACACTATCGTATTTTTCTTCTTAAAAACAAAAACAAAAACAAAAAAAAAACAACCACGGTGTCCTCATATAAATTGTATGGATTGGTCTGAAAAGTCCACATCATATCACCCAGCACGATAGCAATCGCGAAAATCCCTGTGTAGACACTGATACCAGGAAAAAAAAGTGATTTGTGTTTTACTTTTATGGAATGTTGTCAATGTTGAATGGACTTCACTCTTTCAATGTCTCTTTATATTACAGTGTACGTTTCTTATATCTACTTTAAACAGCGTTAAGAAGTCATGAACACAGGTACCTAGGGGAGTATATAAGACACATTATTAACCCTATACATTAGCAGAATACTGATGGAGAAGCGTGTAGCCCATTATTGTCAATAACATTATACACATAATTTTGGAAAAAAAAGGCTTAGGTTTTGTATAGGCCTACCCATTCCACAATAGTGGAATCATGGATGTACACGAGAAAGAGCCGATACTCCAGAGATGTATCGTCATTCCATACGAGGTTCTCGGCCACGGAGCTCGCTACAGTTTGCTGCACTCCGAGACGTGGTATGTCATCGTAATTTATCCCCCTTTATTATAGGGTATTGCCTCCGCTACGCTCGTTAACATCATGATTGATAAGCCCGCCATAAAGGCTGACTTTGCCGTGGCAAGTCGATTAATCGTGACGCGGTCTTTGTCGCTATAGTTTTCCCGGGGCCTGCACGGAGTTCCTGAAGAAAATGATCGTCTGCGTTGGAAGATCCCAAACAATAACATAAGACTGTCATGCTGCGGCTATATTGCAGATATAATATTTATATAATATTGACTGGCCCTGAGGGAGGTACCAGAAAATATTGCCCAAACTGAAAGCATATTGCCCGAGTCGAAGACGAGGGCAATATGTTTTCAGTGCGGGCAATATTTATCTGGTACCTCCCGAAAGAAAGGCCAGTCAATATCATAATTATTACCTATCCCCCTAGGTAAATTAAGAAAATATGTAAATACGGCTATACACTATTATATGATATAGATCAAGCCACATTTGACTACCTGTAGACCATCAACATGTTGAATAATTGCAAAATTGTTCATCAATGTATATCATTCAACTCCAACTTCAAAGATACAATCCATGTAGTTGTAACAGGCAAACTTCAAACTTCTGAACGTTCTTACACGTTATTTTTACTTCTCTGTTTAAAGTTTGGGAGTTGTAAAATTGATGGTCACTGTGCAATTACTAATCACAAATGGACTAGTCATTGCCTAGTGCTGCTGTAAGTGGTCGACCTTGTATGAGTTGATTTATCAGCGTTCTTCTGCGGTGCGTGTAACTGACACCCTGGACGTCCTGGAATGTTTTCTTTTCGTGGTCGATCGGAATGTTTACGTTTAAAGCAGGGAGGTGGGGAGAGAGATCCCACTCTTTCTCTTCCCACCTCCTCAAACCGGAAGATTGCACTGTTTGCTCATACTGTTACTTTTACGCAGCGACGTGGTGAAAAGCATATTGACTGCTGACCTTTAACCCTGCAAAATAACAACTCCTGACCTTTAACCCTGCAAAATAACAACCGGAATTGCCTCGCAAAACTCCCTCGTATAGGTAATAATCTAGCATATTTGTTTGCTTGTTCCCATAGTACAAAACTACCAAGCGCGCGCCTACCAATCATTATTATCTCCCATACTGGTATTAATTTGTCTGTACATATAGTTCGAGCGTTTCCACTGCTTCTTCCGAGGTCAACGTGATTCTTTGGTATTAATATGTTAGTTTATCATTTTTGATAAATTACGTAATGAGCGGGAGATAGTCCGGTTTTACTCTTCCTTCTTCCATACTTTCTGGGATCCCATGTTTGACTTTTGAATAAAGAAATGAATGGAATTAATACAACATTATCAAAAGACATTAAATAGCCTGACATCTGGGATTGTTGTTGCTTTGGAAACACGCACAGTTTGAGTCTTTTTTTCCTCATATTATTGATATAGGTTTTGTAATTGATACAGGGTGTGGGAGATAGGATAATAATTCCACAATGTTTCCCATTTAATTGAAGAAGACGAGATTCCAAGGAGGTAGGCGAGCCTTGATTGTATACCAAACTCCATGATCCCCTCCCCCTCCTTCTCATAATCCATTTGTGGCGAATTGTATGAGGTGTGCCTGTTCAAAAATTCAATTCAGTGGTTTGCCGAGGATCATCACCTTGTACTTTTATCATGCCATCGACGGAAATTCAAGATCCAGAGCATGATATCATATTCTCCTAATGTGATGAACAGACTTGTTGTTGACTGGGGTTGGGTCGGATGGGGGAAAGGGATATACTAAGTAAGGAAATGTTTTGTGAGCTCATTGCTTGTGTTGACGCCTATGGTATACCGCGAGGATGCGTTTCTCTGTCTTTTCCCCAAATTTTCAGCAGAAGCACGTCATTTCAGACTCATGGCGTGCTTTGTTACTCTTCGTCGTATATGATATGCGCATACGTGCAACGCTGATCGTGAGAGGAATTAAAGTAAAGACTAATAATAACACCTGCATGCACTCGGATATAGATGATAATGGTGACGATGTTTAAACTATGCCTTAAAATAAAAAATAATGATAATGATAGTAACTAAAGCATTAGCCTATGTTAACACTATGGCGTTTGGTGACAATTCCTGTTGAACACGGAGATTTAATTTCTTCGTATTTCAACTCAGAAATTACTTTAAAGTCTATAAAGTTTTAAATAGATTGGCACCATCTCATTTCATTTCATTTCATTTCATTGCTTCTGCATGGTACAAATAATCACTTTCAGAAATATACATATAGTTTGACCTATAACATTTCAAAGGAATTTATGGTCTTATGGGGATTCAGGCTATATTACTTTTTGTGAGATAATTAGAAACCACTTAATGAAATTTATAAGTGGTTTACGATTCTAAGGAAGTATATAAAAGCTTATTATTTTGATGAAAATCGATCTTGACTTTGCTGAAATATTATACAGCAAAGACTAATTAATTTCCAAAAAATGGGTTGTTAGGAGCACTTTGTTTACTTTGTTTCTGATAATCTCAGCAATATCAATTTTAATTGAAATTTCTTGCAAGAATAGTATGCGCTTAAATATGTCATATAGGACCCTAAGTGATTTTTAGTTATCTCACAAAAAGTAAAAATCTGAATCGCCATTTAATCCCTTTAATTCTCTAGAAAATATAGGGCCTACTCATTACAATTTAGATAATGAGCATCCAACCACCAAGAAGTAAATCCTATACAGAGAGTCATTTCATACATACGAGCAAGGGGACTTTTGATTAACGTCCTTTGACCGTTAAAAAAAAAATCAAATGTGAAAGAGCACATGCTTTCACACATTATTATTGTTTGTTTGTTTGTTTGCTTTTATTTCTGCATTCAATCAGATGCAATTTGAATGCAAACTTCAAAAAGTACAAAGACAAAGAATAACAAGTGCAGTGAAATAAATCGATAACAGTACATAAATAGATTCACATAGGTGATTGCATTGAGCAATGTAGATACACAGAAACATAAAATAAAATATACAGTATTTTTCAGTAAACAGCAGAGATAATTGAATGCAGGAGACCACCATCATAAGCGATTAAGCTTGAAATGGATGGAGGCCTCATCCATGCGATTGTGCGATTGTGTAGACTCCGAAACATGACAGATTACTAAAGATGATTTATTATGCAGAAATGGAGGTTATTTTCTGCACGTGATTTTATAGGAGAAATGCAAAGCTTTTTGAGCTGTCTTCTGTATAAATTTATATTTTGCAAAGTTTTGATATTTTCTTATGAATGTCTTTCTTTCATTACTATATGTTATAGATAGCCATGGTGGCTCATTGAGTGCATCCAGTCGTATTCATCACACTTAAATATGTTGTATTAATACCCTGTCTTTTACTTAAAAGTATGAAAACAAGTGTACTATTACTACTTTAAAGAACAAGTTCACCTTTATATATATATAGACATGTGGATTGAATGAATGCAGCAATATCAATAGAACACATCGCACGAGTTTGAGGAAAATCGGTCAATCCGTTTAAAAGTATCGAATTTTGAAGATTCTGCTCAGTCACTGCTGGATGAGAAGACTACCCTTACAGCGTGTGATGTCACATGTGTACAACGATATAAAGAAAATATAAAGAAAATTCAACATATTTTCATTTTTCTCGCATAACAAAAGAACACTAGTCTTGACTTCTCTTTTTCAGAAGGCAGGGGGAATAATATTACCCTTAACATACGTCAGTGACAAGTCGAGGAAATGCGCATTTTTTTTCAAAAAGTAAAATTTTCTGAAATTCTCTTTATTTTCCTTATGCGTTGTACGCATGTGACATCATACACTGTAGTAGTCTTCTCATCCAGCAGTGACTGTGCAGATACTTTAAAAATTCATAACTTTTGAACGGATTGTCCGATTTTCCTCGAACTTTCACTGATAGTGTTCTACTAATATTGCTGCATTCACTCAATCCATCACATGTATATGAAGGTGGATTTGTCCTTTAATGTATGTGTAAGACTACCCACCGACGCGTGACTTCAAAAAGTATGATTTCCAAACAGTATGAATCATACTTTGACAATGACTACAACTGCTGTCATAAGAATGATAATTCTTACAGCAACAACGAATTCATAAAAAAGGGATCAATGAGAAAAGAAACATGATATCAAGCGAGAACCTTGCAGTGATAATGATACGCTCAAGTAGATCTATTATACATAATTACGGTGTCAATAGCTTGATGTTTAGTAGATAGATTTCCACTAAGAGATACCTCATCAACGTGAATTCGATATCTTGTTTGATCATTGGTTAATCTCTTATTGATTTAATTACCCACATCTTTGCCCATTCGTTCTTTCTACGATGTAAGTTGGATGACGTCACAAACTTCTGCTACCGTAGATGGACACTGCTTCCTTATTTGGTTATTGTAGATGCATAGGCATCACCTTTAAAATACCGTCCATCCGTAATTCAAATTGTTAATCACGTTCAAGAGCGTCGAGGTCTGATGATTTTCCAAGAGCTTCTTTGGGATTTACTCGTTACCCTGAGTAAGAAGAGAACAATCTTGACACACTTTGTCAGTTGAAAAACATGCGGAAATGCCAACTCGCCGGACACTCTCGAGTCGTTCACGCGAAACAAAACACAGTGCTCAGTGAACTGTGTAGGTTGGGCCTAATCATTCTTCTCAGACAAAACCACGACACTGTCTAAACGCGTCACATTATGTTGTATAAGCACACGCACATACGCACCAGTTTCCAACAAAATTTGACCAGGCCCTATGATGTCATCATTAATTACTTGCCTTCCTTTCCTTCGTATTTTTCTGCATTCGCCTTGCCTAACTGTAAAGATGCTAAGGTTGTAAACTGGCCCCTAAAAATATGACAAAAGACATCGCTTTGAATTACCACTTCCATGTCCACCGCAGCAACATTTTCCGAGACATCTGTAGCAATCCCCGTCACAGCGTCACACAAACATAAAAAATCTTTAAAATCGAGATATCTATTTGAATTGTGCTTTTATTTTCATAACGGGGTCGGGACAGAAATAATGCTTATAACGACTACCCCCCCCCCTCCCCCTTCATTAAAAAAAAAGGACAATGTAGGCCTATTGGAGTTTCAGGCAATGTGTAATTCGCATTTCGAGCGCATGCTTGAGTTAGAACACGTGTCCAAGTACTTTCTCCATGTTTTCTGCCCATAGTACACGCCTCCACTTTCTTGTTTGGGCTGTTGTACGTGAACAAAAAACTATCGCCAGAACATCTGGGCAAACACGAATATATTGCCTGAGAATGAGACATGCAAAACCGATCAATACTTATATGCGATGTTAATTATCAACATATCGGCAAGTGCGCTAGGTGATCTTCTCCGACTGCAATCGATTACAGCAGGATTCCAGACTTCGACGGCAGCGTCAACGATTGGGTCTACCGCGCCACACAATACTCCAGCCCAACATCCAGCCGCAAAACCACTTACTCTACATGCAAAAGGAGAGAAAGGCACGACCCCCCCCCCCTCTTTATATCATTAGACGATGTAGCGATCATAACGTCGAAATATTTGCCGTCGGTGACCTTCGCGACGCATCGCGCTCCACGCGAGGCGCAGAGGAGGTGGACTGCTGACAGCTTATGGGCGTGGTTACACCAGACAGACACCAGCATAACTCAACGCATCGTGACGGATGGTTACAGAACTTGCATTAATGTGTCCATAGCGATTGAAGATATCCTTATGATTGATATGACTGGGTTGACCGTCTGAGAAAGGGTATGACCTCTGCATTTATGAGTGTGCGCGTGCGTGTGCGTGCGTGTTGGGTGTGTTTATGTATACTCGAGTGAGTGTAGAGTGACATTCCTCAACGCTCCACCAGAACGATGTCCTGCTGTTGTTTGTCTGATGTTCTCACAATATTCATTCCTCCTTGGAGTTCGGCGAACCATGCACCAGTCTTCCTGTTTGACGTCAACCCATGGAGCTTCAAGAAAAATTCTTTTAAAAGTGTAAACTCATCATTGTTGCCGTACTACTCGCGAAAATGCAGTTGTCCGGATGGAGAGAGGGCGTGATGTGTTAGAAAACTTTTCATGAGATGGTTGAAGATTGAGAAATGATGCACCCACCTTTGAAACAGGGAGTTGCGATAATGTTTACTGGACTGCAACAACGTAAGTTCTCTCTTCTGTCAAATTTCTCTTACTTCACTGATATCTGATTCGGGAGTGCATGGTATCCTCAATCGAACACTCGAGTATGTAAACTCTCTGTGTGTCAAGGATAAATGCGACTTATATTATTTTTGTGTACAGCAGAGCTACAGACACCATTCAGAAGGAGACCAGTTCCAAAGAGGTTTAAGAGGAAAGAGGGTATACTTCCGCATTGGAGCTGGAGTCAACACGTAACGCTATAGAGCACATGGATATTTACAAAGACTAGTAATCTCGTTGCTTCGATTGTGTTAACAAGAACCTTGCTGGCTGTTATGGAATTACATGGTTAGCAGTGAACAAACCTGCGCATCTCTCTGCCTCTATTACATTCTAGAAAAGTGGGATCTTGAACTTCAACATCCATTATACATAATGATCACACAGGAGATTTGAAACTTCTTCTCATGGTGAAATTTCTTCTTCTTTTTTTTTTTCGTCAGTTGTGCCACAGTAAAAGTCAGCGTGAAATTACGTCGTCAAGAACGAAAACAGCAACAATATCAAAGAAACCCAAGAAAGTCGAGCTGCTCTTTGTTGCGCCAAAATGGATAGTATAATGAGGAGAAAGGACCGGGAGATGAGGATGAGGAACATGACAACGGGAGGCGTTACGGGGCCGGGTGGAGAGCACCACGGCGGTGGAGGGGTGCATCACAGCCCCGCTAACATGGGAATGCACGGAATGATCCATATGCAGGTAAGCATGTTATCATTAACCCAGCTGCCCTTGCCTCCGGCAGCGTGTCGGCTCCTTGCTAGGCTAGTTCTTCATGCCGTCAGAGAATACCTATGTTTGTCATTATCCCAACTGCCTCACATCCCGCTATTACCACACCTCAGTTTGGCCACATTCCCTTCCCTTTTGAATACCAAAACCTTATTCTCTTTTCGTTTAACGCTTTTTTTTTTACATTCGCTCTACGTATTGTCTTGCATTATTTTTTGTCATTGGTCCCAAGTTCATGCATGTGATAAGATATGATATATTGAGGTTTGCATAATGGATTGCATTTATATTACAGCAGTGTCCTTGTGCAACATTTATCTGCTGTATTAGAAGATGACCGTATTACATACAATTGAAGACAAAAAACTAGTTTTGCTATATATGATGACGAAAATTACTATGGCAATATTAATAGTAATGACCATGCAGATGATATTAAGTGTATGTCGACTGAGAGATAAGAATTAAGAGGAAACAGAAGAGGAAGAAGAATGCGACAAAGTAGAAAGAGGAGAAGGAGAAGTAGAGGAAGAGAGGCAGAATGACGGGGAGGGGAGAACACTGGAGAAGATGGAATGATGTATGCATGAGAACAATTCGGCGGAGAGGCAAAAATACAATGGGTGATGAGAAAGCGAAGTAGCCATTTCCATCAAAGCAAATGGACTTCCCATACATGTAGGAACCAACCTTCTTGTGATTGCCGTAAGTTTGTTCGCAAACAAACAATATGTTTATTACAAGACATGATAGTTGGACCTGTGCAATGGCCCAATGAAAACGATGTTTTGATTAAAAACAAGCAAAAATTCACGCTTAGTGAAATCTCCAGCTGCAATATTCTCTTAAACTCAAGACCTTTGCAATTGACGTAGATATATCATGGCATGTCATACAATATCCAGTTGAAGTCAACCCGAGACTTCATCATTTACTTCAACAGTAACCTGGAGATAGTGGAGGAAAAAATCGAGTATCACAGCAATGAGCAAAGAGGCAAACGCCGAATGTAATGGAGATTTGTTGTTGGAGTATAAATCAAAACTCTGAAGATTGAAAGAAGAAAAAAGACATAAAGAGGGAGAAGGACAATAGAGAGGTTGAAGGATCCAGGGAGCCAACCGTAAAAATAAATCATGTATGATAACTTGAATTAAGAAATCAATTGATGAGCGCTGACGGTGGTGGTCCCGTCGCGTCGTCTCTATAAAGATTTTATTTGTCGCGACCCTGGCAGTTAACTTCGACACACCTCGAAACTCGTTGGTCGTCTTCGCGAGGGGCTGTCATTCTGCAGAAACCAAAGAATGACAATAAAAAAAAAAAGCGACGGGGAACCACACAAAAATGATTACGATGGAGACACATGAAGAGCATCGGAGAAAGAAATATATGTCTCTGGCGGCTGTAGTTGATAGAATACGTTAGAATTTTATTCCATAACGAGATATTCACATGTAACATCACGGAGCTGCGATATGGTAATATACGCACCATGACAATTACAAATGATCCATCGCATACCAGCATTCTGACGATTTATTCTTTTTTTCTTGTTGTTGTTGCACCGTATAGGCCCACTATATGCAGATGTTAAAATGATTGCATAAACAGGTTCCCCACCCTGGTATTTCCTCCTTTTCGACATTGCTACTGCATCGGAAAGAACAAATAAGGCACCGTTGGTATAATATGTAAAACGACGTCGTTCGCATAATACACAACGCAGCAATATACACAGACACATTATGCCGAATCTCTTTATACTGTACGTTATACTAGTACCCTTTAAAGACGTAATGTGATCCAAAGCGTACTAAGAAATTCGACTCATATGCTCAGTTTCTTTTTCTGACATAGTTTCTGCTAAATAAGTTGCGTTTGCCTCGAAAAATATTCCACGATATCTTGCTTCCTGTCTTGGTCAGAATTAGATTAGAGAATTGCGTCGAGATCAATTTCACTTGAAGAGAAAAATTTAGAAAATTGGCTGACGACGAAAGATTTACCAATCATGTCATTCTTTTCTGTATTTATTGTTCACATTCCCCATGAGATAATCTTGCGAAAAGCAAAGATAGGCCTCATAGCATGTCAGGCATAAAATTCATATCCGTGACGGCTGCACGGTGGAATAAAAAACGAGACCTTGACAGAACTCAAAGGTGGTGTGACAAACTTGAATGATGTGTCCCCAAGAGACCCCCTTCTCCCCCCCCCCCCCACAGATACACACATGGTTTACATCATTATAGGTTTAGTGAACAATCTGTGGGAAGTCAGCCAGATATTTCACCACACGACATACGTTAAAACAGATGTATGGTCGTAAATATCGTTATGTTTCTGTGTCTGCTCATAAATCCCAAGTGAAATGTTAAGCTTGTTTTCTCAAAGTGTCACTTGGGATCGCAGTTACCATGATTACAAGGCAGAGTAACGGCAAGAAATCCAAGAAGGGACTGTTACAAGGACAAAGCGATCAATGTCGCGTTCATCGTTAGGCTACTATATACCCTAACAATCATGAGTGCCATTAACCCTTTTTGTACCAGAGACTAAGACAGTGTGTACATCGTTATAGGGTTTTCTGTGCCAAGCGGTACTCAATCCACGGAGGGGGGGGGGGGGGGGGGGGGATTAACTCTTTCAGTTTCTTATAGCAACCCGTTTATACACAACAGCTTGAGGAATTTAACAATGGCCCTATGTGAAGGTCAGGTTCTCTACAGCGGTTTGTTAATAAATATCGATCCACGAATTAGGATTTCATCAATGAGTACGAAAAATATACCGCCGAGAAAGGCAAGATAGTTCCTTGTGTTGACTTTTTCATCTCATTTCATTTCATTTCATTTCATTTCATTTCATTTCATTTCACTTCATTTCATTTCATTTCATTTCATTTCATTTCATTTCATTTCATTTCATTTCATTTCATTTCATTTCATTTCATTTGTAACAAGTATGCAGACAGGCCTGATATATAGGCCTACAATCATCATGTTTTCAAAATTTGTTTTTTTTTCTCATAATTATATAAAATGTCTCACTCTTTCTTTCTCGCCTTTCCAAAGTTTTCATAAATCTTCTTCTTTTTTTTTCAAACCTCACATTAATAGAGATCCATCGATGGCCAGATATTCTTTCTTTTTTACCTAAAAAATTTATATACGGTATCAATGCTGTTTTCAACATGAATTCAACTATATCAAGCCAAAGATGATATGCATATCATAGGGCCTACATGATAATTTTAGAAGATTTAGGCTCATATATGATTTGTAACTTCATGTTCTGTTTTTTCACTTTTTTCTTTATTATTTTTCCGCATCAACTTCCCTTTATGTTCTGTGATTTCTTTATTTCAATCACGCAAATCATTTGTAAATAGCGTGATTCTTTATGATTGTTCTAATAAAACATCATAATAATTATATGAAAAAGAAGATTTAGGCTCATTGATCATTATATGCATAGATATCCTAATTGAAATAAAACTGATTTTTTTTTCATTTTTCTCATAGTTCTTCGAAATCAGTTCAGACTCTTTGCAACAGTAATTCATGATGCCTCTCCCAAAAATATGCGAGACATGACTTTAATTGCGTTTAACAGAATTCTACAAAGTGTTACTATGGTAACAGAGCTGACAGTAACAGCTTTACTTAAGACGAGGATGGGAGGTGTGGAGGTCTGATGGTGGACTTGGTGTCTAATGTCCGAGGATGTATAGATATGAAGATATCGATGCTGTTATGTTTGGGATTCTGGTGGTAACGGGGATTGTGATTTGACCAACTTCCCATAAATTATACAAAGAGGGGAGATAGTCAGTGGTGATGTTCATGATGGTGGTGATGATGATGTTGATGGTAATGATGATGATGATGACGTTGTTGGTGATGGTGATGATGATGTTGATGATGATGATGATGATGATGATGATGATGATAGTGGTGATGATGGTGATGGTGGTGGTGATGGCGATGATAATAACAATGGTGATGGTGATGATGGTGGTCAGTGGTGGCGGTGGTGGTGGTGGCGTTGGCGGAGAGAGTTGTGGTGTACAATTTATTATTAATGGTGTCAGTGTCGACAGTTATGATGATGACGATGGTGAAAGGAGTGATGTCTGTGATTTTGGATTGTGGTGGTGATTGTGACTTAGGCCTAGGTTTGACTGAATAAGTTAAATGCTCCTTTTCATTATTATATAGGCCCTATTTAATACACTGGATCTCTTTACATTTCGACTGAAGTAAATAAGAAATGAGTCAAGAATCGTTACGTTTGATAGGTCAATGAAAAACAAACAGAATTTAGATCGGAAAAGAAAAAAAGGACATGTGTCTTAAACAATGATGTATAACGTGCATGAATTGCTGAAGGTTGTACAACACTTCATCTGTATTTCCAATATTATTATGATAAATAATGGTAATGATCATTATGAAATGATTATTACCATCATTGTCATTCCAACTATTCAGCTCAGATGGCAGTATGGTGGTATGATGAGCATTATCGTGACATGCATAGCTTATTATCTTCTCTCCTTGATAATCTCATCCCATTACGCCATCATCAACTCTTAATCAGATTCATTACTCAAATTAACGAGGAACTATTCAGAGTAGCTTAGGCTGATATAAAGATAAGATTGCATGTCTAGTGTTAAAATATCTTACTCTCCTTCTGATGTTAAAACGTTGATTTTTTATTTTTTTTTTGCCCACAGGCCATATAAAATCAGCAAGCATAGATTCAATGTCTTCTCGAGCAGGCGCGCCGGAAGCAGTTTTGGATTGGGGGGGCAAACATTGGAGGGGGCTCAAGATTAGACCATGCATATGTTACACAATATACACATACACACACACACACACACACACACACACACACACACACACGCACACACATCTATTATATATATATATATATATATATATATGTAAAGTGGCGTACGGTGGGTCGAAACATGGGGGGAACCATCAAGTAATTTTGACGGTCTGTATGCTTGTGCGTGTGTGCGTGAGCAATAATGGGATTACAATACATTACGGAATGTGATACATTCAACAACGCAGTCATTGAGGAACATTGTAAGTTTTCCTTACATGGATTATAAAATGACAGTGTGAAACGATCGACAAATTATATACTGTCAGCAACATAAGGTGAATGGCATAACAATAAAATGCGAGCGAGCGAAGCGAGCGAGCTTGAAAATTTTGATATTCTACAGTTCCAAAACTGGAGTTTTAATTGTAGCTACATATTTCACTTTGAAATAAATGGGGGCGCATCGGACGCAACTGCTGGCAATTATTGGCAGCAACATTAGGAGAATGGCATAACGATTCAATGCGAGCGAGCGAAGCGAGCAAGCTTGAAAATTTTGACATTCTACAGTCCCAAAACTGGGGTTTGTAGCTTTATCTTTCACTTTGGAAATTAATAGGGCGGCGCATCGGCCGCAGCTGCTGGCAATTACTGGCAGCAACGTTAGGAGAATGGCATAACGATTCAATGCGAGCGAGCAAAGCGAGCGAGCTTGAGAATTTTGACATTTTACAGTCCCAAAACTCCCGTTTGTAGCTATATCTTTCGCTTTGGAAATTAAGGGGGGGGGGGCATCGGACGCAACTGCTGGCAATTACTGGCAGCAACATTAGGAGAGTGGCATAACGATTCAATGCGAGCGAGCTTGAAAATTTTGACATTTTACAGTCCCCAAACTCCCGTTTGTAGCTATATTTATCTTTCGCTTTGGAAATTAAGGGGTGGGGGCACCGGGCGCAACTACTGGCAATTACTGTCAGCAACATTAGGAGAATGGCATAACGATTCAGTGCGAGCGAGCAAAGCGAGCGAGCTTGAGAATTTTGACATTTTACAGTCCCAAAACTCCCGTTTGTAGCTATATCTTTCGCTTTGGAAATTAAGGGGGGGGGGGGGGGCATCGGACGCAACTGCTGGCAATTACTGGCAGCAACATTAGGAGAGTGGCATAACGATTCAATGTGAGTGAGTGAAGCGAGCGAGCTTGAAAATTTTGACATTTTACAGTCCCCAAACTCCCGTTTGTAGCTATGTTTATCTTTCGCTTTGGAAATTAAGGGGTGGGGGCACCGGGCGCAACTACTGGCAATTACTGTCAGCAACATTAGGAGAATGGCATAACGATTCAATGCGAGCGAGCGAAGCGAGCGAGCTTGAAAATTTTGACATTCTAGAGTCCAACAACTGCCGTCGTAGCTATGTTTTTCGCTTTAGAAATTAAGGGGGAGGCGCACCGGGCTCAACTGCTGGATGCGAGCGAGCGAAGCGAGCGAGCTTGAAAATTTTGACATTTTACAGTCCAAAAGCTGCCGTTTGTAGCCATATTTTTTCCCTTTTATTCATATATATACATATTTATTTTATTTGTTTATTCATTTATTTTTATTATCATTATTATTTCTTTTTCTTTTTTTGTGGGGGGGGGGGGGGGCTTTTTGGGGCGGGCAAAAATGCGTTTTGCCCCCCCACTTTTTGGATTGGGGGGGGGGGGCGGCCGCCCCCCCTGCCCCCCCCCCCACTTCCGGCGCCTATGTTCTCGAGAAACTATTGATAAAGAATAAAAAACGATCAGCAAATGGTGAAGTAACATATTCACTTATGTATAGAGAGACATTCTGTATGTTTTCGGGCAAGAACGAGGAAGAGAAATATTATAAATAGAGGTGGTAAAGAGGAGGAAGATGAGGAGCAGGAGGAATATTTATAGGTAGAGGAGGAGGAGTAGGAGGAGGAGGAAGAAGAAGAAGAAGAGGAGAAGGAGAAGAAGAAGGGACGGGGGATAAGTAGATTGTACTTTGCCAGACCCGTTCATTATTATTCATCCCTGTCTATGCATGATGGTGGAAAATCGTGTTTCGAAAGTCGTTTTATTTGTTTGTTTATTTTTGAATATTTTGACTTCATGGTGTCAATCATTAATTTCCCAGTTCGAGCTCGAGACACCTGTATGGATAGGGAGGGGGAGTTGGGGCGGTAAAATGCGGCTGCGTTACGCAAATTATACGGAAAATACGTCACGGACTATGATATCGCATAATAACTTTTGTAAGTTAATCTTGTTTGTACAGTGGTGTTTAACTATTTATTTCTGCAACGCAACAAACGTAATAGCCATGGGAAAGCCAGCAGCCGCAGGGCTGTTGACCGACAGGCCGACAAACGGGGCACAGGGTGATTCCTATACTTAAATTGGTGAGTACTGTGACCATCGTTCTACAACCCCCTTGGTGTGACGAATGTTTGTTGGATGGACGACCCATGCACTTCCTGGGCTGTGTAGAGTAAATCTGAATAGCAAAAAGATCATAATTAGATTCAAAATCGTAAAGCAGCACGTTCAACATATAGGATTTCATCAACAGATGTGATAAATATTGCAGCAAGACACAGATTGTTGTACATATTGTTGTACGCATGTGACATCTAAGTTATTCATACACTGCAGTAGTCTTCTCATCCAGCGGGTACTGCACAAAAACTTCAAAAATTCATAACTTTTGAACGGATTGTCTGATTTTCCTCAAACTTTCAATGATGTGTTCTACTAATATTGCTACATTCTCTCAATCCTTATGTTTATGAAGGTGAACTTGTCCTTTAATGGTGTCAGTGTCGACAGTTATGATGATGACGATGGTGAAAGGAGTGATGTCTGTGATTTTAGATTGTGGTGGTGATTGTGACTTAGGCCTAGGTTTGACTGAATAAGTTAAATGCTCCTTTTCATTATCATATTTAGTAGAACACATCATATGCCAGGAAAGAGAGAGCTTGGGGGGAGGTACGGCACCTAGATCCATGACTTAATAGTTATGCAATATTCACACCCACTATGACGCCGACGCGGAAGTACAGGAATATGTTTGCCGGTCTGTAAGACACATGTTTGTAATCATGTGTTATGTATGTGATATAATTGTAGAATACTGTTTGAGGTATGTTATAATTATTGATATAGATATTTATTGTTTGTATAATATACAGGCGTAGATATTTACGGTTTATATGTGGTATTGGCTGTAGATTTTTTTTTTTCCCGGGGGGGGGGGGGGGGGGGAGGAGGAGGGTAGCCGCAGGTATGAGATGGGGATAGCGGGTGAAAGTTTATTCTGCCGCTGCGGCTGGTTTGGATTTCGCATTTTTTTATGTTTTGCTTTTTGTTGGGAAAGGAAAGGAATTTGAGGTTAAATGATATGTTTGGAAAGTAGAGATGAGATTAGTATTGATGCACTGTAATATTATGGGTGAATGGGTAATTGAAAAAAAATGTAGAAATGTATGTTTATAGTTTTTGGTTTTAGGTTGAAAAAGATTGATAGTTGTAAATAAGATGGGTTCTGATAATTATAATATGTGGTAGGGGTATGGGGCACAGAGCCAAATAAAGATTAACGTTGGTGAAAATTTGATGAGAGGATGATGACAATAAGGTTTATGTGGGTTTTTTTGTATATATATATGTGTGTGTGTATATGTATGTATATGCATATATATAGGCCTATATGTGTATTTGTATAATTTATTATATCATATTTTAATGCGGATTATTGTATCAATACTGCGGATGATAACTACATCACTGCTGTTATTGTAACACAGAAATAGTATTATGTATTGATTGTTTTTATTGATTGATCACCGGTAATATCTGATATTCTATGTGTGATATGGGTTGCAATAATGTAAACTCTAATATTGTTGTTTTGTATCCCCATGTACGTGTCTAAACCTGCCATTCGTTTTGAATGAAACGGTGGACCTGGTTCTTTTGTATATTTGTTATTCTCACACTTACTTGAACTTGAATAAAGTCATGATTAAACAAAAAAAAAACACTGGATCTCTTTACATTTCGACTGAAGTAAATAAGAAATGAGTCAAGAATCGTTACGTTTGATAGGTCATTGAAAAACAAGCAGAATTTAGATCGGAAAAGAAAAAAAGGACATGTTACAATGATGTATAACGTGCATGAATTGTTGATGGGTGTACAACACTTCATCTGTATTTCCAATATCATCATGATAAATAATGGTAATTATCATTATGAAATGATTATTACCATCATTGTCATTCCAACTATTCAGCTCAGATGGCAGTATGGTGGTATGATGAGCATTATCGTGACATGCATAGCTTATTATCTTCTCTCCTTGATAATCTCATCCCATTACGCCATCATCAACTCTTAATCAGATTCATTACTCAAATTAACGAGGAACTATTCAGAGTAGCTTAGGCTGATATAAAGATAAGATTGCATGTCTAGCGTTAAAATATCTTACTATCCTTCTGATGTTAAAACGTTGATTTTTTTTTTTTTGCCCACAGGCCATATAAAATCAGCAAGCATAAATTCAATGTCTTCTATAAGAAACTATTGATAAAGACTAAAAAACGAACAGCAAATGGTGAAGTAACATAATATTCAGTCACTTATATAGAGAGACATCTGTATGTTTTCGGGCAAGAACGAGGAAGAGAAAATATTATAAATAGAGGTGGTAAAGAGGAGGAAGATGAGGAGCAGGAGGAATAGCCATAGGTGGAGGAGGAGGAGGAGGAGGAGAAGGAAGAAGAAGAAGAAGAGGAGAAGGAGAAGAAGAAGGGACGGGGGATAAGTAGATTGTACTTTGCCAGACCCGTTCATTATTATTCATCTTTGTCTATGCATGGTGGTGGAAAATCGTGTTTCGAAAGTCGTTTTGTTTGTTCGTTTATTTTTGAATATTTTGACTTCATGGTGTCAATCATTAATATCCCTGTTCAAGCTCGAGCCCACCTGAAGGGATATAGGGATGGGAGAGTTGGAGGGGGCGGTAAAATGCAGCTGCGTTACGCAAATTATACGGAAAATACGTCACGGACAAGGATATCGCATGATAACTTTTGTAAGTTAATCTTGTTTGTACAGTGGTGTTAAACTATTTATTTCTGCAACGCAACAAACGTAATAGCCATGGGAAAGCCAGCAGCCGCAGGGCTGTTGACCGACAGGCCGACAAACGGGGCACAGGGGGATTCCTATATACCTTGGTGAGTACTGTGACCATCGTTCTACAACCCCCTTGGTGTGACGAATGTCTGTTGGATGGACGACCCATGCACTTCCTGGGCTGTGTAGAGTAAATCTGAATAGCAAAAAGGCCATAATTAGATTCAAAATGGTAAAGCAACACGTTCAACATAGGATTTCATCAACAGCTGTGATAAATATTGCAGCAAGACACAGATAAGCTTGTCACTTCATTCATTCGTCAGTCTTTTGATTGACATGTTACGAACTCTCAGGCGCTGTTTTTGCTTAGACAAAAATTGGACGATTAGAAGAGGAAAACAAGAACACCATGCAATCAAAATTGGGGACGATCAAAAAAAAAATAAACAAAAGGGAAAACAAAGAGACAAAAAGACCCTACGTACAGATCTTCTCTCCCTCATTTACCTTTCCAGATGCTATAGGCCTAATTATTACAGGATTATAACACTGACGAATGTACAAACATTGAACTAACTCACTATAATTAGGGAAGAATACACACCCAGGTAAAAGTTCAATGGTTGCGAATCGCTTTTAGTGGAGCGCCCTCATTCGATGTGAATTTGATGACAGCCATAATGATAGCTGCCATGAATATAGATAGATAGATAGATAGATAGATAGATAGATAGATAGATAGATAGATAGATAGATAGATAGATAGATATTGGTTTATTTCATTGTTAAGTAAATTACAATACATTTAATAAGATCTTGTGGTTCCTGTCTTTGAAAAAAAAAAGAAGCAGACACCGGGTTTTCCCTTATAGATCTGTGAAGGTGCACGAGGCTACATTACCTTTCTATTACACCCCTCCATTCAATAATTCTATTCTATCTGTCAGAATTGTAATATTGGTACTATAGTAATCAATGATTTACAGAAATCGATCATGATTATATCTCACTGTACTTTATACGATTGCTGTGTTCACACGGCTTTTTAAAAAAATAAAAACTATTAAGAAAGCTATTGTGACATCTGTCCAACTACGTGACATTATGGGTATCATCCCTTTAAACAGTTACTTATCAAAAAAAAAAAAAAATAGGGCCTATAATAGGCCTGATATATACGACAAGGATGTTGAGTGACCCTGACCGAATAGACTCCGACAGATTTTTAGGTTTTCTGTTCTTTATTTACGAAATAAAAGGAACTCAAGCAATCGGAACTTTAAACAGACAGTTACTGTGTACAAACCTGTCTTCAAAGTATTGGTATAGATATTCTAAAAGGAACCAAATTATTTATGATACGAGGGCCTATTCTACATGCTTTCACAAAGGCAGGGCCAGATGATTATTCTCAACTTATATGTCGGTTCATGACGGGGGGGGGGGGGGGGGGGGGGTTAAGGTGTACGCAGTAAGTCAGGTGCATATTTAGCTATATGCAGTGCATATAAATCATGTTTCGGCATACTGAGGCCCACGTGTACCCTACCCCCCCCCCCCCCCCCCTCACTTCCTCATGGCAGAAATCGACATTTTACATGATTATGATAAAAAATATCATTCAAACAGAACAGACGGATACCGCCTCAGGTAGGCCTATGCGCGAAGGTTCTTTCTCCCCATGTTTTAAAGTGTCAAGGGCATAAGTAATTTTATGTGCGTAATATTTAAGCAGGTATGTAAAGACTATGCCAAAATGAGGTGAACTCTACTGGGCGCAATGATCGACAAGCATAATTTTTAACAAACACAAAACAAAAACAAAACAAAACAAACAAGCAAACATTACGATCAAGTGCTCGTGAAGTGCTCGTGAAAGGGGCACTACAGGTAGGCCTATGGCCATGGGTGCATGTAATTCATTCCGAATTATGGATTTATGCGTATATGTTGCTGTGTCGGGCAAGTTTCAGACAAACTCCTATGTGATTGTCAGGACCAACCTCAATTAGAAAGATTAATATGCTTTAATTCATAAGATTTTAATTTGCAATACGTGTCAGTCATACTAGTACAGTAGTCAATAGTAAGTGGTGTATTGAATGATAGCCATATCTGGGTCTAATTTACAGACTAACAGGTGGCATACAAACACGGAATGTACGCGGTTCGGTGACGCAAGTTTTTTCCCGATTCATTCAAACGCACTTGTTGAATGAATTTGAATCCGCCACTGCAAAAGTGTGTTGTGTTGCATGCATACTCCGTGTAAAGACAGGGCGCAGGCATAGTCACAAAGTAGCTTAGGATCTATGTGGAGTAATGAATTGTACGCGTACACGTGTTTGCAGATTATGTCATCATGTCTTCACATCACGGAACTGTAGGAGCTGAGACAATTTATCACCATACGGTAAGGATTATCTATTAGCCCATACCACATCAGTATTCATCCTTTTACAGGAGAGCTATCATTACGGATTGCCACGTACTGATGAGGCATGAACGTGGCATTTTTACCACAGTATAATCTAGAGCCGTGACGGGTGCCTGCTCGAAACCGCGGTGTACACCCGTATCCGCCGAAACTCTGGCGTGCACAGACTGAGCAAGTGGCTAGCCTCTCGACCCGCTGGCACTGGCCGACTGGGTTGGGCCTGGGTTGGGGTCCTCGTACTATCGGGGCATTGCGTAAGGATTACCAGCCAAGGACATACTAATACACTGTCACTATATATTAGGCATTTATTAGGTCTATCTGTCTTCTGCTTCTTCTTCTGGTGCATAAATGCGTCCTGCAATCTTGAAGATTCATTGAACACCTACGAGTGGCTAGTTGCGTGTGTGTGAGCCACTGACCTGTGGATGAAGTTTATGATGCATGTCGATCAAAATTTTAAAATATTTGAATGACATAAAAATCAAAATTCTTCTAAGAATGAAAACAGTCCAAAGACGCAGCAAAGTACATTAGATCTATGCTAGAACTCTATAGATCTATGTTCTTTGTTGATTGAGATTATGAATAGTGAATCAAGACCTGTTTGATATTTATAGGCATGAAAATATGAACTGAAATTTAAAGTCAAACATACGTGGGAAAAACTAAAAGTAAAGCATTTTGTAAATTGTACCACTGCCAGTACAGCTCAAACTGCCCAAAGTAGGTTTTTGATTTGAGGGCAAGAGTTCCTTTTCTCTGAGTGCTTTTCTAGTTTCTGTAAGTTTTTGTTCTTCTGCAGCTCAGCAGGTAAGACTTGTCAAATTATGCTAGAATGGTAGAAATATCATACCTTTTTTCAAATATTTAAAGGAATATGCCAGGAAGGAATCACAAAAACTGTTTAAATGTGTGTAGGCCTACACTTGCCTTAATACAGTAGTGTAGATCTGTGAGTGTGGAATATACATCGACGGCACCACATTTTCAAAAGTGGGGGGGGGGGGGGCGCACTTCTGGGTTTCATGAGCTAACAAGCAAAAAGGCCTTCAGCTGACAAGCAACAACAACAACAACAACAACAAATCTTCAGTGCAAAAACAAAGGCCTTACCTCGCTCAAAGGTTACATTCTATTTTTTTTTCCCCTAGTGGTAGTGCCACTTCTGCCTTTTTTCTGGGGTAAAAAAAAATGGGGACCCAAAATAGTGATCGCCACCCTATCCGAATGCATTTGTATGTACAGTGTATGGCACCGTCTGGGCTCTAGGGAACCATATAGGCCGTTATGTGCAAAATCTTCAGTTGCTAAAGGGTTAACCCGTTGAGGATGAGTCCTGAATATACATTGTACTCAGGCAGGTGTCTATGGAAAATGCGTGTTGTAGCAAAATCAGTCTGTCCTCAACGGGTTAAAGTGCCTTAGTAATCCTTTACAGCTTGGTATTAAATGATGATGGAAGTACATTTGTAGGTTTGTGCTCCAGCCTCCAGTTAGCATTATATAAATTGAAAAGCTATGTGTGTACCCCAAAGCTGTTGTGATTGATGTACATGTAGGAGCCTTTTTTTAGTGGCTGCTTATCAGTCTGTTTACCCTGTCAAATGTCTGGTTGTAATGTACAGTATGAGAGGCCCTAGTCTCCGTTGTCCAGATGATTGGTCACCAGATTTCAGCATCATGGTAGTCACCTTCCTCTTCCTCTTCCTCTTTCTCTAATGACTGTAACATTTTGACTTGCCAGTACATGGTTGCAGGTCTTCCTCTAGTTTCTAGCAGTGTAGAGTATTAATCAATTTCAAATGTAATCAATGTGATTCTGCTGAAAAAGTATATTAATTGTATTAGAATATATTGGTAGAAAAGATATCAAAGTGAATCAATGTAAAACAGAACAAACCTTTTCTCTGAAAATGTTCAATTGATTAGCACTTCTTGTTAGCTCTCGAGTTACCTTTAAAATGTGACCAAGGAAAAATTTTGACAGCATTATGACTAACCATGGACATCAAAGTGCTATTCACAAACAAATAACTCAAGCAGGACCAATATGGCCATGCATTG
Organism: Diadema antillarum; assembly: GCF_040938485.1. Taxonomy (NCBI): domain Eukaryota; kingdom Metazoa; phylum Echinodermata; class Echinoidea; order Diadematoida; family Diadematidae; genus Diadema; species Diadema antillarum. Next base: position 2,545,372 of record NW_027271466.1, on the reverse strand, counting down.
CTGGAGCCTTTACGGAGAGTTTTCTTTGAGGTAATGGCCACCTTACAAGGTCTGGGTGAGATGGTCTTTTTGGATTTAGGATGTGGTGATGGGTATCTGGCTTATCATAGGAAGGGGGACTGTCTTTACAGACTTTGTAAGTACCTGGTAGATGAAGCTGTGTCTGAAATTCAACCTTTTCCTTGATGGCACATACAATGTAGTCGAACTGGATGTTAGGGTTGGTTTCCTGTTTTAGTTTATCTTCTTTTAGGATGCCACCTTTCTTGTGATGTTTATGGGGTATGATGCCACACAACAGGAACCTGCCTTTCACACTGGTGGGTGGGTGGGTGTAGGGCACCAATTGTGATGGCTAAAGGCTGGGTCAGTTTCGGCATGGAGGCACAAAGCAGTGGCGGATCCAGGGGGAGCGCATCGGGCGCTGCCCTCCCCCCTTTATTTTTTGCCAAAACAAAAGAAATAAAAAGAAAAAAATGGAGGGGAGCATGCACCCCCTTTCATTTTGTATAGGCACCCCCCTCTATAGTTCCTGGATCCGCCCCTGCAAAGAGACCTTTCTTTGTACCTTCATGGCTTCTGAGATATGAGGCGATCTGCACCAGACAGGAGGAAACATACTCAGCGGTTGAGAAGCACAAGGCTCAGGCCAGTAGTCTTCCCTCTCCTGTACCAACCCCTTTCCACTCACTGTAGGATGTTGTTGCCCTGACCTCCTGTGTAAGAATGTGCATGGGGCACTAGGCTGGACTGATAAAAGTGTATGACACTAGCGAGATAGTGACTCTTAAAAAGAAAAGATTCACAAACAGGCTTACACTATGAGTGCTGGTACGGTTTTAGAACGCATCTGAAAGTGACCTTCTGTCAAGTGTTCAGTCACTCACTGTGCAAATCCTAACCTTGCTTTAAGACAGTTTATAGACCAAGGTAAAATAAAAATGGTATTGGTTGCATCATAATTAGATAGATTAAAATAAGAGAGTTATTGGATTTAAACTGCACTGCTAGTGTACATTTTGTTGATACTACACAAGCTTCACAGTACACCTTACTAATACTATAGGCCTACACGTAACTTATACGACATGCAGTAGGTATTTGACTTTGCTTGACACATGGACTGTGCATGAACAAAGAGACTGCCGACATGCTAGAGAGCTGTTCCTTACAGCATATCCTTCTGTAGCCATGACAACATGAAACAGTCCATGCAATTGAAATCCAAATGTATCCAAAGACAGTGATTTCATGCGTGTGATGTCATGGGTGGAACTTAGAAGGTGGAACTGATCAGCTGCCTCTTCAATCAACCAATCACAAACCAGCATTGTGGAGATAAATTTAGAACTACACTCTTTTGTTTTCAGTGAGAAATTTTATTATGTACTCTTGTGCAATTTATATATTTCACCAAATTTGTTCTGTAAAATATGGGGCATGGAAATTTACACCCTGGAAATGTTTTGAACCTCTTGAATCTATTCTAGAATGGCTCTTTATGAGAGCTGATTTCTTTGCTGATTTTACGATTTTAGTGCTGTATTTCAATAATTAAGTGTGATTGTAATTATACTGATGATCATAGTGGTCATAATACTAAAGAGACATAGACATAGAGCAATACTGATAATTCATCAGTATTATCATCACAATTGTTATGATAATGAACCATAAATGATGATGGTGATAACAAAATGTGTTTATTTTCTGCTTACAGACTCATCAGATATGTACTTCTTATTGAAATTTGATCATGTGTCTGCATACTTCCATGTGAAATGTTGTTGGCCCTCAGTCTTTAGTACCATTTTACATGGGTATGGAGAAATTGTATAATTTGCAGCAGTTACAGCAGAGCTGGTTTTCTGCTGTTTTTTGTTTTTCTGAAAGCAAGCACTCTACTCTGTGTGGGTGTACTATGCAGCAATTAAGATGTTCATGCTGCATGATGGATGACGTGGATATGGCTTAGGGGTTTGACGTTCACATGAGATGTACGGTACTTGTTCAGTTTGCGTCACAATTCAGCGATGTGTTTACGAATGATTTAGTCATTCTTTCAGTAGAAAAGAGTAATAAAAAGACAGAGGTGCTCTTACTGTATGTACAGTTTGCACATTGTACACTGTACATGTATGTGCATATTTGTGCATCTAGATGTGTGTGTACAGTACGTATGGATGTGTTATCGCTAATTGTCTTAAAATTCTGTGAAAATGTATGTTCAGAGAATCCTGGTGGCCATCATGTTGTAATTAGATGGGTATTACTGAAGTTCAATTTTGTTATGTTTACATGGAATGATCCACAACCTTGTACAGTAGATGCCCATCTTGCTTTGTTTAAACTGGCACTGATGAATGGTTTTTAATATATCCACATATATACTGTGGTACATGTATGTTCAAATTTATTGTCTCTTCTCATGGCAAAATACAACCTACAGTAGCACCATATAAGGGATACACTTTGCTCCCTTTTCTTTTTACAAAGTTGAACCCCAGATTGGAGTGTTGGTGCATGTGGTTCTTTCACATTTAAAGGACAAGTTCACCTTCATAAACATAAGGATTGAGAAAATGCAACAATATTAGTAGAACACATCAGTGAAAGTTTGAGGAAAATTGGACAATCGATGCAAAAGTTATGAATTTTTTAAATTTTTGTGTTGGAACCGCTGGATGAGGAGACTACTACAGCTTGTGAGTCATATGCGTACAACAGTATAAAGAAAATGTAAAAGAAAATTCAACATATTTTCACTTTTTTCGCATTTAAGAGCACTTGACTTGCCTCTTTCTAAAGGCAGGGGGAATAATATTACCCATAACATTTGTCGGTAACGAGTCAGGGGAATGTGTACTTTTTTCAAAAGATGGAATTTTGTGAAATTCTCTTTACATTTTCCTTATATTGTTGTACGCATTTTACATCTAAGTTATTCATACACTGCAGTAGTCTTCTCATCCAGCGGGTACTGCACAAAAACTTCAAAAATTTATAACGTTTGAACGGATTGTCTGATTTTCCTCAAACTTTCAATGATGTGTTCTACTAATATTGCTACATTCTCTCAATCCTTATGTTTATGAAGGTGAACTTGTCCTTTAAGTCTTCATACTGTAATTAGCATGGATTCTTGTGAGAAAGCACAAAAGTACACTTATCTTTGCAGTGTGTATGCATACATGTAGTTTACCATGGAGCTGATTTGTTCTACCAATTGTAGAAGATATTTACACTGGACTACTATAAGCAATCATAACAGAGAGTTTATTTTCCCAGTGCAGAATTAACTAATAGGTAAAGTGATGATGCATTTCATGCCATGGAAATTAAAACACACAACCAAAGAACAATTTTAAAGGGAACCCTAGATAATGTAAATAGGCCTACACTGTCCCTTTATTATGCCTGTTGCATCTCTGGACATGTACACGTGTACCAGAAGTGTAAGCCTTTGTGATGTTTGAAATGTGCTATAAATTTTTCCATTCAGTAATCTTTTTTGTGTAACATTTGTTAGAATGTATATTACCCAAAATATCCATAACATCTGAAATAAGAATTAACAGGTAAATAAAGAGGATGTCCGAAAAATGAGAGTTAGGGAAAGAGAAAGGGGGAAGCACGTAAGCTGCTTTTGATGACCATAGACTTCTTGTATAGCTGTTTTCTATATGCTTGTATGGATATAATCATATGAAAAAATATTTTAGTGAAGTGCCAGTGTATGAAAGAACGAAAAAGAGTATGTTGAGTATGTAAAAATATGATATATGAAGAAAGGGAAAGAGATAAATACAGTGTAGAGAGGGAAAAAAGAAAGGACTTGGGCGGCACTGGTAGTCAAATGATTCAAACAGAATGGCTGTTGAAGACGGAACGACGTACCATATTGATTTGGATTGCCTGTAGGGATGACTCTACATTTCATGCTGTCGTTGCCTTATTAGATTTAGAAGTTGGCCGTGGCCTTCTGCTTTGCCTCAATAATTTCTCGCTGAAGAAGAGTCGGCCAGATGCTGACTCCTATTGATTTCCTTCATCAGGACCGCCTCCAGTAATGCACTTCAAATTTTCGTGAAACAATGGTGCGTCGCCGTGGCAATCTTCCCCAAGGAATACTCGCTAATTTGGGCAAATTTAATTGACCGAGAGAACAGCTATATTTGAACTGTATAGATGAGGAGAATGTGGATACTTCTGGTGCTGTTACGTGGGTGCATGTATGAATGATTTGGTATCCTATAGAATGCACTTTTGCTACTAGCTTCTGTGTCTGAGATGAGGATTTGGAAAATAACAGGATGATCTTCCAAGCTCTAAACAAAAACATTTGTAGAGGGAAAGATTCTGGTAATTATATTTTAGTGGAACACAGAGAACAACAGTTGTATTGTGCACATAGCAGCATCTAGGGTGTTTGCAAATTCTCTGTAAGGCAGGTTCTGTAAAATATTTGAAATTATCTACATTTCATGTACCATTGAAAGCTAGAAGTAAACATGCAAAGATAGAAAAACCAGGATAATACACTCTAGAACTTTGCCTACTCTCCAGCCCTTTTGAAGTGTTAAGAACATCTCTTCTTTCTTAACTTTTTTTCTTTATTTTCATTTCATTCTCTGAAATAGGATGTATTGCCTTTCCAACAACTGAGGTACAAAAAGTGCATTATGGTGAGAAGAAACATTTTTTTTTTTTCAAACAAGGTTAATGAGCCTTCCATAAAATTGAGTGACTGTGTTGTGTCTGTGCTAATGTATATTTATTTTGTCATTCAATCATCAAATATATAGGCCTAGATGCTTTACACAGTGACCTTGCCAGGACTTGATATTTATAGGTACAAGTATCATTCATGATCTAATCATGTATGCTCCTGGAGCAATAGTACAAAGGTTGTCGGCAGTACAAAGCTAATTCCTGCATCGCTAATCGTTTGTCAAAGGAGCATGACCCCATCATACACTGTACATTGGAGTGAGGTCAAGATAGCAAGTAGCTGTGATGCTTTGTCCTTTGTGCATTAGAGTTCGACCAAATGGAATTTGATGAGCAAAATAGCCATTCATGATATGAAGATGATATCCAAACACTTTTTATCAAGATGATTTTTTTTTTCATTACTGGTATGATGTTCGTTGCTTACCAAGATAGCAGTGCACTTTTGGTTTACCAGAGCCAAGGTTTTAGACAAGTGAGGTGTCGCACTCTGATCTGTAGTGTACACTTTGAATGGGGCAGACAAAAAGGCAAGCTTTTGTCCCATATTTGAAAGCACACCTGGTAGATTTCACCCGGACTTGGTAAGAATTTACCCTAAAGAAAAGGGATTTAGAGCTTTCCAAACACAGACCATAGCAATGGTATAGTGGTGGTGGTGGAGGCATTCTAAAAGTTGTGGTGGAAGTGGTATTGGTTGTTTGGGAATGGGAGAAATGGGGGTTGAATCTCCATTTGGTAGCAAGAGATAGGAGTAGAAATAGAAATGTTTTCTTCTACTCTTGAATCAGATCCAGTTTGAAGCATATAGTGTATTAAAGGGACAGTACAGTATTGGTGGAGATGAAAATTGGGCTTTTAAATTTTTGCAAGATACCAAGAAAACACTTATGATATAGTACAGAGCATACCATTTTAAGAGAAATTCAAAGTTTATTTGATGAAAATCGGGTTTGGAATGACTGAAACATCCAAAAACAAAGTACAACAAAGCGATCGTAATAAAGTGTGGGTCCCACACTTTATTAGAATTACTCTTTTTTGGATACACGTATCTCAGCCATTTCAAAACCAATTTTCATCAAATAAACGTTGAATTCCTCATAGAATTACATGCTCTTTCATATTTCATAAGAGGTTTCTCATTATCTCACCAAAAAATGTTAGAAATGTGAAATTAGGTCTCAACCAAAACTATACGATCCCTTTAAGCTGTTCATTGATAGTTCCTAGCTGTTCAGGGAGAGTTGTCTGGATTTCATATAAAACAAAAATGTAAACATGGCTTTGGTTATGATGTTCCAGGATCTTCTCCAAATTTCATGACTGATCTTGCAAAATTTATTGTATAGCATATTGACTTGCGTGTGTGTCCCAGTTGGTGAAGACAGGAAGTTGCTTTTGGTGACAGGGGTTGGCCCATTTGGTTCTGAAGAGGGTCAAAAGTTTGGGGGATAAGCACAGTCATTGAAAACTAGAATATGTACAAAATGTGGATTTAAATGCCTTGTCAGACTGTCAGCAAATTTTCCCTAGAATCATATATGTCATATATTGCATTCTTGCATGTCTGAAGATCTTGATGGACTGTGGACTAGTTTTTTACAACAAAAGGTTCATTGCATGTACATGTATGTTGTCACATGGGTAGAGGAGAATCGATCTTTAACCCGTTTAAACCCCAGTCACATAGACATCCGGGATCACACCGGATCCAGTGATCCGGGGAGAGATCCGTGTTGATGCCTTGGACATCTGTGTACAAAGTGTATGTCAGTGTAGATCAAGGGACATCCGGAAGCCCAACACGGCAACTTTTGGAGGTCAAAAACATCCGCCGTCATCCAGGGATTGCCATGTTGGCTGAGCAATCCGATATGGTCCGTGTGGCTGCCGTGTAGCTGCTGTGTTGATCCGTGTGGATGCCGTGTTTTGTCCTTAGTGTAGCTGCTGTGTTAATCCGTGTACAATGTACTGTAGATGCCATGTTTGTCCGTGTAGATGCCACACGCTTCCGGCCTTATCCATGTAGCTGCTGTGTTGATATAGTGTGTCCAGTCATATCAACGCTCGTCGACATTCCCATCAAGGTCTAAACTATCCCGGATCTCCCCGGATCACCCCGGATCACCGTGTAGATCCTTGAGGAGCCATGTTTATCTGACTGGGGCATTACGACGGACTGATTTTGCTACAACACAAATTTCCCATAGACCCCTGCCAGAGTATGCTCAGGACTTGTCCTCAATGGGTTAAAGTTTCATGATGATCACATTTGGTCCTTTAGACAAGGCCAAAGTGGTGGACACTAAAATGATAATAATAATAATAATAATGATGATGATGATGATGATGATGATAATGATAATGATAATGATAATGATGATAATGATAATAATGCTAAGCTTTTTTGATCTTAAGGATGTGCCTTTCGTGCAATTCGCAGTGAGTGATAAGAGTTGCTTGCAGCAGTGTAGCAGCAGTAGCCCAGTATGAATCCTTCAGGTCCTAAACCTGGACCCTGCAGGTCCAAACTCTGGTGACTGAAATATCTTCGGTAGATTGAGAAGTACATGTAGTTCATTTTTATGTATAAATGTAGGGAGAGGTGGTTACAAAACAACCCAGTTGATTATCATATTATCATTCAAAGCTGGCTCAATGAGACTATCTAGGGATATTGAAGAAAAGTGGTCTTGCTAAATTTTGCTTGAAACTCATGATCATATTATTAAACACGTTGAGGACAAGTGCCGAGTGTACTCAGGCAGGTGTCTATGGGAAATGCGTAACATCTCGTGAAAATGTCTCATGACCTCATCTGCGAAAATTTCTGTACCGTACTTTATATAACAGCGTATACAGTATGTTATGTAGTCCAAGGCAAACAAGACATATTACATGTAGATGAAAGTGAGATCTGTAGCTTTCACTGTAAAAAGGTATTCTAAAACTCCGGAGTAAATTACTGAATCATAAAAACCACAAGTTGGGCCCAGCTTTGTCAGCTCCTGTTAGTGTAACCCCATGGACCTACAACGTGTGTAGGTCCTTGGTGTCAATCTACAAATTGCAGGAACTGGCGTAGAATGGCTTGTTCTTCTTCATTTTTTTTTTTCACAGGCCTTGCCCATGGCTACGAAAAGGTTAGATTTGGAATGCACTTTGTATGCAGATCATATTCTTTTCTTTCGTTAGTATTGAAAGTCCATTAGCAAGCCTATATAAAGCATTATATTTTTACCATTGATTGAGTGATCTCAATTTTTGAAAAGTTCTTCCCACCCCTGTACTCTTCTCTCCTCTCAGCGTCAATAATGATTTGAAAAAGACTTGTGTGGTTACCCATGGTGTGCTTGTCCCTAACATTCACTTCTTTCTACCTCCTCAGTTTGAGCCACTCCTTCTCAAAATACAAGAATTTCTCTGAGAAGGATTACTACCAACAAGGAAGCTGGCAAGGGTGTTGATGTACCTTTGTCCAAAGGGCTTTTTACACTTGTAAATTTTCGCTTAGTCCCGTACCAACGGTGGGGCTAAGGGGGGCCTTAGCCCCACCATTGGTACGGGACTATCCTTAGCCCACTTTCTGTTTACACTCGTTTTTGCCGAAGTGGGCTAGCCCCACCGATAATCCCGTACTATCTGGCCCTGCAAAATAGCAGGGTTAGCACCGCAATTGCTGTGCTAGCACCGCAATTGCGGTGCCAAGCAAGTGAGTGTAAACAGAACGAAAAAATAATCCGGGGCTAAGCAACGGAGACGAAGTCCGACCCCCACTGACCAATCAGAAACGAGGTAATCAAGTGCTGCCGGTGCATGCGTGTACGTGTACAGTACACAGCGTAATCATGAATATTCATATGGTTTGGAAAGTACCGGACTAAGAAATACGAGTGTAAAAAGGTCAATTTTCTCCTTAGCCCCGGACAAGAGCTTAGTACGGGACTAATTGGCGAGTGTAAAAAGCTGAAAAAATTGGTACGGGACTAACGATAGTCCTGGGTCAGAGAAAGTCTGGGTTAAGAAACACAAGTGTAAAAAGCCCTTCTGAGAGTCATCTGAAACCTGCTTGTTGAAGGTGTGCTTCTGTAAATATAATGGTGATAGTTCCTTCAACTTTCTGTCTCTAAGGAACAATGCCGTACTGTTGATAGAGCTGCAGACGTCTGGAACGGGAAATATTTTCAGCAGATATTTTTATTCAGATAATTCTGTTATTTTTGTTTGATGTGTACGGAGCTGATCTGTGGGGCAAGAGCATGATGTGTAAAAAGGAACAATTACTCTGCTACTTGTATATGGATTTAGAAGTCGATTTAAAAGCAATTCTTTTTTTTTTTTTGTCAAACTACCATGGCACCTGGCACTTTTTCTTTTCAAAAATCAGGCTCTGTCTACAGCTGAAATATTTTAAAGTTAGAACAAAAAAAAAAAAAAAATGAAACCATATCCCAAAGCAATATATTGTCATGTTTTCCTGCATGTCCGAAACAAATGGTTCTTCTGTACACTCTAGCTATCGTCACTGTGTTGCCCCTGGAAGATGTACAAACTATATGGCAAGTTGGGAGGCGATGATGTGCTCACTTTGCAATTTAATCATATTGACTGTTCAAGAACGGTTTCCTCAATAGTGAAAATTCAAAATATAACTTCCTTATTTTTCATCCGATTTTGATCAAAATTTTACCCTTGAACTTGTAATATTTTACTCTTTCTTATCAGACTATTTTATATTTGGACTGGATTTCCCTTTTAAGCAGCACCATGCATGTGATATCTATAGAGTATACTTAGTAGATAACCCTTTCCATGAGTGGTCATCTGGCATACAGAGGAATTCTTCTTTATTGGTGTATTTTCCCTAGGTTTGTCTGCCATAAAGGTGTTTGCCTACCATTGGCAGCAGTGATTTAAAAATGTTCAAGTGATCATATAGACGCATATGTGTAGGTCAGCTGTATCACAAAACATCCTACCGTATGAGAATTTTGCACTAAAGCATAACATATAGGGAAATATCACTGTTTTTTCAATAAACCATAACTGTTGATGGTTATAGAAATATTTATTGATTACTTTTGATCACAATTTGTATATTTAGCAATATTTAACATTGATTAATGGTTACCATTTTACACTGGTTTCTACCCCTAACTCAGGTTTTAGAAATACACTTGTATTTTGAAGCACTAAAGCGGAGTTTCTGTTTCATCTATAAATGATAAATAATACCTTTAAAGGGACAGACTACACTGTAGAGTGTCATCTGCTGAAACTAATTTTGGATATTTGTTAATTTGGAAAATTTTCCTCCTCATTATGTACACATTTCTCTGCTTCATATGTAGTTGCAAATTAAGCTCATGTGCCTCCACTGAAAAGGTTGAATCCCAAGAAGGTTATTGTGATTTCAAGAGCGATCAGGATGTAGGGCTTAGATACTTTGCTGAAAAGTGGCTTGGTGAAAATCCAAGACAAGAGAAAAAGAGACTTAGTAGAGAAAGAGAGGGAGGGGAAGAGAGAAAATCATGGATTTAAAGGGGATGGCTAGTAACTGATCAGTAAAAATCAGTGGGAATGCTGGGGGATGATTGTTCCAATTCTTGTGGGATTCATTTAAGAGTACATTATATATCTATTGTTGTGTGAAAATTATTTGCTTCAGAACGGTCTCATATTCAAGTAATGTGCAGTAATGCCCCATCACTGTACAGACATGCTAACCTGGAAACATTAAACTGCACATTACTCTGGATATGAGACCATTCTGAAGCAAACTATTTTCACACAACAACAAATATAAAATGTACTCTTAAATGAATCCCATAATGATTGGAACAATCATCCCCCAGCATTCCCACTGATTCCCACTAATCGGTTACTATCCATCCCCTTTAACTTAGTGGGATGTATGGAGGAGCTATCCTTGGAGCAAACTTCATCATAGGGATTCAGTACTGAGATTGGGATGCTCTTTTGAGGGTTCCTATGTGTATCATTGTGTAATAATACAGTAAAAATCCCAAGTTAATCAAAAAAAAAAAAAAAAAGGCCGGTAAGTCACTGAGGTCACTCGTATTTTGCTTTGTAGTCTTCAGAATCCATCCTTACTCATCAAGAACCTAAGGAAACATACAATGTAAGGTTAGCATACTGAATGTTTTAACCCGTTTAGGACGGGCTGATTTTGCTACAACACGCATTTCCCATAGACACCTGCCCGAGTATACTCTGGACTCGTCCTCAACAGGCCTAAAAGGCATGATTGATTTACCATTTGCAGAAGAAGCAAAAATCCAGCATTAAAAGTGCTTTAAAATACAAGTTCTAATACATACATGTATGTGAGTTAGGGATAGAAACAACCACTGTAAAAATTTGAATCTGTAGTATTATTGGTGTTTTAGTATTGTCAAATACACAAAATGTGAACAATAGTTAAAATAAAAATGTTTCCAGACTAAACTGTCTACAGTTACGGTTTAATGAGAAAAATACTGATATGTCCATATATTTTAGGCTTTATTGCAGAAATGTTTTATGTTTTGTGATACAACAGACCTATACACATGCATCAAATGTGATATCTTGAACATTTTTTTTTTAAATCACTGCTCCCAAAGGTAAACAGAACCTTTAAAAGAGCATAAAAAGGAAACATAATACACTGATTTTGTGCATTTCCTATCTAATGAAGTTCCATCTGTCTGAGATTAGAAGGACACACAGGCATTGTGTCTGACCAGCCAGCTTTAGAGATTACGTTACCCATTGAGGACGAGCCCTGAGTATACTCGGGCAAGTGTGTATGGGAAATGTGTGCTGTAGCAAAGTCAGCCTGTCCTCAATGGGCTAAGGCCATTTGAGAGCCACTGATAAAGGCTTGAGTAACAATTATTCCTCCCCCCCCCCCCAAAAAAAAAAAAAAAAAAAAAAAAGAGAGAGAGAGAGAATGATATTAATACTTTAATGCTTGTCATTGTCAGTTGAATTTAAATTACAGTTTATGCATGATTTCAGGGTGTTGGGTTGCATGGTATATAGTGTAAGAACAAAAATGTGCAAGCGTATAACACAGAATTGCTATTACTAAAATGAAATGAAATTATCACAGGACTAATAGGGTATTGCAATCATGAATGTCTTTGGTGTGGGGCAGTCCATGCAATCAGATCACCAAGCCGTGCTGTTTGCTTTATGGAAGGTTAATCAGGAAACCGTGGCATGTATGACAAGATTGTGTAATGCATCACTGTCCGTCCCCTTCCAGGGGCTATTCCCAGAGTCCAGTGATTATGGTCACTTCATTTAAATATTGATCAGCATGTTACATTGTAAAAACTTGCAGGCATTCATTTTGTTACAACAAGAACTATTTTTATGAGATTGTCCATTGTCTGTATAAAGGACAAGATCTGAGTTTGGCTGAAAGGGGCATGAAACCTAAAGATACATTGTATACAAGCTGATTGTGTGAATGCATCGACATTTACATGTAGTAGAACACATCAGTGAAGGTTTGAGGAAAATCAGAACATCTGTTTAGAAGTTATAAATTTTCTTTGTGAATGGGCCTATGTAGTATTAAAGAAGAAATCCAATCCAAATATGAATTAGTCTGATCAAAAAGAGTAAAATCTTATGAGTTCAATGGTAAAAATTTGAATGAAATGCAGGGCTGCCAACTCTCATGCATTGAGCGTGAGACTCACGCAATTCAACCAATTTTAACTGTCTCACTCTGATAAACGAAATCTCACTCTAAACCCCCAAAATGGAATGTACATGACTACAAAAATAAATATATCTCTAAATTCTCTGATATTCCGTGTATCGATATACCCAAGTCCAAAGTTTCGAGATTTTCCCGCGTGGGTGCAAAGCTTAACCAATAATAATTGTTTACGGTTCGCGTGCAAAGACGAGCTATTGGATTACGATTGGTTTCTACCTACTGTATACCACGTGAGTGTAGCTTGTACTTTTGGCAAATTACAGTACATGACTGGTTATGACGTGTGCTTTACATCACTTTACATACACTGACTGTGTACGTAGTACGTACACTGTATGTACGGCCGCACAGCAGGCTGCCAGGCGCTATAGCCAGCGAGGTCGCTCCACTCCCTCACAGTGTCTCACGCCAAACTCTCACTCAAGCCAGGTTCGTAGCCCTGGAAATGGGATGAAAAAGAAGGAAGTTTAATGACATTTTTGAATTTTGCTGATTTCTGCACAACAGTTCTTGTACAGTGGATATGAATATGCAAATGAGTGAGCTAACCATGTCATACCCTCACAATTTTCCATAGATTGTTTACAAAAAAATGACACAAATTCAATGTTTCTGTCATTGAAGTCTGAAACATGATGTTTTTCCTGGTTGCATGATCTCAGAGTAGTGATCAGTTGAATGTACGAGGATTTGAGCCTCGGGCATAATTGCGTTTGAATGAAAAACGGGAAATTTCACAATCTTATGTACAAACTATACGTGGTAAGTTGTGAGGGTAACTGTATAACATGCTCACTTTGCCACTTGCATATTGACTGTTCAAGAACTGTTCCCCCCCCCCCCCAACAGCAAAACTTCAAAATGTCATAACTTCCTTATTTTTCATCAGATTTCGATTGAATTTATACCATTGAACTTGTAATATTTGACTCTTTCTTATCAGACTAAATCATATTTGGACTGGATTTCCCCTTTAACCCGTTGACGACGAGATGATTTTGCTACAACACGCATTTCCCATGGACCCCTGCCTGATTTTACTCGAGGACTCGTCCTCAATGGGTGAAACATTCAACATGGGGGGAGGGCAGATTCTGCAAGAACCAGATGAAGTCAAATTGGACACAGCGGAATTGAACCACGGAATGGAACCAAACACAACCCTGACCCGACCGTGTTTTGTATTTTGTTGCAAATTGATCCCACCCTTCAGGCTGACAGAGGAAATTGACTGGGCCTGTCCCAACAACTCTTGACTTCCAGACAATCGCGATTGATGGATTTCCCACAAATCTGTCGCTACCAGAAAGAGACAAATCAGAAAGGAACAAGCTTTCTTATTGATAGGTCAGGTGACACCAAGATTTGTCCAGACCTCATTTTGACACAGTAGCAGCAAGAAGAAGTCTTAAAATTTATATTAAAAGTCTCTCTTTTTTTTATTAGTAAAGAAATACTGCAGTAAAAAAGGCGAGCCTGAATGGTACAATGTCTTTTGATATCAAGAAAGAAATTTACCTTCAGTAAAATAGGCAAAAGCTGAATGAAAGCAAAGACACAAATGAAAACATATTCCAGAGTGCAGTGTTGGATAAAAAAAAAGTTAAAACCTGTGTAAAGGTCAGTATGTCATCTAAAAGTGGCATGCTCCGTAACACTTCTTCAAAGATAAACCCTGGATGTTTAGAACAATACTTAGAGCCTATGGCGTAGTAGGTACTCAGTTTTGTTCACAAGCTTCCAGTCATTTCTGCTTTACCTCAAAATGAAATAAGAATATCAATCTTCAATATGTCTATCTTATTTTACATCTATAACTGCATGCATATGAATGAAGAGATGTTCATGATATTACAATGTAAATCCATGCAAAAGTGTATAATGTGTGTGTGTCTTTATTAATGAATGAATGCACATTTTCCATATATAAATGTATGAATGTGTAGGTCTTGAAATAATATCTTTGTTTGTGTGTATGGAGGAACGTAGGCTGTATGTATTCATGAGAAAATGAAAAGAAAGTTGATATGTTCATACCAAGACAGCCAATTTGAAGCACCATTGAGACACCAAGTGGCATGAAATACCAGACATCATACACATAGCTTTGTCGCTGTGTTACCATTTACATAAGAAGCTGATTTTTTTTTTGCTGAATTTATATAGCTTTTGCTAATAATTTTCATGTCAGTGTAGACTCCTGAGGTATTTGTGTCTATTAGAGTTACAGCTGTACATCACATTTCATACCAAGAGCAAGGTATCAAAGGGTCATGCAGGGGTGTATCCAGGATTTTTTCTGGGGGGGTCGTAACCAAAATTTTTGGACCTTTACCTTTGCGAGGGAGCGGAGCGACCGAGTGGGGGGAGGGTGTGGGAGGGGGGTGTCCCCCCTTCCACGGTAGGGAGTTTTTGAATTCCATATCTTAAAATGGGGCAATTTGGTGCATACAAAAGTGACTTTTTCGGCATGGCAGTGCAGCTTAGAAATAAGGTAAATTATGGCATACTAAAACTAAGTTACGAAATTTACGAGGTTTTTGACACTTTGCTGGAACACCACCTGGTCACTTTTTTTTTCCTGTTGTAGGCCTATATAGAGTAAAAATCCCTCAAAAAAAAAAAGTCTTTTACAAAAAGTGGACCTCTTGAAAATTTGGGGGGGGGGGGGGTCGTACGACCCTCCTGACCCCCCCTTGCATACACCCATGTCATGAAGTGATTACATTTAGGGGCAAAGCCTGATGAAGATGAAGCAAAAGTTTTCAGTTTGAAATCTCACTGTGACAGCCGTATTACTCAGGAGGTATTTTAAAATTCCAGGAGACAAAAACAGACAGTACATGATTAGCACGAAAATATATTTGATACAATTCATGGGTCAAGTTAATGGTGAAATTCTGCTTTTTATTCATTAATTTACTGAATTATGTTAACTATTAAAATCAAAATGTGACCTACAATGTAATTTAACTAAACTTCAATCAGTTGCAAACCTAAACAAGTCATATACACATACCATATCAATTGCAGGGCAGTTTGAAAAAGTTGCAGTTAAAGGGGAAGTCCGGACGATTATCAGCCGTTTCGTGTGTAAAGAACAATATTTCATGAACCTATTACCCTTTTCCCGACGAGAAAAGACCATCAGATACATTTACTATGATTTTTTTTTAAAATAAGGTAATTCTTCATGTTCGAATCCGTCGCGAGCTGCCCTTCGTACCATCTGTCCCAGGATGCATTGCGCGTGACGTATCGGGCGCAGTTTCCTCAGCTGAGAGCACCGCGAGCGAAGCCCAGCTACGCATCGATCTCCCATTGCACTGCTGACTGCGGGCGGTATCTGCATGCCTGCATATAGGTGTGCCTTGTCGGCGCTACTGCAGGAGACCGTACACCGATTTAGGAGTGCTGTTGCCAAACGCTGTATTCCTTTATTCAAATAATCTTCGTTATATATCTATATAAAATCTTCAAAGATTAATGTAAAATAGTTGCAATGCTATAACATTTTCGTTTAAATTGAAATATGTATGTATTATAATACTGCCGTACTTATTAGTGTCCACCCCATCACTTACAATGCATTAGCTGTTGTCGGGCTGTGCAGGCATACATTTACGTCTGCTGCTGCTAAGTGCTATCACAATCCGCGATCGTTTTTTCGACTTCTGAGTGTGAACAATCTGAAATCAGTCTGTCAATGTCAGAATTATTGCCTCTTTTGTTGTCCGAGACTGTTGAAAAGTGTGTCTGACGGTGATAAAATACGACAGTATACATGTAACTTGAACCGAGGAAGAAACGCCAGCGCCAGCTTGGTACCGCCGCCGCGCCGCGCCGGTAACTACGACCAGCAGCCCAATACACACAGCGTAATAGGGCTGCGTGTTGTAGCATTCAGGATCATGTAAAGGTAGTATCGTGGATAGATATCAATTTAAAATCGAAATATTTCTTCAATTTGAAGACTTACTAGTAAAGTTGAAGTATTGACAACACCCTAACACTTGACACATCGGCATTTTTTTAATGAAGCAATAGATCATGCCGCGTGCATCCGCTGTGTGTTCAGAGACTGTTGAGCGGTACGCTACTACCGCTTGCTTGGCCCGTATCACCGTTGCTCAAGCAGGGCTCCCCCGAGCCAGCTGACGCTCCAAGCAAAAAGCAATGTGAGGATGAAACGTCACGCTGTCACGTGATCTTTCTCGCCGGCGTACAGAAATCGAACGGTTACGATTCAAAATTAGTGATGCTAAAAAATCGATTGTGGCGAGTTGGGAGGGTCTTTTTCAATGAAACTTAGTCATTATGGTCCTTTATTTATGTAGATTTTGGTTAATTTTTTTCAAAATCGTCCGGACTTCTCCTTTAAATGTGGTTTAAATTGCTCCAGCACCCTGTGGAAAATTCCTGGCTGAGATTATTGTGTGGCATTGGTATGTTGAAGCATGTCAGCTGATACGTGTATAGTGTGACATCAAATTTTTGACATTTTTCATCCACTGCATGTGGCAGCTCCCCTGCACTTTAGTCTGTTACTAGAAGATTGTCTCCTGTACCGCATTCACATTGACTAAAACATTTGATCAGATGCCCGGTGTTGCACTGAGACATTGCCTAGGTGTAACACCGCAACAATCCCGTAACAAATGCATTCACATTGCTCACGCTGTCTCGAAACAATTTTGGTGCTTTCCCATGATAGAACATTCACTTTGTCTCATTCATCCTGCAGTTGAGCATGTTTTAATCATTGCCTCTTGTCGAGTGAGGGTGTTGCCTGTATAAAAGATAAAAAATAAAAATATGACTAAAAAGAAATCTCCTCTGAGATCCACAAGTGCAGCGCAAATAAAGCCTGCTGATGTGGATCAGGCTCCCGATGTACCTACTTTACTAAATATGAATAACCAAACTTTTCTAGTAAAGCATGAATTTTTTTTTTCTTAAATTCAGAAATAATTTTACATTGTTAACTACATGTATGTTCCATTATATTAAAAACGTCTTTGCTAGAAAAATGACCAGCCCCCTCAAGACTGTTAAAAGTAGCGTGATTTGACTTTCGAGCTTTTTGTAATGGAGTTGTGCTGAGACGCATTCACATTGCCATCCGTTACGGTGCAACACCGGTGTTGCAACGGGACGCACCCTTGTAAGAGAATGTTACGGGACTGTACCGTAATGCACCGCACCATTGTAGTCCGTGACGGAGTGTGCACCTTCATGTTGCAATCCATCCCTGTACAACACTGGAACATTTGGGCAATGTGAATGCGGTACTTGTGTGATTATTTGTCTAGTGTTCATGGGAACTGAGCGCCAGGATCTCCAAGGATATCGCAGTACTGACATGATGTTGAGAGAATTGTGATTTCCTTTTTCTTTTTTGTCTTTCAGAATGTGCTAAAAAAAAACCACACACACACACACAAAGAAAAAAACCTTGAAAAGGAAAGTCATTTCTTGTTTTTGCTCTTTTTATCTTTCTTCCCCAAGTTAAGCTTTGCAGTCACATGACATGTAGTACACATTGTCTGCATGCACAGTGCAAAGGGGTCATGTCCCAAACCAACATCGACTTCATTGTTTTCTCACTATAGGGAGCTATCAAAGGCACAGACTAACATTTAGCTTGCATTGTTTGATGTTGTGGCAGGGACTACTCGGTAAACACATTTGGTTGTTGGCAGGGATTGGATATCATTAGGGCTTTTTACACTTGTAAATTTTTGCTTTAGTCCCGTACCAACGGTGGGGCTAAGGGGGGGCCTTACCCCCACCGTTGGTACGGGACTATCCTTAGCCCACTTTCTGTTTACACTCGTTTTTGCCAAAGTGGGCTAGCCCCACCGATAGTCCGGTATACTATCTGGCCCTGCAAAATAGCAGGGTTAGCACTGCAATTGCGGTGCCAAGCAAGTGAGTGTAAACAGAACGAAAAAATAATCCTGGACTAAGCAATGGAGACGAAGTCCGACCCCACAGACCAATCAGAAACGAGGTAATCAAGTGCTGCTGGTGCGTGCGTGTACGTGTACAGTACACAGCGTAATCATGAATATTCATGTGGTTTGGAAAGTCCGGAGCTGAGAAACACGAGTGTAAAAAGGTCAGTTTTCTCCTTAGCCCCGGACAAGAGATAGTACGGGACTAATTGGCGAGTGTAAAAAGCAGAAAAAATTGGTATGGGACTAACGATAGTCCTGGGTCAGAGAAAGTCCGGGGTTAAGAAACGCAAGTGTAAAAAGGGCTATAATGCATACACCTTTAATCATGATCCGCAATGTCACCTAGTTTTAGAGAGAATGTTATCCTTTGATATTCAACTGCCAGCCTACTTGAAGTGCTGAATGCCACGTTCGTGCACATTCTTTTTTGTGATTTCGATTTCATTGATTTGATTTGACTTCTACTCTTTAAACATTGAATATCACAAATGAACACAAATAAAACCACATGAGTACATGTAAACTTTGGTTTCACCCCTCCCCCACCACAATCCCCACCCCCCCCCAAACGTACGTTAGATGTAAGTCCACTTCACAGCGTAAAATGCGTTGGTACAGCACATCTTTGATTATGATCTTGCAGAAGATGCATGTGTAAGTTTATATAGTACAAGAAACCATCATCTCAAGCTTTTGCTTGACATTCATTAACGCTTATAAGTGTACCATTTTAAGATAATGTCTGGCAATCTGGAGCAACATTTCCTCTTCAGGGATTATTTTTTAAAAAAGCAACACAAAAACTAAAGAAATGTCTAATACGTGTAGCTCTTGTATAAAAGTGCACAACACATAGGCCCTAATATTATGTTCATATCCGCAGTGGATTCCCTATTTTTTACCTCTTCAATAGTCTGTCCTTTTCATAAAGTTACACACCCAAGCTGGTGCATGTTGGACTACGTGTAGGCCTACATACAGCAAGTAGGCCCTAGATGACATCTGTCTTGGATACCTAGAAGAAATTTATGTTGAAATGAGAAGGCGATCGATAGACGCTTTCTCTTTTTGATGTGCAACCAAATGAAGTAGGTAAGTGCTTTGCCATGGGAATGGTGAGACCTATTTACCGATGGATAAAAGAGAATTATTTTTGTATTCTGCCACAACCCCCCCCCCCCCCCCCCCCCCAATCACTCTAACATAATTGATTCTGATATGTAGCCGTCTGCTCCTCTTTTGTCTTTTCAGAGCTATTTCTTCCTGGCAACGGAAGTGGAGCACTTGGTTGTGAATAAATGGACTGGAGACGCCATCATAGGTTAGTGTTTGTCAGAACGGAGCCAGAAATCTACTTAGCAGCTCTCAACCTTAAAAGAAAAAAGAAATTGCTCACTGTGCTTATTTAAAGATAATAGCTTTTATTGCAAAATGTGGTGGGGAAAGAGGGAGGCGGATAGGGTAATGGTGGCTTTAAGAAGAGGAGAGTGGGGTAAAGCAGCTGAAAACGAGGACTCTGGTGACGAGTACTCTAGGCTGTCGTCATGGCAGCCAGATAAAGTGGCTTGACATTCCTCTATTGATTTTTGAATTTCCAAATTCTCCAGACTCTGAAGTCTGCTTTAGTGATATATGTAAATTACATGTGGATTATCGCTGAAAACCTATCAATTCCAATAAAGCTCCAACCAGACATATGAAATTCATTCAACTTTCAAAGTTTTGAGAAAATTGCTTTTGAATTAAAGATACGGTCAAGTGTTCCGATTCTTTGGCATTTTGTGAGACTAAAATCGGTCAATCAAAAACATAGGCACATACTTTAGGAAAAGCACTCATTTTGATAATTAAAACACTGGTTGACTATGAAATTCAAACAAGGAAGCTGTTCAGATATAATACATGTATCTTTTAGAATTATCTACTACTAATTTGATTGATTTTTATGTTGTTTTTATTGCTACATATTTATATGCTTCTTCTTAGTTTCAAGTAATCCTAAATAATTTGTTGTTATATTTTTTGCTGTTCTTGACTTCTGGCACAATTCCCTGAAGACTTGCAAGGCATTGCATAGACAGAAAGATCCGTCTGTCTGGAGGAGTCTTATACTATTTTTTTGACGTTATCGCTCTCCTCGGAGGGGATCCGTGAAGCCAAACGCAGTCTCCGCGGAACATATCCCCGACGACCAGATACAGAGCGATCTTTCGGTCGAGACATTGCAGAACTTTTTAAATGTACAAAGTCAAGTACTGAAATGTATTTGATTGGGATGAATTTAATAGTGTTTTTCCCCCTAGGCCTTCATGGAAAATATCCTTGAATAAGACTACATGGGGAAACCAGCAGATTTGTTTACATTCTTCAAACGAGTATCTGAAATGGGCAACAATTTAATGCTTGCTGGTCAGATCTTTGATGTGAACTTCATAGCCCAGCGATCTGCCATTACTAATCACAGTTGTTCATATGAAAAGACACTTTCAGTACCCGCCTTTAAAAAAAAAAAAAAATATTGGTGGCTTTTCAAAATCCCTTCAACCTCACAATGAACCCAGCTATAAAATTCCTGAGGCTTAGTGTTGGAATATTCCTGCTTCAACCGATGGAATTCACAGACACTCGCTCATCCCAGGGATGGGATGGAATTTCCACCAACACTCGTGGAAGGGAAGCCAGGCTGTACAAAAATTGGCTCAGTGCAGATTATTATTGTGTATGGCAAATTTCACCAGGCAGTTGTTGACAGTGTGATGTGACAAGCAGATGGGAATTTTAGCTTTTTTTTCTCTCTTTTTCTTCTTTCTTTTAAATTTTGAAAAGGAGATTGGACAGGAACTTTGTTGTGTTATGGTTTGGTATGGTATATGTTGTTTGGGACAAATTTACTTTTTCCAAAAGTAGCTAGGGCATGAACTTTGCGGAGATGCTTCTTCAAAGACGAGATTTCTGCCAACTGTCATAGCACATACAATAATAGGTGCAATCATGTGAGAATTACTGTGATATTCAATACTGTAAAAGTGGATATTTTCGTGTGACTAATCTTTTGCGTTCAGCAGGGTGCATCTTGTAAGAAGTGTTTCGCATGTTTTTAATTCTGTGGAATCAAGACATCAAATACTGGAACATGTGGCTAGCAAAAATATTTGTGTGCTTTTATTTTCGCGCTAGTTTCTGGTTGCGTAAAATGTGCAAAAATTCCAACACCGCAAAATTTACACTTTTTCAATATCACAATAATTTGTCATTGTCAGTGTCATTGGCAAACTACTGCGCCATGTCTGTATAAAGCAAGGAGTGTTCTTGTACATTTTAATTTTCCAAATTTTGTGAGTACCAAGATTTGCAAAAATGAAATGCGTGCAAAAGTTCTTGTCTACACTACATGTTTTATGCTTTGGATGCTAGTGACAATTTGCGAAAATCTCATGTCACATAAAAGGCCATTGGCTCCAATTCAGGAAAATTTCATGCCGCGAAAATGTCTTGCTTTACAGTAGATACTGTGGTATTTCAGTTGGAACCGTTCTCTTCTACGAAATACTGTTGTATATGGCCAGAAAGTACTGCGTAAGCCTCTATGAGTAAACACTGTGTATAATATGCATTATCTCCTACAGTGAGGAAACAGAAATTGTTACAGGTCATGTAATGCTGCCTGTACACCGTGTTCCCGGCAACCACGGCAGCCATGTTTCAGGCCACCATGGACAATACTGAATGGATGTAAAACAACGCAATTAGACGGGATGGGCAAACGTGGCAGGCCGTGATTGCCATGGATGTGTGTCAGATTTTTAAACTGTCAAAAAATCTGACACGGCAGTCCCGTCGCTAATGAGGAATCTTGTATGCTGTGATAAAACGAGGTGACAGCAACGAAACACAACGACACATGGTAGGCCGTAACAAAACTTCAAGGTGGTCCACAGCGGGACGTGGCAGAAAATATTGATGGTCTAGCTTGACCAGACGCCATGAGAACAGCGTGTGATAATTCATCAGGGCGAGGACTGGAACAAACAAAACTGAAATGTGAAGGGGGGAAAACAGGAGAATGTCTCATCTACCCATGATGCACTAGGATCCCGTTTACAGTGAGCGAAAAGGCCGGCTCGGCCGCGGCCAAGCCCGGCCTTCATTTCAGTGTAAACGCGCAAAAGGCCAAATGCGGGGCCAAAATTGGCCGCGCATTTGGCCACGATCTGGAGGTGGTCTCGGGCCGTGGCCGAGCCCGGGCTTTTCTCAGTGTAAACGCAAACTGGGCCAAATGCGGTACAAAATTTAGTCTGGCTTCCAGACCCTCTGCCCGTACTTTTTCTCTGTTCAGGATATTAACCCCCTCAACGTCGAAAACTAGTATAGTTTAAGGCGATTTTGTCCTGCAAAGGATTTTTCCTTTGGCAAAGGCCTTGGCCGAATGGCGACTTCGTCGCCACGGAATCCAGCTGGCAAAGGGTCTGGAAACCAGACAATACCAAATTGCGTTTGTTTACAAGCAGAGCACCACTACGACAAAATATTGAAAGATTTGAATTAAAAGCCCGGGCCGAGCCCGGCACTGTAAATGGACTGTAAACAGGGTCTAACTTTCGGACAGATAAGGCTGACATTACCGCCTGGAACATGGTTTAAACGCAGATTAGAATACACCAAAGTGTGGTGGATGGTTTCTTCTTGGCACGATTCACACTCAAAGCTCATATGGGTATTCTGCTCAAAGTTTGATTTACCACCCTAAATACTACAAATGTACATTAATTTGTGTTGCAATGTAGTTCATGGTGTATTTGAGTTCATGTTGAGACATTCAAAAAAAAAGATAGCACATTATACCTATTATTGCATTATTACACCTATACACTTTTGAAAGTATGAATGGGCCAAGTATTTAAAGGACAAGTTCACCTTCATAAACATAAGGATTGAGAAAATGCAACAATATTAGTAGAACACATCAGTGAAAGTTCGAGGAAAATTGGACAATCGATGGAAAAGTTATGAATTTTTTAAATTTTTGTGTTGGAACCGCTGGATGAGGAGACTAATACAGCTTGTGAGTCATATGCGTACAACAGTATAAAGAAAATGTAAAAGAAAATTCAACATATTTTCACTTTTTTCACATAATAATAGAGCACTTGACTTGCCTCTTTCTAAAGGCAGGGGGAATAATATTATCCATAACATTTGTCGGTAACGAGTCAGGGGAATGTGTACTTTTTTCAAAAGATGGAATTTTGTGAAATTCTCTTTATATTGTCCTTAGTTATATTGTTGTACGCATGTGAAATCTAAGTTATTCATACACTGCAGTAGTCTTCTCATCCAGCGGGTACTGCACAAAAACTTCAAAAATTCATAACTTTTGAACGGATTGTCTGATTTTCCTCAAACTTTCAATGATGTGTTCTACTAATATTGCTACATTCTCTCAATCCTTATGTTTATGAAGGTGAACTTGTCCTTTAAATAATGATCCAAGTGATGCTCATGGGAGATTGGGGCTTATGACTCATGTGTCAGGTTTCTAAATGATCTCTTTCACCATGACACTGTGCGCATTCTTTCTGTTCTACATGGAGTGAGGAGGGGAGGATTGTAAGATAAATCACTTGCATACGTGAAGAACAGAGATATTCTTTGTCACCTTGAAAGCTCGCCCACCTAGCAATGTTTGAAAGCAAATTGGGTGAGGTGCACGTTTCCATCCAAGACACTGAATTGAAGACTGTGAAAAAAACAAAACAAGGTGAATTTCAAATGGTGCCATCACCCACTGTAGGAAGCAGCCATATCTAGTAAATTTATGTAACTCCCTTATTAGATTTGACCCTCAAAACTATATCTGTTGGACACACATGTGCCATGATTAATCTCCTTTAATAATCTATAGAGACTTTAATTCACTATAGAGACTTGAATTGCTGATATTTATCAAATTGATGATATATAAGGAAGCACTTCACCCACCTGCTCCCCTAGGCAGGAATTTTCCTAGTTGTTGCTAGGTAAGGCAAGGTTCCCACCTCCCTTTGTGGTTGTTATATTTTTTTTAAAACAAAGCACACATAAAATCTGAATATGTTACAGAACTAGTTTATAAGGAGAATCAGCTTGCATGCACAAGTTATTGCTATGTCAGGCAATTCCTCAGGCCAGCTTTCTGATTGTCTATACAGGTCTGTTAATATCTCTCCCTCATTATCAGAGCTACGAAGTCTCACGCATTCTGCATGAGACTCAAGCATTTAGGGGCCATCTCACGATCTCACGCACGACACCCATTTTTCTCACGCATCGGGCAAAGTCTGCAACTTTGGCCTATAATAATGAGCATAGCTCAAAAGATTAAAGTGATAGTTGCAATTGAAGGTATATTTCCCTTTTGTCTTTCAAAATAAGTAAAAAATAGTTACTTAAGTATGCACCTGATCGCACCATTAAGAGCTAAAAATTGAAAAAGGTCCCTACCGTGGGAGGCCACAGGAGGGAAAAACCCCTCCCACACCCTCGCTCGCGCGCACATTCGCATGCCGAGATGCCGAGTCATGAAAATCTCACTCATAAAATTTTTTTGAACTTGGCATCCCTGCATTATCTGTCTATCTTTTCTGTCCTCTCCTTCTCTGTTTGATTTCTGTATGCCTTTCTCTTTAGATATCTTTTTTTTTCTCTCAGTCTGCTTCTGTATGTCTATGTATCTCTCTTTCTGTCTTTCTGTCTTTTTGTCGTTTCATTCAGAGGGGCACCCGTTTTGTGCACTGTCCTCGGGTCCTGCTGCCAATACACTGTAGTTGGCTGTATATCCTAATTTGAGTGCAGATGGTGTGAGACATTGTAGTCATGTAATATAAAGCTACCTTCCTTTTTCAAATCCTTTGCCTGAATTCTCTGTGTTTACTTTTCACTTGCCTGCGGTTTGTGCTTTATGTGTAGCGCCATAGAAAACTTGCTCCATTTTTTGCGGCAAACTATTGTCGCTGTGAGCGTAATCTTGTTATTGTTGAAAGCATTCTATTGGGAAGAGGAGGGGATGACCTGTGGTGTATCCAGTGGTTTTTTACACATTATTCAGTGTGATGTTCATCTTACCAGTCATTATTGGGTTACCTGATTGAGTATCCCAAGGTTTTAAAGGTACAGTGGCATACAGTTGTAGTAATGGGAGACAGTTCTCTGCCTTTTACATCATGATGTGATTTGATCTATTCTATCGCAATGTTAGCCCTATAGCATTGCTTTACAATTATCATTAATTTCCAAAAATTTCATTTTTAAACATTCTATATACCAATTATGTATTGTGGTGATACAATACTTGAACACACATGAAAAAACAAATCAAGAAAAATTATTTCAAGAAAAACATGTTCAGCTTCCTGCATCTTTTTGTCTGGACAGCCCCCTTTTTCATTTTGTTTGGGTGATAGCTACCTGGAAGATATTTCACCCAAATTCATTTGCAAAGACATCCTTATACAGTCTCATGCCACATCAATAATTTGCCACTCAGTTTTGTACTCAGAATGCCAGTGCATGATTTCATACAATACAACATCACCCCAAATACCACATGAATACAACTCAGCTTTTTGTTGATCATATAATGGAGAGTCAAGGGAATATGGGAGAGGTGTTTCTTTTTTTGCTGTTTTTTCATAATTTTTAATTCAGGACAAAAATGCTTTAACTTTGCACATACACACAAAAGCACACAAGATGATGACTTTTGAGAGAAAGGCCTGGGGTTTAACATGATTTTTTGGTAGAATTTAAGTCCTGGGGTTTAACATGATTTTTTGGTAGAATTCAAGTCCTGGGGTTTAACATGATTTTTTGGTAGAATTCAAGTCCTGGGGTTTAACATGATTTTTTGGTAGAATTCATTTTTACTCATTTTTTATTCATTTCTTGGGGAGACTATTTCACCCATATCTATGCAAGCCTCACATTTTTTTTTCTTGAAATGGAGTCTATAGGCATACATGTATTACCGGATAAAGATTATAAAGTATGTGTAACTACTTCATAAATTTAGCTACAATATAATATGAATGCTAAAAGGGGGATAAAACCAATACATGTAGTACCATAACCATGGTTTCCTAAAATCACCTGAAACCTAAAAGTTCCATGACTTCAATGTCCCATATCAATGAGAAGTGTAATGCTCAGTTTGATTTTAATCACTTTTGCTAGATGATAGTATGAACTAATACCCCTTTCATAAACTCAATTATGCGGATAGTATCCGCATAATTTGGTCGTAAAATCGGAGCGGGGCAAGAATTATCCGCTTTTTTTCGACGCTTCTATTATTTGCCGGGGTGCGGTCGAAAGGTCACCTGTCTTTCCCGCACGCGTCACCATGACGATTATTCGCCTTTTTCAGGACGGGCGCTCGTAAAAAAAAAAAGTGCGGATAATTTTCAGAGTTTGTGAACACATTTTTTATTGAAATGTCTGCATAATTCTTAGGCGGATAATTGGAGGATGAGTTTATGAAAAGGGTATAAGAGAAACATTTCACAGAGTCATGTACATGTCTTGTTTGAACAGAGGTGACCCTCTGTGTGGTATCACCAGTGCTATCTTTGTTTGGGGTCACACAGGTGCAGTCATAACAAATCACAACCACAAAAATGTATTACAACTGGACCCTTGATGACAGAATTGTGATATCAATATTGCTCTAGGCTTGCATTTCTTATTACTTAATTAAAGGTACTGTTTACCATAGGGAGCAGTGATACAGAAAATGTTAGAGTTATCACATTGTATACATAAAGTGTAGGTCAGTTGAAAATATAAAAAAAAACATCCTGCCATCTCAAAACTTCACATTAAACCTTGAATATAAGGAGATATCACTATTTTTCTCAATGAACCATAACTGTAGACAGTTTATTCTGTTCACATTTTCTTATTCAGCAATACTTACAGTAACATCAATCATATTATTGATTAACATTTCTACATTGGTTGTTTCTATCCCTAACTCACATTTTAGAAC
Organism: Diadema antillarum; assembly: GCF_040938485.1. Taxonomy (NCBI): domain Eukaryota; kingdom Metazoa; phylum Echinodermata; class Echinoidea; order Diadematoida; family Diadematidae; genus Diadema; species Diadema antillarum. The sequence goes on along the minus strand of NW_027271466.1, from coordinate 2,517,918 downwards.
TACTGTATTTTGAAGCACTAAAGCTGAGTTTTTTATTTCATCTGCAAAATATGGTAAATACCTTTAAGGCAAATATGAAAATGAGTTGGACAATTTCAGATAATGGAAATAAAGAAGTTAAGAGAGCATTTTTATCTTGAAAAACAAGTGCAAGAGTGCAGATTGATATAATATTGAAATGAATAATTGTCAGTTTTCTGTCATTTTCCCTCTTCCACATGAGTTCCCATGGAAACAGTGTGAGCTCTAAAATGTAACAGTTTGTCCTTAAAGAATGTTTACTTTGTTTCAGCTGTCAATCACAGGCTTTGTTTGCAAACACTGCTCTTCCACACTCCTCCACTCCCCCCCCCCCCCCCCACAAGGATGAGGCTTGTCCCTAACCTCTGACCTTTCACCCCATTATTTCTGACACTGGACACTCTCCCTGTAGTTACTCAAGGCATGAGAAAATAAACTTGAGCTGTTTAGATCATTTCATGCCAGCCAGCATCCAATCACTTCTGAAGGATCGTCAAGTCTTAAAGGACATGTTTACGATTAGAAGTGCACAGTTATTCAAAAAAATGTTCAAGTCATCACATTTGATGCATATATGCAGGGCTCGATACTAACGGTGGCCCAGTGGCCCGGGGCCACCAAAAACGCACGTTGGGCCACCAAAAAAGGTCAGATGTTTGCCTTTGGGCCACCAAAAATAAAAGTTAGTGTGGAGCCCTGATATATGTGTTGGTCAGTTGTGTCACAAAACATTCTTCCTTATAAGAATTTGGCAAAAACCTAAAATATATTTAGATATCACTATTTTTCTTAATAAAATGTAATTGCAGATGGTTCATTCTAGAAAATGTTTTTATTATAATTATTGTTCACAGTCATTTTGTATATATATTTAACAATACTTGATATTGATTTTACTAATTCAAATTTTTACATTGGTTGTTTCTCTCCCTAACTCACATTTTAAAATGATTTTGAAGCATTAATGCTGGGTTTTTATTTCATGTGCTAATGGTAAATTATGCCTTTAAACTTGTAGGCCTATACCACAAACTTAGGGGCATATTGGAGAGATTATGGTACACTGACTGTATCTGGCAGAGGCAATGGAAAGGTACCGAGTAGTAGACAGTGCTTGGCGCTGTTTAATCTGTTGTCAAAAGCAAAATCTTGTGACCTTAAAGTTTTTAGAATGTCGCAAGGATGATAATGCCTTTATTAAAGTACCCTTACTCATTACTAAATTTGGAGTAACATGTGCTTTATGTCGGGGCATTTACCATCGTAAGGATTTTTTTCCAAGATCCCATGATGTATAATTTTAACCAAAATGTCAAAAAAGTTTGTCCTTTTTTTCAAACTTTGCTTTGAGTCAGTGACTGAAGACATTTCCTTTGCTGGGTACGCGAGGACGGGATAAAACCACATTACACAAAATCACAGTCCAGAATAGGCCTAATGCTTTCAATGTTCTCACTTTCCAGTTACTCACACATAAAAAACTAGAGATTGTAATTTGTCATCACTGACAAATTAAGGTGATCCGATTTTTTTTTATCAATAATTCGAGTCCTGATCGCAATAGGCATGACCATACAAGTTTCATCTGTGTTTAGAGACATTGGTCGTGTGATGTTTGCATTCTCATTTAGCAAAGGGAGTCATATCTGTCATGTTAGGTACCAAATTCTGTATACACTATAACGAAGAAACAGCAACAAGTACATATGACCTTTGACCCACCTTTGCACTCCCAAGATTGCATCTGATGAAATAGTGGTTATTTTGTGAAATGATTCTCGCGACATCGTCTATACGTGTGAAAAATATGGGAAAGATAGGACAGGTATTCACTAAGATACAAGATGAAACATTTATGACCTTTGACCCTAATTTACATACCAAAGATGTTGTCCGATCTAGTAGTTGTTATTTTATGATATAATGTACGAGCCATGAACTAAACATGTGCAAAATATGGGGGTGATAGGGCGTGTTTTTCTTGAGTTATTGCAAAGAAAGTTGCAGAAAGAAAGAAATATCTCAATACATAGAAGATAAGCTTTAATTTCAGCCAAGTTTTTTATCGTAATTCCGACATCGTATAAAAAAAACTAAGGGCACATAACGATAGCGCAAAGTCTCAGCTACAACATATTAAAATCTGGGAGAACTTCACCGAAGGGTAAGTGAGCTAGTGCTCGATAAAGACAATCATGTCAATTTTCACATTTAAAAAAATTCCTTTCCATAGAGATAACACGTCATAACGAAGATACAAAAAGAAGTACATATGACCTTTGACCTCAATTTGCACAGACAAGATGGCATCTGAGTAAAAAGTGGTTATTTTGTGAAATGATCCTTGTAATATGGTCTTTGCGTGTGCAAAATATGGGAAAGATAAGACATGTATTCACTAAGATACAGGGTGAAACACTTATGACCTTTGACCCTAATTTACATACCCAAGATGGTGTCCGATCAAGTAGTTGTTATTTTATGAAATAATTCACGTGACATGAACTAAACATGTGCAAAATATGGAAGTGATAGAGGCCGTTTTTCTTGAGTTATTGCAAAGAAAATTGCAGAAAGAAAGAAATATCTCAATACATCGAAGATAAGCCTGAATTTCAACCCAATTTTTTGACGTGATTCTGACATCGTATGAAAAAACAAAGGGCACACTTACGGTAGCGTAAAGTCTCAGCTACAACATATTAAAATCTGGGAGAAATTTACTGAAGCTTAAGTGAGCTAGGGCTCAATAAAGATAGTCATGTCAATTTTCATTTCCAGAAAAACTGCACTCCCATAGAGATAACACGTAAACTGGTCAAATTTGACAAGATTACTTTCAATCCATTTTTACGAGGTGATACTGTTATCCAATCAAAATTTTGTTAGTTTATGTTTAAAAGAACATTAGATAAGCTACATCATACTGAAATCTGGGTAAAAATTGACGAAGGACTAGTGAGATACGCTCGAATGAACTTGAAATTTGATGACGTCATTTTGAAAATTAACTTTTTTTACTTTATTAAGAAATTTGATATCTTTTAATCATTTTGTCAGCATTGCCACCCCATGAAATGACATGTACAACTCATCAGCTTTCAAAATATGTACAGAAAATGGGGGGTCACCGTCCATCCTGACGAGTAAAATCGGATTTAAAATTGGCAGTTTTTTGGCATAGTTGTACTGTATATCGCCATTGACGCGCGCGCGGAATTTCAACTTTGACGGGCCCGTATGACGTCATATTGAGTCGGATTGACTTGAAACTTGGTAGAAATATTCCTTGACATTTCAGGCAGCCGATTAGTGTGAAAAAACTGGAAATTTCTATTGCATATGAGCTGTGCGTGCGTATATGCGCGCGCGCGTACGCGTCCGTCGATTTTTTCTGAAATACTCCAAATGACCTGAAACGTGTGCAAAACAATTTTGAGCTCGATTGGAACATATTAAAATTTCAACGCGCGCGTACGCGCTCGTTTACCAGGGTCGTGATGAAATTTTATTAAATATATCGATAGAACTTGACTTAAACTATATTTTATGTAAATGTCATTGAGAAATTCCATTTCATTAATGAGATACGAATGTGAACGTGATTTCAGATAATGACGTCATAGTGACGTCATGGTTGACTGATCACAAAGATACATTAGATCTGTCGTTCTTATGACGTGATACATATATGGTATAAGTTTAAAAGTCATAGGTGGATGACTTTTTGAGTTAACCGCTGCACAACATTTGAGGAGAAAGAAATAAAGAAGAAAGATTCAGTACAGATACAATAGGTGATCCGAGAGGATACTCGGATCACCTAACTAGAGATTGTAATTTGTCATCACTGACAAATTAAGGTGATCCGAAGGTAACAAAACGATAGCGCAAAGTCTCAGCTACAACATATTAAAATCTGGGAGGAATTCACCGAAGGGTAAGTGAGCTAGTGCTCGATAAAGACAATCATGTCAATTTTCACATTAAAAAAAAATCCCTCCCATAGAGATAACACGTCATAACGAAGATACAAAAAGAAGTACATATGACCTTTGACCTCAATTTGCACACCCAAGATGGTATCTGAGTAAAAAGTAGTTATTTTGTGAAATGATCCTTGTAACATAGTCTTTGCGTGTGCAAAATATGGGAAAGATAGGACATGTATTCACTAAGATACAGGGTGAAACACTTATGACCTTTGACCCTAATTTACATACCCAAGATGGTGTCCGATCAAGTAGTTGTTATTTTATGAAATAATTCACGTGACATGAACTAAACATGTGCAAAATATGGAAGTGATAGAGTCCGTTTTTCTTGAGTTATTGCAAAGAAAGTTGCAGAAAGAAAGAAATATCTCAATACATCGAATATAAGCCTGAATTTCAACCCAATTTTTTGACGTGATTCTGACATCGTATGAAAAAACAAAGGGCACACTTACGGTAGCGTAAAGTCTCAGCTACAACATATGAAAATCTGGGAGAAATTTACCGAAGCTTAAGTGAGCTAGTGCTCGATAAAGATAGTCATGTCAATTTTCATTTCCAGAAAAACTGCACTCCCATAGAGATAACACGTAAACTGGTCAAATTTGACAATATTACTTTCAATCCATTTTTACGAGGTGATACCGTTATCCAATAAAAATGTAATTATGTTATGTTTGAAAGAACATTAAATAAGCTACATCATACTGAAATCTGGGTGAAAATTGACAAAGGACTAGTGAGTTACGCTCGAATGAACTTGAAATTTGATGACGTCATTTTGAAAATTTACTTTTTTTACTTTATTAAGAAATTTGATATCTTTTAATCATTTTGTCAGCATTGCCACCCCATGAAATGACATGTACAACTCATCAGCTTTCAAAATATGTACAGAAAATGGGGGGTCACCGTCCATCCTGACGAGTAAAATCGGATTTAAAATTGGCAGCTTTTTGGCATAGTTGTACTGTATATCGCCATTGACGCGCGCACGGAATTTTAACTTTGACGGGCCCGTATGACGTCATATTGAGTCGGATTGACTTGAAACTTGGTAGAAATATTCCTTGACATTTCAGGCAGCCGATACGTGTGAAAAAACGGGAAATTTCTATTGCATATAAGCTGTGCGTGCGTATATGCGCGCGCGCGTACGCGTCCGTCCGATTTTTTCAATTTTTCAAAAAATGCTCCAAATGGTCTGAAACGTGTGCAAAAAAAATTTGAGCTCGATTTGAGCATACAAATATTTCAACGCGCGCGTACGCGCACGTACCAAGAGAAAATGTGAATTTTGAGAATATGAGTAGAATGCGCATAACTTGAAATATATGTGACGTAAATTTCATTGAAAAACTTCATTCCATTAATGAGATATGACTGAAAATGTGTTTTCATATAATGACGTCATAGTGACGTCACGGTCGACTGATCACTTTGATTTTAATTCGATTGCCGTCTTTGGGACACGATACATACATGGTATAAGTTTGAAATTGATAGGCAGAGTACTTTCTGAGCTAACCTCTGCACAACTTTTGGGGAGAAATAAAGAAAGAAGAAGAAGAAGAAGAAGAAAGAATCCGTACAGATACAATAGGTGATCCGAGAGGATACTCGGATCACCTAATAAAAAAATAAAATCTCTCTCGCTATGTAGACGAATCTCTTGGTAGACCCATTTTTTAAACTCAAGCCTAGGGCACAGCAGGTGAGAGACTGTGGATTTCATCTGCAGTGAAAAGATGGCTCAGACCATCTTTGTCACAAACACAGCCACCCAGGTGCTTTGTATGAAAGTTCAAGGTTTTTTGAGAGAGTTGACTGGTACTGGCCTTATTCCAAGACACACTTTGTTTTCTTCAATGTACAAGTGCCACCAAACTGGAATTTATAAAGCAGAGTGCTCAGTGTGTGTTTGTGTAAATCTTACTTGTAAATGATAATGTATGAATGTGATCATGACTGCTCAGTTGCCATCAGATATGCATGCTATACATGTCTGAAGATATTCAGACTCAATTGATATTGTTCATGTACTTCAATGATTTGAGAAATGTTTGATTTCCATTCTCTCCCACCAGACTTTGCCATTGTCGTGGCCAGTGCTGCCTTCCTCTCCTTCCTGTGGCAGGGTCTGGGTCGGATGTCACGGATGCTGCAGCGTAAGCTGGACTACTACGCCCGACTGGAGCAGGAACTGGTGTCAAGGGACCGTCGCCACCGGTACCACTCGGGCCATCTTCACCACCGGGGAGGCATGGGCGGCGGTCCCGACAGCCCCTCCAAACGTCCGGCGTACCTCTACCACAACGGTCACGTCTTCCACCAGACCACGGACTACATGGAGCTACTGGATGCCCACCAAGAGCGGCAGATGACGCTGGACGGGAGCACCAGCGCCCAGCTGCAGCGGCAGCAGCAACGTAATGCCAGCCTGCTAGAGGGCGCCACCACCAGCAGCAGCCCCAGTCACCTCGCCTTGGACGAGGGAGAGGAAGACGTTTTCCTTGAACCAGACCCTGACCGCCAACACACCGACCCGCACAACGCCACGGTACTGACAGATCTGACTGAGCTAGGTGCCGATTCGACAGTTCGGTCATTATCATCCAGTTCTAGGCAGGAAAGAAGTCTGTCCATAGACCTGGGCCCAAATAGGTGGAACTCCCTGCATAAGTCTAAAAGGGGCTACATTGGGAACTACTCCAGAGTGGGACTGAAGTGTTATAGGTAAATTGATTGCATTGTAAATATAAAGTAGTTTATGTATGGTTCTTCCTAGGTTTGCATATATGTCACTCTGCATCACAAAACCAGCAAAAAGTCGCCAGACATGGATTTTCATTTAAGGGCAGATTCTGAAAGAGCAGACCCTCACTAGTCTCAGGTTTAAAATGATGTATTGCTCAACTGAAATGGACTCTCCTAACCTATATATTATTGGAAAGAAAGCACACACTCTGGAAAGTGTGAACTGAGAAAAGAGGCTCTGAAGTACAGTGTCTATTCAAGCACTTAATCTTCATAAACTAGTGTGCTAATTGTGCCATGAATGAGACAAAAAAAACGGGATGTAAACCGCTGGAGAAACAACAATGAAGAGATTATCAGATTAGGCTGAAATTAAAGATACTGTATTAACACATTCTGTGCATGATTAATGCCAACTTTCAAAGCAGTAGCATCATCCCTTCAAAAGTTTCTAGACTTGAAAGTGAAGAGTATGCAAAGGGTTATCATGAAATGAAAAGGGGTCTCAAAGACATACCTGATCTCACTACTCTACAAAAAAAAAGTGTTGTAGAAAAACTGCTGAAAATGCACTTTCCCATTCATTTTATGATCCCAAACTTTTGAATAATGAAGAAGAAGGGTAGCTCTTTCAGAAAATATGAAAAACCCAATATTGACTAGGTTGACCTGTTTCACCTTTTTTTGAGTCTTAACGTAAACTCAAGGGGTGCGACTTTTTGTTCATTTTGTGATGCATGGTCACATATTATCTATTCAATAACATTTTATTCTGACATTTTTTGTTTCAAAGGAAATTTTCTCTCTATTTGATAGGTAAGCTATTTGTATTTCTGTCTGTATTTATTATTTTAACGGCATCAGTACAGTATGCGTCCCCTTTATACTTTGGGGTATTTCACACAATACTTCCATTGAATCATAATGCAATGATTGTAAAGCCAAATGATGCAGAATGCTCAAGATGCTCGTTATTGGGCTGCTCATATTGTCACTTGACAAAGAGTCATACGGATCACATGTGGGAGAGAACTGAAGACTTTGTGTTCTTCAGGATAAGGTGTACATTCCCCACCTGCAGTGTAAAAGTGTTACTCAAGCTGAACAAACATTGGAAGAAATACAAATATGGTTCCCTGGAGATAGTACAGGCAAATGATACCACCATTCATGACCCAAGGTCTCACACATTGTAGCATTCTGGTGAAATTCTATGAATCACTCACTCAGTCATTCAATTATTTGCACTCTGTCAATCGAGAGTGCTCAACCCTAAAGCAGAGAAGCGTTGCTACCCTTGAATGGTCCTGACTTTACCCTTAAGTATTGTGTTTAAATGGATTAATTTATCTACAGCATTAAAGGCATGTTTAACCATTTGCAGATGAAATGAAAAACCAGCAGTTTGCTTCAAAATAGTTCTAAAATGTGAGTTAGGGATAAACAACCAGTGTAAAAATTTTAACCAGTAAAAGTGATATTAAAGTATTGTTGAATATACAAAATGTGAACAATAGTTATAATAAAAATGTTTCAATACTAAACCGTAAACAGTTATGGTTAAATGAGAAAAATAGTAACATCTCCTTATATTTCAGGCTTTATTGCAAAAATTATATTGTAGGATGTTTACTGATACAATTGACATACATATATGCATCAAATGTGATATCTTGACCATTTTTTAAATCACTGCTTCCAAAGGTAAACAGGACCTCTAATAAACAGCAGTAACTAGAAGAAAATATCTGCAGAGACTGGACAGTGAAAACATACTAAGTGACTCCTTGAATGTAATGGCAAACTGTAGGACAATGTTGACTAAATTGTGGCAAGTCCTTTGAGATTGGAGCATTTGAAAATTCTACCAAAATGAAAAGAGCTTGGTGGTGTGGTATTTAATCAGGGTGTATTACATTTCCTTTCAAACAACTTTTTTTACTTGTCCTCTTGTCCTTTTAGTGTCCTCTTGTAGTAGCATATCAAAATGATGTTTGAAGAGAGGCTTTTTTTTGGGGGGGGGGATGCCACATGATCTTGATGATCAACAATAGCTAGAAAAGCAAGTATATCCTGGTCAGACCACAATGAGCTGTATTTAGTGAAATGGATCACTGCTTCCAAATTTCAAAGCAGTGCTGTACTGATCCTCTAACTTCCCTTCATGTTAACACTTGTGTCAGTACGGCTGTGATCTCACAAAACTATATGTATCTCGTGTGAAGTGATCTGGAGATATTTACGTTTAAAGTTTAAATGCCTACCGTTGTACACATAGAGTAATTTACGTAACTTGGAATTGTATTCTACAACAAAAAGGAACCTTTATGTTTTATCTAACTCAAAGTACATGCTCATTGCCACATATTTAGAGAAATTTTTGAGTTTTTTTAAAAGATACGTGGTTCTGCCTGATCATGAGAATCCCATAGATTGTGTACAAATATCACATGCGCGTATGGATTGGAACTTGAGATACGTAGTTCTGCCAGCCGCTCAGGCTGCCTCCAGAGGAAGGAGTGCGATCAGGCAAAACTACGTAACTATAGCAGTTACGTAGTTTTGCCTGACCAATAGACACCGCTAGTTACTTTCCGAGCTATGTATCTCAAGTTACATAGTTCTGCCAGCTCACCAATGATGTAATTTTTACCCCAAAACCTTGATATTTGAGAATTTTATTTTAAACATTACGAAGAGTTATGCAATCAGATTTTAACATATTAAATATGATGTTATGAAAAACTCAATAAGCCAAAAAAAAAAAAAAGTCAAAAAATGAGATACGTACAATTTTGTAGTTCTGCCAAATCATGGCCGCGTACGAGAGAATATGTGAATATCTATCTGCTTGTTGATGGTTCTCTTATATTCTTATGAGACCAGAAGTTTGAACATTGTGTTTTCTTTTATGGCTATCTTCTGTAGGATGGTCACCCTTTTATTCATAAAGACTGAATTAGAATCATACACTCTGCACCACACACACAAATTAATGTTTTATCAAAATAGAGATGTGTATTAGAAATTATAGATATATTTGATATTAAAAAAAGTAAGGCATTTTTTACTGGATGAGTAGTGAAGTATTAATGTTGAGTGATATGCCTAGTGGCCAAAGGGACATAATGTTATGATCTTTCGTACATTTACAGTAGAATGCTATATTTAAATCTCCTTATCTGTTTCTGTGTATCACCCCCCCCCCCCTTCTCTCCATTTCCTGCTGTAGGTTTTTATACCACTGTATATTAGCAGTGAACCACACCCTGAAGCTCGCTATTGGCTACGTGCTGATGCTGGTCGTCATGACGTACAACGCCTGGTTTCTGGTGGCAGTGCTGGGCGGGGCAGCGTTAGGGTACTTCCTCTTTGCCGCCGACCTTCAGACAGCGGCGATGCGGACAGAGAGTGCGATAGTGAGCCGGAGGATGAGGAGGCGTCGTCTGGAGAACATCCGGCCGCAAACTTTCCAGCCGATCCACTAGCACATGATGTTCACAGACTTTATCTCTTTTTTTTTTTTACAATCCACTCTCCATGCCAAATAAAGAAACTGCATTCAATATGTGTTATTATGAAGACGTATACTATATCTAGCCTATCCCCTACCCCTATGAAAGAGACATTTTGTATGAAAAGCCATCTTGTAGGATATAGTATAGCCATCAGCAGATTTGTTCGATTGTCTCGCTAGTTGTAGCTAAGATGGCCATTCTTGCCAACTTGTTTGATGTGACTTTCCTCAAAGCATGAAAGTTTGAGCATCAGCTGGCGAAATTTTAGATCATATTGTCATATGTGAGCATGTTATTAAAGGCGCATAGACCTGGTAATTGCGGGGGCGCTGTTGCATGATAGTGCCGATTGCCGTTAGCATTGATATGAAGATTGCCGAAGTTGAGTTGTCATCAAGAGTAATGGGTGTGGGTGTTGCTAGGTAACGTTGCCTTTGTTGTCTTCTCTGCGCATTGCGCAGTCTGTAGTAATGCCAGCGTGCATATGTGCTTCTCAGTATGACATCACAAAAGAAGTTTGCTGAAGCTGTCATCCCCCCTCTGCCGAATCATGAGCCGAACTGTGATTGGACCACTGACTACAGTGGATTGGACTTTTTCGGACTCTTGGAAATGGGTCATAGATGTAAGCGCTAAAGAAGAGTCGATAGCATAAATCTCTGTAGGAAACTTGCGCCATGCGTCTACATACGCATTTGACTAACCCACCGGGTCCATGTGCCTTTAAAAGATGAGATAGTGGATAATAAAGTCCTTACATTGCTGATTTACAACTCTTGATTGATGCTTGGTAAAGCAGATTAGGATAGGATGAGTGCAGGAATACTGCACAATTGTGGTTTGTCTGGGCTGATGGACTCCAAAGGCCGTACCAAATTTTTTTTTTTTTTTTTTTCAGTTTGTTGCCCTTCAGGGAGATACCACTCTAGTTAAGTTCACACGCTGTTCCTTAACTTTAAGTTTAGGTCTAAAGCTTAATTCTCGATGATTAGCTTGTAGTGTAGCACCTTGTGGACGCACTCGAAAGTTAGCAATCTTAAAGTTTAGTCGGTGATTAGAATCATGAGACATCTTAGGGTTTACTCTCTCTTCACGAGCCACAGGGGTCCCTACTCATGGTTTCGCTCCTCGTGGACAAAATAATCAACGAGCTTGTGAGTTAGCATGAACATCGCGTCTCGTTCACTTCGCTATTTTGTATGGGTAAAAGGTCATCTAGCAAAGACTCTGCACTTCCGTTGTAATCAAGTGGGGCTTGCTCGTAAGTTTTAACTTAAAGTTTACACATATAGGTGCGCATGTGAACCCACGTCGTGAATTCATGAGTGGAGCTAATCATCGACAGTTAAGTTTTCGACCTAAACTTCAAGTTTGGCAACTGTGTGTGAACATAACTAATAAATCATGCAGCTGGGCGGGGGACCACCAACTTGGTTACTACCCAACCCCTGCCCCCAAGGAGACTTCTCGTTGTACAACTGTTTGGCTCCTAGCGTAAAAGTGGATATTTTCTTGCACCTAATCTTTAACACATGGCGTGGCTAAAGTAGTTTTTGAATTTAAGTTTTTAATTCTTCAGAATTAAAACATCAACTATTGGAACATACAGCAAGCAAAAATGCGTTTATTTTTGCTCGAGTTTCTGTTTGCGCGAAATGTGTGGAAATTTCAACACCGTGAAAATGTCCACTTTTTTAGTACCAGCATGTAAAAGGACCTCCCCAGTGTATAACCCCCTCTAATACATACTGGAAGTGCATCTGAGAGGAGATTATTCAGAAGTCTGCGACAGGGAAGGGATATTTGATTGTCAGGCAGTGGGTAGGTGGGCTAATCACGAAGTGATGGGTTAATTGGTCCTTCAACCCAGCAGCAAATTAAAGGATCAGAAGCATCTTAACAACTTTTGAATCTCCATGGTGACGTGAGAAAGACCACACTGCCGACTTGGATTCAAATCCTTCACTGCCAAACAAAGCACTTCTATCTGAAGTGTAAGAAGTGCTGCATGCACAAACAGGGAGCTATGATGATAATGCTTGACAGGTACTTGGCATGTTAGGCAGATTGTATGTATATTTGAGTGACAATTTAGTCAACTCTGCCAGCACAGGACAAGGCTGCCAATGATTTCTTTTATCATGATTTTGAATGAATTTGATATATTATGAGAGATAAGTATTGTTATTTATTTTCTTTTTAAAGGGATGGTACAGTATTGGTGGAGATGAAAATTGGGCTTTTAACTTTTTGCGAGATACCAAGAAAACACTTATGATATAGTACAGAGCATACCATTTTAAGAGGAATTCAGAGCTTATTTGATGAAAATCGGGCTTGGAATGACTGAAACATCCAAAAACAGAGTAAAACAAAGCGATCGTAATAAAGTGTGGGTCTCACACTTTATTAGAATCGCTCTTTTTTGGATATCTCAGCCATTTCAAGACCAATTTTCATCAAATAAATGCTGAATTCCTCATAGAACTACATACTCTTTCATATTTCATAAGAGGTTTCTCATTATCTAACCAAAAAATGTTAGAAATCTGAAGTTAGGTCTCAACCAAAACTGTACAATCCCTTTAAAGTACAGTGAAAGAGAGAAAGTAAAATGTGTGACAAGAGGTTACAAAGGTTTTTTAAGATTGAGACACAGAGAGAGAGGAAGAGACAATGAATAATTATTAACATTCCATGTTTATTGGGCAGCACAATGACTGAAACATCATTTCAGACAGATTTGTCGAAGTTAGCGACCAAAAGAGTATTGTAATGACATCTATCTGTCTTTGGTAACAATTATCAAATACCTTGGGAAATGCAACCAAAGAATAATTAAGTTGTACTTGCACAGGGAAAGTTTTAGTGTATTGGTCAGCAGTGACCAACATCACCGCTTGAATTTTTTCTTTTTTTTTTTAATCACTATTATTGGAAGACGACTGAGCTGTCTTCACAATTATAGGTGGAGTAAGAGAAGGAATTTTGTGATGGGCCATAGAGGTTTTATGGCATTGGTTCTTTCAGTGCTATTAGTACATTGTAGTCTCCTCTAAAAATAGAAACTGTATAAGCTGTTATTTTTTGCGAGGGTTTAATTTTCACGAATTTCATGAATTACAGGTGGATCGCAAATTTGATAACACACGAAAATGTCTCAATGCACTTTAGTGATAGTGCATTTGATGTTAGTGTAGGTGTGAAAACAAGATCTTGTGAAAATGTCTATGATCTCCTCGTTTGCGAAAATAACGGGGCATACAGTACTCAGTGCCAAGCACTTGCATCATAGGCATTGATATTTAATTTGTGTGTGTGGGTTTGTGTGTGGGTTTGTGTATGTGTGTGTGGGTTTGTGTGTGTGTGTGTGAGTTTTTTTTTTTTTTGGGGGGGGGGGGTGGGGGAGGGGAGGAGGGGGAGGTGAACTACATAATGTATGCAAATTGATTGATTCCTCACTTTGAAAAGGAACAAGCTATTTAATTCACTTGTTTCTAGTAACCCGCTGAGGACGATTTGATCGTGCTACAACATGCATTTCCCATAGACGCTTGCCCGAGTTTTCTCGTGACTTGTCCCTCAACAGTATGTGTCTACAGTCATTGTATTAGTCTGTTCTGAGAGATCATTTCTGTAATGTGTACAAATTCTATGCATGCTTTGTTCACAAAAGATTGCCTTAGCAACCACAAGGCTTGCCCTACATAGCAACAAACGATGAATACTAAGTGAATCGCACCCAGGAAACTGAATTGAAAGGAGCAGGTGAATAAAGAAGGAGTCATTGCTATGCATGCTGGAGAAAGAGAAATATCCACAAATTATGATTCATTTTCATAACAGTCTTTTTGTGGTTTTTCCTCTGAGGATCATGTCACAAGCTACAAGCGACTTTCATTATAACAAAGTCGTTGGGACATGCAGCTGTCCTTCATTATAACGAAATTTCATTATAACCAAACTGTAAAGTATATAAAGATATATAGATGATAATTTAGGGACCTGAAGTTTCACTTTGTTGTAATGAGAATTTTGTTATAATTTTGTTTGTTATAATGGGAGTGAACTGTATTTCATATACCTTTACATACATGAGATTCAATGCTTGGAATGTGGTTAGCATGTATAAGTTGTTGCTATGTTGGGGCAAGCTTCAGTCAAACCTTCTGGTTGTCAGTAACAACCTTTTTTTAAGGTATTATATGCATGAAATCTAAATGTGATAGTAAAGCTGTATTATTGCCAAACACTTCATGTGTATCTTTGTAAATGACCGAGGTACACATGTGTATATTCAATGTGTTGTACTGAATGTACAACTCTATATTCAATGTGTATTGAAGCCAGACTACAGTAGGCCTATATATGCCAAACATTGTCAATGTTCAGCTCATATCTGTACTGGAACTCAAGACTGTTGAAGTTGCCAACTAGTTAATGCACTAGATATCTGAATACCATGATATAGTAGTAATAAGTGTGTGATTTGCTATAGGCTTTGTTAGAGAGAATTGTGGTATATGTATTTATTTCTGTGGATACTACTTGTATATTTTCTCACATTGCGCTGAGGTCAAATTTTCAATAGGAAAATGCCAATCAGAGAAGTGTAGTATAACTCTGGCTCATATATCTTGGAAAAGCGTTGCACTCCAAGGAGAAATGTGCATTCCTAGAAATTCTCCCGTGATCATTGCCATCGCACAACAATTCTACACAAGACCATACACAAGATGTATTTTGATATGTAACAATATATCACAGATTATTTTCAGTGTACAAATATATAAGCGTGAGAGAAACAGATTTTATATTCATGTGAATATTCTCAAACTTATATGGGGGTCTATGGTCACATGTTCTATCAGTTTTTTTGTTGTTGAAAAGACTGTTTTACTTTGCCACATTATTTCAATGATAGCTAATTTCTTTTTTTATCAAAGTGATTATTAAACCCTTCAAATATTTTTATAAACACTTTTTTTTTCTCTCTCTCTCTCTTTTGCACCACTTGCAGTCAGGGTATGTTTGCGATTGTGTTCATCAGTGTCACCATAACTCACTTACCTACTTGTGTAAATTTCGCTATTGTGTGGAGGTTCATATTCATGTTTAGACAGTCAGCATTTGGCGTTCATACTGCCTGTAACCTGCATCTCTCTAGCAATCTGTCTACAAAATATGTGGCCTTATATAAGCAAATGAGTACCGTTCACGCATATCATTGTTCAAGCTCCCGCTTTTTAGTTGTATACCAGGTTCTATTCCAGAACAATTTATGCAAGTGTCCAATCATGATAGAAAATGTCAACAGCAATTTCCTTTCAAATTTGTACCACTCTGAGTGAGTGATAATCTCAAATTGGTCAACCAGCAGTTGTACGAATTCTATTGTTACTGGAATTGCAAGTCAGCAAGAGAACAATCTATTTTCTTTGGGTTTATAGTTTGATACATTTTTTTTGGGGGGGGGGGGTTGGGGTAGGGGGAATGTGCCACATTAGCTTTGTATCATGTATTAAATTCAAGCAGAAACCCAATGAAGATGCTACTGGACATGGGACTTATTATAATGCAGACCTGCCAATATGTTTTTAGGATAGACTAGTTCTTGCAGAGAAATGTGGGGCACCAGTTGGTGTCAGATAGCATCTGACTGTATTGTAGGGAAGCTCAGACTACACTGGAAAAGTTGTAAATTGGATGAGAGAGAATCATTTTATTTGTTTTATGAGGTGCTCCTCCCTTGGCATTTAGGGTGGATATGATATCTCGTACGCCAGCTTCGAGAGTAAAATCTGGCTCAGCTGATGAGGTTATACCTTTCCAGTCGTGGATCATCAAAAACACTTCTTGTGAGTTTATGATAAATGATAATACTTGATATAGCTGTAGTACTGCCACACCTTTGTAACTTTGTGTTCTTGAACAATATACATGATTGTACTGTACAATGTATTTATTATGTTTGGTCATCTGGGGCCCTTGGCTCTCACGCACATAACAGCAAATCTCAATAAAGGGAGACATATTTTAGATTTTCACTTATTCCATAGAGTTTGTTGTGGTGTTTTGCATGGAGTGTAGATGGTAGTGAGAGGAAAAACCCTGGGCCCGAATTCACGAAGGTAGTACAAATGAAGCCATGGTTTAAACCATGGACAAAAACCATGGAGCGCCAAGTGTCGCATGGAATATTTCGTTATGAAATCAGCCATTTTGTCGATGAAATTATTATTTTGTAACGAAATTACAACATTTTGTAATTAAATGAATATTCATCCACGAAATGATACATTTTGTTAACGAAACAGTCATTTTGTCGACGAAATGACCAATCTCGTAACGAAATATTCCGTGCTACACTTGGCGCTCCATGGTTTTTGTCCATGGTTTAAACCATGGTTTCATTTGTACCACTTTCGTGAATTCGGGCCAAGGGCCTGAATTAAATGGTAAACAAAGTTTATTGACTGCAGACTTCAGGGCTGCCAACTCTCACTCATTGAGAGTGAGAGTCACTTATTTTGGTCCTTTGTCACTCTAAAACTTTATTTCATTTGCATGCATTTCTATTGATCTCACTCATTTTGAATAGCATTGGCCTATGAAAGTCTCACTCTCGACTAGTTTCCAATGTTGGCAGCCCTGAGACTTGGTGCAAGTTACGGGTCTTCTTCCCATTGATCCTATGTTCGATGCTGCCACTTAAAAATATTGGAAGTTCGTGTCAAAATGGATCTGCCTCAAAGATAGGAAGAGAATAGATACATATCTCATTGCTAACAATCAACCACTTTTTAAAGGAAGATATGGTTTTTATGTTGGTACAGTTTGCCAATCCATACTCGTGAAGATGAGCAATACACTGCTGTTAAAGGGGAAATCCAGTCCAAATACAAGTTAGTCTGATAAGAAAGAGTAAAATATTAAGAGTTTAACGGCATAAATTTGATTGAAATCAGATGAAAAATAAGGAAGTCATGGCATTTTGAAGTTTTGCTATGTTTGGGGGGAAACAGTTCTTGAACAGTCAGTATGAATATGCGAATGGCAAAGTGAGCATGTCATTCCTTCACAACTTGCCATATAGTTTGTACATAAAATTTTGATTTTTTTTTTTCATTCAAACACAATTATGCCAAGGCTCAAATTCTCGTACGTATATCTAACTGATCAATGTTCTGAAGTTATACAACCAAGGATAACATCCCGTTTCAGACTTCCAATGACAGAAACATTAAATTTTCGTCTTTTTTTGTACATGATCAATGGAAAATTGTGAGCTTCAGGGCATGACACGGTTAGCTCACTCATTTGCACATTCATACCCACTGTACAAGTGGATATACAACACAAGTGTTTTGCAGAAATTAGCAAAACATCAAAATGTCATAACTTCCTTATTTTACCTCCGATTTTAGTCATTTTTTTTTTACCGTTGAACTCGTAAGATTTTATTCTTTTTTATCAGACTAACTTATATTTGTACTGGATTTCCTCTTTAAAGACATGGGGATGTGCGACTATGAACTGCACAAAGAACACATTGTATAAATTTTACTATCAAATTTACCGGTACTTGATTTGACAAGAACTAACCTGACTTGTTGTGTTGAACTATACTTAAAAGAATACATGTATACCGTTTCGATTTTGTTTAATGTTTCGATAATGTTTCAAACGCTCTAACGTAATACAACTGTGATATAAAATCTCTTTGCAGTTACCCTCATCCAGTTGCTGAACAGGTTTTGATGAGAAGCACCGTATATGTGCAGACTCGAGACCCACAAGCCATTCCAAGTCCAGTCCAAACGTAAACGTATCGACCACGCGCTGCCTTGGTGAGCGCGACAAACACCAGGGGGGCATTTCATCAACGAGTTCGTCGGAGTTTTCACCGACAAATTTGCTATCAGCCAATCAGACGCAAGGATTTCATTAGCTTTTAACAGTTGTCAGTGTAAATCCTTGCGTCTGATTGGCTGATAGCAAATTTGTCGGTGAAAACCTCCGACGAACTCGTTAATGAAACGCCCCCCAGGTGGCGCTCTTGATATTGCCATGACTTGCCCGTACATAGACCTGCAGCAGCACCAAATTCACGCTGTGCCTACGCAGGATTCAGGAGCACTTTTTTTTTTTGCACCATATAAAGGGATACATAAGGTATCACCACTTTGAGCCCCCCCCCCCCCCCCCCCCTCAATGTTTCTTCCCCCCGGAATTGCGTAACTGGCACTAGAAAAAAATAGAAACCCGGAAGTGCCCCCACACTTTTGAAAACGTTCCGCCGGCGGTGCAAATAACCCTAGATCTGTACGTAGACGGGTTGGGGGGGGGGGGGGGGGGGGGGGTTGAACGAACCCCTCATACAAAACGGTTCACCATTCCACATTTTGAATCCCCCTATAGCCCCACAAATAACCCACAATAGTAAGTTTCAGGCGCGACTCCATATTACATTTTCACGCTTGCTCCAACAAAAACCTCCGATTTTTTACCTTACTGTTAAAAACGAAGTTTAATATTACAATGACACGCCTTTATCTTGGGCAACGCTTACAGTCAGGCAGCTGTAGCAAACAAAAATCAATTCCATTTGCAGTACATGTGTGCATAATTTCATCTGTAATGAGCCTGAGCAGATTAGTCTCACGCCTCAAATAAATTTTGAAAATCAGTTTCATGAGCTTAACGTGATATAGAGAACAAACTTAGCTATCATCGTTTACTACCAGCGGCGCTCATGGAAGACTAACATGAAACCATAAAGATTAAGCTTTCATTTTCTTTGCAGAATACAAATAATAGCAAGGAAAATAGGAAATAATGTCATTGCATACTATATCTATATTTTTTCAATTCTCCATCGAACAGATAGTGAAACAAACAAAACAATGAACGCAATGATAAATTAATCGTTTCCCTCGCTCCCTCTGTAATGGAGTGGTTTCTTCCTTTTGAAAACTGCGGGCGTGCAAAATGAAGAGGGACAACCCCATCTGTATGTGTCGTTGGCAAACATAACTACACGTAGATGGGACAATAGCCAGGCGTGGGAAGCTTCCCTGAACGACTGCGTATGTATTTTGCACCAACTTCGGAAGAGATGCACAACTTTGCAAAGTTCGACTATACTAGCTGTTTACTTGCACGCAGTATCGAGAGACTTCCTGACCTCTTGGTAATCTAATCAGCAGCTGCTCGTGGTTGAAAGGTAGGATATTTGAATATATTGAATTGAAATTGAAAAAAAAAATAGATTAAATTGAACATTTTTCTCACTGCCACACATATCTATACAGTCTTGTTTGGTGTTTTTGTTTTGCTGTGTATTTTGTAAAGATGATAGGGACTATTATTTTGCTTTCGGTGATTCATTCACCTGTGATCATAATACTAGCATGGCAGCCCAATGTCACACATCTATCCGGTCTTGTTTGGTGTTTTTCTTTTCCTGTATATTATGTAAAGATGATAGGAAATATTAAATTTTGCTTTCGGCGATTCATTCACCTCTGATTATATTACTAGTACTAGCATGGCAGCCCAACATTTTAGCATTTTCTCTTCGGGCTTTTTTATTTGTGTGTGTTATCATTACTATAATGGCAAACTAGTAAGTGAGATACCCACGGTGTATAAGCCTATCCAACCCAACCCAACATTTTAGCATTTTTGTCTTCGTTTTTCTTTTGTTGTTGTTGTTGTTGTTGTTGTTGTTGTGTTATCATTATTATGGCATATTATATACCTCACTTCTAGAATCCTCTCATCTGATTGGTTAAAAGGGGAGTCATGAAAATAGCTGTGCCCTATTTTTGAGTTACTGTGACCAGGGCCCGGGCACAGTTAGTAAATAGGTTTTAGAGACAGTCGCGACCCCGCACACACAGATCGCTCATTTATGTACGCACCAATGATACGACCGCCGCGCATTCGATCAGCGTGCTGTAAAAGAGACTAGCGGACTGGTTTGGAGACAGTCGCAACTCACAACTCGCAACCCCGTGTACGTGTGTACACATAGATGATCACATGCACCAATGATACGTACGACCGCCGCGCTGTCGATCAGCATTGATTACAACTTACAAGTGCTGTAAAAGAGACTAGAATCTATATTCTCGGTATTTATATGTCTGAATATATGTCGGTATATAAAACAAATAATGACTGCTTGATATTCGGGGCACAGTTAAAATTATGTTGGCCCTCGGTGATGTGAAAACCATAACCATGCCCTCAGCTTCGCTTCGGGCATAGTTACGGTTTTCACATCACCTCGGGCCCATAATTTTAACTGTGCCCTCATAAGCAGTCATTATTTGTATACTAGTGAGTGAGATACAAGGTGTATATCCACCAAAACATAATGTAAGCACAGGTGAGAGAGAAGTATAGCATGAAATAGCTGTGTTGATTTTTACTACAGTACCTTCAATTAAGGGACGTATTACATGACAAGGAAGTTCCAGTATTTTCATGTCTCTCAGTGATTAATCTATTGTGCTCTTTGAATGTGTGTGTATGTGCGTGTGTGTTTGCGTGTGTTTGAACTAAAGTATAGAACTGCGCCGTTGCATTAATTTCATAAATTGAATCCATCACGACGTAGTGTTATTACAAAAAAAAAATCATGTCAGCATACACAGTCATACACGCACGTACGCACTTCCACACGATGTGTTTGCAAGGCTACGTTTGGTAAAGAGTTATGTGAGAAGGAATGATTCACTTCTTACTTCGTCAAAATTACTCTAAACACATTGCCTATTACTATGACCACTGCTTAGCTGTCTTGCCGTATTTTACAAAGTGTAACAGGCGGGTTTCAAGAAACTATAGGTATACAATCATTGTACAGAAAGCAATACATCCGTATAGGCCTACTACCTTTTTGTATGCTCATATCAGAATCTCACAACCAGACGATAAGATAAAAAATATCCAGGACTATTCTCTTTCTCTGCAACCAAACTACCGAATACACCCTCACCGATCTCTCATATTTATAGACATGATTTCTCTATACGGTAGGGTGCGTTTCTTGTAACTCGTTCAACCTGTACTCTGGAAGGCCCAGAGGAAAGACGTGTGACGTCATTGCAAATAAATGCAAAAACCAGAGGTCCTAACTTATCGTGCTATATGCAAGGGGGTGGGGGGAGGGGGTTCCATCTATCACACTTTGGCTACTGTGTAATTCATTGCATGACACAAACTAAAGAATATCGAAATTAGACAGATAACTGGTACATGTAACAAGTACTAACACATGATAATACACTTTCAAACCAAATAAAGACACTTAAAATACTAGAAGAGATTACCAGTTCAAATTAAAGACCAAATTAAAAAAAAAAAGAAATTGAAATAATCTGAACATTTTCGACGATCACCATCATAAACCTTTTCATTACATTCACTAGGATCAACAGATGTGATGTACGCGTATTGATTATTCACGTAATCTTTAAAAATGGAGCGTGTCAACTTGCCAAGACATCCAGCTGCCTGGAACAAAGTGGCTCATAGAGCCTATTTGGCAATAATAATAGAAGAATTTCTTGGATGCATTCAATGCAAGGCAATGAATGAATGCCTATCACTGGTGGCCTGATGGTTTACGTATAAAAGTACATTCTTTGTTTGAACATGGATCCCATAAATCATTACGTCGGGCAAACCTAAAATTTGCAAAATGAGTTAAGTGCATAATAAACCAGCTGAGAAAAAAAAAACAACATCAGAAAGGTCATTAAATTTCCGAAATGTGCACGTAAGTCAATTACGGAATGATTTATTTCCGAAACTTGTGAAATATCAAAGCAATCATTAACAAGGGTGTTCCCTAAAAAAAAAAAAAAAAAAAAAAAATCCATGAACTATTTTGTTTATTAAGGCGATGCAACTCTTGCATTCTGTAAGGTCTTGAGTTATTTAAGATGATCCCCAAAATGGAAAAACTCAAACTCAAACGTGATTATTTCCTTCCCGCAGGGTTACTTCTAAATGGTGAAAATTGACAATCATACACTATTTCGAGGGTGAATCCGAGGGCCAATCTGAATCTGGTTGATGCAACTTTTGTATCCCTGAGAGCGTAGGTTAGGTCTGGTTGAACAGATTAATTTTGTCAAATCAACCAAATTGGCAACCAAAATGGCCGCCACGATATCAATGTGCACCAAAATATCCTGATAATGTATGTCTCATAGCACAACCTCTCTGGAAGAAGTGAAATTCTCACACTTAGGAACCCAGAGGTGATACTTGACTAATGATGCATAAGGCTCAAAAGACGCACTCTTAAAAAATAGTTGGGCAAAAAAATGCCCAACTTTTAACCAACACTGGGCAACATACTGTCCACACAACTATTGGTTAAAATCTGCCCAACTGATGTTAGGTAATGAGTCTGCTATGTGGTTGGGCAAATTAGATTGCCCATCAGCAGACGCTTTAGACCAATCAGACCATACCCAACTTTGCAATTTCCCAACCGTTGGTTATATTTTGAGTTGGGTAATCATTTGCCAAACCAATTTTACCCAATTAGATATTGCCCAACTTCCATTTGTCCAACTGCTTAGTAAGTTGAATTTAGGTTAATCAAAAATTTTGTGTTGAATTAGTTGATGTATGGGTGTTTACCAAAACATGCGTACTAAAGACATTGTTCATATCTAACCTATCATAGTCCTACAGCTAGTCGTAAAGCCTATACCTACAAGTACATCTAGGCTTAGCCTACATCCTAGACCTATAGTTATTACAAGGGATATATCATTCACATACATAGGGCCATTTAGTTGTAATGCTTATTAAGACATGGTTACCATGTAGATTACATTTTTGTTATAAAAGTATGAAAATACCTCATCAAGGTACAAGTTAAAATTTTGAATATCACGGCAATAATATTCAGTAAATTTCTAATACATTTCAGACATTTCAGAGTTTATTGAAATCGCAAAAAAACATTAAATGTAACAATATTTTATCGTTTTCAGGAAGAGAATCGGAATAGCTTATGAATATTCATGAGCAGAAAAAAACCCAGTAGAAACCAAGAGAAACCAACTGGTATCAACTGGTATCAAAATTTCAATGTTTTAGTTACTGGGTTTTAATCTGTAATGAAGTGGTAAGCAGGTCCAGTCAGGTATATGGGTTTCATATTGTGTCATCTAACTATTTGCACACAAACCGACACACACACGCACCACGGGGGTACACACACACACACAAACACACACAAAACACAAACTAGCAACATTGTATTGGAGTATCCTGTAGTTTGCTCCCACAGACATATACTCCCACGATGTTGATTTTTAACCCCTCCTGTGTTGACGGAATAAAGGGAAACGTAAGAAAATTAAGTCAAAATATGTCCACGATGCAGCTCTTGCTTTTATATGAATAATATATATATATATATATATATATATATATATATATATATATGTATATATATATATATATATATATATACATAGGCCCTTGACATTACCGTCTCTCTCTCTCTCTCTCTCTCTCTCTCTATCTATCTCTCTCTGTGTGTGGGTGTGTGTGTGTGTGTTGTCCCCCACCCTCCCATTCCTTAAACGGAGAACACCCTATATAGTAATTCTTGGTACCCCCTACAAAATCGTAAAGTTCGGCCATCCTTCCATACGTAGGCCTATCACACACACACACACACACACACACACACACACACACACACACACACACATCGTCACACACATACACACATACACACATACACGCGTACACGTACAAACTTTTTTATTTGTCCATGAAAATTTATCAACTTAGAAAGGAACGTAACAAAATTACCCAAGTACTGGTAAGAAATACCCAGGCTTAATGTGCAAAATAATGTTGGTAAATAAGGCGAATTTCTACCCAAGTATCAGTTGCCCAACAATTTAGAATTACCCAACACGCAAAGGGAATGCGTCACTTACACACAGCGGGGCATAAAGTACCCAACTCTCCATATTATCAATTCTGTTGGTGAATATTTCCCAATATTTAGGTAAAAATAATTGCCCAACGTTGGTTTAATCACCTAAAAGCTCAATTGGGCGATAATCGCCCAGAATGACGATTTTTTTTTAAACAACCAACAGTTACCCAACTAAATTTGCCCAATATTTTAAGAGTACATGAAAAGATGGCTTGCAAAAATGGACACCAATATAGTTCAAAAGATGTGGATTGCTAAACGTATATCGCTATGGTTGTTTGACATGTGGTGTGTGTGGTTTTTTTTTGTTGTCATTTCATAAAGTAATCACTGGAAGAGTGAGCAACAGAACTTTAAGATTTGAATGAGTTTCCGTGCTCCATAATTATAGTACTACTTTATGTATCTAGAATGACAAAGATCTATTCTTGCTTTTATCAATCTTGGCAAACTTTACTCTCATGAAAAGATTGCTAAACATGTGGATTTCGCTCAATTGGCAAACCACCAAGATCAGTCTAATTTGCGAATCATTTTCTTTCGATCAAGTTCCTCCAGCTCGTAACCCTTGTCACTTCCTGAAAATAAAATCTCATACAGATGGTATTTATGTTATTCATGACGCTCATGAGCATTGAGTATATAGGTATAGAAAGTTAGGGGAAGTTAGGGGTTTGTCATGCATGCTGGTACTTGCCATTTTATTCGATTTTCTTTTTTTCTCACACGCGAGTTTCCTCCTTGTACAAAAATAGTCCACATTGTTTACTCACAATCATCCTGTAAGTCAGCATAAAAAGAAAATACAGCTATTATGCGTCTCTGGCACCATTGAAATATTGATATATATTGATATATTATTTAATAATTGCAAAATTAATGTTTTCGTTAAAGGCAGAAACTCACAATCAGTGGACAATCAGAATGTGATAGGGTTACTGAGATTGCCAGGAATAACTCGTCTTAATCCATGAACACTCAAATTGATTTATTGGTTTATATTGGTGGTCTTGAAGACAATGTTTAAAACACGGGTTGGATCTGTTTGTACTTATAGGCCCTATATACATTTAACATAACATTATTACATATGCAAAGAATATATGTAAAGAATCTCCAAAAAAAGAAATCTCCAAAAAAGACCCGCTATCAAACGAAGTTATACATAATTATTTCATTGTTCATCCTATTTTCATCTCTCAGTCCAAATCACTCCGGGAACCGAGGATGAACTCGTCACCAATCAAGGAGTCTCTAGAATCAATCGAGGACTGGTTTCGGGTGAGAAGGCAACTTATAGAAGCAATAATGGAAATTGAGATGATATACAAGACGACCAATGTTGTTAAGGCTTTCGCTAACTGCCTTACGCTTGCAAGTAAATTCGTCTCTTCCTATGAGGTTCACACTACGGCATCAGTTGCGGGCGGAGCCTTAGCCATCGGATCTGCTGTTGTTGGAGCCATTCTTGACAAACAAAAGAAAGATCATATTCTCAAACTGATAGACGAAGACGCAAAATTACACATGAATGTTCCGGGGGCAATAGAATGTCTTCGGTCCATCATTTCTGGAAACTCTGCAGTCCAGACAGCACCGAAACTTCCAGATGGACCTCCGAGTTCAGGCAATGAAACTGCAGAAGCTCTTGGTGGGACTGGTGCTACTGTCGGCGCTGTTGCAGGGATACTGATGGAGGTTGTTAGCATGGTTTCACCACCCGACATGTCCATACAACTAACCGCTGCAAGCTTGAATATGAGTTTAGCTGCTCTGCTTGGAGCAACCCATAAAGAATTGATTAAGTTACGTAAACAGCTGATGGACGAACATGACAGCATGCATAAAGAGTGCAGGAAAATATCGGAATTATGTCGTCGGCGTAAGAAAGATATTTCGAAATAATCGCGTTTGAAGTTTACCCAGTAAATATTTTCAGTCATGAATGCCATAGTTTTATATCTGGCATTGCAATCATTTCTGTAATACGTCAGACTTACATAATACATATTTTAACGTGTGACTTTTTTTTTCAATTGTATTGTTAGGAAAAATGCTAGTAATCGCAATGGAGCTACATGTATATATATTTTTTTTTTCGGTCTGCAAAGACCGTTGTCATTTACCATTTATACCAGTACGACGGTTTTTGTTGATAGTACACCAAACTGTCCGATATCACTAACTATACGCGCAAAGTTAAAGGACAAGTTCACCTTCATAAACATAAGGATTGAGAGAATGCAACAATGTTAGTAGAACACATCAGTGAAAGTTTGAGGAAAATTGGACAATCGATGCAAAAGTTATGAATTTTTAAAATTTTTGTGTTTGAACCGCTGGATGAGGAGACTACTACAGCTTGTGAGTCATATGCGTACAACAGTATAAAGAAAATATAAAGAAAATTCAACATATTTTCACTTTTTTCACATAATAAAAGAGCACTTGACTTGGCTCTTTCTAAAGGCAGGGGGAATAATATTACCCATAACATTTGTCGGTAACGAGTCGGGGGAATGTGAACTTTTTTTCATAAGATGAAATTTTGTGAAATTCTCTTTATATTTTCCTTATATTGTTGTACGCATGTGACATCTAAGTTATTCACACACTGCAGTAGTCTTCTCATCCAGCGGTTACTGCACAAAAACTTCAAAAATTCATAACTTTTGAACGGATTGTCCGATTTTCCTCAAACTTTCAATGATGTGTTCTACTAATATTGCTACATTCTCTCAATCCTTATGTTTATGAAGGTGAACTTGTCCTTTAATGCGCCGGATTGACGGTTCGCCCTTTGCCGTCATCTGAGCCGTCGTATACAGGAGTGGAAACACGCACCGAGAAAACATGGGAAAAAGTAATTATGAGAACAAAATGAAATGACAATACCCAATAAAAGTGATCATTTCACAAAAATTACATCATAAATTATTAGAATGGCTATTTCAAAACAATCATGTATAACAGAATATCCACTACAGAATGACTGAAAATCTCAAAATCCAAAATTTGACGGAAAATCGGGATGTACAACGGTTCGGATGACCACCGAAAATTTGCCTGAGGAAAAATATATGAATAACTCGTGTGTATGATATACAATACATACATGAGGCAAGTGGGATGCAAGTCAATTCATTTTTCGTGTCCATTCTCGAATGATTTGTATCAATAGTTGGACCATTGTGTTACTGATGAAAATGTTAGAATCTTGCTTCTTTTGTCTATCCTTCTATATTACAGCTTACGAGGTTGACACTTTTTAAATCATTTTTTGAATTCCTAAAATCATGAAAATAATATTACTTTAAGATGCTCGTAATGCAATGTGTAACAATGTTCGTAGTTTCTGTGGATCTAGTCTGATCTGTTGATCTGTGGAGCAATTCGTAATTATATTGGCTTTAAATTGCTCGTATATAGCGAACTCCACTCTCCCTATAGTTTCCCACTTCAGGGAACATGACTGAATTTGAGTATAGCATCAATTATGTTTCTTCAATCAGGACTTAATTCTGTCCATTTCAAATGTTTATTCAGCACATCAAGATCAAGCAAAATGACTTAAACAGTGATCGGTTAGGGGGTATGTAGGCTACTCCCCAAACATAGTGAAATAGATGACATTTGAGACGCCTGGTAAATACGTAATATATACCAGTTAAAAATAAGTTCGTTATTCCGAAGGTTCGTTATTCCGAATTATCTTTATTCCGAAGATGCGCTATTTCGAAGGTTCGTTAATCCGAAATTGAATAAGGTTTGTTATTCCGAAGGTTCATTAATTCGAAAATGAAATGTTTTGTTATTCCGAAGGTTCATTAATCCGAAAAATGAAATAATGCTCGTTATTCTATTTCATTTTCCGATAAAAAAAAAAACACCTTTGGAATAAGAAACCCTATTTCAATTTCGGATTAACGAAACCTTCGGAATAACGAACAGCACCCAAATAATCAACCTTCTCTCCCTTGAAATAAATGCAATGTGTATATTCAATGATTACACAAGGTGTGTATAGACTTTCAGCGCTATCTACAAGCATAAATATGCGATACAGTGTGAGCTGGTAGAGTATTAGCCGTGCTCTTTCAAGTGGAACACATTGACACCCAATAAATATGCTAAATACAATAATTACAATGCCAACTGCCAAAATTAACAATGTGTTGGCTTAAGCCAGGTACGTCTTGCTAAACCATCGTCTGGCCGCCAAACGGTGTCAAATACGTTTAGCATCTAACTGCATTTGCCTGTACTAATATTTTAAGAAAACTCAGAAGACATTACTGGACAAGTTTTCGAGGTGATCGTCCCTTGATATTGAGGGTGGATTTGTGATTTTTAGTCATTATCATTATTGTTATTATTATTATCATTATTATTATTATTATTATTATTGTTATTATTATTATTATTATTATTATTATTTATTCGGCATTTGCAAAACAATACAAGTGATAACAGAGAAACAAATAAAACAAGCAAAACGCAAGAAAACAAAGGGTCAGACTTTCCCTGTTGAGCTTCCCTAAGGAGCCGGGTTGGAAAAAAGCAATCAGAATTACTTCAATAATAAAGAATCTGGCCCAGTTGATGATGTAGGCACCTTGATAGTTGTAGTTTGCATACTTCCTGTGAGTTTAAGATAATTGAAAATATGCCTACTTGTTACAGATGCGGAGTACTGCCGCGCTCTTGCAACATCATCCTCATCAATAATCCTGATAATATACCGTGTTTGTTCTGCAGCCCTCGACTGTCGGACATGTAGTAGCAAATATCAATAAAGGGATTTATATTTTATATTTTTGACTCGTTCCATATATATATATATTTTTTTTTTTTTGTGTGTGTGTGTGTAATGTGTGGAGTGCAGATGGTATAGTGAGAGGTGAAATCCTTATGTCTATAAATGGTAAACAATATTTCTTGACCGTAGACTTGGTGTATAGATTAGTCTTCTTCCCTTTCATGCCATGTTCCATGCTACATATATATATATATATATATATATATATATATATATATATATCAGTCACTCTCTAGGGAACAAACATGTGTGTTTTTATGTTGGTACGATTTATTATCTGTACTCTTAGAAGAAGAGCAATACACTGATGGTAAAGACATAGGGATGCATAATTATGAACTTAACAAAGCAATACACTGTATCAAATTTACATGACTTGACTAGCACTAATCTGACTTGTTGATATACACGTATTTTTGTATGTCTGAGTGTGTTTTTGTTTGTTTGTTGTTGTTGTTTGATATATATTTCACCTCAATGTCAAGTGAAATATGACGATGAATGTGCTAGAAGTGCTCACCGAGTCTGGAGTATATATCCCGTAGAATTTCAGAAATAGATCCATAAAGTGTTCCTGGTTAGTTCTTCCTTTTTATCATGGATCTCTAAAATCCTACCATTCAAAGAGGCTAGTGCTTTGAAATTCACCACGCTGATCACTCTGATATGAAAATGCTCGATTTAACAACAGGCCATTATATCAATATTGATGAAGAGGTATATGCAGTAATAACAACGTTCAATCGAAGTTTATAAAGAAAGATATGATCTTAATATTTTAGGTTATATGTTTTCGATGTTTGATTACTGATGTGTATTTTCTATGATATGGTATTGCATAGAGGATTATTTACTACATTAATGTGGTGAATTTATTAATGGACAAACGAATCAGAAGGATTCTTGTCTTTTTATCTAAAGAAGATCTGGTATCAAACAAAGTTATACATATGTCATTCTTCACTTTATTTACATCTCTCAGTCCAAATCACTCCGGGAAGCGAGGATGGACTCGTCACAAATCAAGGAGTCTCGAGCATCAATCGAGGAATGGCTCGAGGTGAGAAGGCAACTTATAGAAGCACTAGAGGAAATTCAAACGCTACACGTGACCGTCCAGGGTGTTTTGGCTGTCGGTGATATCCTCTCGCTCGTAAGTGAATTCGTCTCTTCCGATAAGGCGCGCACCACGACTTCAGTTGCGGGCAGAGTCTTAACCACCGGATGTGATGTTGTTGGAACTATTCTTGACGTGCACAAGAAAGATGGTATTCACAAGTTAATGAATGAAGACGCCGACAAAAGATTTGCTGTTCCGGGGGCAATAGACACGCTCCGGTCCATCACAGCTGGAAACTCTGCAGTCCAGAAACTTTCAGATATTCCTGCGTGTGCAATTGGCGGGACACCGATGACGCTTCCTGGTTATGGCATGGTTTTACCATCCTACGTGTCCACATCACGAACCGCCTCAAGCTTGAGTATGAGTTTTGATGCTCTGCTTCAAGCAACTTTTGCAGAACTGACTGAGTTTCGGAAACACCTTGAATACGAATATGATGAAATACGTGAAGACTATTTACAGGAAAATGTCTGATTTGAGATACTTGCGTTAGGAGAAAATGCACGAATAAAAGTGTAATGGTATATCAAATTTCTTATGTAATGTATGAGGCATGTGAGCTGCCAGGCAATTCATTTGTGTGTGTGTGCGTGTGTGTGTGTGTGTGTGTGTCTATTCTAGAACGACATAATTTCAATAGTTGGAACGATTATGAAATTATGAAAACGTATGTATCTTGCCTCTTTTGTATGTCCTTTTATTACCACCTTCGAGGTTAAATAAATGGTTCATTTAGTTTTTTTTTTGCAAATTGCTAATTGATATTAATTCAAAATTGTCGTTTTACAATGTGTAACAATGTTCGTTAGTTTCTATGCCTTTGATTGCTCTGATTTATTGCGAACTCCATGCACATTATGTTTCCCACTTCAGGGAAAATGATTGAATTTGTGTAGCATCGATCAGGATTCCTCGATCAGAGCTTACTTCTGTTTCTAAATTTCAAATGTTTATTAGTACTTCAAGGTCAAGTAAAAAAAAAAAAATGAACCGTGGCTGGTTTGGGGTTACGTACTGCCCCATTATGCCTGTGTAAAGTTCATGAAATTGATGTAATTTGAGACGCCTGATACATATACAGTAACCATCTATAAATAACTGGTTACAGTTCGTTATTCCGAAGGATATCTATTCCGAAGATGCGCTAGTCCGAAAGTTCGTTAATCAGATAATATAATAAGGTTCGTTACGGACCCTATTTCATGTTCGGATTAACGAACCTTTGGAATAACGAACCTTATTTCATTTTCCGATCAACGAACCTTCGGAGTAACGAACCTTCGGGATAACGAACAGCTCCCAAATAATCACCCCTCTCTGCCTTGAGATAATTGCAAGTCTGAATATTCAAAAATTAATTAAAAGATGTGTAGACTCTCAGCGCTATCTACAAGCATAGATCTAGTACTATCGAATGTGCGATACAATGTTAGCTGGGATTAGCCGTACTTCCTACAGTGGAGCACACTGAAACCCATGATGGATGGTAAATGCAATAATCATAGTGCCAACCTGTCAATATAAAATTTTTGTTTTCTTAAAGGGACATTCCAGACGATTTTCATAATTTCACATCATGTAGTACATAAATCGACAACTCCATGTATAGATTTTGGGAAATTATTGTGGTTCTTGAGCGGAGAAACAATACTTTGAAAAGCCTTAAACAAATTACACTGAACAAGGATGAAGACAAAGGAGGTTCACATATTTCAGAAATGTAGCAGTGCAATTCCATTACAATACCGCTTGCTAGCGAGTTCACCTGTGTATAATCTATGCATGCCTTCTTATTTTGTTCTGCTTCCTTGAGCCCCAACTCATGCATTCTTATGGTGACTCTGCCATGTCATCATCCTTGTTCGTGAAAATTTGTTATAAATTTGGAAAATATTCTTATTCCTCATCCCAATCACTATAAATTCTGAACCTCTGTACTCAGTACAACTACTTTATAATTGTTCAAAATGTAAAAGTCTTGAAATCGTCTGGAGGTCTCCTTTAAGTCAGTTCTTGCTACAGCATCGTGCACCTGGCCGCCAAACGGTGTCAAATACATGTAACATCTGACTGTACTGCCGTGATCTTGTAACATCATATCCTTATAAATAATATTTTGTGTTTGTTGTATTCATTGGTCGTCTGCAACCTTCGACTCTCGGACTTGTAATAGCAAATATCAATAAAAGGAAATATAATTTAGATTTGTGACTTGTTTCATGTAGATTGTTGTGGTGGTTTGCATGGAGTGCAGATGGAAGAGAGAGCTAATATCCTTATGTCTATGGAAATAAAGTTTATTGATTGTAGACTTGTAGGCCTATATATTAGTCTTCATCCCTAATTTGATCCAATGTACCACAATGCCAAAAATATGTATGTATGTATGTATACATATATATATATATATATATATATATATATATATATATTGTACAATTGGATCTGCCTCACAGATATGAAGACAATATTGATAGGCCTACATGTTTCATTTGTTTGTTTGTTTGTTTGTTTGATAGATACTTTATTTTCTGCAAATCAATATACATGAGTTACATCATCATGAACATGTAGGAAATATACAAAGTAAATTTAACGCAGAGTCGTTTGACCTCCATAAACAACGATATAAAAGGAAATCAAAGATAAGATAGACAGTATGCATGTCTATCAGCAGGGATTACAATAACAATTGTGTCTAAGAAGCGATTATGCAGAGGGCCGCCATTTATAAGCATTGCTTGAAAAGATGGCCGGCCCGAGGAAAAGATAGGGACGTTCTAGATTCGTAACAATACAAATTCTGCTGCGAAGATAGCAGGGGAAAATAAACTCTGATGTGTGATGGTGTTAAATGAGCGCGCAGGTGCTTGAAAGTACACAATTTAGAATAGTAGAATTGGTTTGCTGGAAGAGGGGACAATATGCGATGTTGCTATCGGAAGACCAACATAAGTCATATACATTATTTGTTTTTAGTTCGTATTTGAAGTATAGCCTACTGTAAAACGTGCTTCTTTAAGTTTGCTTTGAATGAGAACAAGGAGGCAAACTGTTTCAACTCCTCAGGAAGAGTGTTCCATGTATCCGGACCGTGATGTCTGATCGACTATTGAGCAAGTAAAAGCTTTACATTACTTAAATGAAAATCATGAGAACAGACGGCTAGGGTGTAAGTGAATATAGTCATTGGTTACTAGGGCATTATGAAAAAATGGTAATAAATTTCGAGTGTGTTTATACAGAAATATGGCAGTTAGGTATAAATGTATATTATGGGCCTTCAAAGTTTTTAGGCTATAAAATATGGGATCAGTGTGAGCCAAGAAATTTGAATGTGTGCATATACGAAGAGCCTTTTTCTGGAGAAGAAAATTATGTTCAATCTAGTTTTGCTACATTTGCCCCATACGATATTATACAAATGATGCACAGGATAAATCCTGTGCATCATTTGTTTTATAAAATGGGTCGAAAATTAACAGCATTTTTCACGTACCTTTGTGGGTCAATACCAGTCAGCTGCATGTAGCACTAGCTCAAGTCAAAAAGTCAAGATGTCCGAAGATGTTCGTCCCAAACATATTATTCCGCACGTCGCACTCGGAAATCCCGCACATGAAAGTACTGTGAGCATGTACGTATAAGAGTATACGTACGCCACATGTATCCACAAGAAAGGCCGGCTGGCAGCCTGAACTAGAAGTTGTTTACAGGATTGACAGCGCGTATAGTAGCGCGCGACGCATTTGTAACAACTGATTGAGTTCGCACTGCTAGTGTAAACATTGTGAGTCAGGCCGTGCATGTTAGTGAGAAATTAATGCACGCACACGTGACTCATTTCAGCGCTTCCAATTGGCTACATTCTTGGACCCATTTTATAATGCAGTACATTACATATGGTAGAAATAAAGTGTTATATAACAATATTAAAGTTTTATAATCAATTAAGTATTTTAGTCTTCTTAAAACACCAGTTGCTTTAGATATTGCTGTTGAAATGTTCTGGACGTGAGTATTCCAAGTTAGATTGCTATCTAGGGTCACTCCTAGGAACTTGAATGAATGTTTATCAGCAATAGAAATAGAAATAGAAATACTTTGAGGAACGGTGGGTTGGGATTGAAGCGTATGACAGTGTATAAAACATGTCTTATCAATATTCAATGAAAGCTTGTTACTTCTAAACCATTTCGAGATGTTACTTAATTCCGTATTTAGTGTATCAACGAGTGTTACAATGTCCATGTGGGAATAAAAAAAAACAACATTGGTGTCGTCTGCAAATAAGATGAAGTTTAAACGAGGAGAGGAATTGATGATATCATTAATGTAAATCAAAAAAAAAAAAGTAGGGGCCCGAGGATAGATCCCTGAGGGACACCGCATTACACGTTAGAATATGTTGAGTGACTGTATTTAAATTCAACATATACTATTGTTTTCGATGACTTAGATAACTTCTGAACCACGACAGAGTAATCCCTCTCACGCCATAATAATTTGATTTTTCAAATAAAATGTCGTGATCGATAGTGTCAAATACTTTACTTAGATCCATAAAAACTCCAATTATATCCTCCCTCTTAGTAAGTGCATCAATAATATTGTCAACAGATTTAATCATACTATAATCGGTAGAAAATCCTTTCCTACAACCAAACTGATTCGCATTTAATATTTAATTTTCAATCATGAACGAGTAGAGACGCTTGGAAGCTACTTTTTCTAGAATTGGAGTATAAAACAAAGAATTTTGATTGCTTTAAGATAAGTAATCTTTATGATTTTTTATATCATTTATGGGAATAGATGCTGCTAAAAAAGGACCAACATTGACAAAAAATTGTTAAAAATATTTGCAATTTGGTCAGGATTGGTAATGACATTATCATTATGAGTAATGCTGTCAGGACATTCCGTAGGTTTCTTTTTGAGTATTTCATTAACGGTCCGACAAAGAGCAATTTTATCGTCCTTATCAGATTCTAGTTTATTTGAAATATACGATTTATGTGAAACTCGAATCAAGGTACAGTAGTTAATTCATTTCTATATGTTTTATACCTTTTCACATTATCAGCAGCAGGTTTTCTCAGAGATATTTTATAAAGACGGTTTCGAGTAATATAAGAATGGAATGTATAAGACCTTGAGTAATCCAGGGTTGCCGAGCTCTTTACCTTCCATTTGTTTTGGGAGTTAAATGAATATGTTTATCATAATAATTCAATAGTTTTTTGTAAGAAAATTTCATAAGAAGAATTAATATCTTGGAGTTCAAAGACGTCATTCCATTGTTCTTCAAATAAATCTTGATTCAATAAATCAATATTTTGTGACGTTTCATTTCTATGCATTTTCAAG
This sequence comes from Diadema antillarum, assembly GCF_040938485.1. Taxonomy (NCBI): domain Eukaryota; kingdom Metazoa; phylum Echinodermata; class Echinoidea; order Diadematoida; family Diadematidae; genus Diadema; species Diadema antillarum. Next base: position 2,482,325 of record NW_027271466.1, on the reverse strand, counting down.
GACTGTTTGGGTTGGCTGTGTATTGGGGTTGTTACAGATTTATCATTAATCATAAAAATCGGTAGGTGATCGGATATATCTGAGTAAAGAATGTCGTTCGTGCAAGTTTCATGTATAAATTAAGACAATATGTTATCTATTAATGTTTTGCTATGGGTGGTGTTGTTTATTCTGGTGGGTTTATTGATGTGGGGATGCACGAGTTGGAAAGTAATATGTCATGGAAATGGGTGGGTTGTAATAAATCTATATTGTAATCTCCTATTTAAAAAAATATATATTTTCTCTCTCCAAGAATTTCGTTAGCACAATGGTCGAAGTTGCAAATTGCAAATAATCAATCACTCTCTAAGGAAGGTACATGTATGTTTTAAATGTTTATAAGTTTGCTATCCGTATACTCAGCGAAGATGAGAAATAAGCTGATGGTAAAGACATGGGGATGCATATTATGAATTGGGCCAAGAAATACATTGTTTCAAAACTTGACAAGAACTAATCTGACATGTTAATTTATGTCGAACTATACAGTACTTAGAGTATACCAAATTATACCAGTTTTGTTTGATGATAATGGCTTTCAACTAGGGTAAAGTTTGAAATGCCGAAGGCTCAAGTGAGCTATTCCGATCGCTCTTCGTCCGTTGTCCGTCGTGAGTCGAGCGTAAACTTTTTACATTTTCATCTTCTTCTTGAGAACCCCATGACCAATTTTCACCAAACTGGGCAGGTAGCATCCCTCTTATTGGGGGGGGGGGGGGGGGGGGGGGATAGGATCTCAATTTGTTCAAATGGGCACCATGCTCCATCTGGGGGCCCCCAGAGGGACCAAAACCTCCAAAATTAAGTAATCTTACAATATCTATCTCTCTAGAACCAGAAGTGATAGAGCTAAGTCAATACTATGAGTTGTTACACTAATGAAGTTTCAAGTTTGTTCACGGCGGAATCAGGGTTGCCCCCCCTTGGAACCCAGGGGAGGTGGCTGGGGAGGGGTCTTAATGTTGCCCACATTGTATATTTTCATCTTTTTATTGATAATGCCAAGATGAATTTCCAAAATTGGCAGGTAGCATCCATAGGGAGATAGATTCTCAATTCCATCAAATGGGCAACATGTCCCACCTGGGGGCCCCAGTAGTAGGGCAGATATGTGAAAAAGATGCTCACATCCGGCGGAAAGTATGAAATTTTGCATATAGGGGTATTTTGAGGCGCTGATTTAAAAAACTGCCGGATTCAAGAGATCTGGCCCCGGGGTCGGCCGCCATTTTGAATTCCGATATGGCCGCCGTCAGAGATCCCTATCTTCAGTTCTGAATGACATAAGCCATCGGAATTTGATACATAAAAGCATGGTGATATGATGACTTCAATAACAGACTTATTTGATATGTCTGACAAGCTGCACGGCAGCCAATTTGAATTTTTATACATAGTTGCCATTTTGGAGTGTTGAAAATCTCTATCTCGGGTTTGTAAATTAGGCTACCTGATTGAGCGTGCGTTTGTAACTAATTGAGTGCGCGCTGCTGTATTTACATTGTGACGTCAGTGAAAGGTGCATTATGCTTCCTTTTTGCTGCACTTTTTGACATGCCCGTTAATGTTAGTCGTGATGATTGTCTTAGCAGACACATTGGAATTCAAAATAGCAGGCATTGCGTTTGTCAGACACATCACATTAGTTAGTACTTTAATGTTAAAATACTTATTTACAAATAATTTCGGCGTCATTCACCACTTAGAAATCGAGATTCAAAATGGCGGCCATTCGATGTTTGTCAGACACTTAAAATCAATCTGTCATCAAATTCAATATGTCAAAACGCTCATGTGTAGGCCTACCAAATTTTGGTGCCACAGGTCATTCAGAACTGAAGATAGGGATCTTTAAACTTGTTTTGTGATGGCGGCGATATTGAAATTCAAAATGGCGGCCGACCCCGTGGTCAGATCTGTTGGATCCTGCAATATTTGAAATCAGCGCCCCAGAATACCCCTATTTGCAAAATTTCATACTTTCCGCCGGATGTGAGCATCTCGACCAATTTTTGCTACATAATCTGACCTACTACAGGGGGCAGACCCCCCCCCCCCCCCCCGTAAGAAGTCTTTAAAGATCTTCTCTAGAACCAGAAGTGATTGAGCTAAGTTAAAACAACGAGTCAGTATATTGATGACTGTTGCTTTAAGTATGTTCATGGCAGAATCAGGGGTGCCCCCCCCCTTTGGACCCAAGGGAGTGGGATGGGATGGGTCCAAATGGTGATATAAATTGTACATTATAATTTGTACGTGTTCATAATCGTTGAAAACCCTTTGATGAATATTCACCAAACTTTACAGGTGGCATGCCAGGGGGTTAAGATCTCAATTCAATTCAATCAATTCAAAGTTTATTTCATTTTTCGACAAAACATATAAGTTACACTTCTTTTGACAACAGAGAATAAGGTAAACAGAACATTATGTATCGAAAAGAATGTGAAACAGTTGAGGAGGACCTTATAGTAGTTATACATTGTAGTAAAAAAAACAGAAGTGATCGAAATAAGGTACATGTATAACTTTGCTTAAAGTGCGAAAAATGGAGAGACCCACTAAAAAGACAGAGATTGTAGAATGTGGGCCCCTCTGGAAAAATAACATCAATGGAAAGATTAATTGAAGCATCATAAATACAAAAGGAGAGGAAAAAAGAGGAAGAAGTCTGGAAGCCCACTGAGAACTAGATTCACAGATAAATATACTTACTATCATAGACGCGAACAAACATGAAACAAGACTAAACAGCAAAACAACTACTGAAGAAAAGGCTGTACGGGACAAAACGGAATGGAAACGCTGAACAAATAGAAGGCAAAATAGCAAACGAAAATGCACAACAGAGACAGCGATCTTCGACAGAAGCGTATCAAGAGAAACAGATAATGGTTGTGGAGGGGGGGAAAAGTGATTGTAGCGTCTGAAAGGAGAAAAGCAAGGAAATGAAGGGATTTGTTAAACAGGGCACCATGCTCCCCTTGGGGGACCCGAGGTCTAATCCCCCCCCCCCTTACATTAAGGAATATTTACAATTCTTCTCTAGAACCAGAAGTGATAAAGGAAAGTTACTTTGAGTTTGCGCATTGATGACTGTAGTTCCAAGTGGATCCAAATTGGGACTTAAATTTTCATCTTGTTGCTGAAAACAATACACTGGATTTCATTGAACTTGGTAAGTAGCATTCCTAGGGGGATAAGATCTCAAAGTATTTGAATGGACACCATGCTTTCCTTGGGGGCCCCAGGGGGTCCAAACCTCCTTGATTAAGGAATATTCGATAATACCCTTCTCTAGAATCAAAAGTGATAGGGCTTTAAGTCTTCTTGTTTTTTCCAAATTGCATAGTCCAACATTCTATGAAGGACAGTGTACTTGGCAGGTATTTTCACCAGTACCATTGTATATGCAAATTGACACCATGTCCCCAACTCTCAAAGCTACCCCCACCACAAGTTTCCAATGTTCTCAGGTAAGAATCTGCTAGAATGCATGGAAGGTGAATTTGCGATGCTCAGGTGAGCGCGAGACCCCTAGGTCTCTTGTTTTATGATGTCAGGGGGCAGTGAGTTCCAAGTCCGCACAGTGCGTGGGAAGAAGGACTGCTTTTGATGGTCATTTCTTGAGAATGGCAGAAGGTAGCCTTGACCATGAACATGTCTGGTTGCTTTGTGGACTGGTGTGATGTAGGGTGCAGTGCTGAATTCTACTAGGTTGTGGTGCATTTCGAAGAAGAGGAAAAGACGCAGGACTTCTCTCCTTTGCTGTAGGGAGTGCCATTGGAGTTCGTGAATCATGTCTGTCTTAGATGAGGTGTTGTGATACCTGTTAAGGACAAATCTTGTAACCCTCCTTTCACATCATACAACTTTGATTTGTAATTTTGGACATATTTCTGGGTGGGATTAATGTTTATTATGCATTATGCAGATGTTATGTTTTTCTAGTAGGTGAAATTTCGTTACATTTAATAAATAAGCAAGCAAAATTTACCCGACACTATGTTTATAGAGTTCAAGATGATTCTTCAAATGGCTTACAAAGATGGCATGCAGAGTCAAACCCCAATCATCAAAGGCGCAATATGCACCTGTGGAAGTGTATATTGTGATACAATGTACTGAGTAGCTGTTTGTATAGCCAGTTGGAACTCCAGCTCATGAACTTCCTTTGTCCGGGTATACCGACTTTTTTCCCCATCTTCTTCCTCTTCTTTTCTCTCTCTTTCTTTTTTATTTTTCTTCACTTTTCTTCTCCTCTCTTCTCTTCTCTCTCTCTCCCTCTATATTGTTCCCGGTTTAACGGAGAGGTACCTTTCTTTTGAAAACTGCAATGACGAAAAATGAAGTAGGGCCTATTGTGTCGGTACAATAAGTATCATGTCTATTGTAATTGGTGTAGCGGTGAACAGCGTGTCTCATTCATTCCATAGTCATCCATCTCACGGCCACCCTTCCTCAGTCAAGCTCCTTGTCATTCTCTGGTTTTTTTCTCTAGTCAGAATCAAATAATATTCTGACATGCTGACAGCCACTTCCTATTCCCACTTACTTACCGCTCTCCGTGCCATTTGCTTCACCTCATCTCATGATACTAGTGACGTACAAACAACTCCGAAAAGTCGCCGGGACATGTTTTGTAAACATGATGTATAAGGTCTATTAGTGTAAATGTGTTGGAACAATATGTTTGGGAATGGTGAATAAAGGACACACCTGCATTCTGACTCTAACGAGGTGCAATCATGCCTCCATCTTTCTCCTGAGTCTATAGACTTGATCTATCTACCTCCACAAACATAAAAGGGCCCAGCCCCATCTGTATGCACCATTGTAAAACATAGCTGCACGTAGATTGGACAATAGCCCGGCTCTGGAAACTTCTCTTAAAATGACTGTGTATTGTATATAATTGCATCGCCTTTGAAAGAGACAAACCAGTTTAGAAAATGCGGTACTGGTACTTGCACGCAACATCGAAAAGGCTTTCTGATCTCTTGGTAATCTGAACAGCAGCTGCTCGTGCTTAAAAGGTAGGATTTTCCTCTCACAGTCACACATCTATCTGTAAATTAATGTCCTGTTTGGTGTTTTTGTTTTCCTGTGTAATATTATAGGGACTATCATTTTGCTTTCACCGATTCATTCGCTTTTGGTTGTAATATGACAGCCAAAAATTATAGCATTTCTCTTCCTCTTCTATGTTTTCCTTGTTTTGTAACTGCATGCCATTCACATTAGGATTCTAACTATACACAGCTCAGTCACTGTAAAAGGGCCATTTTCAGAAAAGTGTGCAATTACAGTTGTGCAAGTGACAAAAATTCAACATCAAATATTTCATTCATGTTTTTATCAATTTAGAAACTTTCATCCCTTCGGGATGCAAAACAATCAGTGGTTGAATTTTGAGCCCATATTTTTTTCTACAAACATTTCCAATCACAGAGTCTTTTTTTACATGTTAAAACCCCATATCAGATACGTGACCAGAGGTAGAATCTTAGAAAATCGATGGTTGTCTGCTGTTTTCTTGCTTAAAGATGGCAATACTTATGGAAAACTATAAGCTTAAACATAAACAATCATCATGGAAACATTTTTGAGTCAGCTTTGCTCTAATCTGTAATAAAAATGATCGTGTTTTATAAAGTGAATGCGAAATAAGAATTAATCGAGAACGCACACGCACACACACACATACACACATATATACATATATGTGTGTGTGTGTGTGTGTTGTCTTAAAATATGTGACCCTAATTTAACTTTTCACCTGCATTTGAATTACATCTCATTGATTATGAATTAAACATTTCGTATGACACTTCTCATTAATAGCAAATGCCAGGTAGCATCTCTGCCAGATTAAATACATTTTGAATCGGAAGAAGAACGGCGTGTGGTAACGTATATCTGACGCATCAGAAGTTTCGTTTGCATACGTTTCAGATCCAACAACAATCATGCCAATAAATTCATAACTTGTAAGAACATCGCAATGTGACTATTTTCGTTAAAACACCGCAGTTCTATAAGCGTAAAGAATGATCTCGTCATAGACAGAAGATTATAAAACTCATTAACTTTACGATATACGTAAAATCTGAGGACCAAATAAACACAAATCCGCAATACTTTTTCTGCTATAGTTTCCGAAAATGTGTAAGTACACGGAAGACGGTAAAATGAAGTTGGAAAAGATTTCTATGCAAGTAATACACATGAATTCCACTTTCCTTTGTTCATGTCTGTGATAAATTAGATCTCAAGAATCGATAAACGATGGTAACATAGCTGACAAAGCATTATGTTCCTTGACACATGAAATTACCGATTTACATCAAACCCTTATCACTCAAACAAGTGATTCAAAAAACTTGATGCAAAACGTTAGACATCACAATAATGCTAATGTAATTTTCATGCAACATAAACATGCAACATAAACAAGGAAGTGCTCTTGACTATAACTATAATACTGAGCGCATTTAATGTAGATAAGTTGCAAAATTATAATGAACAAAGGTAGACCTTTTATGTCTCGTTTGTTGTCATGTTTGTTAAAGTCCTTCTAAGTTGATTTTTACAGACAAAATTTTATTATGGTACAAAACACGCGCATAAAATACTTATTGTAAATGCCACAATTCTACGGGATAGTATAGTTGTATGATTTAGAAGAGGATTCAGTTGCAAGATGCAAGATGATCGAAATCCACATACGAAATACTAAGGAAAAATCTATTCGATAAAAATCGGTTTAGAAATAGCTGAGATGTCTTAAATATATGTAAAAGAAAGGTGTCCAAATAAAAGTAGATGGGATAACATTTTGTTAGGACCTCTTTGTTTTACTTTATTATGGATATCTCGGTCATTTCAAAACCGATTTTCATCAAATAAACTTTCAATTCCTCTTAGAACTGAACGTTCTCTTAGCAAGTGATTATAGAGCACGATGTCAACAATGGGTCAACCGGTTAAATCCGCGCTCAAAAGCGCGTCGCGGTTAACCTTGCTGCACGTATCTGACCATGCTGGATGGTAACGTATCTGTTGTGCTGTTACCGTTCTCACACTATTATTTACCAAAATATTAATTTTATAGAGCAATTTCTGTTGTTTGATTAATGATTACCTTAGGTATTCAAAAGTACCGGAGCTTTTCTTTTATCTACAGCATACTTTTTTTTTTTCTAAATCAAGCAAAGTTTCAGTAACGTATATCTGACATCAACTCATTGTAAGATTAGGTTTTTATTGATTTTTTTTTATTTATTTATATATTTATTCATTCATGGTTTAAAAGATAACTACCATGGCAGCCTAACAAGGCCGAATTGAGGTAGTTTACACAGTAATACAACATAACAAAACAATATCACATACAAATTGCTTATAAAAGAACACAACTTACATTACAGAACAGATATAATCATATGATAACATTATAACATTGCTTATTCATTTCATAACTCGATTTCCAAAGCACAGATATAACACTAAAAAACCGTCAGACATTAAGACGTTCATGTAATACAAATAAAAACGGATACAATTACACTTTTAAACACACTCGACATTTTTACACCTCACATAGAGCGTACACCTCCCTTTGGCAAAAACTTTGGCACATGCATCACATATTTTCATACACCCACACAAGCATACACATCTATAAACTCTGCATTGCATATCGTAACCCAAATATATTGCGTTTGGGTATTATGTAATCGATTCGTAGACAAATACCGGTGTTATGGACACAATGGAAAGATTAATTGAAGCATCATAAATACAAAAGGAGAGGAAAAAAGAGGAAGAAGTCTGGAAGCCCACTGAGAACTAGATTCACAGATAAATATACTTACTATCATAGACGCGAACAAACATGAAACAAGACTAAACAGCAAAACAACTACTGAAGAAAAGGCTGTACGGGACAAAACGGAATGGAAACGCTGAACAAATAGAAGGCAAAATAGCAAACGAAAATGCACAACAGAGACAGCGATCTTCGACAGAAGCGTATCAAGAGAAACAGATAATGGTTGTGGAGGGGGGGAAAAGTGATTGTAGCGTCTGAAAGGAGAAAAGCAAGGAAATGAAGGGATTTGTTAAACAGGGCACCATGCTCCCCTTGGGGGACCCGAGGTCTAATCCCCCCCCCCTTACATTAAGGAATATTTACAATTCTTCTCTAGAACCAGAAGTGATAAAGGAAAGTTACTTTGAGTTTGCGCATTGATGACTGTAGTTCCAAGTGGATCCAAATTGGGACTTAAATTTTCATCTTGTTGCTGAAAACAATACACTGGATTTCATTGAACTTGGTAAGTAGCATTCCTAGGGGGATAAGATCTCAAAGTATTTGAATGGACACCATGCTTTCCTTGGGGGCCCCAGGGGGTCCAAACCTCCTTGATTAAGGAATATTCGATAATACCCTTCTCTAGAATCAAAAGTGATAGGGCTTTAAGTCTTCTTGTTTTTTCCAAATTGCATAGTCCAACATTCTATGAAGGACAGTGTACTTGGCAGGTATTTTCACCAGTACCATTGTATATGCAAATTGACACCATGTCCCCAACTCTCAAAGCTACCCCCACCACAAGTTTCCAATGTTCTCAGGTAAGAATCTGCTAGAATGCATGGAAGGTGAATTTGCGATGCTCAGGTGAGCGCGAGACCCCTAGGTCTCTTGTTTTATGATGTCAGGGGGCAGTGAGTTCCAAGTCCGCACAGTGCGTGGGAAGAAGGACTGCTTTTGATGGTCATTTCTTGAGAATGGCAGAAGGTAGCCTTGACCATGAACATGTCTGGTTGCTTTGTGGACTGGTGTGATGTAGGGTGCAGTGCTGAATTCTACTAGGTTGTGGTGCATTTCGAAGAAGAGGAAAAGACGCAGGACTTCTCTCCTTTGCTGTAGGGAGTGCCATTGGAGTTCGTGAATCATGTCTGTCATAGATGAGGTGTTGTGATACCTGTTAAGGACAAATCTTGTAACCCTCCTTTCACATCATACAACTTTGATTTGTAATTTTGGACATATTTCTGGGTGGGATTAATGTTTATTATGCATTATGCAGATGTTATGTTTTTCTAGTAGGTGAAATTTCGTTACATTTAATAAATAAGCAAGCAAAATTTACCCGACACTATGTTTATAGAGTTCAAGATGATTCTTCAAATGGCTTACAAAGATGGCATGCAGAGTCAAACCCCAATCATCAAAGGCGCAATATGCACCTGTGGAAGTGTATATTGTGATACAATGTACTGAGTAGCTGTTTGTATAGCCAGTTGGAACTCCAGCTCATGAACTTCCTTTGTCCGGGTATACCGACTTTTTTTCCCATCTTCTTCCTCTTCTTTTCTCTCTCTTTCTTTTTTATTTTTCTTCACTTTTCTTCTCCTCTCTTCTCTTCTCTCTCTCTCCCTCTATATTGTTCCCGGTTTAACGGAGAGGTACCTTTCTTTTGAAAACTGCAATGACGAAAAATGAAGTATATAGGGCCTATTGTGTCGGTACAATAAGTATCATGTCTATTGTAATTGGTGTAGCGGTGAACAGCGTGTCTCATTCATTCCATAGTCATCCATCTCACGGCCACCCTTCCTCAGTCAAGCTCCTTGTCATTCTCTGGTTTTTTTTCTCTAGTCAGAATCAAATAATATTCTGACATGCTGACAGCCACTTCCTATTCCCACTTACTTACCGCTCTCCGTGCCATTTGCTTCACCTCATCTCATGATACTAGTGACGTACAAACAACTCCGAAAAGTCGCCGGGACATGTTTTGTAAACATGATGTATAAGGTCTATTAGTGTAAATGTGTTGGAACAATATGTTTGGGAATGGTGAATAAAGGACACACCTGCATTCTGACTCTAACGAGGTGCAATCATGCCTCCATCTTTCTCCTGAGTCTATAGACTTGATCTATCTACCTCCACAAACATAAAAGGGCCCAGCCCCATCTGTATGCACCATTGTAAAACATAGCTGCACGTAGATTGGACAATAGCCCGGCTCTGGAAACTTCTCTTAAAATGACTGTGTATTGTATATAATTGCATCGCCTTTGAAAGAGACAAACCAGTTTAGAAAATTCGGTACTGGTACTTGCACGCAACATCGAAAAGGCTTTCTGATCTCTTGGTAATCTGAACAGCAGCTGCTCGTGCTTAAAAGGTAGGATTTTCCTCTCACAGTCACACATCTATCTGTAAATTAATGTCCTGTTTGGTGTTTTTGTTTTCCTGTGTAATATTATAGGGACTATCATTTTGCTTTCACCGATTCATTCGCTTTTGGTTGTAATATGACAGCCAAAAATTATAGCATTTCTCTTCCTCTTCTATGTTTTCCTTGTTTTGTAACTGCATGCCATTCACATTAGGATTCTAACTATACACAGCTCAGTCACTGTAAAAGGGCCATTTTCAGAAAAGTGTGCAATTACAGTTGTGCAAGTGACAAAAATTCAACATCAAATATTTCATTCATGTTTTTATCAATTTAGAAACTTTCATCCCTTCGGGATGCAAAACAATCAGTGGTTGAATTTTGAGCCCATATTTTTTTCTACAAACATTTCCAATCACAGAGTCTTTTTTTACATGTTAAAACCCCATATCAGATACGTGACCAGAGGTAGAATCTTAGAAAATCGATGGTTGTCTGCTGTTTTCTTGCTTAAAGATGGCAATACTTATGGAAAACTATAAGCTTAAACATAAACAATCATCATGGAAACATTTTTGAGTCAGCTTTGCTCTAATCTGTAATAAAAATGATCGTGTTTTATAAAGTGAATGCGAAATAAGAATTAATCGAGAACGCACACGCACACACACACATACACACATATATACATATATGTGTGTGTGTGTGTGTTGTCTTAAAATATGTGACCCTAATTTAACTTTTCACCTGCATTTGAATTACATCTCATTGATTATGAATTAAACATTTCGTATGACACTTCTCATTAATAGCAAATGCCAGGTAGCATCTCTGCCAGATTAAATACATTTTGAATCGGAAGAAGAACGGTGTGTGGTAACGTATATCTGACGCATCAGAAGTTTCGTTTGCATACGTTTCAGATCCAACAACAATCATGCCAATAAATTCATAACTTGTAAGAACATCGCAATGTGACTATTTTCGTTAAAACACCGCAGTTCTATAAGCGTAAAGAATGATCTCGTCATAGACAGAAGATTATAAAACTCATTAACTTTACGATATACGTAAAATCTGAGGACCAAATAAACACAAATCCGCAATACTTTTTCTGCTATAGTTTCCGAAAATGTGTAAGTACACGGAAGACGGTAAAATGAAGTTGGAAAAGATTTCTATGCAAGTAATACACATGAATTCCACTTTCCTTTGTTCATGTCTGTGATAAATTAGATCTCAAGAATCGATAAACGATGGTAACATAGCTGACAAAGCATTATGTTCCTTGACACATGAAATTACCGATTTACATCAAACCCTTATCACTCAAACAAGTGATTCAAAAAACTTGATGCAAAACGTTAGACATCACAATAATGCTAAAGTAATTTTCATGCAACATAAACATGCAACATAAACAAGGAAGTGCTCTTGACTATAACTATAATACTGAGCGCATTTAATGTAGATAAGTTGCAAAATTATAATGAACAAAGGTAGACCTTTTATGTCTCGTTTGTTGTCATGTTTGTTAAAGTCCTTCTAAGTTGATTTTTACAGACAAAATTTTATTATGGTACAAAACACGCGCATAAAATACTTATTGTAAATGCCACAATTCTACGGGATAGTATAGTTGTATGATTTAGAAGAGGATTCAGTTGCAAGATGCAAGATGATCGAAATCCACATACGAAATACTAAGGAAAAATCTATTCGATAAAAGTCGGTTTAGAAATAGCTGAGATGTCTTAAATATATGTAAAAGAAAGGTGTCCAAATAAAAGTAGATGGGATAACATTTTGTTAGGACCTCTTTGTTTTACTTTATTATGGATATCTCGGTCATTTCAAAACCGATTTTCATCAAATAAACTTTCAATTCCTCTTAGAACTGAACGTTCTCTTAGCAAGTGATTATAGAGCACGATGTCAACAATGGGTCAACCGGTTAAATCCGCGCTCAAAAGCGCGTCGCGGTTAACCTTGCTGCACGTATCTGACCATGGTAACGTATCTGTTGTGCTGTTACCGTTCTCACACTATTATTTACCAAAATATTAATTTTATAGAGCAATTTCTGTTGTTTGATTAATGATTACCGTAGGTATTCAAAAGTACCGGAGCTTTGCTTTTATCTACAGCATACTTTTTTTTTCTAAATCAAGCAAAGTTTCAGTAACGTATATCTGACATCAACTCATTGTAAGATTAGGTTTTTATTGATTTTTTTATTTATTTATATATTTATTCATTCATGGTTTAAAAGATAACTACCATGGCAGCCTAACAAGGCCGAATTGAGGTAGTTTACACAGTAATACAACATAACAAAACAATATCACATACAAATTGCTTATAAAAGAACACAACTTACATTACAGAACAGATATAATCATATGATAACATTATAACATTGCTTATTCATTTCATAACTCAATTTCCAAAGCACAGATATAACACTAAAAAACCGTCAGACATTAAGACATTCATGTAATACAAATAAAAACGGATACAATTACACTTTTAAACACACTCGACATTTTTACACCTCACATAGAGCGTACACCTCCCTTTGGCAAAAACTTTGGCACATGCATCACATATTTTCATACACCCACACAAGCATACACATCTATAAACTCCGCATTGCATATCGTAACCCAAATATATTGCGTTTGGGTATTATGTAATCGATTCGTAGACAAATACCGGTGTTATGGACACACTTGCTTCTACGCCCAAGCTGACAATGCATGTTTGCACCTTCCCTTTTTTAGCTCATTTAGAGTGTGTTTATAATCACATGATGTGGACTAGTGCGCATGGTATGCATTCACATGGTTATACCTTAAAAGATGAACAAACACATTCAAGTAAGCGACCATAAACCTGATGAGAGAAAGAAAAGATAGTAAACTTGAAGAGAGAGAGAAGAAAAAAAAGGGTGACATTGACATCTTACATTACTGAACAGGTGCAGTGATATGATAACGTTGTAGTATTGCTTATTCGTTTGACAACTCTTGTTTCCAAAACACAGATATAACAATAAAAACCGTTAGACATTATAACATTCATATACATAAAAATGCTGATAGAAACGGATACAATTACACTCTAAAACACACTCGACATTTTTACCCCTCACATGCAGCGTACACCTCCCTATGACAAAAACATGCCCCCTTTTCAGACGCAAGCCAGTTTATACCAAAACTATAAAGAAACGACGTATAAAGAATCATCGTATAGCCGATAGACCGTTCAGACGCTAATTTCGACTATTCTGGAAAAACGTCGTATAGATGTGCAGTTTCTCACTGCGCATGTTGTTATGACCATGAGTGACAGGTGCAAGGTCACCTTTCGTGCTCGCTCCCATTAAGCCCCACCCAGTTATACCGTTCTATGGTCGCCATACGTTCAGACGCACAATGGACACGGTGGAATGCTGATTCGTTATCGAGTTCTAGTTCGAAACGATGCTCTGACCGTCGTTTCGCTATACGTCGTTTCGTTATACGTCGTTTCGTTAGTCAGCGTTCAGACGTGTAAATTCATCGTATAGCTATACCGTTTTGGTATAGCTAAACTGTTCTAGTATAATTTTTTGCGTCTGAATGCCCTGACATCACATATTTTCATACACCCACACAAGCATACACATTACTACTCCGCATTACAAAGCGTAACCCAGAAAGTTGCGAAAGGGTATTATATAATCAATACGTAAACGACTACCGGCATTATGGACACACTTGCATCTACACCCAAACAGACAATGCATGTTTGCTCCTTCCTTTTCCGCTCTTCAAGAGTGTGTTTATAATCACATGATGTAGACTATAGTGCACCTGAACACATACAAGGGGCTTGATACTAGCTCACACGCATGCGTACAAGCATACGCTAGCGTTTACACACACATTATCATATGCATTCGCAGGGTTATACCTTTGAAGATATACAAATAACATTCAAGTAGGCGACCATAAGCCTGGCCAGTATAATGGGAGAACTTGAAGAGAGAGAAGGAAAAAAAAAATGAGGCATTGACATCATATTGACTTATAAAACAAAAACAAAAACAAACGGCGAATATGAGAACAGTGTTCACCCATCTTGTTTAAAATACATAATTCACAAACCAAAATTCTATTTATAAGTGTTAACACTATCAAAAATTACGTATATTCAATAACCTCATTTGATATTAGGGAAGGGGGTATTGAAATAACCAAAAAAAAAAAAAAAGATCACAACCAAAAATGTCTTCGTTGCCATTGAGACAAAATATGTGGATTAAAAAAAAAGAAAAAAAAACCAACAACAACCAATTATACATAAAAAGGAGACATAATTGTCACAAACATTGTAACAGTTTGGCAGCAGGCAAAAAAACACTATTCATCCATTCAAATTTGAAATACAGTCATGATTCACAGTCCATGACCATTTACATAATCATTGTGAACATTACAAATTGTGCATTTTCATGAGTCTCGTTAGATATGGTAAAGGACTTTTTCGAAATCGTTCAGTATTACATTTGAATTCCGTTCTCCTTGAGTTTCTAAGGTTATACCTTTTAGTTGTTTCTTTTCGCACAGGAAAGAGGTCACTGAGAACAGAAGACTGAATGTTCTTTGCGAAAGATACACACAGTTCAGTTCGCCTGCTTTCCAGCGTGTATAATTTACATTGTTTCAGGGCTTCATCATAACAAGTGTTATCGGGTCCGAGGATTATGCGACACGCGCGCTTCTGAATGCGTTCTAAATCATTACACTGCTGTTTGGTGATGCTTCCCGTCCAAACTGGAGCGGCATACTCGGTTATAGGGCGGACAAAGGATTTGAAGATGGTCACAAGATCATCGTTGGCAAAAGAATGATATTTCAGCTTCCGAAGCATGAATAGGCTGCTGTTTTGCTCGTTTGATCATTGAGATGTGATGTGCGTATCCCATTTCAGGTCTGCCTGTATGAACACACCGAGGAGTTTGACTGTGGTACTCTGATTGATGGTGATATCGCTCAGCTGTAAAGTGGGGGGTTCGGGATTTCGTCTTGAAAAACAGACATTCATGCACGCGCATTTTTTCGGATTTAAACACATGTTGTTGTTTGCAGCCCATGTGTGAAGTTCACGCAACACATTTGGAAGAGTCGATGGTTCGTTGATAGGGCGAGTTTCTATTATGGTAAGGTCATCGACGTATTTGAACCGGCGGATGTTTCCATTGGTAGTGGCCAGGGCAGAGTTGATCATTGCTAGAGAGATGATTGGTCCAAGTTTGGTTCCTTGCGGGACGCCGGCGTGTACAATGGACCAATCAGAGAGCGTTCCGCTGTATCGGACTGCGTGCTTTCTGTTTAGGAGGAAGTCGCTGATCCATGACACATAACACGAAGGGACTCCCATTTCAAGTAAGTGTTTGACAGCGATCGTGTGGTCGACAATCCATCGACATGGTCAAACGCTTTAGAGAAATCGGTGATCAAAACTGATGACGCTTGTTTTGGACGATCAGCGTTTGAATGCAGGGTATGAATAATGTCTATTAAGCAATGTGTTGTCGAAGTCCCTTTCATATTACCGAATTGGGCTTTGTCCATGTTTGGCATCGTTGCTGTCAAGGTGTCTTGCGAAATGAAATGTTCTGCCTCTTTTGAAAAGTTGGGCAGTTGGGCGTAAATTCTCGATTGATGGTGGTGAAGATTTGGGTAACGGTGCGACAATCTCTCTTTTCCATTGCAGGGGAACACATTGTTGTTTATACGATGAATTGAGTAGATGCGTGAGCGGTTTTGCTAGCTCGTACGAAAAAGTTCTGATGAATTTCGCCGTGATTCCATCTGGACCAGATGCTTTCTTTGTGTTTATCTTGTTCAGCTGCTGGTATAATTTCCACGGTTCAATGTCTGGTATTTGTTGAGACGGAAAGTATGATGGGAGGTGGGTGGTGGTTAATGGCTCAATGTCCTGAATGACAGATAAGAAGTGAGTAGATATGGCGTCGGGTATGCCTCTCTTGTCATTCGATTGTGGTTTGTGTCTTGGCGCCAGATGTAATCAGGCGAATTTCACGATACCAGTTTCTGGGATTGGAGCGCTTCAAACGGTCTACATCCCTTCGATGAGTTCTTTTTGCTGCGTTTATTTCTCTTTTCACTTTATTTCGGAAGTGTTTCCATTTTGAGTCCCAGAGTGAAACGATTTTTGCCGCTTTGATATGAGTGACTTGATGTATGTAGATAGCCATGGTTTATCATGATTGTGTTTTTTGATAGTTTTTAGAGGGAAGAACCTGTCCTGTGCTTGATACAACGTGTCATAAAACGCCGTCACGTCGGTGGCAGTGTAGACTTCATTCCAGTCGTGTTCGCTTATCCATGCGCCAAAGTCTCGAATGTCACTGTCTCGCATTGGTCTCACGAGTTTCCGTTTGCAGGTATTGTCGCAGGGTTCGGGAACTTTTGGTTTGAGAAAAACACAATTGTGATCGCTTAGTCCCAAAGGGGGGCCAATCTCAATTGGTTTGTAGTGATCAGCCATGTTGGTTACGATTTTGTCTAGAGTTGCCTCATTTCTGGTTGGTTTATCAACAATCTGGCTTATGTCATCTGAGAGCAACGGGGTAAGATCGAGTCGGTTGAAGTCTCCATGCCGCTATCGGGTTGATGGGAGAGGATGTGGTCGATTGTCGAGCTGAGGTGCTCAAGTAGAGTTGGTGCTGCGGGACTCCGTGGGGGGTAGTAAAGTGAGCAAACGAAAATGGTGCTGATCGCCCGTGGCAACCGCGTTGGTCTGACTTTAATCCACATAGCTTCGACATCTCCAGGCACTATTATTTCCTCAGCCAGTTTTGATGGTAAGCTAGCTCGGATGTAGGTTGCTATGCCGCCTCCTGTGCGACATGCTCTTGGCTTTGAGTAGAGTTTGTAGCCATGGATGCTGAAATGGTCAGGGGGTTCCTCAGGAGAGAACCACGTCTCAGAAATAGCTGCGATGTCAATGTCGTTATGTTTCACAACAAGTTCAAGTTCATCAACCTTATTATTCAAAGATCGTGGGTTGCATAACAAGGCAGTTGGTAGCTGACAGGTTGTTTTGAAACGTTCAATGTTAGTGTTACGCTGATGAGGTTCGACTGACCTAATTCGGTGGATTTGGGCACATTTCTCAAGATGGCGGGTCTTTGCGTAATGCGAACGGGTTTCGGGCGTCGTTTCATTGACCCAGCTCTGCATCCTCTATTTGTAGTTTTTGCTATGTTGAGGTTTTTCAGATGGGTCCATGTATTCGATGGAATTCTTATTTTCTTCAGTGGGTTACCAAGTTCAAACAGTTTTTGTATTAACATTGTGAAGACGTATGGCCAGGCTTACACTCACAAAATCAGTCAGTGTACTTACTCCGTACGCTTACGTACATGCAAAGATGAGTTCCGTGGAGAGTGAGTCCCGTCAATATCATACAAGTGTCCAAATCGTCCAATAAACTGCACAATCCAACCTTTAATGGTTCCACACAAACCATCACGAATGTCACACAACTATTTCACTCCAAGTAAAATACGGATGGCTGTTCCACTTGAGGATAAATAACGATATAAAACCGAGAGAACTGAAGAGAGCAAAGAAAAACGTTCGGCAGCCGGCGGGGGCGCACTTACTTTTTGCACACTTACCGTTTCCACGGCTTCGGATCAGCATATTCTTAGTATGTTTTTGTAACAAGAGATTCAATGAATAAATCGTGGTTTCATGTATGCAAGAGGTTGACTTTGCTTAACCCAATAATTTACACTGTTATGCGGCATTACTTTGATCTTCTCTTAAGAGTCTCAAAAATGGTAATGTATCTGACTGCGATTTGGTGACATGATATAGATAATCTCCTAGAGAAATATCGAAATTTCATATTATTAGGTAATATTATTTGTCATTCAGGCACTTGAATGAAGTAGGTTCTACAAAAGATATGATTTGAATGATATGTTAACGAGTAAGAACTTGTGATAAGCACTTCCTTTTCTGGCGACTTAGGGAATTTAGGGTCACATCAAACTTCGGATTGCATTTCTAATATTATCCCAGATGTCACGATAGCCTTTATTGATATATATTTTACAGGTCTAACCTCTCTGATGAATTGAACTAAAAATGTTGATTTTTAATGAACAAGATATCCATTTTAAACTGTATTGACATGCTGGCAACACGAAAATGGCAGTTTTGCACACTTTGGGGGAGAAAAAAAACCCAAAACCTGTCGCTTTTTTACAGCGACTGGGGCTGTGTATAGTCAATGAGGATTCGTAAGTGAGATATACAGTATCCGCGCAAACAAAATGTAAACATATCTGAGAGAGAAGTTGGCTATGTCAATATACCTTCAGTGTTGATTTCCACTCACAGTCACTTTAAGTATAAGGGACGTATTACTTGACAAAGGAGCTCAAGTATGTTCATGTCATTCCTTTATTAATCTCTCGAATGTACTTTATCATAATCACAAAACAAGAAACATGTCAGCACACACATGCACATACGCACGTAAACGTGATGTTTATGTAGGGCGCCTTTAGGTGTAGAGTTAGGTGAGAAGGAACAATTTATTTCTTACTTCAAAATTCCTAGGATCTTTGCTTACTTCATCAACATTACTCTAATCACAATAATCATTTCCTATATTGACCGTTGCCTGATTACCTGTATCTTGCCGTATGACATTGTAAAAGCGTAACAGTGTAACGGGTTTCACGAAAGCATGAGTTGAGACAAAAAGCTGGGAGAAAAGAAAGGTAATTTTCCGAAATGTGAACATGAGCCAGTTACAAAAGTGTTTATCTTCGAAACTTGTGGATTGTTAGAGCATGGACTTGGCCTACTACACACATGGACTAATAAAGAAGGTCTTTCTTTGATCTCATCATCACCGCCGCCACCTGATTATGTGCGTCTTAATAACTACATTCAAGACAGAGCCTATCCTCGAGCATTTCCTAGCTAATGAACAAGCAGGCTTCAGGAAAGGGCATAGCACTGAAGACCAAGTTCTTGCAGCAACCAACCAAATCGAAGCTGCCTTCGAGGACAGGAAGAAATGTGGAGCTGTATTTGTTGACCTCTCGTCTGCCTATGGCACAGTCTTGCATTGTGAACTTGTCCTCAAGCTCCATCAAGTAGTACAAGACAGACAGATGGTCCAAGTCATCACAAACATCATCTCAGATCGCTGCTTCAAAGTTCTCATCGATGGCGCGTCCAGCAGAAGTAGGACCCTTAAGGCCTAAGGTCCCCCAAGGCTCGGTCCTTGCACCAGTACTCTTTTAATCTTTACACAGCAGATCCCCATATCAGCAGCTCTAAATATGCCTTCGCCGATGACCTAGCTATCCTCTCCACCTCAAAATCCTTTGAGGAAGCTGAACACACCCTCACCCAATATATGTTCACTCTGCAGACCTACTACCACCAATGGCGGCTGAAACTTAACGCACAAAAGATCATCTCTTCTGTGTTCCACCTGAATAACAAGGAAGCAGACCGCCAACTCCATGTAAAACTCCAAGGAACCAATCTTCCATTCAATACTACTCCAACTTACCCCGCAGTGAAACTCGACCGCTCACTCACCTTCCGTCACCATGCACTGAATGTAGCTGGGAAAGCATCTGCCAGAGTTTGCCTTCTACGCAGACTATGCGGCCATGACTGGGGAGCCGATTTTACCATCCTCCTGCTCAACTCTGCTCTCCGCACCATCACAGGCTACCTGAAACCAAACCCCACCCACCAGCTCCCTGTGCTAGCAGGCATTCCACACCATCACCGTAGGAGAGAAGCCGCTACAAGACAGGCAGCACTGAAGGCTGCCATGAAAGAATACCACCCTCTCCATACCAAGATGCACGCTGTCTTCCCTATAACACAGCGTCTTAAATGCAGAAAACCTTTCGTTAGGACTGCACAAGTCCTCTCCTCAGAGAGCAGGAACCTCAGTTGGAAAGCCCGGCTCAACAACAAATGGAAGGAACACAGCCTGCAGACAGACTCACTAACATGCTGTCACTTACATCCCAACCCCCTGGCTGCGACCTCCCACGAAAGGACTGGTGTCGCCTACAACGACTCCGCACTGGAGTCGGGCGTTTCCAAGCATGCCTGCATGCACCAGTGGAAACTTTCAGAGACAGACAGATGCGACTGCGGGGAAACACAGACAGCAGATCACTTAATAGAGGACTGCACCATCCATCGCCTGGCAGGAGGATGGACTGCCCTCCGTAGTATCACCCCTGCTGCCAGGTCCTGGCTGAGGGATGCAGCCTTCACCGTATAGGATTCAAGTTGACAGATCTGATAGACCACAAGCAAGAAGAAGAAGACTACATTCAGATGTTTGGACAGTGATGATTGACACATATACATTGTCACTGACAAAAACCAAACACAACAATAACAACAACAACAACATGTGCAACAACAACATTTCAGTCATGTTGATTTTATCTGGTTGGAGTGGGCGACTTAATTGCATTGGAATAATCACCGATAATAGGGAGCAGAAAACTTGAAAACGTGACAATTTCCCTGTCGCAAATTTGATAATTACTGAAGTGGATACTTGCGCACATGCATGTCATCTATGGTCATTGTCCATGTTCTCTCTGAAACAATGTGCGCAATATGGGACAAATAGCTTACAAATCGCAATAACCCTTCCAAAATATTTGCTTTCACATGTAATGTAAGTGCATTTCGCAATTGATATTGCTTGAGCGATGATTTCCCAATGTACACTACAACTGCACATGCATCTGCCGGACACGAACTTTTCAGATTTCTCAAAGTGCCGCCTTGTTTTTATGGCTCTCGGCGGTAATAATGAGATTAAAGCAGGATGTGACACTTTTGACAGTAGCAGGTTCCTGAATTTAATACGAGCGATGTGTAGCAGGTCCATGGTCAAAGCAATCATGCACAATGTGAAAGGTGTTGCTACAAAAAATCCACGAACTCTATTGTTGAATGAGGAGTTGCCAAAATACCACGAACTCCCTATATATTTTGTTAATGCATTCTCTTTCAATAACACTATCTGCATGTGCATTGTGATCCTGTCAAACGTGTGCGGTAGATAACACACACATACGCACACACACATAAACACACAAACATTATTATATACATATATATATTATACAGTTATTACAATACCTTTTATCGTCAGAAGTTTAAGATGAGGATGGGGGAGGAGAAGGGGAAAGGGGGAGGGGTTGTTCTGAGGAATTGTTTTGTGATTTGATTGTAAATACTATGTATGGTATGAATTAGAGCCATGTTACTTATCACATAGGTTTATAAATCTTGGACCCCATGGAATAGCAGATCTATCATGTTGATAAATCTGAAATGGGTTTTCCACCGTTACATGTAATCATCACTGTCACATGTCAATTTGTTTTCATTGTTCTTTGATATTTCAACCTGCAATTATCAATTTATGTTTGAATCATATCATGTTCAACATTTTTTATTTTGAATATAATTATATTGTTTCGGAAATAAAACCAAACAAACATTTAGCACAAACACAAACACATTATTATAGGTAAAGAGTTCTCTAAACACATCAAACAGTTGTATTTACCTGTGACAGTTTCGACGACGGGCTGTCATCTTTCTCAAACGATGGCTAATGGGCAACTGGTGATTTGGCGCCAATCAGCAATGACCCAGGTGTGACATCCGAGTGATAGCGCCATCATAAATGCCAGACAGTTGGCATGCACCCCATCCCGGTTCATGTTGTGAGAGTTGTTTTTAATAATCCAAATAGCCTCTCTGATGCGTCTGTTCAGGTCCTGGCTTTCTCTCGCTATTATAAACCACGACCCCTCCCAGTTGATGACATGCTTCTCCTTCCCAGCATGGTCAGTTATGGCAGACTTGTTATATGTTTGGCTTACGGATGCCCTCTGTGATCGTGTGTATGATTGTCCATCCAATTTTTTGTAATCCTTTTTGTGTTCGTCAAGTCGGGTGCTTAATTTGCGGCTGGTTTCCCCAATATATTTGGCTTGGCAAGAACGGCAGGGGGCTACATACACTCCTTGTGCTTTGTCCATTTCTTTTATTTTGTCCTTTGGGTGAACCAGTATGTCTCTAAGCTTGCTGCATGGCTTCATGGCTGTAGAGATACCACGTTTCTTGAAAATCCTGGTGATTGCCTCTGATAAGCCTTTGATGAAGAGGATGACTACCGAATACTTCTTGCGAGTGGTTGTATCTTTCTGTTGTTGTTTGGTGGTTGTTCTGTTGTTCTTGTCTTTCTGTTTGAACGTCCATCGGGGGTAGCCACATTGTGACAGAGCAGTAGAGATGGTGGTGGCCTCTTCCTCCTTGTCTTTGGGGTCAGATATTACTGTATCACAACGGTGGAAGAGAGTGTGAATCACCCCTAATTTTTGATGAAGAGGGTGGTGAGACTTGAAATTAAGGTATTGGTTAGTATGCGTTGGCTTCCTGTATACCGTGAACTTTAATTATGTGTCAATCTGGCTTTCTGCTGATTTGAGTGTCTAGACAGGGGATTGATCCTTCTGTTTCCAGTTCGAAAGTGAACTCTATGCTGTCTGTTGGGTCCACTTGATACAGGTAATCTGTGAGGAGAGACACCGAGTCTTTGTCTACAATCTCCAGCATGTCATCGACGTAACGTTTCCATACGCGTGGCTTGCAATCAGACGGAGATGTGTCTAATGCTCTTTGTTCTAAGTGTTCCCTTAGCAACTATGGGGGATACAGGACTCCCCATAGCTGCGCCGAAGGTCTACTGGTAGATGGTTCCTCGAAAGGAGACATTTACGATGTCTGACATTTACGATGGCGCTATCACTCTGATGTCACACCTGGGTGATTGCTGATTGGCGCCAAATCACCAGTTGCCAATTAGCCATCGTTTGAGAAAGATGACAGCCCGTCGTCGAAACTGTCACAGGTAAATACAACTTTTGGATGTGTTTAGAGAACTCTTTACCTATGTTTATCAACCATCCTTATGAACTTATTTCGCAACAGACACATTATTATCTCATGATCAATTCGATCCAGCAGAACAACTTGGCCTCACTTTGACGACGGGGCCGAATTGTAATTGAGTTCGAGTTAGCCTGACCCCGATCGGGTCATTTTTGCAATTGTGGACTTCCGACGGAATTTTTTGATTAATATTTCGCATTTTCGTTAATATCATACTGTTATTCAACACATTTTTTATGCATAAGTGCACTTTCTGCAGGCATACGAGAACTATGTTTTGCCTTTAATCAAAAGCACTGACCAGATTTTGCAAAATCGTAACAACAGTAAGAAAATGTGGAAGAGCTTGAGAGAACTTATGCCTAAAGCATCACCCATTTCTCGAAATACTAAAATTACAAAAGATCTGCGAAGAAATACTTCTCAAATGGTATTAGATAAGGACAAAGGTTTTGTTCCACCTCATTCCCAATTTAACTTAAGTATGATCATGAGAGATTTTGTATCGAAACTGATCGAACTTCATGGTTTGATAGATAAAACAACCGGAGGAGATCACATTAGCTGCAAACTTTTAAAGATGACAAAGAATGTTATTGCAGAATCTCTTCGTGATATTATTGACAAATCCCCGGGAATTGTTCCACGTGAATGGAAAAAGGCTATGATAGTACCAAAATTTAAAGCTGGAGATATTTCTTCGTTGAATAACTACCGCTCCATTTCAATCTTACCAACCGTGAGTAAAATTATTGAAAGGGCTGTACATATCAACTGAGCATTTCTTTTTTAATAAGAATGATTTATTGCACCCTAGTTAATCTGGTTTTGGAGCATTTCATTCCACCAACTACTTGTAGTGCAAAACTTGTTAATCAGTGGTCATTTAGATAATCATTTCTGGAGTTGCCTTCATGGATCTTCAGAAGGCATCTTATACTGTAAACCATTACCTAATTTTACATAAATTAAAGTGTATAATAGGCTGACCCAATTCAAAGGAGCCAAGTCCCATTCTCCAACTATCAAATTAGGTGTGCCACAAGGGTCAATTCTTGGTCCCCTTTCATTTTCAATTTATGTCAACAGTCTACCTGAGTGTATTTCGGAAGGTGTTATATAGATAATAAGTACGCTGAAGATACGACCCTCACTGTCGGTGCTAATGGTGCAGCAGTTTTGGAAGAAGAGATAGCTGTCGCACTAAACAAAGTTATGATGTGGATTAAGGAAAATCGTCTCGTCCTTAACCCGAGCAACCTATCGCATTGCAGCGTCAGTAATAGATACAGTAGCTTCCCTTCGCTTGTAAATAAGACGAATACGCTAATATGCGTTTTATCTTTTCGAGGTTGTCGTCCCTCCATTTGCCTATTCATTAACGACACCCTTCTGCATTCCAATCCCACTCATACATTTTAACATAATGTAGGGGATCACCATTA
Organism: Diadema antillarum; assembly: GCF_040938485.1. Taxonomy (NCBI): domain Eukaryota; kingdom Metazoa; phylum Echinodermata; class Echinoidea; order Diadematoida; family Diadematidae; genus Diadema; species Diadema antillarum. The sequence goes on along the minus strand of NW_027271466.1, from coordinate 2,457,584 downwards.
TAGTCCTCTATCCTGAAAGCTAAAAAAAAAATCATCCCATTTTGATGAGACTATATTGTTCATATAATATATTCTAATATGATTAATTTGTTATATCATATTCAATGCACAAACTCCTACTAAAGTTTTGATTTGAATTTGAATTAAATAGTATAATATAAGATGAAAGCTTGCAAGCTGTGTCATCCAGAACTGTTGAAGGGACGTCCAAAACTTATCAAGCACGAATTCTTGCCACTGCGAATACTCGCGACAGTCCAAAAGTTATAAGTATGGATTTTCCTTTGGATGGTATTGTTTTTGACAATCCACAGCAACAAATTTGATAGAATAGTAGGCCCTACATTACACTTGTCATCTATCATCATCACAGCAGACTCAAGACACTTCATTCTATAGATTTATGGGCCCGTACTCTGTTGAAAACTTAGACCGAGTTTAAACCCACGTCTGGGTCTAAAGTGGGTATAAACCTGTTTCTACAGTAGAATACGGATCACGGGGTTTACAAAATGTTCGTGATGGCCGCGTCACGCGGCCAACGTTCAATTCGAACATTAAGACACGTGCATGTTCAAAACTTTGAGCGGACGGCAGCGTATCAATCATGATTGATTGATTGATTTTAGTTTCCGTATAAACACAACAACGGCTGGATGGCCCATATTCAGCGATGACAACATGGCATTGGTGCTTTTGCCGCTGGTCTTCCTTGGGGTCCAAAACATGGAAGTTATACAAATACAATATGAAATTGTGAAATACATAACTTGTAAACATGCATGAATATGGAGATATTTGAAATACATAAATTGAGAGAGAGAAAAAAACAACAACATCGCATATTGCAGCTGACACAAGCAAATAACAAAAGAAAAGGATACAAGTGAAAGAGAAGGGGAAAAATAATAATTCATAACTTATAATACCCTGTACTAATTCAAATAATTCAGCAATAACTCTTTTTCATCAACATAAAAAAAACCTAAATAAACGGGGCAGTGACCTTAAACATACTTATTTTAGATATGAATACATGAACACTGGGGAAATCTTTATACCCATGGGAAGGTCATTTTTTTATTCCTTCTCATAGCATATTTATATTTAGATGATTTCTTCAAATATTCAGTTCTAGGTTTGGGAAGTCTTAATTTTTGTCCAAAACGGGAGGGATAGCAATGAGTTACAAATTCAAATTCATCTTTTAAATAAGAACGGGTTAGATTATTCATTACCTTATTCATAAAAGTAAGGGATTGATGATATCTTCTTTGGTCAAGAAGTTGCCAGTTTAAAGCGTTATGCATTTCGAGAACAGAAACATGAGAATCAGGTTGTAATCTTAATATAATTCGACCGGCCCCATTTTGTAATTTTTGTAATTTATCTAGGTGTTTCTTAAAAGATGACTCATATAATGTCTCCATAATCAAAATAAGGAAGAATCAATGACTTATCAATTAATTTCAAAACCGATTCACTTACAGAGTGTCTTCTACTGAAAAAACCTACCATCTTTCCAATACTTATCAATATACTTTCAATATGATATTTCCAGTTAAAATTTTCATCACACCACAGACCTAAGTATTTAATATAACGAACTTGATTCAGAGGGGTGTTGTAACGAGACTCGTAAAACATTTTGTTTGGACATCATGTGGTTGCTTCCAATTAGCATGCATACAGTTTTCTGACAGTTCACACTTAACTTATTTTGACACATCCAGTTATACACATTTCTAAATCCAAATTAAGAGCAAGTTCAATGTTGGATACTGAAGAATGAGAAAAATATAAAACGGTATCACCAGCATAAACTGCACGTTACATACTTTGACATGTTGCACCAAATCGAATGCACAACATATCCAAAGAATTAGTGTTTCAAATGGCTTACGAATGTCCAACGAATACACAGCATATTCCAACTTATAGTGTTCACAAGGCGTGACTCATCTGACGCACTTGACGCTATATTGTCAAACTTTGTCAAATTGATCTCGACACTGACATTCTGGCGGTAAGTTGCTTAATATCTTTCATAATGTTTGTGTTTTTTACTCGCATTTCCTTATGGGAGGACTTCAAAATGAATAATTAAAGAAAGGAGGAAAAGGAAACAAAGTGAATGAAATGAAAAGTCAAACCACAAGATCTACATCACTCTGCAACATGAATCATCCTCAATTAAGTCGGGTAGAACTCTTGAGATCCGTGGATCAGTTCTTTTCAGCAGTCTTTTTTCCTTCATTATCTTAACTATATCCTTTCCAGGCCCAGTATTCCATAAAATTAATGAAATATTTGCTTATGGAGTAAACAACATCGTCCAAGCGATTTCTTTAAGCCACATTCTTTTAATATCTAAGAAAAACTGGCTTATTGTTAGAAGAATAATCTAGCAAATTGCCTTACGTCAGAAATGTCTTAAGCTGTATTCCATAAACAATCATTACTTTGCTTATGCGGATAAGACATATTGCTTACTTTCACTTATGACGTAACGATAACCCCTACGATGATGGAAAGATTGGCACATTGTTTTTCATTATTTTATTATTTTATTTTTATTTGTGTGTTTTTTTTTTTTTAGTGAGGAGTAATTTTTTTTTCTTGGCATTTGCGCGTTAATGAGATTGAAACTTATTATGATGCCGGATTTATTACATCTGGTACCCACATCAGTGGTTTTATACACTGCTATTCTTGAGGTCCTGTAACATAACAAAGTAACGATCAATTCAAAATACACGACGTAACAAATCAACGTCGTTCAGTTTTAAATAACAGTATCGAAACCATGACCATATTATGTGTCATCAATTCAAAGTTGATTCCAAAAATATGAAAAGTACATTATCATTAAAAACAGAGTGATACCCTTCACCATGGACCTCAGGTTTTCCATTTCAAGAGAGATATTCTCTTACATGTATGAACACGATGAATTTGTGAAGGGAAGTGACGTTTAGAACTTCATCTGCAGAGCTGATTTCAAAGACATGCAGCATATTGTGGGAACTACTTTTTTCCTGCTTGATTTTCAAGCTTGTGGGATTATGAGACAATTATTCACTACTTGCGAAAAATGTACAATATCCCCGCACTTTACCTTTGTAAACATGCGGGGAGGGGGGGGGGGGTGCTGTACTGTGGATTGCCATGATTTGAACCCATAAGTACAACATGTGTGCCCTTAATAGAGTGCAGATCTCCCAGAAAAACAGATAAGCAAACAAGCTAAGAGTGCTAGTTTCATGAAATCTCCCCCCCCCCCTCTCACGCTACCATGACCATTTTGAATGATATTTGCTTTAATGGTTATGCCTGTCACGCATCATGATTATTCTGCCATTTTGACTATGGGTTTATTCTTTCATCATTGTCTCATTGAGGGATTGTCATACTTGTTTCCGGATTGGCTTGATATCATTGTACTTGCAGTGTCTGGATGGAATGCAATCTATGTATCCAACAGAATGTATGTTTCTATATTACACTAAACTTGGGTATGGTGTATAATATTGCCAATAAGAATGAGATCGAGTTAAGACGGACAAAGCGTTGACGATCAGCAGGCGGTTATGATTATTATTTCATGATGTAAATCTACTTATTTCAACTCTGTTGAACCCCAGCATCATCCTGTTAGCCATCTATAAACATGTTCTCTAACAGACCCTTATATATTGATAAGACCAGTTGTCATTCTTTGCATCTTTTAAAGCCTCTGTCTATCCCCTTCTTCTTCCCTTTACTTCTTCTTTGTTCTTATCATTACTATGATCTTCTTCAATATTGTTTATTTTGTCATTGTACTTAAGTTTTCTCAATCAATCGTTGTTGGTAAATTATAAAGGCCTTCTTCCGCCTCCCTGGTTCCTCAGGATGCTGTCATTAAATTTTCCCTTTTATCAATAAATAAAATGACCTATCCTCAGCTAAGGATGTTCAGCTTCAGGTTGTTGTTGTTGTTGTTGTTGTTGTTGTTGTTGTTGTTGTTGTTTTTAACAACATCTTTCCATTCTATTCCATTTCCATTCCATCCGTTTTAAACATGCCTCACCACACATCCAGGTATTCCAGCACTTCATTTCATTTCATTTCAGTTATTACATTTCCAACAAAGATACAATATTGTAGCATAGATAGCACATGGCTATACTAAATCAATGCAGCTCATTTCGTGTAATAAAGGAACACTGTGAAAGGAAGTATATGTGCCTACATGTACAATCTATAACTCTTGCTGTATCAAAGAAAAGTTGTTGGGAATGGAGGGGACTTCTGAGAAATTTGACTTATATTATCAGTCACCTCATGAACAATAACTAACAACTGAACTGCGGATCGTCCTAAAACAAAAACAAAAACCAAACCAAACCAAACTGAAACACGCGTACAAACGCACGCACAAACATAAAGCAGCTTTCTTATGGACGAGTATAAGTGTGAAAGGAATGACAGTATACAAATATACCAGGGGGCGTTTCATCAACGAGTTCGTCGGAGGTTTTCACCGACAAATTTGCTATCAGCCAATCAGACGCAATGATTTCAGTAAAAGCCTGAGAGGCTCTGGTTGAAACTATGCGCATGAGGTGACTTCAGTAGCACTATTTTCTGAGGGGCGCAGCCCCGAAGAAAATAGTGCTACTGAAGTCACCGAAGGCACATAGTTTCAACCGGTGCCTCGAAAAATTGGCCTGGTATATTTGTTTTATATCCCTCCTAATGAATTTAAGAGTATTCGACTGCTGGTATTCTGTAATTTACCTCTTTTTAAGTCAGTCAGATTTTGCATCTTTTTTCTGTTCACATTTTATTTAACAGCATTACAGTGGATGAAATGGGTGTTTCTTGGCTGAAATTTGTTGAAGGAGGAAAATTTGAAGTAATTATGGTCCTGGAAAGTTTTTCTTATTATTTCCTTTGTTTTTATGAGACAAAGGCATAAAACAATAGATATAATAGAGATAATTGAAAAAAATAATATTTTCTAAAGATTGCCCTTCTTTTTTGTGTTATTTTGATTCCCTCACCCAAGTTATGCCTCTAATATCATTAGTTTATCATATCATCAATTTGCAATCTTGAAATTCCACTATTATGCAAATATGAAGTGTCATAATTATACATGTACCCATCCGAAACATTTCATCTCAGGTCTCATAATGTATTCTTATGTTGACATGAATAGCGCCCCCATGTGGTGACCTTGAGAAATTTCAACCGTAACAAATAATAACATTCCACTTGCTTATCATTTGTGACAAATATGAAAATTAAGGGCATCTTGCTTTACTTTTCAAGAAGATTGACTAGTCATTTACGCTCGGGAAAGCAGCTCAGCAGGCGGGCAGCGCGTACTATGAAGAGACAACTGCGCGCTCAGCCGCTGAAGTGTATGTACTCGGTGCATTGCTGTACAACGTACTGGTAAACATGCGCAAACTGCAAACTCACTACGCGCTTCATACTATCCGATCTGTCAACAAGTACGTACGGTGATGTGCGTGCTCGAGCTGATCAACGATGTGACTGTGAGCTGCAGTTGATTGTGTTTTCTGTCGTCTTTCTACCTAGCTGTCTGTACATGAATATGGACTATCACTTCCTGTTAAAATGCAAGTATACATTGTAAATTTGGGTAGCATTCAGTAACAGCGTATAAGGTTAGATTAGGCACTGGAAAAATTCTAGCGATTAAAGCATCGAGTGCCACTGTAAATTCGTGTGATTCGTACGGTTCGTACGGTAACTAACTCGTTAGACACTCTAAAAAATAATTATTAGGAATGAGATTACGGGAAATAGGGCCTACTGTTAGACAGGTAGAACTAACGTTAGGCTTAACTAGCGCTAACGTTAATCAGTTTCGTTTGTCAACATCTTTTGGGTGGGTCGCTCGAGTAAGTGAACTGCGACTTATGGTTGCGAGACCAACTTTCAAAAGGCGAAGCATGAACTCCCCAAAGGCCTACGGTACGTCGAAGAACCCTAGCTTGCTTATTGTTGTCTAATTATAGATCTACGATATCGCCTACTCTGTTGTAACGTAATACAATTTTTTCTTTTTAGGTAGAATGAGGGCTTTATAAGAGTCTCTCTGAGTCTCTCTAACGTAACCCGTGTCGCATTGAGTGTATGCGTGCCTTGTGGTTCTCGAGAAGTGCAGTGATGTAAGGCGCTGCGATACCCATTCATTTACACGTGAAATATTTCGCGTCGCGACGCGAAGCAAAAAAGGCGCGAAAATCACCAGCGTGGTATAATAAGCAAATAATCAACGTTGGTGAAGGTGATGGGACAAACTATCACTTCCGAGGCGATCTGGGGCGGCGTTTCATCAACGAGTTCGTCGGAGTTTTCACCGACAAATTTGCTATCAGCCAATCAGACGCAAGGATCTCATTAGCTTTTAACAGTTGTCAGTGTAAATCCTTGCGTCTGATTGGCTGATAGCAAATTTGTCGGTGAAAACTCCGACGAACTCGTTGATGAAACGCCCCCCTGGATGTAGCTATCTTTCCGAAGCGCAGCTGAGGAAAGATAGCGTACACATTCAGATCGCCGAGGAAGTGATAGTTTGTATCATTGCCTGAAACTAAAAGTTGATTATTTGCTTTATATTCCACATCTAGGGTCCTAGAAATTCCCATTTTATTCTACATCTGAAACCGTTTTAGCTGTCTTTAGGTATCCTTAGGGCTTAGGCTACGTGTGCGCGTAGATGACAAAACAATGAATTTGCTGCGCGCACCGCGCGGCACCGAAGCGAAAGTGCGTTGCACTGTGTACTATCAAGTGACCTAGGTCACATGATAGTCCACAGTGCAACGCACTTTTATTTCGCGCGTACTCATCTTGCGTTAGGACTGTGTGGACTGTGTGGAGATCAGCGAAACAAAAGGGACTATCAACATAGAGTGTAACGAACTTTTCTTCTCAGGTGATGTGATGGGCAAAACTACGCTTCATCACGTGATCAGCTCTGGACCAATCCTATTGCAACATTCTTAGTATGTGGAATATAATTTTTACCATTTCCCTAGGGAGTATAGTCATTTGTATGGTAGAATTATGTTTTGTTGTTTACAGTGCTCTCGACCAATCAGAGGACGAGAAGCAATTTGTGAGGGATATAAAAGAGACTATAGTCAAGCGGACAGGTATTTTAGTCCATGGTCCAAGAGTCGAAAAATGGGTTGTTGGTACCACCCGAGGTGGCAAAACCTTTTTGGTGTCATTTTGTTTGTCGGACATAGATACGCTTATCAAGCTATGATAGCATTTCCAAATGAGTAGCTTAGTCATAATAAATGAATTTTTATCCAATTTGGTCTCGTTTCTATATCCCTATACTTCTGAATCGAAACTAACCGCTATACAAAACGAGCACTGCCTTCTGTATGTCCACAGGTGTTCTGTTGTAAACGCGGTGCGCTTAGTCTTTATTCAAGGCAGCGAAGGAAATATCCAAAGGGTTATGATGTCCACAACTGTCACGCGGTGCGCTTAGTCTCTATCTAGAACAATGTACCGTTATCATATCTAAAGTCCTTAATAAAAGGGATTATCTATACTGTTTTTATACCACCCTCTCAACAAATACATCAGTTTTAAACAAAAATCACTCTGTTCATTTACAACATTATTAATTATAATGTATTGTAGTGTACCGGTACATTATTTTTGCATAATCTTTCATTGTTGGATGGAAATAAAGCGACATTGGCGTGGTATTAGCGTTTTCAACGTAGCGTTTTCACCGGAAAATGATAAATAATTGAAAAAGATGCTAGAATTCACGAGAAATTGCTTTTTTGTTGTTGTTGTTGTTTTTAGATAAAGGGATATACACTGTATCATAAGCTTTGGATATTCCCTTCGCCGTCTTGAATATTAGACTAAGCGCTGTGGACATCATAACCCTTGGATATTCCCTTCGCTGCCTTGAATAAAGACTAAGCGCACCGCGTTTACAACAGAACACCTGTGAACATACAGAAGACAGTGCTCTTCTTTGTATAGCGGTTGGTCTCCATTCAGAAGTACAGGGATATAACAATGAAACCAAATTGGTTTAAAATTCATTTACTATGACTAAGCTACTCATTTGGAAATGCTATCATAGCTTGATAAGCATATCTATGCCCGACAAACAAAATGACACCAAAAAGGTATTGCCACCTCAGATGGTACCAATATCTGGCCTGGCCCATGGACTAATAAAGAGGACAGGGCAAAGGGGCGAAAGTAGAGGAATTCAAGTGTCAACACCAACGTAGACTGAGATCACCAAGGTTAAAATGAAAGCTGCCTTTGGGTGAAGGCAGCTGATGAACAGAAAATGAGGAATTAAATCTACGGCTTTCATGGATGTAAAACTTCTTTGAGATAGAAATCTTTAACTCAAAGGTACAAGTATTAATACTTAAATCTTTCTTTATGCTGTTATCAAGAGAATTCCAAAAGTTTCTTGGGCCGAGAAAGGAAAATATGGATTTAGTTAATTGTCCCGTTTTGTTTTTAATGATGATGATGATGATAATAATAATATTGATAATGATAATAGTAATAATGATAATAATGAAATAATGCAAATAATAATAATAATAATATGTAAATTTGATTGAAGGGATTTCTTTTATAACTGTATACTATTCAGGAATATATCTCTTGGTAGATCTTCCAAGGGGTTACTAACAAAATACATAAAATAGTTGTCTGAAAAACAATCTTCATGAAATACACTTCATAAAATTCAAACTGCAAGGGCCCGTTTTTAGCGTCAAAAAACTGCTAAAGACCTTAGCAACATTCAGGACTTGTGGGGTATCGGGGGTAATCTGGGTATAAACTGGGAAATCTTTGGGCGCACTTTCAGATTTGCATTGGGGACTTCAACGCAAAGCCAGACTTGATACCCATGGAAGTGCGTCTCTGTTGGTACAATCATATCTAAAGCTCCTTCTTCACCATACTCTTGAAGGCTACCTCAGGAACTTGTTGCTGGATAGCTCAGACACTCTAACAAAATCAGGGTCAGAACTGACCCGGAACTGGGTCCGTTGGGGTCACACACCGTTCCGGGTCAAAAATGACTTGGGATTTGGTCATGAAGACCCGGAATGGGGTCACCCTGACCCAATTCATGACTCTGGATGAGGTCATATCTGACCCATGCATTCCTTGTCATTTCTGACCCCCGAATGGTGTGTGACCCCAACGGACCCAGTTCCGGGTCAGTTCTATGACCCGGACTTTTTTGACCTCCATGCGACACTTGGCTTCGAACTTTCCTGTCCAATCCTGTTTTCACTGTCCTTTATTCATTACTAGTAACATGGAGAAATGCAAGTCATGCTGAGTTTAGGAGAATGTGCATTCCATAGTCTTTTGTTAAGTATGATATTATTTTTAGCAGTTTAGCAATGATTGACAACTTCCTTCTTCCGGATTATTCTGGATTCAGAAAGAAAAAAGTCAACAGACCGATATAGTATTTACATACTGACTGTATTTTTGTGAAGTAGCAGATAGAACGGGGGTGGTATAGACAAGCTGGAGTGGCTATTTTGATTTTCTTCATCAACTGTTCATGCATGGTGATAGTGAAGAACAAATGAGTTGAGCTGTGCAGATCCAGTCATACCTCAGTGGTCGCACACGACGCGCCTCATTAAAAAAGGGGCCTGTCTAACAGTGCCAATGTGGGTGTCCCCCAGTGTTCAATACTTGAACCACTATTATTCTGATATAATAATGCCAAGTAACGCTACACGCAGACTATACAAGGTCATACAGTGGAGATCATATTGGAATCAGCGTCGCACTGCTCATTTTTTTTTTTTATAATAGAGATAGGTTGGATGGGACCTAATTTCATTTAATTCTGAATGTCAAGAAACTCATTTCATACAAACAGGCCGTTTTCGTTATTTTGAATTCATGGATGTTTCATTTCTCGGGAACACAGAGGCGAGCTTTAACCCGCCTTTTTTGAGTGAAAATTAACCCGCCTTTTTTAAATGAAATTCAATTGCTGGAATCTGGTTTGCATACATTACTTGTTTCTACTTCGGACAAGCTTTCAGGTTGTCAAGAACAACCTCTGTTTAACAATTAGAAGTAAGCATAAAATTTGAATATGTTAAATCCGCCAATTGAAGCAAGAAAATCTCAAGTTCAGATCGGTTAAAACGTTGAACTTACAGCAATGAACTTGAAAGAGTAGCTGAATAAAAGCTCTGAAGTGTTTAGATGAAGCTATAAGCTGACAAAAACAAGTTGAAGAATTCTGTAAAGTCCACACCACACAGTTGACATTGGTAAGACGCCTGCGGAAGTATTTGGTCAAAAGCAGTGCCAAAACGCTGAAATCATTAACTCTACTGTACTTGGAATAGTGTTCATGAACATGGTCGAATGCTTTAAGGATATGTTCATTAGACAACACATAAAACAAGTTAATGGTTAGAGGGAGAGTGGACCACACAGGGCCAACCAGCCAGGTGATCGGAAGGCAACTTATTTCATTTCAATTCAGTTCAGTTTATTTCTGCATTCCGTTCTCAATATAATATACAACAACAACATTTGACAATACGTCATAAATCACATGACTTGCTCCAACGCATTGATACACATTGTGGGGGTACGATTGTCTAGCGAAAATATATGGGGAGAAAAAAAAAATGTCAAATTGAATGTAACTTGAACGATAAAGAACAGTTCAAAGTGGGCATGTTTATAATATATATACTGAAAGAAATTAGACTTGACGCGGACGTTGCTCTCGATCTTGTTCTCCCTTTTAATCAATCGAGCTTTCGGCCTGTCATCAGGCCTTCATCAGGATCTGATCTGGGACTTTAAATTTGACGTGATGTCCTGCATCACAGCACCGTGTGCTCATCTTCTGTGTTGGGCTACATGTCCCGTCTGGTCTTGGCTGAGTGTTCTGCTACGGGTGTTCTGCAACGGCGTAGCCAGGATTTGATCTTAGGGGGGCGGTTAGTCTGCGAGGGAGCGAAGCGACCGAGCCCGAGCGAGCGGAGAGATTGAGGGGGGGGGGGGGGGGGAGAGTTTGGGAGGGGGGGTGTTCCCCCTCCCACGGTAAGAACTTTTTGCATTTTGATGTTGTAAATGGTGCAATTTGATGCATGTTTTTGCGCGTTTTATCGACGTGAAACAGTCCCACTTGTTTAAAGTAGCAGTATATTTTAGTGTTTATTATTGAACAATTTGCCTATAAAATGGTATAATTTAAACACACTTCTTGTATTAATTCTTTTCACTGAATATCATGAACGCGACTGAACCCGAGCGAGCGGAGCGAGCGAGGGGGAGGGGAGGGTGTGAGAGGGGGGTGTCCCCCCTCCCACGGTAAGAACTTTTTGCATTTTGATGTTGCAAATGGTGCAATTTGATACATGTATTTGCTCGTTTTATCGACGTGAAACAGTCCCACTTGTTTAACAAGGTAGCAGTATATTTTAGTGTTTATTATTGAACAATTTGCCTGTAAAATGGTATAATTTAAACACACTTTTTGTATTAATTCTTTTCACTGAATATCATGAACGCGACTGAACCCGAGCGAGCGGAGCGAGCGAGGGGGGAGGGGAGGGTGTTGTCCCCCTCCCACGGTAAGAACTTTTTGCATTTTGATGTTGTATATGAATTTGATGCATGTTTTTGCGCGTTTTATCGACGTGAAACAGTCCCACTTGTTTAAGGTAGCAATATATTTTGATGTAGATTATTATTGCCACAGTCTACTTCTATGCATGGCGGAAGGGGGGGGGGGGGGGGGGAGGGGCGAGCGACCAGGGAGAAGGCGTGGGCGAGTGTTATCTCCACCCTTCCCTTCCGATGGAGCTTTTGCCTTTTTAAGGTTGAAATTGAGATATCTCGTATACGCATATTTGATGGAATCAACATTTGGGAAATCACACACACACACACACACACACACACACACACACAAAACTGACGGGGGGGGGGGGGGGCTGAGGGAGGAAAGGGTCGATTAAAAGGGGAATTCCCCTTAGAGTTTACATGAGGGAACCTTGAGTTTTCGGAATATAAGTGATAAGTCTTGTGCACTCAGAATTATTCACATTTTTTTTTTGTAAATCTAAAAAGTGTACTAAGCTAGGGAAAGAGGCACAGAGGGGGGAGGGTTTGGGAAGGGGATACCCCCTCCCAAGCACGAGAGATTGTGCATATTTTGAATTGAAATTCAACGATCTGGTGCACACTTTGAGTGAAATATTCAAAAAAATATCTTATTTGGTGAAAGGTTGCAAAGGAGACCCGCTTCATGCGCATGCATACAGTGTACACGCATTTTTTTTCGCCTCCCAAATCCCCGGTCCAAATCTTAGGGGGGGGGGGGGGGGACCGCCCCCATCGTAATTCATGTCAGCCCTATTAAATGTAATACAAGTACACTTTAACGCTAAATGTAGTCATGACCCTAAATTCAATACCCCTCATTTAGTCCATGGGCCAGGCCAGATATTGGTACCATCTGAGGTGGCAAAACCTTTTTGGTGTCATTTTGTTTGTCGGGCATAGATATGCTTATCAAGCTATGATAGCATTTCCAAATGAGTAGCTTAGTCATAGTAAATGAATTTTTAACCAATTTGGTCTCGTTGTTATATCCCTATACTTCTGAATCGAAACTAACCGCTATATAAAGAAAAGCACTGTCTTCTGTATGTTCCATAGAGCTGTAAAATGCAGCTCTATGGTATGTTCACAGGTGTTCTATTGTAAACGAGGTGCGCTTAGTCTTTATTCAAGGCAGCGAAGGGAATATCCAAAGGTTATGATGTCCACAGCGCTTAGTCTTTATTCTAGACGGCGAAGGGAATATCCAAAGCGTATGATACAGTGTATATCCTTTTATCTAAAAACAACAACAACAAAAACAATTCCTCGTGAATTTTACCGTATCTCTCCATTATTTATAATTTTCCCACGAAAACGCTACGGTGAAAACGCTGATACCCCGCCAATGTCGCTTTATTTCCCTCCAACAATATAAGATAATGCAAAAACAATGTACCGGTACACTACGATACATTATAATGAATGATATCGTAAATGAACAGAGTGATTTTTGTTTAAAACTGATGTATTTGTTGATAGGGTAGTATAAAAACAATATAGATAATACCTTTTATGAGGAACTTTAGATATGATAACGGTACATTGGTCTAGATAAAGACTAAGCGCACCGCGTGACAGCTGTGGACATCATGACCCTTTGGATATTCCCTTCGCTGCCTTGAATAAAGACTAAGCGCACCGCGTTTACAACAGAACACCTGCGGACATACTATAAGGCAGTGCTCTTCTTTGTATAGCGGTTTAGTTTCGATTCAGAAGTATAGGGATATAAAAACGAGACCAAATTGGTTAAAAATTCATTCATTATGACTAAGCTACTCATTTGGAAATGCTATCATAGCTTGATAAGCATATCTATGCCCGACAAACAAACTGACACCAAAAAGGTTGTGCCACCTCAGATGGTACCAACAACCCATTTTTCGGGTCTTGGCCCATGGACTAATTAGGGAGTGTAACCAACGCGGAATATTAGGCAAAAGATCAGGGGTAGGGGATATGAAGCAACCTTCTATAGCATTCAAGAGCAGCAATAGTTGCTTAGATTGGTTTTTGTTGTTTACCCAGGTAAAAATCACACAGTCTTATTAATTCTTTTGTTTGCTGCAAAGTTGATTAGCTCCATGTGACATAGTCTTTAAATCTATTACTTTTATTATACAATCGCACAAACATTTTGTATTCCAATCTTCATTCAGTGTTCATGATTATTTACAGTTTTGCTGAAAAAGAAAAAATAGGCAAAAATTCTTTGCAAGGAAATTCTGAATATGAATAATATTGCAAGAAAAAACACATATGCTACTGATTTAGGAATTAAAAATTAGAAAGATCAAGAAAGATTTCGCAAAATCTTTTTTGAACCATCATTATCTATAATGTTTCAATAACGAAATATCTGTCACATATTGACAGGGCAGCAAATGATTGTCCGAAATATTAGCCTCATGACATTGTTCACTACTCCTGGCAATCACTACTATACTTAGGGCACGAAACTGGGGCGATTGGTCGTGGGGAGGGTACACGAAGTAATTCGAAATTCCCGTAAAGCAAAATGAAATACTGTAGATTTTTTTTTTTAATCATCTTTGAGTCACTATTTGTATCATTGTTTTTCCTATGATATACAATGTATGAATGTATGAGTGAGGCAAACTGACTTTGAGCGAGGTCTGAACTGTTGACTCGATGATATCAATTGTAGAACGCGAAGCAATGGATACATGTTTTGCTGCAATATGGAAGGCCGAAAAAGCTTTACGAGAAAACCAAGAATAAATTCAAAACGCTCGTGCCATTGCCTTTTGCATGATAAGACTGACGATCACTAAAGCTCCTTTGGTATAAATCAGTCAAAATCCTAGACTTTCATACAGAAAGGGGGTGCATATCAAATTGAGGGGTCAAAAAATATATTACATTTAGGGTTGACATGCTTTACCTTTTAATAAGGTTTTCCTTAGGTTAGGATTGTTATTACAATATATAGGGTTGTCTCCGGTTATTGCATTTAGGGTTAAGGTGTATTACATTTAAGCTAGTTTCAGGTTATTACATTTAGCGTTAAAATGTTTTACATTTAGGGTTGTTATTACATTTATGGTTAAGGTGTATTACATTTAGCGTCGTTATAACATTTAGGGTTAAAAAGTATTACATTTTCGGTCGATATTACAATTAGCGTTGACATGTATTACATTTCGGATTGTTATTACATTTAGGGCTGACATGTATTATATTTAGGGTTGTCTCGATCCAGTTATTACATTTAGGGCTAAAATGTATTACATTTGGGGTTGTTATTACATTTAATAAAGGCTCACGAGTGATACGATAAAGGCAATAAAGGCTCACGAGACCGACACTAAGCAAAGAAAGCCCACGAGACCGACAGAAGGCAAAGAAGGCCCACGAGACCGACACTAAGCAAAAAAAGGCTCACGAGACCGACATTAAGCAAAGAAAGCCCACGAGACCGACAGTAGGCATTAAGGGTCGATATTACATTTAGTGTTGATATTACAAGGGTGATACAACTCCGACTCCCGTCCCCATATCTAAGCAGTTTCGCTTTCCTGTGGAATAGGACGGAGATGTTGGGACAAGATCGCTGATTGGCTGGCTGGTTGGCTGACTGGCTCACTCCTGCCCAGCATCGGGACCGAACGCTATTTTGGCCGAGTACAGTACTCTTTTTTCCCCCAAAGACGGGGCGTTTCATCATGCGCAGAAGCAATTTTTGCACATGGCACGCTCAACTACCGGCAGCATCGTGCTTGTGAAAACTCCGCTATTACCCAGTAAATTCACACATGTTAAAATTCAATGAAATGCGCACTCACACGTAAACAAAGATATAGTAAAAGACTGCCCTGACACCTCGAGCTATTCTCAGATGAATGTTGTGGTTGTTGCTCGGGGAATATCTGTGATTATCCACGATGAAATTCTTTCCATATCACCTTATTCGCGCATGCACAGAATATTTCACGGTCCGCTTTATGCCCCTCGAGATACCATCTCGTTCTCAAAAGCTGCGCAATGGAGCGTGAAAATCGTCGCAATTAAGATCTGAGGCAAAACAATATACATTTTTTGGAAGAGTTGAAAAGGACAAGACAGTGTCTGGAACCGATGAGGTTGGCTTGCCGAACGTACACGAGTAAGCTGCGTATAAACAAGTGTAGGGTACGACTTCTGCTAATTCCTCATCAACACGACTTCTGCTAATTCCTCATCAACACGACACACGACACACGAAAATAAGGTACGCAATGGTCAAAGTTGTTGTTTTTTTGTTTCTGTGTTTGTTTATTTTTGGAAAAAATGCATCAGAGAATTATTGTTTCCATTGATATGAAATGCTACCTGACCCTATTAACGTATCGTATCACCCGTAGTGCTTTCGCGTTACTCGTTTTATGCTTTTTTTTTTCTGTAGGCCTACACCCGGAGATCACCTCCAATTTAATAGTGATCATAATGAATGTTCCTTCTTCCTTTTCTAACTCATATTATCTTAGAGCATACTGTATATATCACGTAGTATTGAATATATATTTGCATTGCTATGTAATTGTTGACGTTTGCATATATAGTTATGTTATATGCTGAAAGCAAAAGTTTTGCATTTCACTTGTTGCCTCAACACATTTTGTGATTGATTGTGTAAAGCTTCCATGGAATTCCATGGTACTTCAATGACAACAGAAGAATAGATTACGCAGAAATAAACAAATGAAATCTGCAAAGTATACACTAACATTACGATTAAAAAAATATCAAACAGCCTTAGCAATGCAGGAGTTGGGTAAAGAGTTTCCTTTGATTGTGCAAGTGGCAAGAGTACTGTTTGATTTTCTTCTGATCTTTTTTTTTTATACATAGCCTTTAACGGGGCATTTAAGCTTTATAGGCGTACTACGTGGCACTCATTTCCTGATTACGTTCATACTAATGAGAATGACGGAAGGTTCCAACTATGATAACTGCGTTTTGTAAATACAAATTTTTTTCCCCGTTACTCGTTTACTGTCATTCAGAATGTTGAGAACTATGAGGACCGTGGTTTTTCTATTTTTCTGATAAAATGTCGCATCAGTGTTGGAAGGTTCCCTTGTGAAATGTACGTTAGACTTATATCCCTCACCATAACACTGTACCTCTTCTCAATTCTCCAGAACACCATACACAAAGTCGAAAAGTAAATCAACCACACAATGGTATTCTACGAGTTTTCGTACAAATGTTGTTTTACTTGAACACAAACTGAGATCCCATGACAACAGCAAATGTTGTTATTATTAATCATATATCCACATCCAATGCGAGATGGTTCTATTCACAGACGACGTAGTAATGACTCTCTATATAAGTGATATTGTCATATTCTTTCTTTGGTATTTTCTTTCTGCTGTTGGTATTTTCTTTCTGCCTCTCTTTCTTGCGCCATGACTATGAATAAATAAATATATCGCACAGATACCACACTATGTTACTTACAGTTTCCAATATACTGTACAACATTCTTTGTAATAGACTTGTGTCAAAACCGGGGGATTATAATCGAAAAAGTAATTCCGAGTACACAAATTGAATAGGTAAGGAAGTGAGAATGAAAATAGGGAATGAGACACGGTACATTGGCAGCAAATCTTAATTATTCATAGATTTGAATGCAGGCAGATTATCTGTTGAAGAAGACACGCAAGAATGCATGACTCTTTTGGCAAAAATGAAAATAAGTGAACTTTTGGGTACAAACGGAATGGAGAGGTGCTCAACTCCTATCAATATACCTCACAGACTTGCTAAATCATCTTACTGTTTATATCTCTCAGTGCGTAACTATTTTTGCTTGTCAGATTTCCCCAAAAATTTGCTTTGATTTACCTCTTAGGATGTTTAGGATGCATTTACACAATATCACGATAGAATCTAATTTCCTTTTCCACAGTGCGATCAAAATAAGAGAAGACGCAGCCTCTAAAGATATCTGGATGCAGTGAGGTATGATTTTGTGTTTATTGTAGAGGTATCTTTTAGATACGATGTGAGTTAAGATAACACTCATAATGACAATATATCAGATGTTGCACAGAAAATGTAATCAGACAAAAATTTCAAGTCAAGACATAAATCCCATCGACTGGAATAAATCTGACAATGTTGGGGCTTTTTAGTAATAAAGTCAAGACGTCTGTGAAATTGATATTCATGGTATTAAACACCACTCCTGCCATACTTGTTTATAATGAGGAAATTTAAACGATTATGACCTTACATCGGAAAAGCAGGTTACATGGAAAAGGAAAACAATCAAACTTCCATCATGAACGTAGAGCCTAGAACTTTGCATACTTCAATAAACTACTGATAAGCAAATTGGGAACCAAGTCCAGTGGCCCGTTGCATAAAACTTACCATTGAATATCAATGGTAACTACCGTCAAAATTAGGCGTCACAGCCAATCAGCATCAAGGATTATAAAATTTACCGCTCATTTGAAGACTTACCGCTAGAAAGGAGCGGTAAGTCCAGCGGTAAGGGTTTTATGCAACAGGGCCCAGAGAGACGGTGGTACAAAGTGTTTTAAAGCCACGATGTTAGTATTCAAGTGGATCAGAACCGCCGTTTCTTTTCGCTTGCCAATGTATTTGTGAACAGTTTACTTCCTTCTTTACTGAAAATTCTACATTAAAATTTTGTCATCGCAGTTCCTCGATCCACTTACATTAACAAAGTGTCTCTGGTTATTCTTGTCTTTGTATTGTAGTTCTATGAAATCGAGTTACTTATTAGGATGAGTGCTTTAAAATTCTTTAAAACAGCATGTAGAATCTGTAGATAGATAATTAATCTTGACCAAGAGGAATGCACCAATGTGACCAATGACATGAATGAGAACGTATAATTGGAATTTTTAAAGCTTTTCAATTAAAGCATAACTCTTTTTGCTCATATTGGTTCCATTCTTTTTTTATTCAACCAATGGTATTCTTTGTCGTTATGTAGCACAGGAGACTTTATTTTCAAACTTTCTTCAAAATTTTCCTTATGATATCAATACCTGTGGCACTGAACGCTTCTTTAGGAAATAGATCTTACATACAATAACAGAAACAACTTGACTTTCCCAAGATGCAATGCTATTATAAAAATTCAGCATAATATTCATTTATAGCATTTTGATACAGTTAAAGATCATCGAAGATTAACACGTAGATCAATAAGAACATATTTGTCGGTGCGAGAGGAGGACTCGGTACCCTTGATTGCATGGGAATAAAAGAAATAATAATCCCTCCAATAACATTTCTCCGCAGCGTGACCCGATAGCGAACATGCAAGCGAACATGGAAGTCATCATCCAGGCGTCTTTGGAGAAGTCTGAGCTGCATATCAAACAGTACAATGAAAGCATGAACGAATGGCTTGAAGGGAGGGAAAAGCTGATAGCAATGGTTGATGAAATAGCTAAAGAAATAGACAAACATTACAGGAATTCGCGTGTAGCCGTGACAGGAGGAGCCAGCTTGTCGGCAGTCGGTACCGGCGTAGCACTCGCAGGGTTTTTCTTTCCCCCAGCGGCTCTGATTGGAGCTGCAATTGCTGTTGTAGGAGGAGTGACAAGCGCGGGTACTGCTATTACTGAGTTCATCATTGAGAAAATAAAGGAAAATGACATTATCAAATTGTTGGAAGAAAATCTTGCAAAATTCAAAGACGCTAAGGCCGCCATGGCAGAAATCGACTCGATAGTTAAAGAAACTGCAAAACAACTTCCTTCATTGTCCAAGGAAAAAATCCGAGGTCTTTTGATGGTTGCTGGGGAAACTGCCGGAGCAGGGATGAAGGTGGGGGCACTGTTAAGTATTTTATCGAGAGAGATTCTTCTTTCGGGATCCGTTGATGATATTTGTGCTGCGGGAGTTGCGGGAGCCTCGGGAGCTTCGGGAGCTGCCGGTGCTGTGGGCGAGACACTAGCAGCGGTCGGTCGCATTGCTTCAGGCATGTCAGGAGTCCTTCTAGTCGCGACTATTCCATTCACCATCCATACTTTGATTGTGAACATAAAGGCTTTGGTTAAAGGAAGTCGTGCACCAAGTAGCGAGATATTGATGAAATTAAAGGCACAGCTTGAAGAGGAATATAAAGAAATAGAGAAAAAGTGCACGGAAATAAGTCTGTTGAGCGAGAAATTCAATATCAGAATATCTCGTGCTGGAATGAATTAATTCTACATGTAGACTAAGTCAAAGTTATAGAACTTAAATAAAATCACTTCAAGTAAAAATGAATTAGTCAGCCTCCTCTTCCTAGCAAACATTTAAGTGGCTGCAGACAATGGCAGATTCTCTTGATGAATGTAAAGTGTATTTTATATGTTGCATAACTTGCGTCACATTCGTAGATGTTTGAGCCAGGAAGACGCTGAAACTCTTGTTCACGCATTCATTCAGATAACCAAGCTTCAGCGTGTTCAGAATGCATGTGCGAGACTAACTTGTGTCCAGTTCGTCAAAATTTTCACATATTACACCTGTTTATATGAAGTTACATTGGTTGCCAGTAAGGCAGAGAATTGTATTTAAGATTTTGTGACTTGTTTATAAAGTACTGCATGATCAAGCACCTGGTTATTTATCAGAATTAGTATTAATGAAATCACATTCATATTCTCATAATTTACGAACTACACAGGATAAGTTGCTTCTAAAGCAACCTCACTTTAATAAAAACAAAAGTAACTTTGGGGGATTGTGCCTTCAGTTGTGCTGCTCCAAAACCTAGGAAAATATTACCTGAGAAAACGAGAAAGGCCCCATCACTCTTGCCGTCTTCAAATCTTTGTTAAAGGCTTACCCTTTTTTTCAGAAGCCTTTTATTAATTTGTTACTTATTATGTGTGTGTCTAATCAGTAACAATGTCAGGAGCTCTGTTACATCATAGCGTAGTAGAGTATATTTACGTACTAGTAGTAGCTGGGCTATACAAATTTGTCTAATTATTTATCAATGAAGATTCACATTATAGTCATGTTAGTTTGGTAGCTTCAGATAGAAAATATCCACGGATCTGTACATATGTGATGAACCTTTCAACTTGGTGAAGTTCGTTTAAGTCAATAAGGCATGAAGCTCCGTAGTTGCAGATTGGCCTAATGGTGTAATGCTGTCCTAATGTTTATGAATCAGAGGCAGCGGCATACTTTTAAATCATGAGGTGCCAGGGATAAGACACAAATATGCGGGGCGGGGAACTTGCTCTGTAGGGCATCCACCCCAGTTCCGTCAATTTTACATGAAATACAAATCTTGGTCACCTCGATTAGATGTTATTGACAAGCTACAGTGTGTGCGTACATTATCGAAATTTGGCCGAGAGACCTTGTACCCAGAATCTATTGACCATTCATTCTTGATTCTTTATTAATTCAATTAGTCAGTCAGTCGCTGCTGAATAAAGTGACAAACGATAAAGCTCTATGAATATTGTTACCTGTGTTGACGGCGTCTTATATGGGGTTTTCCCACGAACCTGGCACTAAGAGACATAAAGTACGGTCCATGAGGTAGACATTGAAAAAAGGTCCACGAGTCATACAGCCTACGGGCAAGAAACCAAGTAAGGCCCGGTCCCACCGCACTTACGGATGCAAAGAGGAGGTAAAACGTATAAAAGTCTTGCCATCCGTTGGAAATATACGCATCGGCTGTGTACCCATTGCATACGTGTTTCATACGCTCTATCCATCGAGCATCCGTCCACTGTGATTTCATCCGCGCAGAAAGTTTTAAGCTGCTTAAAACTTTTAGAACGGATGAACTTTCCGCTGTGTACGATGTAAATCCGCGACATACGAGCAACAAACGTTGTATGTCCGTGCGGCATCCCTTCAACGTCCGCTGCATCCTCTCTACATCCTCTGGGCATCCTCGCAACTCACATCCGCTGCAGCTGAAAACGGAAAGAGGGAGGAAAGATATGGTACATGGAACGTCTAAACATCATTAATAGCACGGAAATAGAAAGGATGTAAGCGTATGCATCTCGTATATAAAGTATTTAGTAAGGACAAAGCGTTTGTTTCCGTTAGGCGTACGTGATGATTCCGCTTCATCCGCTCTGCATCCGCTCTTTCCGCTATGCGTCCGTTTCGCAATTATCTCCGGTAACCCCTTCGGAGCTGTCATCCACTTCCATCCGCTTTCATCCGCTAGGCTTCCGATGAACATCCGTTTAACATCCCCGCTACATACTACCCACGTCCGTTCTTTTTCCGTTCTGTTTTCGCCCATTTTCTCCAATTTTGTCAATTTCTGGAGCGGATGAAAGCGGATGGAGCCATCCCTGAAATTTTGCTCGTCCGCTGTGTCCTTTCAGCATACGTTTTGTGTCCATCGGCCAGTGGGACCGGGCCTTAAAACAGGTCCATGAGCTGGACACTAGCCAAATAAGGAACGTGAGCCCAAGACTAGGCAAATACGTCAACGAGACCCAAACGGCGCTCATTAAACAACGTAATGTAAATGTCGAGCTCGTGGGCTCTTTTTTGGCGTAGTGTCCAGCTCAATGGCGTTTTATAGTGTCCAGCTCGTGGATAGTACAACTCATGGCACTACTTTTAAGCTAATGTCGAGCTCGCGCCTTCTTTATTTATTAGTCTCTAGGTCGTGGGCTGTATGAATCGTGAGTTGTAGAACTCATGGGCTGATTCAATTTTTTTTTCAATGTTTTATTTCATTTTTCGACAAAAAAGATATGAACATCACTTTTTTGATAACAGAAATTAAGGTGCGTAAAGTATAACATGAAAGGAAAAACATCAGTTGAGAAAAAAAGTAATAGTGATTCGTGTGGGTGTTGAGTTCGTTTTCCCCTCAAGTAAGCGTTGGTATACTTTTCATTTATTTCCAGGCCACTATCCCTATAGTCAAGCTGTGATTATGATGGTGGCCTCCAGCATTACCCCCTCCCGTTCGTTCTGCGTTGGTAGGATGCTATCAATTTGTTGTTATATTGTATAAACTGTCTAAAAATTCGTGTCAGGAATTAAGTATGAATAATTCAGCTATGTTTTATTTGATGAGTGACCATAAGTTAAACAATTGCATTTGACTTGTATTGGCTTAATACGTGTTTTTTTTTTTCTTAAATGTGCTTTTTGTACATGAGTACAAAAAAAAAAAAGAAATGATGATAAATATAGGAGCTTTAACATGTGCAAGCAATGTAGTAGGATCTGCGAGTGAGAATGATTGGCATAGAATCAGTAATAAAGCGAACACCGCGTTTTACACGGATATCATTGAGTTCAATAAATTGATAAACTGGAGTATAGTTTCCACAAATCATATCTAAATACAATAGGTGAGGAAAGATGCGAGGGACTATTTCAAATGCAAGGATATGTTGTTGTTATTTTAATGATAAGGATATTGTTCAGATGTATACTTTTCAATTTGTAAAGTATACCAGCGTTTCCTGATGGAGTCTTTCGTATGCAGGCGAGATGTTCGTCCCATGCTAGCTGACAATAGATTGCCTTACACCTTAACATTCGGTCAACTGTTTTTCGCAACAATATCTAATAGCTACCAGCTAGCATGATTGCTATGTGGGCTGTTTTACGTGCTTGGTGGGCAGGTGTTCTGTACGTATGTGCATGAGTGACGTTTATAGCAGCTGTGGTGTGTTGGACTGGGAAATGCTGATGAGGTGAAACGATCGGGGGAGTAATGTGTAGGCATTATATACATACATGCAACAATTATCCTGGACCAATCATATACCATAATATGTTTCCCGCAGGATAAGCATGGATATTGAAAATGTTATGGATAAAATACGTGCTACGTTACCATTATATGCCTTGCATGCACTGTGTAATACCTATTCAACACCTCATTACAAATACTGTAACCTCATATGGGGCCATGCATCTGCTTTTGCCTTTTAAATAGACTACTTGTTTTAGAGAAGCAGGTTGTTCGTCTTTGTACTGGCTCAAATTACCGTGCGCATACACATAGTCTATTTCGAGGTTTTGTCTGATTTGGTTTTGTATAAGTCTGGAATTTTTATGTATGAGTTCTTTGATAATTACTTTCACCTGTTTTTTACTAATTACCTCAAACTTTGTAATGAAACTCACTTAAAGAAAACACACACACGGCATTAATGTAATATCTATCCATTAAATACTGTTTCCGAACAGCTTGTGCAACAGTCGGTGAAGTTTCATTGATCCAATATTTGGAACTCCGGAATTCATTATTTTTTTTTGATCTATTTTCTTGCATTTTCTTCAGTATAGTCAAATTGTCGAATTTGAATTCCAATTTTTTATTTTTATTATGTACTTCACCTGTGCTTCAATCGGCAGGGTTTGTCTGTTTGTCTGTTTGTTTGGTTTTTTTTTACTGTTAACACTAAATACTTGTAATCTCTTGTGATACCTCGTTTTTGTTTTATGTATTTGTTATTGCTTTGTGTTTTCTTTTGATACATTTCATTCTCTCCATGTTTCTTTGATGTTATCGGTATAATGTTTATCAAGTTTGATTTCGTGCCTGTTTTAATGTATTTCATCTCTCTGTGCTCCTTTTTAAATTGTTGGTAACTTACCATTTTTTTTCGTATTTCAATATTCACATTGCACTATATAAAAGACAGGTGTATGATTTGATTTTAAGGGTACATTCTATTTTCAACAAGCCTCTGGCTTTTTAATGAATTGTACCTGTTACATTTTGTAAGCAGAAGACCTGACTATAAAAACGACCCAAGCCTAATTTTTGGCCGAATTCAGTTTGACATGGGAAGTTGTGGCTTATGCATGGACTCATCTTGTATATAAATGATACTTAAACCCTATGTATACCCCTGGAAGTGCCTAAAATGAATGAGTGAAATCTTGTATGAATGTAAGAATGACCCACAAGTCCAGGACTTGGATCATTTTTTTTTTGCATTCATATTATAGCGCCGACTCTCATCACTCCTTGTCCATGCCTATTCTTGCATGTACACACAATGAACATGACTTGCTGTACAGCGATGAGGAGTTAGGTTGGGTAAAACAAAAAAAAATGAGTTACAATTGAAGCAAAATAAGAGCAAAAGGCTTTCGGCAGTGGGGAAACGTACAAAAATTGCAAAGGAACCACATTCTTTCCATTTCAAAACACAAAAATAATTGGGGAATCATGTTGAAGGGTTCATTTTTTTAAGTGCGCATGTTAGTAATAGGCCTATGTATGATCTTTAGGAGTAACTAGAAATGTAGTTATCAAGACATTTTAGAAGATGGAGAAACTAATGAAATGACAGCATTTTTACCTTACCTATGAACAAATGGTCAAAAAGATTCAGAGAATAAATGATTTTATTTTTTGTAAAACTTTATGAAGATACCTTCATGCACTGCAGAGACACGGGGAAAATTGTGGTATATTTTACAACTTAAACCTTGCTAATGACCTTTGACCCTTGACCTTGGGTATGAGCGACCACAAGTTGTTCGGGACAGACCGAAACAGTTATCCACTTATTCATGAATGTGCAACGTTTCAATTTGGTAACTCCAGTGGTTCCTTAATTGCATATAATTGCTTATTACAGACAGACGGAAGACATCTTCCCGCATTTAACACATGCACACATGCACATTGTAGCTCCATGTATACAGAAACACGCGCATACACAGATATGCATACATGATGAATTAGTACAGTGGTGAGGGACATTATGCTATGGTAGGCAACTATATTTTTGTTGGCCATGTGGAGTAAAAGCTGAATAAAAGTAACGAAACTCTCTTATCTATTCCTTTTACCATACCAATAATATAGGAGCCTATGTATGATTCAGAGAACAACCCCAAGTCCATCAAACAAAATGACCTCTCCATAATTACTGTAAATGTTAATTATGATGATAATTGCATTTACAATGTTAATTGCCTTCCCTTCATAGTTAAATAAAATATAATTGGACAAATAAAAAAGATAAGAAGGTTTAAGACCTCCAGGACTTTCGTCGTTTTTATACTCAGATACTCATTACTTTTATATGTATGCAAACGATTTTTATTACTGAATAAATGTATGAATTGAGTTGAGTTGAAATGTATTGATTAAGTCGATATTATAAGCATATGCGTTAATTATGCTCGCTGGTTGACCCCTAATGAATAATTCATTTCATTTTTCAATAATTTTATTCATGATAACAGGACTCACAGTGGGTCTTGACTGCTTAATTTGATATTGAATTATGAACGTGGTTACATGCGTTCAGTCATGGTTATCTTTACACTGTTTCTGTTGAAACTGGAAAAAGACAGTACGTCATGTCATACCAATATTCAAATGTTGACTATACATTTGTTTTTATACCTATCATGATTCATGTACCTTGTGATATATATACGCCCTTCCTCTCATATCCCTCTTCCTTCCTCTTCGTTTGATACTCTGTTGCAAAGTTATGCGTTTATTACATCTGTAGGCCCTACTCAGATAAGGGAAAAGTCATTGATATCCATGTTTATCGTGTTTAACAATGTAAACGATTAATAACGGAATAAAGATGTAAATTCAAAATACCTCATTCGTCATTTATTTCATCATGTCATATTGCATTGTTCCCTCCGATTTAAGCTTGTTACAGGTCGATACTTGCAGTCCAGCAGAACACTTTGATTTTTTTCTCATTTGCTCTCCTCCTTACAGTTTTAACGGTTACGTTATTAGGGTAACATAAACACATTATAACCGTTGATTATAAACTTATTCGTGCTGACAGGAAATGCGAAAGAAGTGGAGGAGTGGTTTTTATGATAATCATACATTGGTGCCAAAAGTTGAAATGACTTGATGTTCTCTACATCCAGTGCTAATACTCTCCACACAAAATGATGTAACACCTTGTAACTCTCTTATTGCTTGTGTAATTTACAGATCTCCAAACACAAATCTCTCACTATTTTTTGAAGACCTGGAAAACTTGCTCAGGGAAATTAACTCTTCTAATTAAGATATGACTTCAACATCGATACAGCAATTGAAACTGACTGCATGAACTCTGAATTTTTAGTAATATTTCATTATCACATCTAACTTACTGCGTACTCTGAGCTCAGATTGTAGTACTTTCGGTGAACCTTTTTACCTGCAGGTGTATAACATTTCGCATTTTCGTCGTTACCCAACTGGAATCGGGCTATTATAAGCGTTATCTTATATTCCGTATGTAGGCCTATTTGTGTACATATTGCAGCAAAAATTGACGGATAAATAAAAAACACACACACTCACAATCTGTACATAAAAAACAAACATTGCTATTTCATACGACACAGAGATTTGTGAAACGCTGACATCAATTTATGTGTTGTTCTAAAGTTTGCATCATTGTGACAATGATTAAGCGGAAACATTCATTTCAAGACCGTCAGAATGACGAATGACGAATGAATTGAAGAAAAATAAATCTGTACATTGGAGCTCATTCTTTTGTAAAAGACATATCTGATGATAAACGTTCTGCAGTTCTCTTCTTTCATTAAAAATCCTCCAGGGAGATTCGTTCAATCTCGAGAGAAATCACGCGTGTGGCAGTTAGGAGAAATAGTGGTCACTGGAAGTGATACGTCAATAGAGGGAGCCAGTTCAAAACGCATTTTAGCAAGTTTGAACGAAAAGTGGGAAGAGAACAAGACATCATGATTACAAAAAGATCTCAGTGATCTAAAAAAAGCAAACCAATACCGAATTGTACAGAACTGAACTACTGCATTCCTTTTGTTGTTGTTTTTTTTTTTTTGCGCCGGCATCAGTCTCAATTTCGACTACGCTCCTTTCCAAATTTTAAGCTTTTACAACGATGCGAATGCAATCGCTTTCAATAACAAAATGTTTCGAGGCAATATTTACTGTTATCAAAAGGCTTCTGTATAAATTTGGTGTTGATAGTACACAATTTTCATAGACGGTTATCCAATGCATCGTGATGTCACTTTTATCAAACGACAAAAGAAGGTTGGGGTGTGATGATCCGTGTATGGCATTTTGCAATTGTGAGAGATTATCTTAATGTCCAACAATGTTAACATTCATTTTGTCTAAATGATTATGACTAATACTGATGTTGTGTAATGCATTCTTGGCACCTCACATTAACTGATTGTTGTATAATTTCATAGGCCAGTATTACAGAACGAGCTATGAATCGATTGTTGCAATAGCAACATCAAAATAATCATTCTTCAGTTCACCCTAATATGCTCATAATCAGCCAACGTTGTTCTCTTCAAAACTTTTGAAATTATATACATAACTTCAAAATTGACATTTTCATATAACAGCCTCATAAATTTTTGCATAGAAGAATATCTCACTATAAATCGGTCCACAATGTACAAGAAACTGTTCTGATAATTATTTTCTCTGACTTATTTACTTTTAAGTTTGAAGGTTAGTTTTGTACAGAGATCCTTTGAAATAGAATAAATGTTATTTGGCATAAAAACTATCCCGTCACAAAATTTATTTAAGAGATATAACCTATCACCTATATCCTAGATCCTATACCTATATGAATGCAGAAATGTCAGTGACCTTGGCATCTATATAAAGAAATCAATATTGTATAATGAATGTGTGTCTTTGCTTGTGTGTTTGTATACGCGTATTTTGTGTGTGTGCGCGTACACCAGGGGACCGTTTCATGAAAGTTGTCAGCCCCGACAAGATGTCAGTCTCCGACAGTTACCATAGTAACAGTCAGTGAGCAGAGCTTCACTGCCAATCAAAACCAAGGATCTAACTGAAACTGTCGGAGACTGACAACTCGTCAGGGCCAGCAACTTTCATGAAACGGTCCCCAGGATGACTTGTTTTATATTCAGGACCTTGCTTTGTACTTTAACCTGCCTGTCGAACTTTCACATTTTTATGATTCCTCTTTTTCCTTTTATGTTTTTTGCTTGATCTCTCTGTGGCTTATAGTGTATGGTTGCCAATGTAGCAATTAGCAAAGAAGAGAGAGGGAGAGAGAAAGAGAGAGAGAGAGAGAACAAGAACAAAGAAAGATAAAGTAAACAAAATAAGCACTGGTACAATGAGAGTCATGGTTATCTTTTGCAGCGAGATGCCGAATATATCAGTTTATTTTGTTGAAATGAGCTGACAATTCTGAAGTACAAGATCTCACACATTTCTTATTTTCACTATGCAGCTATAGAGTTAATACATTACAGAGGTCAAATCTATCAGAGCGATTTCGAACAAAGTGTTTATCGAGTATATCGCCTGGCTCTAAAAATAGGGGAGTGCTACAAACAAGGCAAACTCATGAGAGTCTTACAAATATTTGTATAAATAACAATAGCTATATAGATAAAATTGAGCCTGATTTCTCAGAATCTGGGTTCAAGAGACGTGTAACGGTTCAATATTTACCATGTACGTAATGTTACATCAGGTCAAATCATTACAGGGATAGGGAGAACAATTCATTCATTCATTCATTCATTCATTCATTCATTAATTCATCCATTCATTCATTCATTCATTCATTCATTCATCCATTCATTCATTCATTCATTCATTCATTCATTAATCCATTCATTCATTCATTCATTCATCCATTCATTCATTCATTCATTCATTCATTCATTCATTCATCCATTCATTCATTCATTCATTCATTCATTCATTCATCCATTCATTCATTCATTCATTCATTCATTCATTCATCCATTCATTCATTCATTCATTCATCCATCCATTCATTCATTCATTCATTCATTCATTCATTCATTCATTCATTCATCCATTCATTCATTCATTCATTCATTCATTTGGCAAAATATGAAACAATACAGATGGCATAGTAGAGCAGTAAATACAACATAAAACTTCCAATTCCACACTGCAAAAAGTCCGGTGTTAAATAGTGAACACCGAGCTGGTGTTAAATTTTCGGTGCTCATTTATGGTGTTAAGTTAAAACCTCTGGGTGTCATTTCCAAATTTTAAACTGTTTTTTGAAGAGTTTCTTAGTAACTGCACCTCTTGTTGATTTTTAATTTAAACAAGACGATCAAGAATTTTACATTAAAATACTAGATTTTTGAAAAAATGTGAAAATAAATTTACACCACAGTAACACCAGCTGGTGTGGTCTCTTATTGAAGCTAGACGGGTGTTAAACCATTGATATTAACACCAACAAATATCAAATCAACACCATGTGGTGTCATTTTTGAATTAACACCAGTACAGTGTCAAAATAACACCAGGTACAGTGTCAAATTAACACCACGAAGTGTCAGGTGAACACTTTTCAACATCATCACAGTGCATTTTCAACACCTGTGGGTGTGGTCCTTTATTAAAGTTTGATCGGTGTTAGATTTAACACCCGTGGTGTTAAATCTAACACCGATGTTTTTACAGTGCACGTTTCTGGATTTAAATCTCTTAAATAGAGTGTATTCAGACAGATGCTATCGATGACTGACTAAATCTATTGAAATTCCTTCATGCGACTGCAAATTGCGATTGATTGCAGGTTGCAATAGATCTATCTATTGCAAAGTTTACAATAGATATTTCAATTAATGGCAACTCGACTTTCTTGCAACACTCTCTAAGCTGCCCTTTTCTGTATTGTCTTTCTTTCTCTCATCTCTCATTCTATAAGCGTGAGTGAATGTGTGTACCTACAAATTTTAGGGATATGTTTGTTTGCTTGCTTGTTTGTTTGTTTGTTTTTGTCATTCGATGTATTATGTACATACGTTATTTTAATTGGTTGTTCTTTTGTATGCTTTAGTCAACGTCAGAACGTGTGATGGTTACACCGTATCATTCTTTTTTCATGGCGTCCAGCTACAAGCACATGTGAACAAAAAACCTAGCTTTAATGCTTTATATATTGTAGTTCTCAACAACCAATGTAAAAAAATTCCACCAGTACGCCTATTGTTTGATATACCTAATGTGCACAATAGTTATGATAAAATTGTTTCTTTGATAAACCGTGTACTGTAATGGTTTATTTATGGAAAAAAACAGTGATACCTCCTTGTATTTTAAGGTTTTATTGCGAAACTTTTATATGATAGGATGTTTTGTGTACAACAGACCTGATTATGCGTCAACATTTTTTTAGTTACTGCTCCCAATGGTTAACAGTACCTTTAATGTTGGTTGTGAAATGAACACTCTGAAGTATAAGATCTCTTGAATATGATTTATACACATTATTGTCATGTAGTTGTAGGTTTCTACATTACAGGTAAGAACGTGCAGCGCCGTATCTTGGGGATTGCATGGAGTTGGAAAGCTGGCCCCGGTCCACTTATTCGAGAATCCCCTTTTCGAACTGTGTACAGCTTTATCACTGATATCAACGTAAGTATACACACAGCCGCAGAATCTCGACTGGAGTCAGCCGTTACCGATGGTCGTATGCATGGACTTTGGTATGTCTTGAAGCACGTATCATTCGCTGACCGGTGCTATTAGTGGTTTTCGTTTGCACCTCGGTGGACAGCGAATGAATTGTACCAACGACAAAAGATGAATATCGACGAGCTCTATTAGAGGTGAGTTCAACAATATGCGTCTTGCACTCGCACGAGTTTTACAAATATTTGTTGACGCTAAGGGGTTGATAAAGAGGATAACGAAAGAAATATTTCTTAGAATATTTAGCTTTTGAACTACTTTGCAGATGATTTGAAGGACGCAATATGATTTTTATTCAATACTTGCAATATACATAACGTTATATATAATGTCAGATCCTAACAGGGATAGGGAGAACAATAATGTCATACATAGCTGTTGATCATCTGTAAATTTACATTGATTGCGTTATTTGTTTGTTGCGGTAAGCCGCTTGTTTGTTTGTTTGTTTGCTTGTTTCATCTAATCACAGGGCTGAAAAGCCTTCAATCAGCCGAGAGGATATTTTCCAGAGAGGCCGTGAAACAAAACAAGTGACATAAATTAGCAAATCTAAGATACAGAACGAAACAAAATCAAATCAAAGGTAGAAGAGATACATATCAATGAAGAAACAAAACACATATTACATAACAAAACAATGAGTAAACGTGCTATGAAAAACAAAATAAGATGAAATAACAACAATCATTTATGGTAAAGTCGTCTTCAGGTTAAAACAAATACTTCAATGATAACGAACTTTGAGTGCATGTATGAAAATTCACGACAAGAGCATTAACATATTAAGGAATTCAGACTGTCTAATATTCTAGTATTTTCGGGAAGATCATTGAATATCCTATTACCAATAAGAATATATTCGTATTTCACAAAATCTGTTCTAGATTTTTTTTGTCCGTTTATGGATAATGTACATCACAGTTTTGTACAAGTTCGGGGTTTGTAGAGAACTATTGCACATCGATTGTCGTGACTGAAAACGATGTGATTCCCTTGGATGTCGACACAAACTGTCTGATTCGATAACAGGATACAATCTCTAAAAGTGAAATTTAGAAATTTGAAGTCTATTAACAACAACAATATGTGAATGAGTAAATGAGTACATGAATACATGAATACACGCTTAGAAACATTGTATTAAGCGCATTACAAATGTAATGTATTATTATTATTACTGTTATCATTATTATTATTATCATTATTATTATTATTATTAAGAAGGGATACAATAGTTCAAAATATACTTGAACATAAGTCAAGCAGCCTGCTAGACAAACACACATGTGTATCAACATTAAACTAACTGTTTTCATTGGCAAGAACATAATGTATAGAGCAAATATAAAATACAAAAAAAAATAGGAAAAAGAAAAGAAAGAAGAAGACGCCAAAGAGAGGAGAATAAGAATAGCACGACATAACACAGAATATAGTTGTCATGAGGACAAAAAGATTTATATCACAAATGCTAGCACAAAATCAAGGCTAGTAACATAGGGACTGATCCCTTCAGCTCATAGTCTGTGGCACATCATACTTGATTACTTGATTAACATGTACACGGTGAACTAAACCTGAGCTTTATTACATTTATTACACAGTGGAATTTATATTTCAAACAAAATAATCCAGAAGCTGTTTTCAAAATGACTTTCTGTGTTTGATGTTTGATCGTTAACGTTATGTTGGCCTTATCATTGAAATGAAATTTCACCTGATATATAGTAAAGCATAATGCACTATATAAACAGGTCTTGTATGAAACAAAAAGTATAACCCGTAGGGGAATGTGTGTAAAAAATTAATCGAAGCAGTACGTTATGAAATTTCAAACTGTATACTCAGTGGAAAGCAGATGTTCGATTTTTTTTCCGGTCACTTCCGACAAATGAAGCTAAAAGACTCTACCCTCTCTTTAAAAAAAGAACAGAAAAGAAAAATAGAGTGAAAATAGGATGAGTGAATACAAAAAAGTGAATTTTGAGTGAATAATCATGTTCATTTTCACTCGTTTAGAGTGATCTCAGGGATCACTCCAAAATCTTTGAGTGATATCCCTGAGGTCACTCCAAAATGAGTGAAAATGAAAATTTTCACTCGAAATTCACTCCAATTTCACCCTAAAGTCACTCCTTTTTTGTATTCTCTCCTTCAAGAGTGAATATTTTCACTCGTTTTTTTATATCTTTTTTAGAGAATATGGTATAATTCTAAGGTATAGTTTTTTTTAAATTATTATTATCATTAGTCATTTATATGTCAGATTAGTGTAAAGGCATTGTAAGGTCGAGTAATTTTGATTTTCATTGATTTTCATCAAAATCTCAGCAATTTTAATTCCGGCACCCAGTGTCTCTCCAACGATTTACATCATCATTGGTCATCTTTTATAAGAAGGAACAACGAAAAGTAAGAACCACCTTCTAAGAGAGGGGCTGGTCATTACCTGTGCAATGACACGTGAATCATTGTTGTCCGATCTGTGAAGCAGATCCAATTTGGCACATACAGTCCAACCTTGACATGTTGGAACCGGCGCTCATCCGGATAAGAGATTTGGCCGGGTATGAAATACTCAATGTTAATGCCCCTGTCACACTTTACCGGATAAGGCAAACGTACGAGAAACGAATGTCGATTTTTGGCATCCGACGATATCCGTTAAGATGGGTTTCAAGTCTTTTCTATCCTTTGGATGGACGTTTATCTCCCGATGATTTCCATCAGAGCAGCCAGAAAACTTTATGCATGCACAATTTTTTTTTCTCTCTCTCTCTCGCCAAAAACGGATAGCTCGATCCGACCCTTGTTCGATAGTTCCTCGTTTTTTCCTATATCTACACTGTGCTTTGTCGTTTTCCACGCGTTTCCATCCGCTAGGCCTCCTGTAAAGTCCGCTGCTGCAAGAGATGGAACGGATGAAACAGCTATGTACAGCACATCAAACGCATTCCCTCAGCTGGCCCCAGGACGACTACCGGAAAAAACGCATGTAGTTACGGATGCAAACGGATAGGATGGCAATAAGTGATGATTACAGCATATCTATAGGATATCTACAACACATCCACAGTATGTGAACAGGACATGAAGCTGATGTTTGACGAATATATACCGGCTTTGCTGCCACTGACTCCTGCAAGGACATGTAAAAACGTCGTAGGATCTCACTCTTCTCATTTAATGCCTCTCTGTCGTGGTGAACTGCCACCGGCTCCAAGTTAATAGGGCCTATAACATACATCGATAAAAGGCAACCTTACTGCAGGCAGATCTGAATCTGCAGGATGCCCACATGGCCCTCCTGGGCCCCAGTTCATAAAAGATGTTAGGATAGCAACTCTTGCTGGAATGGCAACGTTTCATGTCCTATTTATCCTTCGGATGGGCGTTTGTCTTTCGGTGATTTCCGTCAGAGCGGTCAGAAAACTTTGTGCATGCACAAAGTTTTTCCTTGCCAAAAACGGATAGCGCGATCCGACCCTTGTCCTAAAGTTGCTCGTTTTCTCCTGTATCTGTACTGTACTTTGTCGTTTTCGATCCGCTGGGCCTTCATTAAAGTCCGTTGATGCAAGAGATGGAACGGATAGAACGACTATACAGCACGCCGAACGCATACCCACGGCATAGCCACATGACAATTACCGGGCAAAGCGCATGTAGTTTCGGATGGCAAACGGACAGGACGGTCATTAGTGATGATTACGGCATATCTACAAGATATCTAGAGCACATCCACAATATGAACAGGAAATAAAACTGATGTTTAACGAATATATACCAGCCTTTCTACAATTGACTCCTGCAATGACATATAAGAGCGCGTAGGACCTCGCCCTTTTCATTTAATGCCTTTCTGTCTTGATAAACTGCCACCGACTTCAAGCTATGCATCGGTACTGGACAGCCTGATCGGTAGATCTGAATCTGCAAAATGCCAACATGGCCCTCCAAAAGTATACTGACGCCTGGAGGAGGCAACGCAAGCAACAGAGAAGGCAGATGCACCCCAAGAAGTGGCAAATTGGTCCTGAGAGACACACTGTCAGGCAATTTGGTTTGTATGACCAAGGAGCACCTTGGTATGACCGATTGCCACAGACACAAAGGCGAAACAAATTTGAACTACTTTGCCAAGTCTCCCCGAATTTACCATGCAAACGTTGTATTTCAGGTGGAAAGGTGATAGGCACGCGCACTGTACATCAAAAAAGAAAGCAAAATGCATCAAGCAAGGTCGGAATCAACTTCTCATCACTCTGTGACAGGACAACGAGTGTTTTCAGTCAGTTCACTATCATAGCTGTTGTAAGATTGTTGTAAATAATGAGGAACTGCAGAGGGACCAAAAAAAAAATTTGGGAAGCATCATTATAACATACAAAACACTAGTTCTATGTTTTAACACCAGAAGGACAGCCTTGATCAGATTCGCTATGTTGGGGCAATACAGTATATTCGATATGACAGGGCATCGGCTGAGATAAACTCTTGGATATTCACAGGTTTCCTTTCACAGGATATTCACAGGTTTCCGAATTCCTTTCCACTTGATTTTTTTTTTCATGCTCCAAACCTTTGAACAATGTGTTACAATATGGTATATAATGTAGTCACAATGTAGTAATGTATGTACCGTTCCATTTGTGTTTGTGTATATTTTATTTTATTATCAGTCCCTGATTGTATTACATTTTTGTGAACAGGGCCCCATGGAAGACCAGAAGTGACTGTCATTGTCACTACTGAAAATGGGCTACCCTCCGTATGTATTTTTTTTCTTTCGTCACTGGACCTTTATGTATGAAATATGTTAATTTTTAGTACGGAAATAAAACAAACAAACAAACAAACAGGTTTAAAAGTTGTGAGTGAAATTTCAGTTGAAAATGAGACAATGAGTAGACACCATCAAAATTAAAACCATGACGTCAAGTTCGTATAGCATTAGGAAATCTAAATGAGTCATCTTACTGTGATGCCTTTGATGTATCACAGACATGACAGAAACTATTTGAGAGAAAATAAAGACTGCTTCAACCCTTGAGTCAATGTCCAAACTCGAAAATTGTATTGCTAGGTCAGACTGTATTTCAAAATGTACTATTTTTTTCCAATTTTAAAAGATAGGATCAAAGTGAGTAGGATTGTGGTGACCCCGTCTCTTGAACTTCCTTTGGAAATATGATCACTGTCCATTAGCCAGTTGGAACCTCCTTGGTCATGAACCTCCTTTGCTCGGGTCCTGGCCCATTGAAATTTTCGTCGGTGCAATGTTTCGTCCCCTGTTCGCGAGTCGCTACACGCCGAGAGATGGCGCAGATCCTCTGATTGCCCGACCCGAAGAACTATCTTTCGATGTTCGCGATGCTCGAGTGTATCGCCCTCTAAAAATCATTGCGGCGAACACAGATCGCCAATGAATACACTTAATGTACTAGTCTAGCGGATATAGGGCACATATAGGGTGAATCATGCACATTATGGTAAAAGCACCATATTTGGTACACATGTATATGATGCCAATACAAGTCATTTCTGATATGGAAGCCACTCTGATTCTGCCTGTGGCGGCCGTGGCGGCCATTTTTCAAAATGGCCGCCATGTGATATAGCAATGCTATGTATTTTGGAAACTATAAGTCCGATTGTCGTGATTCTTGTACCAAAGTATAGGTTTTGAGGGTCAAGGATTCCAATAAAATAATTTTTGAGAGGATAAAACCATGGCAACCTACTTATTGGCGGCCATTTTGAAAAAAAAATGCTAGATATAACATATCCTTAGATTTTTTAGAAAAGTGTAATATTATAACTGACAATCAATTTGGGTTTAGGCCAAAGTATTGTGTATCTTATGCATTAGTTGACTTTCTTTACAAAATATTGAATGCATTGGAAAAAAAAGAAATAACAATTGGATTATTTTTAGATCTTAGTAAGGCTTTTGATTCCCTTGATCATCATATTCTTCTAGATAAACTTTATTGTTATGGTATGAGAGGTATTATATACAAATGGTTTCAAAGTTATTTGGATAATCGTAAACAATATGTATCAATTAATGGTTATACCTCTAATCAAAAGACAATTAAGTGTGGTGTTCCACAGGGGTCTATATTAGGCCCTTTGTTATTCATTCTGTATATTAATGATATATGTAATGTGTCTGATCGTTTAAAGTTTATTTTATATGCAGATGACACCAGTGTGTTCATGTCCAATTCTGATATACAAATATTACAGGAACAATTTGCAAGTGAATTAAAAAAGTTTATTGGTTAGCTATAAATAAGCTTGTTCTTAATATAAATAAAACAAATTTCATGTTATTTTCAAACAAAAAAGTACACAATGATTTTGTTTATATTAAAATCAATGATGTTTTTATTAAACGTGTTCCATATGTTAAAGGGTGTGTACAGTTCTGGTCGAGGTGAAGATTTAGCTTTTAATGTTTTGTGAGATATTCAGAAACCACTCTATGAGATGTACTAGAGCATGCGGTTCTAAGGGGTATCAAAAGTTTATTCGGTGAAAATCGGTTTTCAAATGGCTGAGATATCCAAAAACAAGGTGAAACAAAGAGATACTAATAAAGTTGGGGCATGTCGCCTTTTATTATTAGCAATTTTTGGGATATCTCAGCCATTTGAAAACCAATTTTAGTCAAATAAATGTTGAATCCTTCTTGAAATTACATGCTCTTTCATATTTCATAAAGGTTTTTCATTATCTCACTTAATAGGAATGTTCAAAACATGAATCCCTACCTCAACCAGTACTGTACAGTCCCTTTAAGTTTTTGGGTGTAATAATTGATGAAAAATTGTCTTGGAACCAGCACACTGATGTTGTCTGCAACAAACTTGCAAAAAATATTGGTTTATTGTATAGATTTTATTCGTATCCAAAAGAAGTTTTATTATTATTGTATAATTCTCTAATTCTGCCTTATTTGAATTATTGTATACAAATCTGGGCAAACTGTAGTGAACAAAATATGTTGAGGCTTTTAAAATTACAAAAGAAAGCAATCAGAATTGTATCTCATAGCGATTACCGTGCTCATACAATGCCAATATTTGATCGTCTGAAAATTCTTAATATTTATAATATGTATATATATCAAAGTGCAATGTTTATGTTTTCATGTTCTCATAATATGCTTCCTGGAGTATTAACTAATTACTTTAAGCTCAATAGCCAGGTGCATACATGTATAACAAGAAACTTTTTTAATTATCACTTGCCATTTGTAAGATTAAGCTCGTATCAAAAGTCAATATTTTATAATGGACCGAAAATATGGAATGAGTTACCAGAGGAAATAAAGTCAAGTCAGACTTTTACGATTTTTAAAACCCATCTTAAGCAGTATTTAAGTGACAGACAATCTTTAGAATAAATGTATCATAGAAAATATTTTTGATAAGACTATACATATACTTTTTGTTTGTTTGTTTTTTTTTTGTGCTGCTGTTTGTAACTTTGTAATTTATATGATATTCGTTTGGTACATGTTAAAGGACTTGGCTTCATATAAGGCACCGCCTTCCTGTCAAGTTCCTAATGCTTCATGATTTCTTATGTTGGACGTTTATATTTTGTATCCGTTGCAGTCATATCAGTTATTTTATACAAATTTGACGACATGAATTGAAATGTAATGTATTTGTACTTATATGTAGTGTATTTTCTCTGTTTGTTTGTATGGTTTTTATGGAGTATTGAATAAAATAAATCCAATCCAACGTATGGACAAAGGTTCATGACTCTGATACCAACTTATATGTTTTTTGGGTCAAGGACTCCGATAAATTCAACTGTAAGTGAGTATGAATCGTTTCATCCTACGTTTTGGGCGGCCATTTTAATAGATATGGCTGCCATACAACGGATAATGAATATTGTATATCTTCGAACTCAATGAATATATAATCACGATTCAAGTGTAAAAGTATAGATTTGGGGTGAAGGTTTTCAATATAATGATGTTTTAGCAAAGTGAATACGTTAATCACATCCTTTGTTTTGGCGGCCATTTGATAAATATGGCCTCCCTCCAGTTAAACATGGCTGCCGCTCGACATTCTATTCATATATCTTTAAAACCAATGGGTGCATCTTCATGATTCTGGTACAAAAATATGTTTTTGAGGTTCAATTATTTAAATGGATACATCTTTTCGTGTATACAAACCATCACATCCTATGTTTTGGCTGCCATTTTAAAATATGGCCACCGCAATATATACTATACTGTACGTCTTTGAAACTAATTGGGGACAATGATTTTAAACAAGCATTTGTTGATGAATAGAACTAACACATTTCGTTTTCATGTCCATTTGTGATAAATATTGACTGCCGCACTACATAGAGTATGCACACACACACACACACACACACACACACACATTATATACAGTGTGGCCTAGAATTAACGGAAACGCGAGTTTCGCAAATATCTGCAAATTTGCATTACTTTGATGCCAAAATGAATGACACAGAGTTGTAGATAATTTATCTAGAAGAAGAATGACACCAAAATCATCCGATTTGTTGAGTAGTTTTGTCATTCTACAGATGCTTTTGTAAAGACGGGTCGAGCGTAAATTTTCTTCAGCTCAATTCAACAAATTTCAGCATCGAACAAAATCCACTTGGGAGACTAACAAAGAATTAAGGCCGCACAAATCACAAATGTGGAATGCTTGAATAGGATTATTGTCGAAAATTGACCTTCAATTGTTGGGTAGTCTCCGTTGCTGAGCTTTGATAAAATGAAGTAAGAATTAATGATTAACAAAAACATGTCTAGAAAGAAAAGTACTCAACCAAATTGGACCATTTTCTGAGGGGCCACCCTGTATGTATTATATATACACCTTCACTTGCCATATGTATTGTCCCATTGACAAGAATCGTTCACCTATTATTGGTAAATGAACCTCCTATGTCGTTGCAGCGTTTAGTTCTTTACTGTGCATTGATTGTTGTTGATTGACCATACCTCTATCACATTCACTATTCAAGTAGGCATTGAACATCACATGAGTACAATAAATTGTTGCATACGTGGAATACTAAAGATAATTATGCTGAATATCAAAGGTAGAATAAAATGGTGAGAATGGAATAGACGACTTTCCCCCCAATTTTGGATGCATAGACAGGAGAGTACAATTAGTGTACTGTCATAGTTTCCAGCCACAAAGACATGATTATTGCAGTCTTATAAGACCTACTGATTTCTAAAGTTTGTTTACAGTTCTTGTTCATTATTTCATAGTATGACCTTGTCAAAACTGTTACACAAAATTAAAAGGAATCATATGAAGGAATCGAATTAGCTCTGACAATCCAAAACAATTATTGTTCCTGATCATCCATTGCTGAGCGGTGATGAACGTGAATGCATATATAGATGCAGGTGCGCTTTAGAGAACGTCTTCAGTATTTCTACTGGTGCTGGTTAAGTAAGATCGATTTACTGAATATTTTGTTCTGCAGTTTTATCTTCCAATAATTATGAACCTAAGAATTTGTATTTCTTTGAGGTTTTCCTTAAATTCATAAATTAGCATAATTTTTCTTGTAGTTTATATTTTGCTGGTAGATTCATGTGGAGCTGCAAATGACAATTAGATGTAAACCTATAAAGATGTATTGTATAATACCTATTATATTTGCCAGAGAGATGATGAACTACAACACATAACCGCCTTAGGGGTTCCGCTCCGGTTTTGGATAAGGTTTACTCAATAGCCTTTGATTAACCAAAAAAACTGCCCGCAAGGAAGCGGGAGACTCGTGGAGGGCGGGGACGTCTTTCTACCCGTACAGGACCAGAAGCACCTGTCCACTGCCACTATTTACTTAATCGTTTGATGTATAAAATTCAGTGTAGTTACAAGTATCAGAACAGCCTGGTCAATCATGGATTTTATAGACATACATATAGTGTGTTTACATTTGATGTAAGTGACCCAAGAAGTTTTAGAAGTTTTCTCACACTTAGTGTCATTTTTCCAAAGAAAACAGATGTACTAATTGGTTGGAAACTATGATTTTCATTCCATAGTCCAGGGACCAGAGAAAGCGAGAGTCTATATTTCTAGAAAATATATAATCTTGATTAATATGTACTTCAGACATGAAATTGTGAAGATCATGTTTTTCACATACACTGTACACACAGAAATCCTATAAAGGAAGTTGAGCATATTTTCCAAAATGCTTACAAAGTTAAGTATGCCCAGATGTCCCACATTAGAATACTAAAAATGAGTGAACAAGTAATTGTTGACCCCTAAAACAAACGTTTACAACAGAATCAATCCACAATGGGCATCCCGCTTTCATAACACTCGTACGCTATTTATTAAATGGCCGCCAAAACAAATGATGTGATGAACCTATTCACTTTGCTAAAACATCATTATATTGAAAACCTTCACCCAAAAACTATACTTTTACACTTGAATCGTGATTATATATCTTTTGAGTTCGAAGATATACAATATTCATCATCTGTTGTATGGCAGCCATATTTATTAAAATGGCCGCCAAAACGTAGGATGAAACGATTCATATTCACTTACAGTTGAATTTATCAGAATCCTTGACCCAAAAACATATAAGTTGGTACCAGAGTCATGACCCTTTGTCCATACGTTTCAAGGATATGTTATATCTAGCATGGTGGCCATATTTTTTTCAAAATGGCCGCCAATAAGTAAGTTGCCATGGTTTTATCCTCTCAAAAATTATTTTATTGGAATCCCTGACCCTCAAAACCTATACTTTGGTACAAGAATCACGACAATCGGACTTATAGTTTCCAAAATACACAGCATTGCTATATCACATGGCGGCCATTTTGAAAAATGGCCGCCACGGCCGCCAAAGGGAGAATCAGAGTGGCTTCCATATCAGAAATGACTTGTATTGGCATCATGTACATGTGTACCAAATATGGTGCTTTTACCATTAAGTGCATGATTTTTTCTATATCCGCTGGACTATACTGCTTACCATTGGGAACAGAGATTTAAAAAAAAAAACAATGTTCGATTCATCACATTATTGATGCATATGTGTAGGTCAGTATAAACTGTTGTATCACAAAACATAGCACATTTTGCAATAAAGACTAAAATATAAGTAGATATCTGTATTTTTCTCAACAAACCATAACTGTAGACGGTTTAGTCTAAAGACAAATGTAGCTATTGTTCACATTTTGTATATTTTACAATACTTAACATGAATTATACAGATTAACTTTTTTTTACAGAGCTGAATTGTTTCTATCCTTATCCAAGTTCACTAACATTTCAAAATTATTTTGAGCACTATATCTGGGTTTTTGTTTCATCTGCAAGTGGTAATGCCTTTAAGAAGCTGAACAGGGCGCAGATGAGCTGAGGGAGAAATTTGCTGTCTCATATATTAAACGTCTGTGCACTATACTGCCTGTGCACCATTTTAATGAAGAGGACCTTGCATTGCTTATTACATCAGGTTTCTCACTAAATCAAGTTACAAAAACAAAAATATAAAGAGTTGAGAGTTGCAAACTCACTTCATAAGAGAGCCTTTTTTTTCTATTCTCAACCTCGTTGTGTGTAGTTTCCCATGTAATTTTCCATGCTGTGATAAAAGTGAGATTTCCATAATTCAAGGAAAAGAGAATTATTGGGCAACGATATTTCTTAGCAGAGGTGTAAAGTATACACAAAACTTGCAAATCCTCGTAGACTTTGCAGAGGACTGGCCAGGCTTGTGTTCACGGGCTTATATAGGCTTAGCTACATAAAGGCACAGCGACTAACTCTTGCTGAGCACACACACACTCACACTAGCACTCGCCCCATGCCCCTTTAACCCGAGCAACCTATTGTTACTATCGCATTGCAGCGTCAGAATAGTAGATACCGTAGCTTCCCTTCGCTTAATTTGTAAATAAGACGAATACGCTAATATGCGTTTTATCTTTTCGAGGTTGTCGTCCCTCCAAGCTATTTGCCTATTCATTAACGACACCCTTCTGCATTCCAATCCCACTCATACATTTTAACATAATGTAGTGAGATCACCATGTAGTCCTCTATCCTTTATTTAATTTGTAAATAAGACGAATACGCTAATGATAGTCCTCTATCCTTTATTTAATTTGTAAATAAGACGAATACGCTAATATGCGTTTTATCTTTTCGAGGTTGTCGTCCCTCCAAGCTATTTGCCTATTCATTAACGACACCCTTCTGCATTCCAATCCCACTCATACATTTTAACATAATGTAGTGAGATCACCATGTAGTCCTCTATCCTTTATTTAATTTGTAAATAAGACGAATACGCTAATATGCGTTTTATCTTTTCGAGGTTGTCGTCCCTCCAAGCTATTTGCCTATTCATTAACGACACCCTTCTGCATTCCAATCCCACTCATACATTTTAACATAATGTAGTGAGATCACCATGTAGTCCTCTATCCTGAAAGCTAAAAAAATTCATCCCAGTCTGATGAGACTATATTGTTCGTATAATTCTAATATGATTAATTTGTTATATCACATTCAATGCACAAACTCCTACTAAAATTTTGATTTGAATTTGAATAAAATAGCATAAAATAAGATGAAAGCTTGCAAGCTGTGTCATCCAGAACTGCAGAAGGGACGTCCAAAAC
This sequence comes from Diadema antillarum, assembly GCF_040938485.1. Lineage (NCBI taxonomy): Eukaryota > Metazoa > Echinodermata > Echinoidea > Diadematoida > Diadematidae > Diadema > Diadema antillarum. The sequence goes on along the minus strand of NW_027271466.1, from coordinate 2,413,734 downwards.
TTATCAAGCACGAATTCTTGCCACTGCGAATACTTGCGATAGTCCAAAAGTTATAAGTATGGATTTTCCTTTGGATGGTATTGTTTTTGACAATCCCACAGCAACAAATTTGATAGAATAGTAGGCCCTACATTACAGTTGTCATCTGTCATCATCACAGCAGACTCAAGACAGTTCACTCTATAGACTTATGGGCCCGTACTCTGCTGAAAACTTAGACCGAGTTTAAACCCATGTCTGGGTCTAAAGTGGGTATAAACCTGTTTCTACAGTAGAATACGGACCATGGGGTTTACAAAATGTACGCCATGATGGTCGCGTCACGCGGCCAACGTATTCGAACATTAAGACACGTGCATGTTCAAAACTTTGAGCGGATGGCAGCGTATCAATCATGATTGATTGATTGATTTTAGTTTCCGTATAAACACAACAACGGCTGGATGGCCCATATTCAGCGATGCCAACATGGCATTGGTGCTTTTGCCGCTGGTCTTCCTTGGGGTCCAAAACATGGAAGTTATACAAATACAATATGAAATTGTGAAATACATAACTTGTAAACATGCATGAATATGGAGATATTTGAAATACATAAATTGAGAGAGAGAAAAAAACAACAACATCGCATATTGCAGCTGACACAAGCAAATAACAAAAGAAAAGGATACAAGTGAAAGAGAAGGGGAAAAATAATAATTCATAACTTATAATACCCTGTACTAATTCAAATAATTCAGTAATAACTCTTTTTCATCAACATAAAAAAAATTAAATAAACGGGGCAGTGACCTTAAACATAATTATTTTAGAAATGAATACATGAACACTGGGGAAATCTTTATACCCATGGGAAGGTCATTTTTTTATTCCTTCTCATAGCATATTTATATTTAGATGATTTCTTCAAATATTCAGTTCTAGGTTTGGGAAGTCTTAATTTTTGTCCAAAACGGGAGGGATAGCAATGAGTTACAAATTCAAATTCATCTTTTAAATAAGAACGGGTTAGGTTATTCATTACCGTATTCATAAAAGTAAGGGATTGATGATATCTTCTTTGGTCAAGAAGTTGCCAGTTTAAAGCGTTATGCATTTCGAGAACAGAAACATGAGAATCAGGTTGTAATCCTAATATAATTCGACCGGCCCTATTTTGTAATTTTTGTAATTTATCTAGGTGTTTCTTAAAAGATGACTCATATAATGTCTCCATAATCAAAATAAGGAAGAA